>NC_080741.1:44200363-44825363 GCF_020826845.1 Diceros bicornis minor
TTATATATTCTAGTTGTAAGTCCTTCTAGTTCTTCTATGTGAGCCGCCTCCACAGCATGGCTACTGTCAGATGAGTGGTGTGATTCTGTGATTGGGAACCAAACCCAGGCCGCTGAAGCGGAGCGCACCGAACTTGAACCACTAGGCCATCAGGGCTGGCCACTAGAGATTCTTTTTAACTGGAATTTTGCAAAACAACATTGATATAACAAAGGGGACCTGCCAAGACTGGAATCATTCTGCATTAGTGGGAGCAAAGCTATTCCAGGGCTTTGCCTTTTTTTCTATATAACATGCTAGTAGAGGTCAGGCAGATAACACAAAGGGTTGAAACTAGCTGGGTGTCAGGTATTAGGGAGTGGTGGGGACTAAAGGCGAGGGTAGCTGCTTTCTAACACCTGACCAAGTGTTACTTCTCAGCAACATCTCAGGTTTGTGAGCCTGATGTTGCCTGATTCCCAAATTTACCAAGAGAGGCTGAGAAATCTAGATTTTTTGTGTGTGAAAACTTTTGACTTTTAAGACTTGGCAGTTGGTTCAAAAATTAAAAATATAGTGTAGGCCAAACATAACACAGTTTGTAAAAATGTGACCCCATCAGCTCTCCAGAGGCTACGTGTCCTTTTGAATTTGTGAGCAGGTGGTCTTAGTTGGGTCTGCTGTTAAACTTAGAGTTGTGAAGAGGAAGCTCCGAGGTGTATTAGACCTACCAAGGCCTTGGAGAGAAGTCACTTGCTGTGTGTGGGAAAGAGGATGGAGAGGGAAAGAGAGAGCCCAGCTTGGGAAAGCTGCATGTGGGTAGTGATCCGCCTGAGCAGGGTCGTGAACAGTGCATAAGGGGTGCCTCTGTGGGACCTCCTGCAGTTGGCATCCTTGGGGGTGGTGCCTGGTGGGGACCGGTGAGGCACCAGCCCCCCTTTGCTTGGGGATGATTCAGTCTCCCTGCGCCCAACCGGTCCAGTTCCTAGCTGATGCATTTCCTCCTTTCATTTCCTGTCTTGCTATTGCCTTTATGCGTTGTACTTATCGTGGCCTGCACCCCCTAAGGAGATCTTGTCATCCCATGAAACTATGTGACTGAAGGCCCAGCTGTCAGTATTCACTTGGTGTGTACATGGCTGTTTTGACCAGTTGCCTAGTAACGGCCCTGTTAATTTCAGTGAGAAAGACTAATTGAGTGCCTTTTTTGGTGGTGGTGGTGGGGCAGGAGCAACAACAAAAACGTGCTTCCTTCAGCCTCTTGGTGGCTCTGGTCTCTGACCTCACTGTTTCCTGGGATGTTCTTATACAGAGACTTTTGGTTTCTACCCTCAATACCACACATTCCTAATTATTTGTGCTACTTCTTGAGTAATCTTGAGGTCTGTTTTGGATTACTTACTAAAAGTAGATGATAAAAATTGAACGATGGTTTCCCATTCCCTTCTCGTCCTTTCCAGATGCCTGCTTTAGTGCTTTGAAAAGCGTTTCTTCTTTGCCATCGAGCTGGTTTAAGTCCAAAATGTGGACCTAGTGAATCCCACTTGCCTCTGGGGGATTATTTAGAAGTAGTAAAATCAAGAATAGGACACTTTTTTACACCGCTGCCCGTAGTGTCAATTGTTAGCTGAAGGAACTTTTATATGGTACAATTTGTCTGGAGAATTAGGAATTCAAGGGCTTTATTTATTGCTTACGGTGAAGCACATTTTATTGAAAAGAGCAATAAATGCAGCTAAGTAGCTGAGTCCGAGCTGAGAGGTCTCTTCTCACTTGATCCTACAGTGAAGTCAGAAGGTAGCGACAACTTCTGTTTCCATAGCTGCGGAATCTGTTTTCAAAAACACGAGGCTATGATTTCATTGTAGTTCAGCGCACATTGAGAAGCTGATATGGAAATGGACATGAAGCTTTATACAAAATACAATTTAAAACAAAAACTTCCTGTCCTCCTTTGATGTTAGGATGAGATTTTTTTTTCCCTCTTTCAAGTTTCCAGGTTTTGCAGGTTAATTTCAGAAGCTGACCGTGGTTCTGTCACTCAGGAAGCCCCTCAAACGTTCCCTTCTCCCTTCCTAGTATGACAGATGACTTAGTGGAAGTCCGTTGTGCTTCATGGTCACACAACGGTGATTAGCCTGCTGTGTAGGGTAATTAAGACGAGAGCTGGGTTGGTTATAGCCAGCAGGCTTGGGTATAAAGGGCAAGTCATTTCATTCATTCTACACTCATTGAACTTCTACTGTGTTCCAGGCACTAAGGACACGACAGTGAATGAAACAGGCAGAAATGTGTCTTTATTTTAATCAGCTTCTGCCTGTACAATATGAGGTGTGCAATAAACGTCATGCATGCTTGAACTTTATATATAGCCTGATTGTAGGAAAATGCCTGTTGAAATTCCCCAACAGGTTAAATCCTGCTCATGGGGAGTTTTCTCAGGTACGAGCAGGGCTGTTGTTTGTTGAGCACTTACTCTATGTGCTTAGAGTGCATTTTACTTAATGTGTTATCTCATTTAATCTGTACGACAGCCCTGCACTGTTAGGTACTCTTATCACTTCCCGTTTTATAGATGGGGACACCGAGGCTTGTAGAGGTTAATTGTCTTTATCTTGCCCAACATCACACAGTGACTAATGGTGACTCTGTCTTTCTGTCCCCAAAGGGGTTGAGCTTGTAGTGGAAATGCTTTAGGAAATGCATTGTTGCCTGTGTGGCTGTGGTGAGGAAGTGTGCTCCTATCCAAGCTGTTGGAAAGTTGTGGGCGGGTAGAATTGTGCAGCGGTGCTAAAGCTCCACCGAGCCGTCGAGAGGTAAGGGCTGGGTTGTCCTCTTGAAGGACAGCCAAGGACCGAATAAGGAGGAGTAGCAGAGGACTGTTGGGTGTAATTCTGCGGGTGGGAATGGGATGCTTGTGAAAATGAAATTCTACTAGAAACGGACTTTAGTTATATTTGTATGTCATATTGTTATTAAAACAGAGACACCGTATTCTACACCCTGTTTTGTGACCTGTCCTTTTCCCACTCAGTCTATGCTGAGCATCTTTGCTTGGCCACCACATGTTCTCCGCAGTATCTTTGGATATAGTGTTGTGGTGAGAAGTGTACAGATATGTTATATGGATGGACCATGTTTTATTTAATTGAAATCTATGTTATTAGACGTTTTCATTTTCCGGTTTTCCACTGTTATGCAATGCTGAGGAGAAGAAAAGAAAATCTCTGTATACGCTTATGATTTTTCTTTAGGAAATAATTGTGAAAGTGGAATTGCTTTCGACGCCTGTTTCTGGGCGTGAGCAATCTCATCATCCGTACCCTGTCAGCAGCCCAGGTCAGAACTCAGAAAAAAAAAAAGTGGGCCGGCTTGATAGACAACAAGATAATATCTCATACTTGTTTTAATTTTCATTTCTTTGATTACTGGTGATTTTTCTCCTGAAAACTAATACTGATTTTTTTAAAATAATGATTCATACATGAGCATTTTTATTGGGGATTTTTACATTTTTCAGTATGAAATGATCTTCATGATTTCTTGGAATGCATTTGTCTTGAAATTGACATTATCTTATCTTAAAATTTTTTTAAATGTAGGATTGCTCTTTTTATGTCCCAGCTGTTTTGAAAAATTTCAGATCTCCATAGTGGTAAGAGAAGGCGGCCATGAACTAAGTTGGTATTCACTTTATGCATTTATTGGCGTGTTTGCTGGGTGCTGTGGTATTAAACAGGCTTGGGTTCAACACCGGCTCCACCTCTAGGTTCTTGGGACTATATAGGCAGGTTATACTTCCAGCCTCAGTTTCCCCATTGGCAATCTGAGGAGGGCCATGATGCAGGCCCTGCAGGCTGCTGTGAGTTTTAGGTCAGCATTCCTTGGGATAATGCACCCAGGTCTGGCCAGGCACACGGTCACTGCGTAGTAACCGAGAGCCATTAGTGTTCTTTTCCTTGTGGGAGATATTATGGTTTTTTAAAAGCCAGGCTCCTCCCAGGGAGTGAGTGCAGTAAAAACCGGCACCTAAGGAGGGGTCATGTACAAAGGACCGTTCTCTCCCCCTCACTTCCTCTCCCACCCTTGTCCCACATTCCTGGGCCTCTTTCTCACTCTGGTTATTATATTAACTTTATCCTGGAGTGTGACAGCTCGGCAGCTGCTGGTCTTGGCTGAGCGAGGCTTCTGACTGATTGAGGCCTGCATGCTGGGCGGGCAGGCGTGGGCTCACTGCTTGCCCTCCCTGCGGATCTCGACTCTCTTGCTCCCCAGAGACCCCAGACCCCTTTAGAGTGACAGCACAGGCAGTGTGGCCTGCAGGCCTTCCTAATGTAGGACATCTGGTTCTCAGGGAAAGTTTTCCTCTTCAAAGCAACAGCTTTCCAGCCTGGAGTCTCAGAGATTTCCAACAAGCCACCCCGCAGGGATCTGGGATGACGTTACCACTCCTGCCACCCTCCTGGGCTTTGGCCAGCCTCGAGAATTCCTCCCGGTGTCCTGGGAATGTGCGGAGAGCTCTGCTGCAGTTTCAGATCTTCTGGTGGGGGTTAGAAGTGGGGCAGGGAACATACAGCCGTGGTGCTGCACTGAGAACTGCCACCTGCCAGGCTGGCCTCACTCTCCCTGGCTGGTGGGATGGAGTCTCCAAAGGCCACTGTTTGTCCTGAGCTGATCTGGGAGCACAGAGCAAGCCCTGGTGTGCTGAGGAAGCCCCTCTGCAGAGTGACGTATGGTAGTTTCCCTTCCCACGCTGGCTGGGAGCGCTGTCTCTTGGGACCAACAGCGAAGTTTTGAATGTCTTGCCCAGCTTTTAGGGTCTCTCAGGTGACACATGTCTGCACTGGGCCTGGGCCAGCTGCTCTCACTCGCTTTGTGCTGGAAGGCACATAAAGGTTCCGTTGCAGGCTTAAGAGGAGAGGCAGGCTATAAGGGAGGCTCTGCAGCTCAGCCCTGAGGCTTGTCTCCTCTCGCAGGAGAGGAAGCTATTTATGGTGCATTATAAATCTGCCGCCGCCAGCGAGCGAGATGGGGACTGTTACGTAAGGCTGTCAGAGTGCCTTGCCTCTTTATTCTCTTTTCTTCCTTATTCTGGGAGACAGGGATGGGCTTACAGAAGGCAGCGTGGCTGAGCATTTCTCTTCTCTCAGTTGCAGCAGAATTATTTTTGGAAACTGGGGAATTTGGTCACATGACAGCAGTTTTCATTCATGAGACCTGATCGATGAAATGGATTTGTTCTGACTTCATAGGACTTTTCTGGGGATAGTGCGTGGGCCCGTGGGTTTGCTTCTGTCCAAAGCAAGGTTTATAAAAGAGAAGGCTGAGTGATGGATCTGAACTGGGTCAGAGTCATTTTTCACTAGTTGCCCTGAGTTACGGAAATTTTCCTTTGAATGTTTCTTGATTTTTAAAAAAATTTATTTTGGAGGACTCACTTTCTTCAGAGCCAGAGAACGGTATACCCTTTAAAATGGTATTTATTTCCCCTGCGTACATGTGTGTGCATGTGTGTATTTGTGTGTGTGTGTGGGTATGAGAGTGTGGGAAAGTGAGAGCAAGAGAGGAAAGACGTATGACAGGCACACGAGTGCAGTCCCCATTCCACGGGCAAGTCCTTCCTTAGGTCAGTCTAGTGGAAACTGTGGTGGTGTCTGCCTGTAGTCCCCAGCTGTCCTGGCCTCTTGTTTTCCAGGTGCTCTCATAGAGGTTCACAAAAGAGGCCCTGATAGTCGTCCTTGAGACCATATGGCATCTCCTTTCCTGTGCCTTTGGTTACCCCAGTGTGACTCTGACATTCTGGCTGTAGTGGCTGATGTCGGCTCCTCCAAGTACTCTTTCTCATTCTATGGGTGGCCACATGTGCCTTCTCCCAAGATGCTCCTTCCCTTTGCAGCTTGGTGTAGCAGTAGTTGAAATTTTTGAGTAAATAAGAAATGCTTCCCAGTCCTGCTTTTGCCATGATCTGAGATAAAACTTGGAGTAAGTCACTTAACCTTTTCCCACCCCTGCCTCGAAAAATGAGAATGTTTCTACCAAGCCATAGCGGGGATTTGTTTTACGGGACAAATGACATCCGCGCATGAAAGCCCCTAGCAAGCCCTACATCGTCCTGCGGGGCCAGTACTGCTTCTTGGTGGCCTTGCTCTTTCTCCCACCTGGCACCATTGCTGTCAAACTGCTTCTCGTCTCCTGCTCACCCTCCAGCTGTTCAACTTTTGCATGATATTTTCCACTACTTAGCCACTTGTCCAGTTATTTAAGGGGCTGGCCTAGACTGATGGGAGTGCCAGAAAGGTCAAATGAGGTAGGACAGTGATCAGACGAAGAAGCAGGGGAGGAGCAGACCTGCATGGTCGCCCATCAGCTGTCCGCCAGCCCAGCATGGCCCTGGAGGTCGGACCCCATCTTTGGGCCGGCTGGGGTGTGCATATTTCTTATTATGGACTTGAGTGGTCTCATTGGGGTCTTCACTCTGAGTTCCTTTGCCCCTGTTATGGCAAGAGGGTTGTTTTGAAAGACAGTAGACAGATGTAGGAGAATGGTCAGTGGTCCAGGATGACATGGAATGTGTGATTCTTCACTGGACTGTGAACAACTTTAAGCGCAATATTACAACTCTAATAGAGAGAGCAGCATCTTTGGAGCCATTCAAATCTAGGTTCAAATCCTGGGCAAGTTATTTAACAGGCCTCTCTGAGCCTGTTTCCTGATAATACTTCATAGGTTGTGAGCCTTAAAGGAGGTCACCCATGTAAATTACTAAGCCCAGGGCCAGATCTGTAACTCATTTTACAATTACAGGAGTGCTGGGGCTGTCTGCACTTTAAAATAGCACGGGTTGGTCTCATCACCTTCTAAGCAGGCAGCAGTTTGCTCAGAGAAGTAGCTATAAGGTGGCAAGGAAAAGAATCTCCCAGACCAGAGAGCGAGGAGGCCCCAGGGCTGGTCACACTTTAGTCAAGGCCTTTCATGAGCAAGTCGGCCTCAGGCAAGCGTCAAGGTCCTGGAGTGCTCACCTTCATTCCCAATGGCTCTTTTCCTGTAGGACCCATCCACAGCCTGCAAGCTGCCTGGCCTTCTCATGTGATTATTCCTGAGATAGAAACAATGCGTTGAAAACATGCCTCCGTTGCATGTTCAGCTGCCAAATGCTTAAGATCCCTAGGGCAAGTCTCAGACTTTGGATTCAATCTCAGGCCTCCCATCCTAGGCCGGACAGGCCATCTGCTTTCATGGTGTCTGCCTCTTCCAACAACTTGACAACCAAGAGATGGTACCCACATTTTGTCGATGAGAGACGTTGCAGAACCTGACCACGGGCTGCAGTCAGTAGGTTGTGGCTGACCCGGCACTTAAACCGGGTCTGTCTGGTCTCCAGCATTAGATCTAAATCATCTAGGTCCTTGTAGGAGGCAAATTCTAAAGTATCGCTTCAAGATTTCTGTTCCCTGGTTGGTCAAGTACTAATCTAGGTACTGCTATGAAGGGGCTTTGCAGATGGAATTAAGGTCATTGATCACATGACTTTAAGATAGGGAGATGATCCAGGCTTATCTGAGTGTAATCACACAAGCCCTTAAAAACAGAAGAGAAAGAGAGGAGGCTTAAAATTTGCAGCAGAAGGGGAAGATAGAGAGATTCCAAGTGTGAGAAGGATTTGACACGCTGTTTCTCTGAGATGTGGGAGCCATGTGCAGGGACTGGAGAGAGGCCTCCAGGAGCTCATGGAAAGCATGAGAAGGAACATGGGCAGACTCTGGGAATAAAGACTGGCCCTGGCTGACAGCAGCGAAATGGGGATCTCAGTCCTGCAACCACAAGGAACTGAATTTGGCTGACAACCTTAATGAGCTTGGATACAGGTTTTTCCCCAGAGCTCCAGGAAGGAGCCATAGCCCCACTGACAGCCTTACGGGGGCTTAGTGAAACCCATCTCGGATTGCTAACCTTGAGAACTGTGAGTTGATAAATGGGAGTTATTTTAAGCCACTAAATTTGGGGCAATTTGTCATAGCAGCCGTATGACTGATATAATCCTGGTGAACAATTTGTTCCTTTTTGAAAACTTGTGCTGTACTTGGACCTGTGTGTTCAGAATTACTGAACTGTCACAGTCCCCAGATGTCTCAGATTCCTTTGCCCAGAAAAAGGAACGCTTGAAAGCTCAGGCACCTGGCTGGCCACAGAGGCGGTCACCAAGGACCGGTTTCTCTTTGTGTCCCGTGGGGGCTCCAACCTGGAGCTCTGTTCTGGTTTTCTCCTGACAACCTCTGAGTTTGTCCTGGAGGAAGCTCCTCTTTTAGCCCTTGAGAAATAGGTGATTTGTGTTCACAAAAGGCAGCTTGGTCTGCACAGGCTCTCTTGGTTCTCCTGCCAGGAGTTGCCTACGTGTGGGTGGGAAAGGGTTCATGCTGATAGCATGGGGGAGTGGGGGACAGGCTGGTGAGGACGCAGAGGCCTTGCTGCAACTCCACTTGCCTGCTCCGGCGGTTCCTGGCATGGCTTAGCTGTGAGGAGGCTTGCTGATGCTCACTCAGTCCTTCCTTGTCCAGATAAGAAGGCGTCTGAGGCCCAGAGGAGCAATACCATCTCCTCAGTGTCACACAGCTCTTTGGGTTTTAGTTCAGGTTCCGAGCCACAAAAATCCTATACTGGAGGGGAGAAAATCTTAGGAATGCCCACGTGTACTTTGTCAGCGGAGTTGAGTTCAGCACCAAACTGGAATAAGCTTGAGCAGCCTGTCAAGGCCTCTTTGACAACCTGGGGGCTGGGCTGGTCGGCCACACAGTTGAAGAGGAGACCAGTGAGGCAGGGGACCTGGGCCAAGGGCCCCAGGCGCGAGACAGGAGCATTCTCCCAGCTCGCACGCAGAGCCGCCTCTGTATGTCCTTCTTCCTACTTCTTTTCCTGGCACCTCTTTTGCTAGCAAATTGACCAGGTTGCAGAATTTCTCACTCCTCTGCTAAGAAAAATCTCTCCTCGCAGACCGCCAAGCAGAATTCAGTAAATGAAACAGAGGCGCTTTTATCTCTTAGGGCCATCCACTTTGACTTTGCTTAAGCCTCGTTTGTTTCCTCTGCCTGAAAGAGGCCTTTTGCTTGATGTGCCAGGATTTGCTGGAGCCAGAGAGCATCCTGGGCTGAGGCTGCTTTGTTCCTGAGCCCCCTGTGAAGCCTCAGAAATGCCTGCGTCCATTAGAATGGGCGAGGGGGAGGAGGCGGGAGACACAGCAAGCAACTACCTGCCAGGAATCTTTGTCGCATTGGATTCCCATCACTTGTCTCAATTCAGATCTGGATGCCCCCTTTTGCTGGTTCTGTGACCTTTGGAAAGTTACTGAACCTCTCTGAACGTTCTTTTCCTCCATTGTAAAATAGGACTGGTAACAACACCCAGCTAAGAGGGAGGTGGTGGCAGTGGGTGGTGTAGGTGAGGGCTTCCAAAGTGCTTGACACAGTGTTTGCACACACTGTGAGCTCTCAGTAAGAGTAGGTATTGTTAGGATTTCATAGATGTGCACTGCCGTACAGAATACTAGTGTTCAAAATTGTGCAAATTTAGGAACATTCAAGACTCACTTCTCTTAGACAATAAATGAATAATTTTGAGGGAGGATGACCAATTTGAAAGTTTATAAAATTGGAGGGTTTCCTGTATGCTTAGCACTGTGGTGGGTACTTTTTTGCATCCGTGTCAGTAATGCCTTTTAACAGTTTGAGAGGTGTGGGTATTATTACCCCATAGAGGAGGAAACCAAGGCCCAGAGACCTAGAGGAACTCAGCTCTCTCCTCTTCTCCTCAAATGATGTTGTGGGGTTGTTGGGGCCGTGTGTCGGGCAGCCTCCTCTGCAGTGGCCGCTTGCCCGCTCTGAGCTCTTAGAGATCTTTACTTATCGGCAGAAAATGCGTTGTGAGTAAAAACACTAATAAACAGTTGTTCTGGGAAAATCGATTTTGAATCGTTAGGGTGTCTTGCACAGCACCACTCACCAGGCTGCAGCCTGAGGAAAGGTCATCACCCCTCCCCTGCGAGCCCTGGGTCTCCCCAGAGGGCATGTGCTGTGACTCTTTCTTTAGACACTGGGTGAGGGACTTGCAAACCAGCCTTTGAGTGGCCTGTAAATGAGGCTTCCTGATTCCTGAATTGTTGTATGTGGGTTATCTTACACGTTTAACCAGGAAATCGCATTTGGTGTGTATAGGTCTGTATTGGAAAGGTTGAGGTGAGGTTGAATTGGAGAGCCCATGGGGCATGGTCTGCACCCCTGGAACACCTCAGGAGTGCTTCAGGTTTCCCATTGCTTTCTGTTAGTCCTCAAGGTCAGCAGTGTGAATTTGGGGAGTTTAGACCCTTTGGTTCTATATGGATCATAGAACCACAGCTTCATAGCTTCAGGAGGTCCTCAGAGTCAGTTGGACAAAACCCCTTGTTTCATTCCTTATTGTTTATTCTGCAGATATTTACTTAGTACCTGACAGGTGCCAGGACCAGCCCAGGCTTTCAAGGAGTTCACAGCTTGTGGGAGAGATGGGTCCTGGACAAGTGGTGATGAAGGCATGGAGGCTGTGTCAAATACGGAGAGGCTTTCCCAAGGGCACTCCATGAGATAAATGCCATGTGCCCAGGGGACTTGTGGAGCAAGGGTTCACAGTGAAATAGGTTTGGAAATGCTGACATATGAATATTATGGTAGAACCAAGAAAGGTGCCTGATTCTGAGAATCTAGAAATTATAACGTCAATGATAATGATTATTTTGAGAACTTATTATGTACCTGACACGGAGGTAAGTGCCTTACATGGATTATCACATTTTATAGAATTCAGTGGTTTGGACGTGTTATATTTTATAACTGTTTTTCTACTGATAGAAATTTAGGTTGTTTCCCACTTGATTTTAATGTGCTAAAGATTGGTCTTTTGATTTCCAGAGGGGCCTCTGGGCACAATGGAATATTATTCAGCCTTAAAACCGAATGAAATTCTGACACATGCAACAACGTGGAGGAACCTTGAGGACACTATTCTAAGTGAAATAAGCCAGTCACAAAAAGACAAATAAAGAATGATTCCAGTCATATGAGGTACTTAGAGTAGTGAATTCATAGAGACAGAAGGTAGACTGGTGGTTGCCAGTGGTTGGCAGGAGAGGGGAGTAGGAGTTGTTTAATGGGTACAGAATTTCAGTTCTGCAAGATGAAAAGAATTCTAGAGATTGGTTGCACAGCAATGTGATGTACTTAACACTATTTAAAAATTAAGATGGTAAATTTTATGTTATGTGTTTTTTAACCACAGTGAAAACAAGGAAAAAAAGTACCACTTTGACAAAAAAAGTCATATGGTGAGAAATAAAATTCATAAATCATGGGCTATGATGTACCTCGGGCGTGGTATGCATGTGAATGCACGCACCTATGTACTTAATTATTTTAATTGGGGTTTGAGATGAGAAGATTAGTGGGAATAGTTCTGTTCTACTGAAAAAAACAAAAAGGCCTTTTGAGCCTTTGAAGGCTTTGCCAGTTGCTGCACATAAAGAGTGTACTTTGGACTTCAAAATGGTTGCTTGTGTTCCCTTTTGAGACTTGAGTGGGCATTTGCTGGTGTCTCCAAAATTTGATTTTTAGAAAGTGCTTATACTTACTTGAACTATTCATTTCGTAGCAATACGTATCTGGGTTAAGTGTGTGACAACTGTAAATTGAGGCAAAGGTACTAGAAAGAGGGCCAGTAGCAATTTAGGGCTAGTGATCAGGATCTAGGCCAGCTTCCTCATCTTCATCTCACACGATGAAAGCGAAAGTTGTATCATCCGTGGTTGAAGTCCTCTTTAAGAAATCTTTGTGTTTTAGGCTCTTTGTTTAAAAAAAACACATTGATTTGAACGGAATTTTCTTAGTTTTCAGTAGAACAACAGCATTTTGCAAAGGGAGAAAGCGTTTCAAACTTCTGTGTAAGGATCATATGGAATGCGTCTAAGTACAGATTAAAAAAGGTGATCTTTTTTTTATTAGATCACCTTTTATTAGATCACATTAACGGAACTGTTAATGGGTTAATGGGTTAACCCTGTTAATGGGTTTTAAAACCTTTTGAAGTCCATGTTCATTAAGGTTCTTTAAAATATTTGGTGTATTTGTTATTTCTTTTTTGGGAAGGGTGGGAATGCCCATTTTTCTTTTGGGCTGTTTGTTTCAGGTTTGTGAGTCATGTGCCTTATGTAGACATTATTAATTTCACTGCCATTTTTACTTGAGCACGTCTTTCTCACCTTTGAGTTCTTTATGTCCATCTATTCACTGGTGATCGATCTATTTACCCATGGGGTGTGGTCAGCAGGCCTGACGCTCCTTGGGTGTATTGGGGTCTTTAAGCTTTTAAATATCTGACAGTGTCTTTCTGTTGTTTGTGTACATAACAGTAGCTTCATTGGTTCACTTCTGAAAGTCTGCTAGTTCACCCCTTGGGTCTCTGCTGCCCAGAGTGGTTTGGGGGTTCTGCTGGGAATTCTAGGCTTTTTCTTGCAGACAACTTTTCCATTTGCCTGTATTTGAATTGCTGACTAGATGCTACAATCCAGTTTTGTCTCTGGTTACCTGTCACTTTTCACCAGGAATGTATGGTCTCCTTGACCCCCTCTACATTTTATATTTATTTGTCCATTTTAATGAGGGCAGGAAGTTTATCACCTAGGCTGCGTTCATTTATAATAGGTACTCTTGGTGTATTTTGGTAAATAAACTCTTGTTGAGGGAAAATGTCACAGAGTCAGGGCTGTAGTTTTGTTTCAAAACTGTACCATGTTGGGCCGGCACCGTGGCTTAGCGGTTAAGCACGCACGCTCGCCTGGGGTTGGATCCTGGGCGCGCACCGACGCACTGCTTCTCTGGCCATGCTGAGGCTGCGTCCCACATACAGCAACTAGAAGGATGTGCCTCTATGACATACAACTAGCTACTGGGGCTTTGGGGGAAAAATAAATAAATAAAAATTAAAAAAAAAACAAAAACTGTACCATGTGGGTAAAATGTCTGCTGACTTTCCTTTTTGTTGTTGTTGTTTTCTTTCCTTTTAAATGAACTGTAATGCATCATTTTCTAGAGCAGTAGTTCTCAAACTTTCTTAGTCCCAGGACCCCTTAAAATTATTGAGGACCCTAAAGAGCTTTTGGTTATATGGGTTGTATTGATTCATATATATTTTCTTAGAAATCAAAACAGAAAATTTAAACCACAAAGATGCAGAAGTACAGATTCCATTAATTAGCCTTCAAGCAAGGGCGTCATCACACATCACGTGGTCTCTGGAAGGCTCCTTTGTACATCTATGAGAGTGAAAGTATCTTAGAAAATCATTTGACCTTGTGGACCCTTTAAACTGATCTTGGGGAACCCCAGGGGTTCTCAGGCCACACTTTGAGAACCGTTATGGTAAAGAATGCTTCTCAGTCTTCCTGCCGTGTTCATTAAGCTCGTGTTTGACATTTTTGCTGGGTGTGTGTGTTCGTGTACACACATTTGGTGTGTTTGGGCGTGGGCTGAGGGGAGAGGGGCCATTGCTGAATTAAAAGCTAACTTCTAAGGCAGTAGCCTTCTTCTGAAATGTGTGGAGAAATCCCCTGTCTGTGGGGATTTCTGTTACTGGAGCCGAGTGGAGTCCTCAGTAGCCTCTGTCCTGCAACATCCCTTTTCCAGCAGTTGATTGTCTTTTAGTTGCAGTCAATTTTTAAATGGGGGTGTTTTAGTCGCAATCAGATTTTAAATGGGGGTGTGAATTGCTGGGTTAGGCTGATGTTGCTGGAATGGCTCCTAGAGAGAGCTTGACCTGCCAGGCCCGAGAATCTTAACCTGCTGTCCTTGGTTCCCCCAGTGCCTATAAATGGGCTGATTTTCCTGAAATTGCATGTGTGTTTTTGGAATAAGGTCTGTAGTTTTTCATCATATTCTTAAAGGAATCGCTTATTAGGGGCATGCCTTAAAGTTCCTGGAGAGTTGAGAATGTATCGTGGTTGAAAGGGCTTAAGAGAAACATCACATCTTACCTGATTCAATATATGAACAAAAATGTATAGAAATCCTGTAGAAATAGATCGGTGTGTGTCTTCCCCAGAATGTGCAGCACAGCTCTTCTCCCCCGGTGGGGCTGCCAGGTGTCGTGGATGTGTTTATTTCAGGGTAGGTGTCATCAGTTTAGCTGTGGTCCAGTTTATTTGCTTAGAGCTGCTTCAAGACAGGTTTCAGTTAGTAAACGAAGCCATGCGCTCCGTGTTTTCGTCATATTGATACCTGAAGTTGAATGGAACTTCACTGCAATTCTTTTATTGACATGGGAATTTGATGGGAAATACCTTGGGTTGAAGGAAACACTTTGCAGAATTTGTAATCTGAGCCCACATCATTTTGGAAGTGGCCCATATTTTCTAAAGATTTTGTCCAGTTTATTCAGAGACTCAAAGTAACTGTGCTGCTCTCTCTGCATTGTCCCGTAGGTTCCCTGTAAGGAGCCCCTGCTGGTGTGCCAGACCTACCAGGGGCTGTCCACCTGACTGCCCCAGATTCCAGCAGCAGGACCCCCGATGGCAGTGGGCACCTCCCCTTGAAACCTGCCAAGCTGGACGCCACAGTTCTGCACGACGACACTTTGGCCAACTCCGTGCCCCCTTCGGAGGTGTGCAACCATGCATTCCTAGCCTGCGGCCTGGGCATCCCTGAGGAGCACTATGTAAGCGAGGCTGTGGAAGATGCTCCCAGCTGCAGAGGGTACCGGGATGCCTGCACCATCACCGGTATGGGGCCTTTCCCTGCCAGGAAGGGAGGGAAGGAGGGAAGGTGGAAGCCTCAGTCAGTGAGGACTGGGGAAGGGTGCGGCCACAGGAGTGGGTCTGGGGGTGGTGGGTGGGGGATGGGGAGGGACCACCAAAGTGCAGAGTCTGAGCTTTGGGATTATAAGACCCACTACCCAGGACTGGCTCTGCCAGTGAATAACTCTGTGGCTTGCGTTAGTCACTGACCTGTCAGAGATGAAGACAGCACCTCGTAGAATTGTCGTGAAGGTTAAAGATGGGAATGTTGAACCTCGAGCAGCGTGCATGGCCCATGGCAACGTTCAGTGCGGTTTGGCCCCTTCCCTCTCTCTGAGGCTCAGTTTCTTCAGACATAAGGTGTAATGGAAATAACACACTGCGGCATTGTGGGGTGCAAAAATGGGGAACTATGCTCTTTGTACACTGTCAAGATTTGCAGACATCCGTTCTTAGAGGTGCCTGTGTCAGTCGCACCTTCCCAGGGTAGTCCCCTCCCAGTCCACTGGCAGTGTCTGCTGTTCAGCACGTTGTCCTGAAACTTTTGCTCATTTTTTTTCCCCAAGGGAACGTTGAGACAAGTGCTTGGGGCCAGTGCAGGAGAGGGCTCTGAGTGGAAATGGGGTAGCATGGTGTGCGGAACAGCAGTGAGGAACCTAGTCATTGTTAAATCCAGTTGCATTCCTGTCGAAGTTTGCCCTGTTTCTCAATTTCGTCTGCGTTGTTTGCTTTTCTCCTCCTGTTTAAAATAATGCCCGGTGACAGTTTAATAGATGCAAATTGGCCTCTAGTAGCTGTTCATTGTTCTCTCTCACCAGGTAAGCATTGAGGACTCCATGCGTCTGGAGTTTCCTGAGGACGGCCAGGCACAGAGATGGCCTGGTGTCCCAGCCTGGGTGCCTTGCCCCATGCTGAGCTCCCATCCCCATGAGTGGCCCTCCCTCCGCAGGTGCACTGAATCCCACCCCTGCTTGCCTGCTCCCAGCAGACACGGTTCCAGCATCTCCCCTCTCTCTACCATGTCATCTGTTTCCCTTGCTCATGGATCTTCACTTTTAGCACAGAACATGCTCTGATCTCCCCCTTCTTAAAAGGGGGAGATCTTAAAAAGAATCCTTCTTGGCCCCCCTGTCCCCACAGCCTGTGTCTTTGCTCCACATTTGCTGACTCCAGTTTCTCTTCTCTTGTTCTCTCCTGCGTCCACTGCGAGCAGGCTTGTGACCCTCTGCGTTCCCCCAGCACAGATGGCCTCGTTCACTCCAGGAGTCCATCCTCAGCGCCTGTCTTCTTGCCTTTTTAGCAAGAGTTGACACTGTCGTCCACCCACATCTCCTGGAAATACGGTCCTCCCTTGACTTCAGATCCCGACTCTCCTGGTCCTCCTAGCTTGCTGGCTGCTCCTCCTCTTCTCCCAAGCTTGGGGGTGTTGGAGGGCCTGGGGCTCAGACTTTCCAGCCCCTCACTCTCCCATGTACACCCACGCCCTAAGTGATCTCACCCGGTCTCCAGGATGTAAAATCTCCAGTTCCTAACCTCAGACTGGACTTTTCCCCTAAAGGCCAGGTGTGATGGTCTAACTGCACATAAAACATTTTCACTTGGATGCCTAACAGGCAGCTCAAATGTACGTGGCCAAAAATGAGCTCCTGATTTCCACCTCCTTTCCACGTGAACATCCCTGTCTTTGTAAATGGCACTTCCGTCCTTCCAGGTGCCAAGGCCAAAAACCTGGGAGGCATCCTTTGTATGTCTTTCGCACCTCAGTTTTCTGGGAAGTCTGTTGGCTCTCTCTTCAGAGTGTGCCCAGAATCTGACTGTTTCTCACCGGCTCCACAGCAGCTGCCCGGTCTGGGCCACCTTCATCTCAGCCTGGGTTACTGCAGTGTCCTCCTGTTTGGGCCTCCTGCTCCTCTGCTTGCCTCCCTGCAATCCGTTCTCCACCCAGCTGTGAGAGTGGCTCTCTAAACACAAAGGCAGATGGTTTAACTCTTCTGCTGCAGACCTCCACTTGGCTCCCATCTGACCGTGTCCTATGAGGGTCTAAGTGACGGGGCTCCCCCCACCCCTCTGACCTGTCTCTCTCTGCCTGCTCCACTCCAGGCAGACTGGCCTCCTTGCTAATCCGTGGACACACCAGGAACGTCCTGCCTCAGGGCCCTTGCTCTTGCTGCTGCCTGGCATGGATCTCCTTAACCCCAGATGTCCTCATGATTCCCTCTTCACTTTCTCTCTCAAATGGTATTTCGTTAGAAGCCTTCTGGGACGCCCTAATAAAGAGTGGTCCACCACTACCGCTCCCCATCTCCCTTTCCTGCTTTAGCTTTCTCCCAGACTTAGCCACGAGCTTCAGTGTGCTTTTATTTTGTCTGCCAAACTTGCAGTAGAATATAAGCTCCCCCAGGCAAGGACTTTGTGCAGCCCTGAATCCCAGTGGCTGAAATAGCGCCTGCATGTGGCCAGCGCTCCGTAAATGTTTGCTGGATGAATAAATTGTGTCATTTAATTATTACTGCATCCCCTTGAAGTGGGTACTGTTACCCCTTTATACAGGTAAAGAGACTAAATCACGGAAGGTTCAGCATCCTGCCTACAATCCCTGAGCTCTGAGGGGCAGGACTAGCATCCAGGTCATGACCCTGAGGCACGTGTTCTCTGCCACCCAGGAGTACAGTCTAGTGGGGTAGACAGAGGAGCAAGTGGAAATTGTCTGTGCCCCGTGGTTAGCTCAGTGATAAGCACTAATATACAAGAGAGCACCAAAGAGGGGGCCTGGCCGAGCCTTGGGGGGGAAAGAACAGGGGAGAACCAGGGGGGGCTTCATGGAGGAGGCAGTGTCCCAACTGCGTCTTCACTTGTCCCAACAGGTGAACTAACCCCTGGGATTCTAGTGGCGTCTGTGCCAGTGAAATCCAGGAAATATGCAGCCTGTTAAAGTAGTTTCACTTTCTCTGAATGTGACAACCGAGGGCAAAGAAATGGCAGAATGCAGTGCTGACGCTTTAAATCCCACAGGGCGTGGTGACTGGAGGTTCTTTGCTGGGGCATCTGTAGCAAGCGCCGTAGGACAGCTGAGAAACAGAGCTCAGTGCTGTCGTGTTTGGCGGCGGCTTGGTAAACAGGAGGGTAAACACAGACAGTGTTAAGCGTGTAAGGTGCTGGGCAGCCAGACGATGCAGAACATGCTCAGGTTAAAGTCTCATTAGGGGGTCACTGAGAGGAAGACACAGAAGGAAACACATTCCTGGAGAGACCTGGAGTGTCCCCGAGAATGCATACGTGGACTCCAAGGGCTCTGCCAAGTACAGTCCTGGGAGACCACTTGGCATCAGGCCTCTGATAAATACACTCTGCCCCCGGCTTCCAGTGAGTGCTGAGATGAACAGCAGACTTTTTGTTCCTCTTTAATTTTTAGGCAAAGCCAAATGCCCGTCACAAAGCCTGCTCCGCCACCACCAACCTAGGGATATCACATTTTAGGTGCGTCATTTTATGTTTGGGGCGGTTTAACAAGATGAGCCGATAGGGTGCCCAGGCGGCCTGGCGTTACGTAACCCATTGTGCTTCCAGGGCAGCTCACAATCTTAGGATTTGCCCCAACAAGCAAGCTTAGAAAACTGCTAAGGAAGGCGCAGGAGGGTGGCTGTGCCGACGGACTGCCCGGCCGGGCTCTCATGGAGAATCGCTTCTCTCCCTGAGTCGCCCTTGGAGTTTGTTTCTGCACATGGCAGTGGTATTTCAGTTCGGGCAGCCCGTCAGGGCCCAGCCTCTGCCAGGACTCTGCCAAGCCAGGCTCATTCGGACCAACTCGCATGGTAAGTGTGTCTGCTGGCTGTGCTGGATGTTTGTTCTCTTTGTGGTGTGGCCGGAAAGGAGAAAAGACCACAGGAGAAGTAGTTTCTCTCCTGCTCTGCTCTGTTCCGCAGGTTGTCCTTGGCCATGCGGTAGGGAAACTGCAACACTGAATCATTGGCAGCCAGAGTGGAGGGACCGTAGAGGCTGCTCAGCCCTCGTCCCCTCACCCAGGCTCAGAGGAGGCAAGTGACCTGTGGGGCCATGAGCAGCTGGTCTGAATTGGGACCAGGCCTGCAGAACATCACCACCTTTCCCTTCTCAGTTCTTTGCAATGGCTGACCAGGGCCTCTAAGGTCCCCTCTGGCGTCTCCAACTCTGCGATTTTCCTAGTCTTCTGTCTTTTTCCTGGTTTTGTAGAGCCTCACCTGGTGTCTGGGTCAGCAAGGAATTTTTCAAAAGGTGAAGAGTAGAGTTAGACAATGTCTCCCTCCCTCCTTCGCTCTTTTCCGCCCTCACTTTCTTTTGTTTCCTCTATTAAATGTGCTTGGCCCTGTACCTCTGATCCACACCCCAGTGATGGAGAGCTTGCTAATTACTTCTGCTCTGGCTTGTCTCCCTTGCTATGGGGGTGACGTGTCTCCTCACTTCCTCTAAGCTGATCAGAGTCTGATGGTTGATGACCCATCTGGTTTCTGTCCTGTCTATACGCTGTTACCCAAGGGCTGTCTGGGCCAAAACCCAGTAAACTCCTGAGAGGCGTGAGCTCCTCTTGTCCCCTTCCAGTCAGTTTTAGGTTTCAGGACATATGAGACTTGGGATGAGAGAAGATTATGGAGATGCTGTGAATGTGTGTGTTTGCGTGTGTGGCTTCAGGCTTATTCAATAATAGTGTTCAAGATTGGTGGTTACCAGAGGGGAAAGGGGTGGGGGGAGAGTGAAAGGGGTAAAGGGGTACATGTGTATGGTGATGGATGGAAATTAGAAACAATGCAGTCTAGACAGAAGCTGAAATATAATGATGCACGCCTGAAATTTGTACACTGTTATAAACCAATGCAGCCTCAATAAAATTTAAAAAAATTCTGTTCAACCAGTGTCTATTCAAGGCTAGCTTTTTGCTGGGGTCCATTGATGAGAACTGGTCTCGCCCTCAGAGCCTGGGAGGTGGGCAGAGGTGTAAATGACTGGCTGTGACTCCTGTGAGGTTGTTCCAAGTATGTGTACAGGAACAGTCCTGCCTGAGCATCCTCTTCATCACAGGGCCACCATTTAGGATTTGTTCCTTTTCTATCACTGAGTTAAGCCACCAATCTTGATGATTTTTGCTCTGAAAATATGCTCAAATTATTATGGACTTTTTTTATGAATTAAATTTGGGGTCTTATCAATTCCTGTCTAGTATAAAATTTTTAATGTGTTTTCCATTGAAAATTTATATCTAAATACTACTTACTTGGCTAAACGAAACAGCAAAGAATGTGCAGTGAAATATCCCTGCTTTCACAGAGTGAGAAGATGTGAATTAGAATCTAGGGCATTACAGTTTTTTTCTAAATTCATAACTTAGGAATGTTTTTTGCTTCTTCTCTCACTGGAATCTCTTCTGTTTAATGGTTGATTTGTTTTTGCAGTTGTAATCCAGCTATTATGCTGATTTCTAGAGCTAATATTTAATCTTTAGCAAAAAAACAAACACGTTCACCTCTGTCTCTTAAACATGCTAGAAATGATTTTGGGGGCCACCAGCTGATCTTGCTGCCCCTCAGTTCCTCATCATTAGGTGAGTGGGTAGAGTACTTATCACACAGGGTTTTTGATATAAATTGTAAAATTTAGTTAAAAGGTGTTAGTAAGATTCTTGACATGTGATTGGGGGGCTACAGTGCCAGGTGCCTGATATACTTTTATCCTCTTCCTACTTGGTTTTTGTTCTGAATTTGAGACAAGTTTTTAATGTATCTAACGTATTCGTGTTACTCTTTGCCCACTTCAAACCATTTTAGGAAGCTGGCAAATAATAAATTGTAATAAAAAAATTAAGGAGTAATCTTACTAAAGAATTAATCAGGGGTACCTTGCAAGGGCTTCAGAAATAGCATTCTTAATGGTCCTTTAGATGCCAAGTTTTCCTAATGGATTTACATTAATTTGATGTGCAAGTATTGGAGAGAGCGTCACTTCAGAAGCACCCCCGCTTTGTCAAGGCACTCTCCTTTCAGTGTGGCCAGACCAGGGTTCAGAGGCAGTTGCTGGCTCAGGGGCCGGGCCTGGGTCTCTGCCCTTAGTGCCCTGTTCTTCCCACACAGCCGAGGGCTGCTGTAGGGGCTCTCCAGGGATCCACTGAGAGAGGGTGGGTGCAGGATGCACTGCTGCCAGGGTCAGGCGTCGCCCTGGCCACACGGTTCACTGGTGACTCCAGGACTCGTGGCCCCGTGAGGAACTTTGAGTCAGAAGCTTGTCTGTATTCTCTGACCCCTGCTCTTGTGTGAATACTGACAAACTTGAGCAAATCAAGCTGAAACTATCACGAACTGCAACTTTATAAGTTGCATATTAGACCTGGAATGAGTCAGATTTCATAAATCCTGTATTAGGGCTCTCTAGAGAAACAGAACTAACAACCATGGAGAGAGAGAGAGAGAGAGAGAGAGAGAGAGGTTTATTATGAGGAATTGGCTCACATGATTATGGAGACTGACAAGTCTGAAGATCAGTAGTCAGCAAGCTGGACGCCCAGGGGAGCCAAAGGTGTAGTTCCAGTCCACAGACCAGCAGGCTCGTGACCTAGGAAGAGCCAATGCTTCAGTTCAAGTCTGAAGGCAGGAAAAAGCTGATGTCAGCTTGAAGGCAGTCAGACAGGAGGAACGCTCTCTTACTTGCCAGAAGGCATTCAGACCTTCCACTGATTGGATGAGGCTCACCCACGTTAGGGAGGGCAGTCTGCTTTACTCGGTCTACCGATTTAAATGTTAATCTTATTCAGAAACACCCTCACAGAAACACCCAGCATGGTGTTTGGCAAAATATCTGGGCATCTCATGGCCCAGTCAAGTTAACACATAAATTAGCCATTACGAATCTGAACAAAAACTGACATGTATTGAGTAGTTGCTGTATGTCTGGCAGGCTTCCAAGCACTGTTCTGGGACTCCTTTTGTCCCCAGCAAACCCTGCCAGGTTGGTGCCATGATCACTACACCTTTAAGGAGGGGCAGAGTGAAGCGGCTTGTCCTCTCACGTAAAACGGGTCCTTGGGTTGTAGACTCAGCAGTGTTGTTTTCTGACCCTATTTAAATTAACTTCCTTCATTCTGGATTTTTCTTTGTTAATAATTTTGTTTAGGGTTTTAAATTATAAAAGTAACACATGCAAGTGGTAAAACTTGAAATTGTACCAAAGCGTAGTCAGTGCAGAGTAACGGTTGTTTCATTACAGTACATACAATGTTGCCTTATTCTTTAAAATAGCCACCTAGTCTCCCATTGTGTGGCTGTATCATCATCATCATCACCCTTCATTTATTTAAACCAGCAGTTTTCAATCGTAGAAGACATAATGTTCCTTTTTATAACAAACATTTTGTAATTCCTCTATTAATCTGAAATTAATAGATAACTAGTCCTAGTAAACACATAATTTTTTTTTTCCTGAGAAAGATTTGCCCTTAGCTAACATTTGTTGCAAGTCTTCCTCTTTTGCTGAGGAAGATTAACCCTAAGCTAATGTCTGTGTCAATCTTCCTGCAATGTCTGTGCTATTTTGTGTGTGGGTTGCTGCCACAGCATGGCCTCTGACAAGTGGCCTGGGTCCCCGCCCAGAAACCAAACCTGGGCCACTGAAGCAGAGCGCGCCGAACTTAACCACTACGCCCTGGGGCCGGCCCTGTAAACACATAATTTTAAAAGAATCAGTGTAATGCCTTACTGTGATATAGAGGAGAAACTAACGCAAATGACGTAAACTGGATTTCAGTTGTAGCTGCTTGGACACGGCCTGGTGAGGATGTGTAATGAGCAGTCAGGCCCCGCCCTGTGGGTGGAATTGCTCTGAAGGTGGCAGCCACCGAGGCAGCTAACCGTGCTGACCACTTGAGGGCCAAGAAAGAGCCGCTGCCTTCACAGTCCCCTCCTCCGGGATATTTTAAGTTGTTTCCAGTTTTTGCTTTTTAGGCAGTGCTCCAAGGAACGTTCTTGCACGGATAGCTTTTGGGTCACTGATCCCACCTGTCTCTAGGCTCCCAGGGGCGTCTTGTGCCCTTGGAATTTGGCAGGCATCACAACATTGCCCCCAGACAGCCTGCGCCTATGAAGTGCCCAGCGCCAGCGTGAGAGAGTGGCAGTTTCTGGCAGTTATTTGCCAACTCTGGGCATTGTCAACCTTTTTCATCTTGGTTGATCAAATAGTCATGGAAAATGTTGTTTCATCTTGTTTTGTATCTTTTAAATCATGAATAAGCCTGTGCCTCTTTTCTGTTGTATTTCATTTTCTGCAAACAGCCTGTTTTTTGGTCATTGTTCATTTTTCTAGTGGGTGTTTGGCCTTTAAGAGGTATTATTGAGTTTCTGTTATGTGTACAGAGGATAGGGCAGTGTGCCAGGTTGAGAGTCTTTTATATTTCAGAAGAGGAAAAATGTCTTAAAAATGGTTATACAAGTTACTGTTTAACTATGACTATGTTTGATATTTGTAAGAGAAGTACAGGGTGCTAAGAGATTGTGTAAAGGGGATTTCTGAAGTGTCATTTCCAAGAAGGCTTCTATGGAAAGCAGTATTTAAGCAGAAATCTGAAGGATATGTAGGAGTTAGCAGAGTAGGGAGGGAGGGAAAGAGCATTCCAGGCAGTGAAAACAGCATGAGCAAAGGCCCTGTGGTGGGAAGATATTGATAATAATAGCTAATATTGATAGAGTACTTACTGTGTGCTAGACATTGTACTAAATGCCTTTAATGCCTAATAACTTCATTTAATTCCTGTATATTATTTATCTATTGCTATGTAACAAACTTCCTCAAACCTTGGCAGCTAAAAACAACAAACATTTCTAGTCGGACATATTTCTGTGGCTCAGGAATTTAGGAGTAGCTTAGCTGGGTGGTTCTGGCTTCGAGTGTCTAATGATGCTGCACTCAAGATGAGAGCTTGCCACTGTGGAAAACAGTCTGGAGTTCCTCAAACGGTTAAACGTAGTTACTGTATGACTTACCAGTTCTGCTCCTAGTTATGTACCCAAGAGAAATGAAAACAAGTCCACACAAAACCTTATATGCAAGTCTGGGCAACATTGCTCACAATAGCCAAAAAGTAGAACCAACCCAAGTGTCCATCAGCTGATGAATGGATAAACAAAATGTGGTAGATTCACACCATGAAATATTGTCCAGCAATACGTGCCACGACGTGGATGAACCCTGGAAGCAGTTTGCTAAGTGAGAGAAGCCAGACGCAAAAGACCACATAGGAAATGTCCAGAATAGGCCAAATCTACAGAGACAGGAAGTAGAGTCGTGGTTATGCAGGGCTGGGGACAGGGAGAATGGGGAGTGGCTGCTAATATGTTCAGAGTTTCCTTTTTTGGGATGATGAAACTATTCTAAAATTAGTGAATGTTGATGGTTGCATAACTCTGAACATACTGAACCCTGCTGAATTGTATACTTCAAAAGATGAATTTTCTGATATGTAAGTTATATCGTAATAAAGCTGTTATTTATGAAAAGATGAAAGCTTGCCTGGGGCTGGAGCATCCCCTTCCAAGATGGTTCACTCACATGCCTGGCAATGGTGCTGGCTCTGGGGGGCCCTCAGTTCCTTTCCACAAGGGCCCTCCATAGGGCTACTTGAGAGTTTTGACAGAGATGTGGCAGCTGGCCTTCTGCAGAGTGAGCAATCCAAGAGCAAGACCAGGGTAGACACTTGTGTCTTTTGTGACCTAACCTCAGAAGTCACATAGTCACTTCCTTCATATTTTCTTGGCCTCATGGGCTAGCCATGGTTCAGAGTGGGTGGGTGCCACACAAGGCAAGTGAGGATCATTGGGCGCCATCTTGGAGGCTGGCAGTCACACTGCACAACATCCCTGTGAAGTACATCTTATCTCTATTTTACAGATGAGGAAACTGAGGCACAGACAGCTTAAGTAACCTGAGCAATGTCACACAACCTAGGTTATCTGACGCACATCCTGTGAAATGAAGGGGCTTCATAATGCTCATTCAGGAGGCACTGGGTTTAGCTAGAAGCAGGAAGATTAGTAAAGGTGTTACCCAGATATCAATGGTGAGCTCGCAGGAGTGTGAATGGATGCGAGGAGTGACTGCTCTGTTAGCACTCACTCAGCATGCAGTCAGGTCTTCTGAATTCTTAGGCAGAGTTCAGTGGGAAGGGAAGGTGAGTGTGTGAATGAAGTGAAGTGGGAGGCCTGAAGGCTGTGAGTTCTGCAAGTCTTCAGGAGGGAACCTGACCACTGGGAGAGAGAGCAGAGTGAGGGAGTGAGAACACACAAGGGAACAGCCAGCTCACCCTCTGGACGACTGGAAGCTGTGCGGAAGGCAGTTTTCCCCTAATTGACCGCCCTGCTGAGAGGCTGTTTCCCACGTTATCCAGCCCCCTTCACTTCCTCCCCTGCCCCCCTGTACTGTGTTGGAGTAGGAGACGGAGTGCCGAGCATGGTGGGCCCCGTGAGGTTGGGAGTCCACGGCATCACTGGGCTCTCGGTCAGCACCGTCATTTCTCCTGGTACCTCTGGGAGCCTAGCTGCAGGGCAGAGGAAGGTGGACAGCTGGTTTTGTCCAGAATTGGGTTTTGCCCTGTGGATGCCAGGAAAGTACTGTGGAGTGAGGGAGGGTAGTTGAAGCAAAGGGCTGTGGGATTCAATCTGGATGGGAAGGCAGCGATAGAGGCAAAGTGGAGGGATCAAGGGGTGCCGGTCCTGAGGTGGTATAGTGGGAGTAAATGAGGGAGAAGTATGGGGACTAGGGGTAGTGGTCAGGGAGGGAGGCATCTTGAATTTCAGATTTCAGAGGTGGCCCAGGTGTGGCTGGCAGAGGTGGGGTGCGAGGTCAGGAATTGAGGTTGGAGAGTTGGATGGTGTCCGGCTTGGAGGTGGTGACGACAGCCTGGAGGGCCAGCTGGCCTTGGTGGGGAGGACGACTGTGAGCCTGATGCCACGGGCTGGGGGGGGACTGGGAAGTGGACAAGTGAGCATAAGCAAGGGCGGCGTGAGTCTCAAGTGAGCAAGGGTTTTTGAAGGCAGATAGAGAAATTGAACTGGATGTGGCCGGAGGAGCCAGAGGATGCCGATACTACCTCCGGCCCTCGAGTGAGCCAGCTCAGAGCAAGGCTCGAATCTTCATCTTCCAGGAGGTTTTCAAACCTAGCTGGATTTTGATCAATATGATGTGCGTGGGCCAAACTGAACCTTCTTAGTGGGAGAGAAGGAGGGTCTTGCTTCTTAGTGGTTGGAAAGATGATATGAGTCTAAGCTTGTGGGCATGGGGACCCTGACATTCCTTCTCTTCTCTTGCTATGAGTTCTGTCCTCAGTCCCAACCCAACATGTTAGGTTTCAGCTTATCTGATAAATAGAATTATACCTTTTTTTCAGTATCGAAAAAACCTCACAATAGATAGTTCAGGTTGTCGTAACTGTAGGTTTGAAGTCCATTGTTGAGTGTTATTTCAGCCCTGTTTCTGTTTATGTGGGGGTCTGTGGTGAGTAGAAATGGAAAGGGTCAGATCTGAGTTTGAGAAAGGGCCTTTTGGTGCCCACTCTGCTTCCTTTCCCTGGACCAGGAGGGAGGGCATGGGCCTGCCCAGGTGCGGATGCAGCACCACCTAGTGGGCCACGGGAGCACTAGCAACAGGAGTGGCAGCCGTAACCTTGAGACCAGATGCCTGCAGCGCCCTGGGTTTGCCCCCTTTGAGAGGGATTCAGGGAAAGAGAAGTTAATTGTCCCGAGAGTCTGACAGGTGAGGCAGGCTACTTTCCTTGTGTGGAACAAAAGAAATCCGCCCCTCGGCCCTTCTCTGGCCTCCGTCATCCACCATTATTGTATTCTGTCCCCATCTGCTCTTTGCTGGAGCTAATTCCAGACGTTGTTGTTGTAAGGAGCACATTATGAGAGCTGAGTGTGGCCATGTTTTTCTTGCTTAGACCGCTTGTTAGGATATGCCGATAGTGGTGTAATTTCATTCCCATGTGGTGCACTTTATTCTTCTAGCTATCAGTGGTGGTACTTTACGTGGTTTTCAATTGGGTGTGTATTAGTCAGGTTTTGCTGTGGAAATGCTGGGTAGCAAACAGCTCCCATATCCGTAGTGGCAGCATTTATTCCTGGCTCGTGGCTGTAGGTCACCTGAAGCTTGCCTGTGCTTCAATGCAGGTCTGCTCCACTTGTCTCTCATTTGAGGATTTGGGCTAAAGGGGCAGCGGCTATCTAGGGCCACTCTTCTCCTGGCAGAGGACAGGAGCTCAGAGGGCAAACTCAACCACACAGGCACATGTACAGCCTCTGGTTGGACACACGGTAAGTTATGTCCACTCACATTCCATTGGCCAGAGCAGGTCTGTGGCCCAGCTCAAGGTCACAGAGTTGTGAAATGATATTTTGTTCACAGTGAACCATGGCAAGGGTGGGGAGTGAAGGAAGAATTGTGAACAAAATGAACAGCCTGGATTTTAGAAGATCCTCAGGCGACAAGGAGCGGCCTTGAATGGCCAAGATTCGTGGGTGGTCTTCAAGAAGACCTCATGGTATCCGTGACCTCTAAGCCCTTTGCTTATTCTCTTAGCCCTGCTGGGCTAGAAAGCTGGCGTGGGGGTGGGTGGGGGAAGGACTTGGCTTTTATGGCCTAGAGCAGGGGTTGGCAGACTTTTCCAAAACGGCCGTAGAGTGAATATTTTAGGTTTGCAGGTCCCATGGTCTCTGTCACAACTATTCATCTCCGCTGTTGTAGCTGACAGCAGCCGTAGACAGTACCTAAAGGAATGAGCATAGCTGTTTCCAATAGCATTTTTATTTATAGAAACAAGTGGGAGGCAGGATTTTGCTAGGGCTGTAGTTGGCAGACTCCTGGCCTAGACCTTCAAGGCCTGATCTGTATCAGGATATCAACTTAACAATGAGAGAGAAATACCTCTTTTTCAGTTGGGAAGCCAAAAAAATTTCAAAGGGCTATTGGTGAGCCCAGTAATACCCCACCCACTCAGCAGAGTCAAGCTGTAAACAGTGATTCCGTGTCCTTGAATCCTCTAGGCAACCAAAGCTTATTGTTTCTAAGCATGAACTCTTATTTTGCTTAACCATTTTCAGTGGAAATGTCTCTAAAAGGTATTAGAAGCTCCTTGGGCTTTCCAAACAGTTGATGGGAAGATGATTTAACTTTTCTGGGGGATTCAGGTTTTTTTCCTGACCGGTGTCTATTTTCCAGAGATTTGGCCATGAGCCTAGAGGTAGTAGGTGTGCTCAGCAACACTACTTTCACATTCCTTGTGGTTGTGTTTTGTGTGTGTGTGACCGCTTCATTGAGATGTAATTCACATACCATATAATTCACCTGTATCAAGTGTATAATTTGGTGGTTTTTAGGATGTTCACAGGGTTGTGCAATCATCACCACAGTCAATTTTAGAACGTCTTCATTACCCTGAAAAGAAACTCCATACCCTTTAGCTGTCACCACCCCCCCATCCGCTCTCATCTCCCCCAGCGTGGCTGCATGTTTAATAAGCTTTCCAAAAGTCACTTCTTGGTTTCTGCTGTCCTTGCTCCTCTCGGCTCTCACGGGCTCACCCCTAGCCTTGGAGAGCAGAGGGAGGGATCCTCCCACGCAGCCATCGTGCCTTTCAAGTCTACACCGAATAGACACTTTAATTGCCCCCGACACTTGTGTATTGTAACTACGTCACCTGATGAGATAACTTTAAAATTTTCCCTTTATTATAGCTTTATATTTCTTCATTTATATTCTGCTCTGTAGGAAGTTGTCTTTTGTAACTTTCTATATTTTGAATTTACCTTTGTGTTGGCTTGAAACCTGGTTCAAGTAACATGGAATCATTTCATTCTCAGGTTTTATTATTTTATCTGTTTTGTTTAACTATTTATTGTCAGGCTGCAGTAAAATTTTTTTTGGATGAGTTTGAAGTCTTTTAATATCCAGATGATCTCATTTGATGTTTTGAAACAGTCACCGTTGTTCATTTATGGACAGAATTTCCTGTTCAGGAAATAATTTAGAATAACAATAAAACAGTTGATTGCATTGAGTGGTGGAGGCACAGTAGGTATCATGATCTCACCAAATTTTGTTCTATTAATAAAGTTTCCTGATTCGGCACTTAACTCTCTATCTCAGAGCTTGCCCCTTGATGCTGACTGACTTCCAGAGAGCTAACTTGGGGAGAAGAGGATGGGTGGAAGGATGTGGGCCCTGAAGTCTGACAGCTGCTCAGGCTGCCTTGAAAGCCTTAGAGAGTCTAACTAAATATTGGGTAAATGTTTTTGGAAAACGGAAAGCAAGTGTAAGTGTAAAAAGTTAATAATTTGCAGGAAACTGGATCTGAACCCCTAGATTATAGCAACAACACCCAAGAGGTGGGAGGGAGATTGGTGAGATGAAGTGCAATCAGTTATCCTGTTTTTGCTGTGGATAATTAGAGAAATATAGATTTACCTCCTAGTAATTTAATGGTAAGTACCTGTATCAGTAAGGATTAGATTTGGCTGCATAAAACAGTGGCTTCACTTGATAGGATTTATTTTTCTCTCTTATTAAAGAAGTTCAGAAGGAAACTCTGCAGTGCTGGTGCAGCCTTGCTGTCCTCAGGGGCCCAGGCTCTTCCTGTCCTTCAGTTCTACTATACTAGCTGTGTTTCCGTCCTTAAGCTCATCTCATGGTCTAATAAGGCTGCTGAAGTTCCAGCCATTATGTTCAAGTTCCAGGCAGCCTTTCGGAAAGTTTCATATACCACTGCTGATATCTCATTCCCCAGAACTTAGCCCCATGGTCACACTTGGCTGTAGGGGAGGCTGAGAAATGTAGTCTTCCCACGGGGCTCAGGGCTTTGATACTAAGGAAAGTAGAGGAGTTTGGATAGTGGGAAGCCACTAGCAGTGTCTACCCTCCTTGGCCAGAAGTAATGTTATGACACGAACCTTCAACATGAGTGTTCTCTCATCTTTCTTATCATGACCCACATAAGAAAATGATGGTGTTTGCATAGCACGAGGGGTAAATAGTGATGGTAGCGTGGACACTGCCTGGCATCCTCCACTCCCAGCACTGGTTCAGGAAACTCTGTCCTGAATCACTAGGAGAAAAAAGAATCTGGTGGTACATATTCTACAAAACAAAAGACAACCAAGTAATGAAACCTCAAGAAAGTGGAACCACCAGGAGGCATGACAAAAGTAAGATCAGTCACATCTAATCTGACCGTAATGCTCCTGTTTGAAGACAAGAGTCTCAGAATGGGTCAAAAGGGAAGTGTTAGCTGTGTGCTGTGTTTAAGGAAGTCTCAAAGCAAAGTACTCAAGAGAGTGGAAGTTTGGAAATAGGAGGAGAATTTAGAGAAAAGAGAGTTATGAAGAGAAATTATTTAATCAGTGAGACCATGGTCTTTAGGGCCGGAGGCAGCATGGTGGTGGCTGCTGGATCCGGACTCTGTGTTAGAAAACCAGGTCCACACAGTTACTAGCTGTGTGATGTGTGTCCAGTTATTCAACCTCTCTCTGCCTTAGTTTCTCCTGTAAAACAGGTTGGGAGGATTTCTACTCTTAGGGCTGTTGGGAGGATTGAACGAGATGTAAATGCTTGGTGATGGTAGCACTCCATAAATATTTGCATTATTATTGCATTGTTATTGCTGTTGTTTGTTATCATTATAAAACGTACAGCTAGAACCCTACATAACTCCTTCAAACCCAATAAAATCCAGATGGTTCAAACATAATGTTAAGAATGAAGCCATAAAAGTGCTAGAAGTAAATATTGCTGGATATTTTAATAATCTTGAGGTGGGGAAGGCCATCCTAAGCATGACACAAAGGCTAGAACTATAAAGAAAATGATTGATCAATTTGACGATGCAAAAATTAAACTTTATACAGGCATTCTTGCTGTAACACAATATATTTGTTCTTGAAAAACTTGTGTGTTCTGCAAAATTGAACACTAAAAGTAACAGGAGTTACACCACTTTGTAACCAGAATAATAACAAAAACCATACAATGGGAGATAACGTGAATAGCCCAGGCAGGCAGCTCCACCCCGCTTCCTGTGGCTGGAGCCACACAAACATTGCAGGGGAAAGGCTGTGAGGCATGCAGGGGCTAGAGGGTCTCTGAGCCCCTGTGGCTCCTGGTAAGGTGGGCACAGGAGGAAGTGTGACCCTCTGCAAGCCAAGAGCCATGCAAGGCTGGGGAGCACCTCCCTGGGGATGGAGCCCTGGATGCAGAATTTATCTTAAATTTCCTTCAGAGAGCTGAAACGGCTCTTGCCTGTGCGACACAAGAGCTGAAGGGCTTTTTCTTTTCGTTGAAGGTTGTCATTATTCTCATTATTTGGCTCCCTTTGCCTAGGAAAAATTGTATATGAATCAAATCAACATCTGTAATGCACTGACATCACTTCCCTACTTCCCTATGACATATGAGCTCATGTTAGAAAGTCCTGTTGCAGGAGAGCAAGGCTGTGTGGGGAAAAATATGAAACGTGAGTAGGGTAGCAAGACAGGTGACAAGCTGGGGAGAATAATTGCAATATATTTGATACACAAAGGGTTAATACAAAGCTCCTCTGTATTATCAGTAATCAAGAGTTGAACACCCCCAGAGATAAACAAGAAAAATGGCATGTCTAAGCAGCCTGGGAAAGAACTATAAATGGTCACTATGTCTGTGAAAAGATGTTGAATATTAAGAAATAAATGCAAATAATAAAATACAAATTTTATTATTAATAAAAATAAAATTATGCAAATAACAAAAGCAATATACCAATGGTTGTCTATTAGATTGGCAGAACTTAAAAAGTTTACTAAAACTCATGTATTGAGAAATTCTGCTATGCTCTTTGTGGGATATAAATTGGTACAGGGCAAAATCAGTGAGAATCACTGCTTCATAGCAACAGAAAAACAAAACAGAACTTTCTGGTTCAAGATCCAGTCCAGGACCACGTGTTGCATTTTGTCGTCCTGGCTCAGCCTTTGCCTTTTGCAGGTGGGGTGTGAGCTCTGCCATTTGGCGGACAGGCCTTTGAGGCCCAGGGAGGTTTTCAGAGCAGGAGAGAGGAAAGCAAGTCTCACCTGGTGCATTTGTGTGACCAGGAGACAGGTGTCGTTTTAGTGAAAGCCCCGGGTCTCCTGCAGGTATTCAGTGGAGGTTCTTGCCACTCTGCCCAGTGTTTGTGGAGGATTGGTTTCCCCAGTGCAAGAGGTGCCTGCTCAGAACCAGATTCATTCCTCATTTTATTCTGCAGCATTTAGTGAGTATCTGCTCTGAGCAGACCCTGTCCTTGCTCCCATGGGGCTCTCACCCAGTGGAGGAGACAGCTGGTAATCAATCACCAAATCAGTGATTACAAATTGTGATTGGTGGAAAGTGCCAGGTGTCGAGAGAGGATAATTTTGAGGCATCCCTTGGCCTGGGATTTCTAGGAAGGTGGTCCTGAAGAAGTGACTCTTTCTGGGGTCTGAAGGCAAAGGGGTAGTTGACAGGTGAAGGAAAAGTGTTCCAGGCAGAAGGCCTAGCATGAGCAAAGGCTCAGAGGCAGGAGGGAGCACAGTGCATTTCAGGATGGAAAGAAGAGCAGCATAGGTGGGGGACACAGAGCCTGGGAGTGAGCATGTGCGTCTGTGTGTGTGTGTGTGTGTGTGTGTGTGTGTCTTGTCTGTGCAAGGTGGTTTAAGGGAAAGAAGAGAGTTGGCTGGTGAGCATGGTGAGATCGGCAGTGGCTTGGGGGGCCAGGCATTTGGCCTGTGTGTCCTGGTGTGTTGGGCACAGAGTGGACAGGAGGGAGGGATAGGCTTGAACCTCCTTTGGAAATAGCAACAGCAGGAGGCCAGTTTCAAGGGAATCACCGAAGGTGCTGGGATTGGAACTAAAGTTTTGGGGATACATCTTTTTTTCTTTACTCTCTGCTTCATGATGGAGAATGAACACTGGGAATGTAGGATGGATGGGAATAAATCCAGAAGTCAAGAATTACTACTTAAGGGACTGGCCCGGGTGGCATAGTGGTTGAGTTTGTGCGCTCTGCTTTGGCGGCCTGGGGTTCATGGGTTTGGGTCCCAAGTGTGGACCTACACACCATTCATCAAGCCATGCTGTGGCGGCGTCCCATATACAAAAAATAGAGAGAGATGGGCACAGATGTTAGCTTAGAGTCAGTCTTCCTTAAGCAAAAAAAAAAAGAGGAAGATTGGCAACAGATGGAAGCTCAGGGTCAATCTTCCTCACCAAAAAAACCCCAAAAAAACAAAAACAGGCTCAGCAGGGCAAAGTGATCGTTGTCTTTGTAAGGACTCACCTTCAGAGGCTCTGGGCTCTTCTGGATGGCATTGTCAGTGCTGACACGGTTTTACAGCCCTTCAGGTTATTTTATGTGGCAAACCCAACACAAAAAAGTAAACAAACAAATTACACCATCTAGCAATATTTACTTTGTTGTTTTTTTAAGCCTAGAAAAGAGTTTTCACACTTTTTGAGCCTTTTTCAGGAGCCTTGCCCCAAGTGGTCCTGGTATCCCCTGTGCTGCCTGTGTATCCCCAGCGGTACAAGGGAGCCCCCACTCCTTGGAGTGTGCCGAGACTCCGAGGAGAGTTTGGGAAGAGGAATTCTTCTAATGGCAGTCTATCCCCCCCCGGCCCAGTCCTTACTTGGAAGGAAACAATTTTGGTTTGAATTAGTAAGCTCTGGTGTATTTAATTTTTATATAATCATTAAAACAATCAATAATGTAATTTTTAAAAAAGTATTATATACTGCCCTCATGTCCCAAAGCCACTTCTTATCAATGAATAATTTGAAAAACCATCTAACAATTAGAGAAATGTGATAAAGTGGTTAACAACTTACCTAAAACCTTCACGTAGAACAATTTTTATAGATTGATGTAATTGTGTAGATTCCATAAAAATGGACCTACTTAAAAAAGACGCAATGCATGCATAATTTTTGCATAATTGTAGTCAATCTAAAAAGTCCCATTCCCCACTTAATTTTGTATCATAAGCATTTTTCTCTTCGGCTGTGTTGTCTTTACAATTCCATCCAGTCCATCAGCTGTTCCCTCTACCCTCACAGTATTTCCTGAATCCAGCCACTTCTCCCAGCTCCATCATTCTGGCCTGAGCCACCGTCTGTTCTTGCCCGGACTGTGGGGTAGCCTCCTCACCAGCCCCAGACCTGTAGCCCCTTCAGCCTGTCCACACAGCAGCTGGAGTGACCTGTTTAATCCTGAGTCAGATCGTGGCCCTCTTGTGGAGTGGCTTCTCACAGAGTAAGTTCAGGCCCCCTGCCGTGGCCTAAAGCCAGTTCTGGGTGCTGAGGCCTCTCTTCCTTCATCTTCCTTGCTCCCCCTCCCCACGCCCCCACCCCACCCTGGCTCCAGCCACACCAGCTGCCTCAGGCCTTTCTTTATATTCCCTCTGCATGGAACACTGTTCCCCCAGATCTCCATTCCAGTTTCTGCCCAAATGACCTTTCCCCAGATATGAACAAATAATTGATTTCATGGCTTTATTATGTTCCATTAAGTTGATATGACTGACTTAAATACTGCCCTTTTGCTAAACATGGAGGTTGTATTTGGCAATGCAATAAACGTCTTTTAAAAAATGTATTGACGACATGACAGCTAACATACAGAAGTGTGCAGAATTTATAGATACTATGACCCCCATTTATATTTAATAACCTTTTGTTGTTTTGATGTCAGATGCCCTAAATGATTGACCAAAGCTAGGGTGATCATTGTTCAAGCAAGGACAGTTTTTAAAAAAGCAGCTTTATTGAGGTATAATTTGTATACCATACAATTCACCTACTGTAAGTGTACAATTCAATGGTTTTTTCGGTAGATTTACAGATTTCTACTGCTGTCGGAGTGGCTGTACCATTTTTCATTTGCATCAACAATGTGTAAGGGTTCCAGTTTCCTCACATCCTCTCTGACTCTTGTACTGTTGTTGGGCTTTTTTATTATAGCTGTGCTGGTGAGGGTGTAGTGGGATTGCATTGTGGTTTTTCAGCAGGGACACTTTTGTTTTTTAGGTTTTTTTTTATTGTGTTAAAATACACATAAAATTTACTATTTAACCATTTTAAAGTGTGTAATTCAGTGGCATTTAGTATGTTCAAATGTATGCAAGCATCACCATTCTCTCGTTCCAGAACATTTCATCACCCCAAAAGGAAACTCCATACCCGTTAGCACTCACTCCCTATTCCTCCCTTCTCTTAGCTCCTGACAACCACCAATCTGCTTTCTATCTCTGTTGGTTTACCTATTCTGGACATTTCATATACATAGAATCAAATAATATGTGGTCTTTTGTGACTGGCTTCTTTCACTTGGCATAATGTTTCAGTGTTCATCCATGTTGTAGCATGTATCAGTGCTTCATACCTTTTTATGGTTGAATAATATTCCACTGTATGGATATACCACATTTTCTTTATCCATTCGTCCATTGATGGACATTGGGTTGTTTCCACCTTTTGGCTACTGTGAATAGTGTTGCTGTGAGCATTTGTGTAGGAGTTTTTGTTTGAACACCTGCTTTCAGTCCTTTGGGGTATAAGCCCAGGACTAGAATTGCAGGATCTTATGGTGATTCTGTGTTTAACTTATTGAGGAATTGCCCAACTGTTTTCCAGAAGGGACACTTTTGAGAATGAGAGAGGGCGATATTAATAATAACACTGGAGCAGCAGGCATAAACTGGGTCTGCCCTGGGCAAACCAAGACGAATGGGCATCCTTGCTCAGCCTAACTCCTCCATCTCCTCTGCTCCCTTTCCTCCTGGCGTTAGCCACGTCCTGATGGTGTGTTTGATTCCTTTGAATATTCTTAAACTTTTACTATGTATCTTCTTATCTTGTCCTCGAGGTGCCCAATTGACCCAGTCTGAGAAAGGAAAGGAAATCCCTAATGCAGTGACCATCTTTTATTTCTCTTTTTTAAAAAAAGGGAGGTAAAATATACATAATATAAAATTTACCATTTTAGCCATTTGTAAGTGTACAATTCTGTGGCATTACGTACATTCATGTTGTTGTGCAAATATCACCTCCATCTGTCTCCAGAACTTTTTCATCTTCCCCAATTGAAACTCTGTACCCTTTAAACACTAACTCCCCATTCCCCCCTCCCTCCAGCCCCTGGCAACCACCATTCTACTTTGTGTCTGTATGAATTTGACTACTCTAGGAACCTCATACGAGAGGAATCGTACAATGTGTGTCCTTTTCTGACTGGCTTATTTCACTTAGCATAATGTCTTCAAGGTTCATCCGTGTTATAGTTTGTATCAGAATTTCCTTCCTTTTTAAGGCTGAATAGTATTCCATTGTATGTATATACCACATTTTGTTATCCATTCATCCATTGATGGACGCGTGGGCTGCTTCCACTTTTGGCTGTTGTGAATAATGCTGCTATGAACATGGGTGTACAAATATCTGTTCAAGTCCCTGCGTTTACTTCTTTTTGACATATACCCAAAAGTGGAACTGTTGGATCATGATGTAATTCTGTGTTTAACTTTTTGAGGAACCTGGTTATGCATGTTTTTAACTTTATCAGACACACTATAAACATGCTTTTGTATTTTGCACTTCAGATTTTTTGGAATCCTTTCTTAGATTTCATCCTATGTGTGAGATTACTGGTTTGAGGGTCATGACAAATTTTTGGTTCTCCAAACATGCTGTCAAATTGTTGACTGCAAGTGTTGTTCCAATTTATACCACCTTCATCTGTCTAAATACTAATTCAGCTGTGAGCACTTTAATTACAATCATACTGACACCGACTATTTTCATGTAAAAAATGCTTCCCCTGTTAGTTTCATAATTAGGTACACTTTTAAGAGAAATTATCAAGAAAATTGGAAAACTAAAGTATTTTTTCTATTTATCTCCTTGTAAAACAAATTCAAATGAACAGTAACACTCCCATTTTTTGAGCCTTTTCCTGGAGGTTTAACTCTGGGCTGGATTTATACACATTAATTTTTCCTTTTAAAATAAAATAAATTTCTATACAGTTCTAGCTGTATGTCTTCATATTAGAATCAGTCTAACCTGTAGTTATCATCTGCTTTTGTAGATTTCTATACAAAGCCTATTAGAGTCACTGTTTCTGAAAAACACTGAATTTGGTTTTGACATTTTTGGGGTTTCCGTAGCAGGATCCTTCCTTCTTTGCTTTGTCCTGCCTCTTCTTGCCCTGTCTTCTTACACAACAGACTGGTGCTGTCCCAGTGGACTGTGCCACACTCAGTTGCACAAGATTGCACTTTAGCCTCATGTCGGAGACCCTGTTTCGGAACGGGACGTTGGGCGGCTTGGCCGTCTCTGCTCGAGTGCTCCTGTCGGGTATGTATCCTTGGAGCTGGTGTTCGTGTGTGATTAAGTGAGAGCTCAGAACCTGACACCCAGTCTAACTGGGTGTCAGTTGAACCAGTGTAATTGTTTATCCTTTTTCTTAAAAAGAGTCGCTTCTGGTGGCAATCAAGGCCACAGCCATTGCAGAGAACTCCCTATTGGTGTTTGTTTCTGTCTCTGAATCGTAGTTTCCTTGATCTTTTCTTTCTGCTTCCGTGCAGGTTTCTCTGCCTGGCCTTCCCTCTCTGGAGACCCCTTTACTGCTCACAGCAAGTGAACTAACTGTCCCTTAGTGGGGCAAGGCAGAAAAGGAAGAGAAAAGATGTGTGCCTGTCCCTGAGGGGCTGGACTGTGAGCCAGGAAGTGGTGCAGGAGGAATTGGGCTGAGGGGAGTGGGTCGGAGGTCCTAGTGTCGCGTCCTGCCACTGCTTAGCCGTGGGACCTCTCGAAGTCCCTTCTGTAAGCGGAAGCATTGGAAGAGGACTGGCTCGGGGGTGAGCTCACACCAGCTCCCGTGAAGGGTGTGAGAAGTCCTATGTGGAAGCAGGGAGAGGGCAGATGTGTGGGTGGGACAGAGCTGGTGGGAGACTCCCACGCCCTTGTATACTTTGTGAATATTGAGCCACATGCCTATTTTATCGATTTTTTTTTTCTTTTTTTAATTAAAATCACAAGGGGCTGTCAACTCGCAAATGTTGATGTGCAAGAACCCCTGGAGGATGCTATAAGAGCCAGTTCCTGGGTCCCACCTGTGTAGATCCTGGCTTAGGAGGCCTGGGGTGGAGCCTCAGGAGCATCTCAAGACCCCTGTTACAGAAGCCCAGGGTCTGCGGTGTGCTGATGCCTGCCCCATGGCACCACCACCTGCATGCTCAGTTCTTGGGAGGGTTCCTCAGTTCTACTGAAATGCCTACAAATTAGCGAAGGCAGGAGAAATGCTTTCTTGCAGGTTCCTTCCCTAGGAGATCCTTGCAAGGGGCCGCAGACAGTGGGAGCGAGTCATGTGTGAATTAGGGTTGGGAGGAAGCGGGCTAGGATGTGGGGTCCGGCTCAGCCAGTTACTGGTGGAGTGACTTGGGCTCCTCACCTAATCTTCAGGACCTTGGTTTCCTTGTTTGTAAAATGTCTTCCCCATCCTCACCCTGTCCTGCCTGCTGGTTGTGAGAGTGAATGAAATGCAGGAATAGATGCAGGTGCTTTGCATCCACCAGCAAATGTTTGTTGAGCACTAACTGGTTACAGGCAGGGTGCTGGGTAAACAGTGAAGAATGAATCAGCATCCAGGGAGGCATTACCACTTCCTGAGGCCAATTGTGTGGCAAGCTGTGCGCCAGGGCCATGCACTTGGGTCTGTTGCTGGCTGCTCTGTGACATTTGGCCACCTCCTCAACTTTTCTTAGTACACTGTCCTCTTCCATTAAATGAGGTGGTTGAGCCAGTAATTTTTGGCTCTAATGTAGTTTGTGAAATCACAACTTTTGTGGTGTGGAGAGTAATTACTAACACTGAGTTCCCTGAAGATGCGTAGGTAAGGCTTTCAACTATATGACCTTATGATAGGAGTTTTCTAGAAGGACGTCTCTCAGACACCAGTTACAAAGTATCACGTGTGTCTCCGGCACCAGTATGGCCTGTGTCTGGGTATTTGAGTCTGTGCTGTTTAGTCCTAATAATTTCAAGAAAAAGGAGTTGTTTCCAAGTCTGTACAGAATGGTTTGCAAGTGGCCGAGTAGGAGATGGGTCTTGTGAAGTCTTCAAAACATTGCTGTGGGTTTGCAGTCGTTGCCAAGGGTCATGCGTGATGAGAGAGGCTTACTACCTCCAGCCAGAACTTCCTCACAGACCTGGGGTCACGCTCCTCACCCACTGCCCTTTTGGCCAAGTGGAAACTTGGTGGGTAAAGAAATGGAGTGGGGTTGGGACAGGGAGTAAAAAATAGAAAAAAGATGGGCTTTTGGAATGTGGCTAGTTTTGATGAATTTAGGTTCCTTTTCTTTTTCTTTGATTGTTACCTTTAATGTAGTCCAGAATATTCTCCCGAGGCTCAGCGTAAGGCACAAGGATGGGAAATCCCAGCGTGCAAGCTGGAGGCACACATGTTTAATTTGGCTCTCGAGTATTTATAAAATTCTAAATTAGTGTCTGACATTGGGGGAATCTCCCATAAAAATACAGATCCCTGGCCTCTCGGAAGACGTCAGCATGTCTAGGGCCAGGGGCACCTCCTCAGTGGAGCAGGATGTGCTATGCGTGGTGGCAGTCCCCAGACACAGCCCTGGGTCTAGCTGCTCAGAGACATTTAGGGTAGGAAGAGAGCTTTTCTGCATCCCAATGCTTTTGTTCTACAGATGAAGAAACTGAGTCCCAGACAGACGAAGATGTGACTTGCTGGGGTCCCGTTCTCCAAACTCTTTAACAGTGATCTTGCTGCACCCAGGGCCTCTCGCTCCTTCCAGCAGGGGGCAGTCATGGTGTTTACGTGCCTCACTTTCTGTCTGTTCCCTGACTTTATGCTTTCCTCCTTTCCCCTGTACCCGTCTGTTCTGCTTTCTTCCTCTGATTTTGCCAGTTTTCTCTCACCAAGCTGTTCTCTTTGTCCAGCACTGCTCTCTCCCTCCTTTTATTCTCCCCTCTCCCCTGCTGTTTTTCCAGCATCTCCTGGAGCCTGGGTGAGTGTTTAGGATACTTCCTCTGAGACAGCTCTTCTGCACACTCCGCTCCCTTGCAGCTGTGCAGTTCTCTGTTCTCCTGGGCCCAGTGCCCTCCACTCCCGTGTGCAGGCAGCTATCCGGCACCCCATCTGGGGGCGGCCACCACTCGGAGTATGTAACTGCGTGGTCCTAGGTATGCTGACTTCTTCCTAGAACCCAGGGATCTGTATTTTTACATGAGACTCTCTGATTTTTAAATTCAGAGCTACTGTATCTGCTGTAAAATGTAAGCATCGTCTTGGGCACCTGGCAGGTTTCATGAAGCTGGCATGTCACCTGGGCATCAGTGTGAATTGTAAGATGGAAGGGCCTCCTTCTAGTCCCACTCTGGGGGTGCGGATCTAGCCCAAGTCAGACGTAGAGTGGACGTAGCTGCATCTACAGTCCCAGACTCTCTAGCCGCTGAGCCGGCTCCACACCCTCTCCCACCTCCCAAGCGGCCCTAAATGAAGCCCTTATCCTCAGGTAGGAGGACCCATGCAAAACCTTACGCCTTGGAGAAAACCTAGGGAGGGTTATAGCTCTGAAGAGGTGAAGAGACCTGTTATGTTCTGCTCCCAAAGTGGTGCCATAAGAATGGTGGACATTGGATTGGATCGGTGTTCGAGGAGTGGTTAAGGGGATGTCACTTCCCTGTGGGACTTTCGTCCATGCTGGACAAAGACCTAGGGTGATACTGAGAGGGACTTGAAAAGACCTTGACGTTAGATGGCTTGACCTCGCCTGTGCTGAAGGCTGAGTGTCCATCCTGAGTGGGCAGAGGGTTGACAGACTAGTCCTGCCCCCCATTGCTGGTTCTTCCTTCCTGTTCCATTTTTCATCTAACACTCACTGAGCGCTTACTGTTGCCTGGCACGTGCGAAGGGCTAGGCTAGCTGTAAAAGTGGGTAATTCAGAGCTCTGTCTCCTGGGGGCTTGTGGAGAAGAGACTGTAGAAAACACTTCTAACATTGTAGTGAAATAATCCATATACCAAATACATAGCCAGCGGACAGAAGTCAAGGAAGACTTGAAATACAGAGTGACATTTGAGTGATATTTTGAGATGGTGTTTGCTGGGCAGTGAAGGACATTCTAGGCAGCTAGAACAGCTGGTGTGAAAAGCCAAGATTTTGCAAAAATGTGTGTGGAGAAGGGTGAGAAGTTGGTATGGCTTAAGTGAGGAGGTATTGGAGAAAATAGCAGAGGCTGAGCTAGATAAGAAAGGCTGTTTGGGTATTGATTTGGCTGCGTTAACAGAGACCACAACAATAGTGACTTCAGTAAGGTAGATGTTTATTTCTTTGTCTTAAAAGTCTAAGTGGAAGGTGGCTCACGAGTTCTCTGCTCCACCAGGTTGTCCTGGGCACCCAGGGTTGTTCTGGTCACCCCGTAGGTGTTGCTGTTACTTGTATGGTTGAAGAGGGCTCCAGTACCGGCTCCGTCTCTGCAGTTCGACAGCTGGAGAGGGCATGACTTGGAAGTTCTGATTACGTCCTGTTAACCAGGCATGTGGACATACCTTACTGCAAGGAAAACTGGGAAATGTAGTGTTTAGCTGGGTGGCCATGTGCCCAACCACACCTTGGGGCTTACCAAAAGGAAGAAACAGAAATCAGACATTGGGAAAGAATCAGTAGCCTCTGACCTAGGAGGGTGTGGGCTGAATCCTGAAGCACTTTATAGGGAGCTGGGAGGCTTTTAAAGCAGGTCAATACCATGATTTAAAGAAGCATCTTTTCACAGATGGTGCCAGCAGCAGCATGGCCAGCAACCCTGGGGCTGTTGTAGTAATTGGGGAAGGGGGAAATGCTGAGGGTAGATTCTCCCTGACTGCCTGGGGGAACCTGGCCTTTTGATGGTTTGACAGGCTGGAGGTCAGTGGGTACTGGGCTGCATATCTGCCAGAAGCCACGGACCTGTTGGGGTCTGGGTTCAATCAGCAGGCTGATGCCCTTCATTTCAGACTTATCCTAGAACAAATTTTATAGCTTATTAATAATGTGAGTTGCAGCTGTGGAGAAATGACCATACAGAGCATAAAGGGTTCTTTTCCACCAGGTTGGGCCAATAGTGTCCTTTCACACCAGGAGCTTGAATATGCTCCAAGAGAGGGGGCAGAGCTGTCCTTTTCAGGCCCCTGATCCTTCATGGTTCTGCAGACAAGTTACTTCAGTTCTTGGCTCTGCTTCCTGTGCTCTAGAAGGGAAAATCATTCTGACACCTCCCTAATTTGTCAGTGTGTTTAATAGAACATCCCTACCACACTTAAGAAGTCTTCTGCCTGGGCCGGCCCCGTGGCTTAGCGGTTGAGTGGGTGCGCTCCACTGCTGGCGACTCTGGTTCGGATCCCGGGCGTGCACCGATGCGCCGCTTCTCCGGCCATGCTGAGGCTGCGTTCCACGTGCAGCAACTGGAAGGATGTGCAGCTATGACATACAACTATCTACTGGGCTTTGGCGGGAAAAAAAATAAATTAATAAAATCTTAAAAAAAAAAAAAAAAAAAGAAGTCTTCTGTCTGTTTAGAACAAAAACTTCCCAATCAGAATATCCTGGGACTTCTCCAGCATTTCTAGTGTGCCCGCCTGGGAGATGGGCAGCAGATGGCAGGGGCAAGGGCACAGCTTTCAGTCAGACAGCTGGATCTGCCACTTATTTAGCTGCGTGACCTTGACCAACAAGATATTCCATAGCACCTGTGAATCTCAGCTTCCTTATCTATAAAACAGAGCAAATATTATCCACATCTCAGGTTGCTGGGAGGGTCAGGGAATGCTCCGAAGGCACTGGCTTGGTGCTTGGCATGGTGACAGCATTCCTGGGGAACTCGCGAAGGTTCCCATATTATGTTTACCCAACCTCAGGCCTTGGGTATGTCTTCTCCATGAGGCCAATGTGGTGGTCCCTTCCACTGGAGTTCCTTGGAGCCTCTGGCCCTGCAGTCAAGGTCAAGGAGAGCTCTCTGGGTGGTCTCTAGAATCCTTTCCTATGCCCTGACTCTCTGAGCCTTCCAGGCAGCTGAAAACTTGCTGATGTTTGTATGGCTGGTCACGTTATGGAAAAATCAAATATAGAGAGTTTTTTTAAAAAGACATTTTGGCACCACCTCAACTTTTGATACTTTATCTCACTGGTCATCATATGCTTTAAGGAAAACGATCTCTCTTGGGCACAAGGACCCACACTGTAAATAGGTTGACTTTCAGCCTTGAAGGTGGAAGGACAGGTCAAGTCTCACCGATTGGGCTGCTGCCAGCATGCTCACAAGTGACACGTTATTTTAGGAGGGGTATGCTTTTTTTTTTTTTGGCAGTCTGTTGCCTTCCCCACCACCAAATGGCAACAACACCAGAAGATTCCAGCCTGTTGTGTGGGTGCATGAGGCGGGAATGTGTTGGTTCCCTGCCTGTTTTCCTAGGGACAGGCTGGCACTGCCTTTTGTGGAACCACTCCATGTTTAGCTGAGAGATGGGCAGGTTGAGTGTCAGCCCTCCTTGACCCTGTATTCCCTCAGTCAGATGGCAGCCATTTTATAGCTGTCAGGCCTCTCCCTGTGATGAGCTTTGTGGGAACTCAGTCTTCACTTGATTGTGAGAGGAGGAAATATTTGCTTAATTATGAGCCCATCTTGAACTTTTGAGATGGTGTTTTGTTTTTAGTGGGAGATAAGAAGAAATATGAGACATCTTCTGTCTTGAGGTGGGGCTGTTGACTCTAGCCTAGGGGAGGACATAACTTGTGTTCATGATGGACCTTTGCAAAGTGGCAGAGCAGCTCTGGTGTGGTTTCGGCTGGCTGAAATGCCAATGCACTCGCTGTGACATTTCCCATATTAGACAGAGAATCCTGAGCGCTCGAATGTTGTCCCCCCTCCAGGACTGAAGTGCTTCCCTAAAGCTCTGAATAAGATTTTGAATGTCTTCACCTTCTACTTTTAACTCTTTCCTTAACACTTGAAAAACCATGCTGGCTTCCTGAATCAAAATGCTCTATAGTGAAGCTTTGCATATTGAATTGAGTGAGAAGGGGTGTTGTGGAGTGGTAGGTGGTAGGACGTGGGAGAAGGAGCCTACAGGTGCTTTCAGTGGGCTCTTGTCTGAAGGGAGATAATTGGCCACTGAACTCTTTATCTGTGATTCCATTTCTTTTTTTTTTTTTTGCCTGCTTTGTGGCCTTCTTATTACACACGAAGGAGATAGGGATTTTGGTAAGTCTCTGTCATAGCCATTGTTCTGGGCACAGGCGTCTCCACGGTCCCTCTGAGTGTGAGCGGCCCTGCTGTCCCTGCCCTGCTGCCGCCTCTGCCTTAGTTCCAGCAGAGAGAGGAGCGAAGGAACTGGTCCTCCCTGCTGTGCCTGCTTTGGTTCTCCGGTAACCGCCTGCTCCTTCCTGCTCTGTCCGTCGTCCCTCCGTGCTTGGAGCACCCTGGGGTTTACTCCCACCATTTGCACCATTCGTTTCTCCTGTGTGTGTTTAGGGCTGGGCCTTTCTCCCTTAATTAGATGCCAACTTCCACCTTTTAGAAACACCTGGTAATTCTCATCTCTTGCCAGCACCTCCTCCTTACTTCCCGTTGCTGTTATGTGGTTTTATTTATCTTGAGAGTGGTTTTCCTCTACTCTTTCTTGCACTTTCCAGAAGGATGGGAGACTGAATCACATGCTCTGTCCTCCGCCTTTGTTTTCTACTTCAAGGCAAGAACATGATGTAATAGCCTTCTTAAGAATTGACTCCCACTGTCTTCTTATTTTCTGAATGGTTTTTCTCGTTGAAGGCTCATTCCTAGAATGAAAGACTGTGGTGCAGCTGTGTGCACCACAGTGCCTTGGTTTTTATGGGTTGACGAGACCATCGCCGCTTGCACCTGTTTACTGTCATAGGTCCTGAACACTGTCTGTGAAATGGGCTGAAATCGTGACTGATGTCAGAATTAGTTGATAGATAATCAACACTCACCCATAGCATTTATTTAATTCATTCTTCCTGGGCGTACAGAAGTTATGTAAGACCTGTCTTGTCCTGGATACGTTTGCCACGTTTACAATTTAATTAACAAGGCTGCTTTAATGTGCCTCGTATGGATTGATTCACCTTCCTCCACAGTATCGTGCACCGCCTGAGCACAGTCTGGGCCAGGAACTGTGAGGGGTACGGGTGGTGGATCGAGGACAACCGTATATGGAAGTTTGCCATCTCATAGGAAAATGAGTAGGATACTAAAATACCCAGAAGACAGAACTTAATGAGTGCAGTAATAGAAGTTCTGACAAAATGCTATGAATTTAGAAGCAGGAAGACAGATTAATTCTGCTTGGAGTGCTCAGAACGCCAGTATGTCGGGGCAGGTGGTATTCAAGCTATGCCTTGACGGAGGGGCACCTGTTGGTCTAATGGTTGGAAGCCCCAGGAGAATACAAGTGTTGCAAGGGCAGGACCACCACTGTTGTGTTTACCATTGTGTCTCCTGTATCTGGTACTCAGGATGTATTTGGATGGATGGATGGAAGGAAATGTAGACGGATGGAGAGATGAATGAATGAATTAAATGAAGGCAAAATCCTAGGTGGGGCAATGGCTTGCATAGTAAGAGTGGCAGGAAGAAGTTAGGCATATTGGTGAAATTATAACTAGTTCAGCTTAAGTGTAGAGTGATTGAGAGAGAATGGCCAGAGAAAGGATTGGAAGGAAAGACTTAGCCCAGATAGTAAAGGCCCAAGAATTTTGGCTTCACAGAAAGTGGGTAGTTAAACAACAGGAACTATTTCTGGTAGGTCTTGGCAGTAAGCATGCATAATTCCGAGTTTCAAGAATAGAATTTAAATTGGAGAAAGACCCCTGATATGCCTTATCTGTCCTCTCCATGCTGTGGGTAAGTAGCTGAAGACATCGCCAGTAGGCCACAAGGTTAGTTAACTAGCAGCAGCAAGGCCATAACCAGTTCTGGGCTCTCATTTCTCTGTCATCTTCTCCCTAGACGTGTGCAACAGCACTGATCTTCCGGAAGTCGAGATCATTAGCCTGCTGGAGGAGCAGCTGCCCCATTATAAGTTAAGAGCCGATACCATCTACGGTTATGACCACGACGACTGGCTCCATACACCCCTCATCTCTCCAGATGCCAACATCGACCTCACAACTGAGCAGATTGAAGAAACACTGAAGTACTTCCGTAAGTAGTTCCCCTTTCGCGTGGTGACGGCACTATGGTGACCAGTCCTTCTCAGCCGTGGCGTCAGACGAGATCTTGTACTGGTTACCAAGTTTTGTGGCCTGCCATCCATGGAAAGATGCTCAAAGAAACATGGCTGTAGGGTTTAGCCACATAAAAGGCCTCGATTTTAAGTCTTTTGAATAGAAATTTTAGCATAATGGGGACAAGTATGGGTTTTCATTGGAACCAGCTTTTTCTTAACCATATAGGATTTGAAAATGCTCCCATTTTCCCCTCTTACTAAAAGTACCATTTGAGTCCTTAGAAACTCATTTTGGGAAGGAGTTTGTCTGCATTTAAACCAAAGGTATTGGGACTGTCTAGACTGCTCAGTATTTATATGACGTAGCATGACATACCAAGGCTGATGATTTCTGTGTGAAAGCCCGTGAAGCTGATTATTTGGGGGAGTCAAGATGTTGCTGCAGCAGCAAACTAGTCATGCCACGGGCTGCAGAGCTGACACCTGGCAGGATGAGAAGTACGCTAAGTGGGTGTTTTTTTTTTTTTTTTTGTGAGGAAGATCAGCCCTGTGCTAACATCTGCCAATCCTCCTGTTTTTTTTTTCCTGAGGAAGACTGGCCCTGGGCTAACATCCGTGCCCATCTTCCTCCTAAGTGGGTTTTTTTTTCAGTGTGTTTGTGATGACAAGGGGGTGAAACCTGATTTTGCAGACTTGAAAAATACGTGATAATTTAAAAAATTCACACTAATGATGTTTCTGATGTTCATCAAGAAGTGCCTTTTTTGAAGTAATTTTTCCCTTCAGAAATTTTTGGCAGCCCTATGAGATTGGCAGGACAGACCAGTTCTTATTTTGACACCTCTGACTTAAAATTTAAGTTCATTTGAACCTAGTCTAAATGATGTCACTTTCAAAGACATCATTTACATATCTGTGTATCATTATATCACCTTAAAAAAAATACAGCAATCCTGCATCTACTTGGAGATAATGTGGTTCAAAACCAGCTTATCCAGCATTTATAAAGTTTTCTGTAATTATTTTGTCTAATATAGGCCGATCTCCAGTTTTCTTGAATTTGTGAAATCATTTATAATAAGTCAGAACTGTAAGTTTCTTCTTTAGAGTGTATCTGGGCCTGTTTTCACATATTCTTTATTAAATATTAACAGGAAAGGAATTTTGTTTAAGTTGACCTGTATTTTTATACCTAATGCAAACCTTACAGTCTTTTTGTGAACACTGCAGATAATCACTTTCAGTAGGATTAAAAATAGAGTAATCCACCCCAGGGCAGATAAGAGGCACGTCAGGCTTGTCCTAATGTTCAGGTTGAAGCTTTAGAACTTCAGGTGTGTCTTGTAGTGTATAGGAAACTCTTTGTAAGTCGCTTATGTTTACTTATTGTATCTGTGCTGCCAAGGAGATGTGGTGTGTGGAAGGTGGAAGGTGTGGAAGACCATGTCCTGAGTAACCTCCCTGGTAGTTCTATGTTTGGTTCCTTCAGACTGCTTCGTAGTAGAATTATTTTTCCAGAAATCCCTGTGTGTTACTTACCCTTCTTTAAGAGACCTTCCTATGATTCTGCAGGACCCCTTCATGGCCGTTTCCACTGCAGGAGGCTCCTGGTCCCTTCCCATACACACTGACTAATCACTTATGTTCATAGTGTAATTGGAGCACCATTCATAGGCAGTACTTCACTGTTTTTGAGGAACTTTCATATGAATTGCCTCATCTTGTCCCTATAAAATATCTACTGTTTGGGCAGGACTGGTTTTATTATCAGGGAAATAGAAGTGTGCAGGGCTTATAGTATTTATTGCACACCACTGCTCTACAGCTTCTAAAATCCTTTTAACAGTAGACTTGAACAGACATTGTGGCTTGCTATTGCGTGTTTGTTTTGCTTTTAGTTATATATTTGAGAGAGAAAAAAAGTCCTGGTGGATTTGGCAGTGGATAATACAAATTGTAATAAAAGCAAAAGAACCAAAATAAACATTGAGCAGAGATTCTGGAAGTTCTTAGACCATGGTTGCATCCAAGTCTTACCTTAATTCCCTGTTTTCTTCTGTGGTACCTGTGCTTAGAGCAAAGTAGGTGTTTGCTAAATATCCATTAAATGAATGATCAGTTGTTAACTCTGAACTTAAACACAGCACCCTGTAGAGCAAGGCTTTCAAACTGAGGTCTGTAGGGAGACCCCCGAAGGGTCTGTAGAGAGAAATGAGGAGTTCTATGAACACGTAAAGGAAAAAAGTCACATCTTGATTTTCATTCTATTCTAAATAAAATGCAGCCTTCCCTTTCATTATGAGCATAGAAAACAACACACAGTGGTATTGGCAGGACCTGGAACGTGGTCACCAGTAGAAAGCACAGGTATTTGCATGCCGTGCTACAGTAGAAGCAGATACTTGAAAACTCATCACTGCTCTGAAATTACTTCATGATTAGATTTGCTGCTAGCTCGTGTTATCTCCTGCATTGATAAGGAAGCACTTAGCACACCACAGACTTCTTAAGTTTTAGTAAGTGCCTTATCATATAATTGGTTTCATTTGTAGTCCTTGTATTTTATTTTATGTCTTCCAGTCTTTTTTCTGAGGGGGCCGTGAGCCCTGCCAAGCTGGCTTGAGGGGTCAGTGGAAGCACGGGGTAGGAGCCCTGCTCTGTCCGTGGTGTCCTTTTTGTGTGTCATTTGTTTACACGTGTGTCACCCAGGAGACGCCGTGGCTCCCAGCCTGTGACTCACTGTGTGTCCAGTCAATTGTTGGGTGTGTGAGACGACAACATAACCCCTTGTTTCATTTTAGATTGATTTTCTGCCTTGACTGGGGCAGTGGTTCTCTGTTGTGGGTGGGAGTCGGGGGAAGGAGTGCTCCAGGGGGTTCTGATACGCTCCCCCAAGTGAAGACCACTGGATGAGAGGGTTGTCTACACCACTGCTGCACAGAGCAGAGCAGACGCCTCGGTTGTGAGGGGGTGGGATACAACTCAACCCCTTTTCCTACATGTCATCCCCAGAGTGGAAAAATGACACTTTGCCTTTTAATTCTGGCCCTCACCTGGCTTGTTGAGAAGAGGCAGGAAAGCTTTGGGTGTCCACCTTTATCAGGCGGTAGATTGACCTTTTCAGAAAAATTTCAACACTTTCCATAGTCAGGTGGGTTTTTTGACTTCTGATAAGGCTGAGAAACAGAAAATGATAATGACTAGCAAAGCAAATGTACCAATGAATATAAAATAGGGAGAAAAAAGTTAACATTTAATGTTTACTGTGTACTAGGCATTGTTCTTTTCTTTAATCTCTATTTCTTTTCTTTTTTTTTTTGAGGAAGATTGGCCCTGCGCTAGCATCTGTTGCCAATCTTCCTCCTTTTTTTTTCCTTTTTTCTCCCCAAGGCCCCAGACAACAGTTATAGTTATATATCCTTCTAGTTTCTCTGTGTGGGGTGGCACCTCAGCATGGCTTGATGAGCGGTGCATAGGTCTGCTCCCAGGATCCAAACCAGCGAACCCCAGGCCGCTGAAGCAGAGTGCGGGAGCTTAACTGCTACGCCACTGGGCCAGCCCCTGGGCATTGTTTTTAATGCTTTACGTGTATCTCATTTAATTCTCACAATGACATCTGATTTAAATAGTCTTGCCATCCCCATTCTACAGATGAGGACACAGGCTCAGAGAAGTTAAGAAGCTTGCCCAAAGTCATACAGCCAGCAAGGGTAGGTTGCCTAGTTTCAAACCTAGATTGTCTGGTCTGACTCTCTGTGTTTACTCTCTCAGAATAGGTAAAGGAGAAAAGAGTTCTAGTTTAAGAATAAAGCTCATTTGGTAAAAATGGAAAAAACCAAAGCCTCAGTTTCAGAATATGTCAATAGCTTATTTATTTAGAAAATATATGTCTAACATATCCAAAACTCATTTTTTTTCACTCAAGGTCCCTGTCCCAAGTGAAACTTAGCCTGATGGATCTAATTTCAGATGAGGTGTCCTCCTGCTCTGTGATTTTTGCCTCTGCCCTGTGGTCTGTAGGTCGCACGTCCCCGATCTCAGGTGGAGATGACTGTGTGTGCTGCAGATGTTTCTAGTCATGTAACGTTCCGCAGACACCGGACTTGAAGCTTGCTGTGTCGGTGCCTCCATGGCTATGGCTCCTTCTGGTTCCTCCTTCCCAGGGGCCATGCTCTGTAACTTTTTGGTTAAGGAGTATTGGTCAGGAAAAGAAATATCTCTGTGTCTCAAGTGCATGTGATCTGCTGACCACTGAGTTTACCTGGAAAAGTCTTTTTCCCAAGGAGAAGAGAAGGTTATGAAGCAAATCAGAGTTTCAAGACATTATTCCACTATTTGCTTTTACTGTAAAGTAATATTAATGAATCGGCCAACGAGCACTTATTGAGTGCCTGGTATGCACCTGTAATCTTTTGTGCAGTTGACTCGTTTGAGTTCCAGCTGAGGTTTTCTGGCTAAGGAAGTGAAAACATCTCCTGGATTATTGATTTTTTTCCGTTCCCTACCCAGGGACTTTACACTGGGTTGGGCCAATGCAGGAAGCTCTGGAGGCCTTCGGCTGGCGTCCTGCACTGAGTTGCCTACCTTGCTTGTGTGGGAGGAGGGAGTGGAAATTAATCCAGCTCCCCGTACCCTTTTAATGTTTTAAATTTTAATTTAAACAAAAAATTAAAGATCATTAATCTAGTCCAACCCAGATGGGGCACGTGAGGCCTGGGGTGAAGTGAGTTGTCAAGATGGTGCAGCTGGCTTGCACAGGACCGGGGATCATGTGTAGGTCTCTATGCTCTTCACCCCAGCACTCTAGAGTTGTGCCCATAAAGTGGCACATACGGTAGATGCCATACGCCCATTTCCGCCTTTGTTCCTTCACTTGTGTCCCTACAGTCACAGTGATGAGCGTTTGTGTGAGCCTGATGTGTTACAGTTTTCTCACATAGAACTTGTCCCAGGGAATCTGCCCAGGATAAGGCACGAGGACACAGCATGTGGCCTGGAGGTCTAACTGGTGAAGCATGGGCTGGACTCCACCCTCTCCCCATGGTCCATACCTGGAGGTTCTTTCTCTCCTGTCCGACGTGCCCTGGAGCAGGGTTGACAGAGTGGCCACTCCCTCCTGGCCGCTCGCCTAGACTGGATTCCAGGGCCTCACTTGCTCCCAGATTTCCCTCCTGACTCTGGCTAGTCCTTCCAGCCTCTTTGCCAGTTTTTCCTCCTCTTATTCTGAGCTTCTAAGTCAGTGACTCTCAACCTGATGCACCTTGAGAGCTTTTAAAAATATACCCTCCCTAGGCCCCACCCTCAGAAATAGTCACTTTGAGCCTGTGATTCCAGTCTCCAGGTAACTAGGATGTGCTGCTCCAAATGGTGGAGCGCCCTGCCTGCTTCTCCTCACGTACTCTCTTCCCAGGGCTTTAAATACCAGCCACGTGCTGGTGACTCCCAAATTTATGTCCCTCCCTGACCCCCTCTCCTCCTCCCCCCTCCCCAGCTCCAGGCTCACATACCCAGTCATTAGCTTAATGTGTCCACTGCCAAAAGTGGAGTTTTTTCCTCCATACACATTTGTTTTGATAAATGTGACACTGCTTACTCCATTTCCATATCGTCTTGGCCAGCAGCAGCTCTGTTAATTCTTCCTCCGGGGATGTCCCGGATCCCCTCTCTGACCCTGCTGCTACCGCCCTGGACGAAGCCACTGTCATCTCATCCCTGGGCTGCCATAACTGCTCTCCTTGCTTGTCTGCCATCCTTTTTGGACTCAGCAGGCCAGCTGGCCTTTTTTCGAGATAGAGTTGGGTTATCTGCTCCTCTGCTTCCCATTGCTCTTTGGATAAAATGCAGAGTCTTCAAGGACCCAGTGACCTAGCCCTTGGCTCTCTCTGCACCCAGGCTCATCCCACCCCCCTACCCTCCACCAGCCACACTGGTGAACACTCCAAACTTGCCTGACGGAGGCTCCCTCTGCCCACCTCCACTTTCTTTCCTGTTCTTTGGTTCTCAACACAAATGTCCCCTCCTCAGAGAAGCCTTCCTAGACCACCCCATCCACAGTGTCCCCAACTCCTGTTACCTTTCCTTTTCCTGCCTTCCTAGCTCTCATCGCTCTCATTATTTGCTTACATAGTGGTAACCAGTAATAATAATGATTCGCATCTTTTGAGCACTTCCTGTTTGCCAGGCTTGTGCCAAGTGCTTTACCTTCCTGAGTGCCCTAGGATTCTTAGACTAGATTTGCAGTACATGACCCCCTTTTTGTTAAATGATGTTTTCTAATATGTTGCAATTGTTTCATCCAAATCTAATTGGCCGCTTAATCCTTAATTATGTCTTTCAAGGTATTAACTTGAGCTTTCATAGAAACAACTCTCTTTTTATACTATTCGTGAAATAATAAACACAATTATATAATTACATTAACAAGCAGAACGGACTCAAACAGGTTTGGGAACAAACACAAATGACCATTGGTAGGGAAAGAGCTCAATTCATAGGAGCCCAAATGCCCAGGCACACGAACCATTGATCTGCCGGCCGGCGGGGTCAGCAGGCGGTGGGCATCGTGCAAGGGGCTTTACGGGGGCTGTGGCTCCTCGTTTTGGTTAGAGGTCAGCCAGATGGTCTTCTAAGCTCTCTTGTTGGAAGGGTACCAGGGTGATGATTAAACAAGAGAAGTCCTTGTTCAAAGTATCTCCCACTGGAACTTCTATTGAGAGCGTGTATACGTGTGCAGTTGAATTGTGCATGGCGATATCCTAGTTCTCTTCTTCCTCTGACCAGTCATCTCTGTTTTTTTTGTTTGTTTTCATTTTTTATACGTCTCTTTTCTCCTTCATCTGCTAACATGCAGACATTGTCAGTCGTCTGTCTGGGGTCTCCTCTCGCCCACGCCTCCTTTGCTTTAGCTTTGGCCTCTCTGCAGACGACTTCTCCGTTTCTCTCTCCACCCACCGGTTGTATTGCTAGAATCTCACACAAATGGAACAGGTGCGTGTCATCCTCACATCAACTTTTCTTAACCACCTGCCCGGCTTCCATGGAGGCCCCAGGCACTCAGCAAGGACCCTTACCCGCTTACCATCCTTCCCATTCTTGAAGGCATCTTCTTCCCTGTCCTAAATCCACGGGTACCAGACTTGCATTTCAGCCCTGGCTCTGAAATCCTGTGCTTGTTGTCACCATGAGGAAGTCATGGAACCTCTCTGTACCTCAGTTTTGTTTTTTTTGGTTTTAAAAAAAGTTCTGTGACTCTTTGTTGGTGATGCCATGGCATTGGGAGATGGTGTCCATTTCTGATTTTCAGAGTGAGTAAGCAGGGATGCCTGTAACTATTGTGCAGGATCGTGGAGCCTACCCCACTTCCCAGCTCTGAGCGCCTGGCCTTTCAATGAACATAAATGATCTTTAAAAGGAGTTAAGTTTTAAAAATAATATATCTTCTGGTCATAAAAGTATGCTGATATTAGATAATTTAACAAAAATAAACAAAGACAAAATGACTAACTTAGTAATCACTTCTCGTTTTTTTTGTGAGATATTTCTAGTTGTTTTTTCCTCCAAAAAATGCGTTACATATTTGGGAACATAATACTTTTTTACTTAATGGTATATGTCGACCATTTCTCCATGGCATTAAAATTCTTAAAAAATATAGTTTTCACCATTGCTTAATATCCTATTATTTATATCTAACCGTTGGTCTACTATTAGGAATCTAGGCTATTTCTAATTTTTCCTCGGATAACACATGAGTGAACATCCTCCTACATAAGTGTTTGTCCACCCAAGTCATGATTTCCTTAAGGTATATTTCTAGAAATGGATTTTCTGGGCTTGAAGATGTGACAATTTTTAAGTTTCTTCGAACTGTATTATTACTAATTCTTAGATTAAATATTTTCTTAAATTAATGCAATAAAAACTGCTTAATCTTGGTTAGCTTATATTGAGTCAAGAAATTGGTAGGAAGCCTGATGAATAAATGTTGAGTCAGGGAATGAATAGGGCACCATTCCATGAGGTGGAAAGAGCTGATAAACTTCCTGATGTTTTCCTCCCCTGAGAATGTTCGGTGGAGATTTGGAGATTGTTGGATGCCTCGTTCTTTGGGTTCAGAATTCTTTGTGGGTTCCATCTCTAATTTCTGCCGGATGGTTTGTAGGTGATGGTGGTTAATGATGAATTAAAGGGACATCCATTGAGTGTTTATTACATCCCCAGCACTGAGTCCTCTCAGCAGCCCTCAGAGGTGGAGACTTCTTATCCACATTTTTAAAATAAGGAGGCCAAGGTGCAGAGGGACCGTCTATTGCCTGCCCAAGGTCACACAGGCAGGGGGAGAAGCAGGGTCTGAGCCCAGCTGGATAGGCCCAGCTCATTCTCATCCACAGTGTGGTATCCTCAGGTCCAGCCCATGCCTTTTCTTTCTTATTATCTATGGTTTGAAAAGGTCTTATGTGCTGTTGACATACTTAAAATGGACAGAATTTCACCTCTCCTGAGTTCTGATTTGTGATCTTCTCATCTTTAACCAAATCTTTTTACTTCCAAGACATCAGGCCATGCAGTACTTAGAAGCAATTTGCTTGAAAACACCAAATTTGTTCTTTAAGGATCTGAATACGTCCTACATATTTTCTGACAAGACTCCTGAGGAAGGGTGTCTGACCTTTTTCTTAGTTTATACAGGTTGTTATCCATAAGTGAATGTTTGGAAAATGATAACAATAGGTGATGGTTGTGAAGGAGATGACTGAAGTTTATGAGTATGGTAAATCATTTAAAGAAATGTGTGTGTGTATTTAATTCAAAGTGTTATCAAGGGATCAAAAACTTTTTACCAAAGGCAGCTTCCTGAAAGAGAACAGTAATGCATGTTATCTGTAGATGTAACTAGAATTGAGAGATGCAGCTAATCCGTGTGGGGTAGGCCATGTCTGTTTGAGGCTCAGGTAACTTCTCTTTACAGTGAAGGTTTTCTTCTTCTGAGTGGTTCTCAGGGAATAACAGTCATCAGAGACACAGCAGTCAGTCCTGTGTGAGAGGGCCACGCCTCCCTCACCTGCCAACTACAAGTGTGACCTTGGGCAAACCACATAAGCGCTTTGGGAGTCAGATTTATTATCTAGAAATTAGTCAGCAATAAACATTCTGTGACTCTCTGAAATATGTCTTTGAGAGCTTTCCACTCTCTCGTCAAAGGTATCCCACGATGAAGTTCTTTTCTTGTTGTTTTGTTTTCTGGAAGTTTCTTTTTTGTGTTTTTCTGTATTGTATAAGTAGGAATTAAGAGACTTGGGAGTTTAATTTTCAGTTTTTAAAAATTGTAGTTTTGCTTTTTCAAATAAAAGTGCTATTGAGTTGCTTTCAGGTGATAATACTGGGAAAATTTTAAAGAATTCTCCAACAGAACACTATAGAAATATTCACCTAGCTCTCTAAGCATGTTTTAAATTGCCTAGAACTTTTCTCATTAAGATTTAGATGTGTGCAAGGCTTAAATTCTGAAAGACTACCAGTTGTTGAAAATAATTTCCATATTCATCGAGTAAATCCCACGAAGGCAGAGAAGCCGCAGCTGCACAGTCACCCCCCATGTGTTAGCTTCACCTGGTCATGGTGCCTTTATCCGAGTGTGGGCCTGGGCACCAGGCGCTGGGGGGAATTGAAGGTACCTATCTCTAGGAGGTGGTCCAGAGCAACTGCATGCCAGGGTGCCTGACAGCACCAGGAGCCCTGGACACAGTGTCTGGTGAGCAGGGCAGCCAGGTACTCATCTCAGTGGGCAGATCTACCCACGTGGCCCCTAGGCTTGCTTTCTCACCTGCTAGCTTTCATTCTTTCTCATCAAACCAAATTCCATTGTTGAGTACTTTATCTTTTCTTTTTCTTTTAAGAACAAAAATGCTTGGCAAGCAATTCTATACAGATTGACCGTTTTCCTTTTCATGTTAATCCAGCATGTCTAAGACAAAGTTGGAACGGATTCAGGTGGGAAACTGACATGACGGCTCAGCTCCCATCCCATCTGCTCCTCCTGGGTGATGGGCTCGGGTCACAGGGGTTCAGAGTTGTGGCAGGAGCAGAATCGGGGACTGTTTGAGCTTCTGGTTTGTGTTTTGAAGCCTGTGACATCTGCTACATGACCTGCTGGTCCCAGGAGTGAGAGGTCCCATGCAGCCCTCCCAGGCTGCAGGAAGCAAACTTGGACTGTGCGACACATGTTAGCTCAGTCTTGTCTGTGTCCTTCTTACACGTACGGGTGATTTTAATGGGAACTGCATCCAGGCCAGTGTGCACTTGCTCTGCGGTGCGCTGTTGTATGCTGTCTCCCTGCTTTGGGATGTATTTCCTAAAAGCCAGGCTTTGTTCTGCCCCCACCTTCGTCCTGGAGGTGGGATGGATGCCTGCTTTTCCTGTGCCTGAAAATGAGGTGGGGATGGTTTGGGAGGGGGTAGTTGACAGCAAGCTGTTTGCCAGCAGCCCGCCTTCTGCCGCGGGAGCTCAGTGACTGGCAATGGCAATGTTTTAAAAAATAAAGATCAGAAAGAGAACTCTGCAGAAGCATCCTGTTAATTTTCTATAGCAAGTGAAGGGAAGGCCTGCTTGTAAGGTTGTATTTCACGCGAGCCTCCCTGGGCCCCTCAAGAAAAGAAGATTAGGAAGCCTCTTTTGGGCCTTCCCCTCTTCTGTCTTAGGCTCCTGGCTGCCCTCCGGTGCAGGTAGAAGGCCAGCCGGCAGTGCTTCCTGAAGGGAGGAAAGCTCTGGAGACTAGGGGCCCGTTGCAGAGCAGGGCTGGGGCTGCTGAGTGGTTCTGCCTCCAGGCAGGAGGGAGGAGTACAGGGAGCCATTGTTATACCGACCTGCTTGTTCTGTCAGCCATGCTAGGGCCTGGACATGGCCTGTGCTGATCACCTGTGGGCATGGAGGAAGGTGGCATGCGGCAAGATCTGTGATGTCTGAGACACTTTGGGGCAAACTCATAAGTGCATCATTAGTAATTTAATACAAATTGTTAGTGTTTATTCATTTTTCAAATGTATTGAATAACAATTTATTTTAAATTATTATATGTATATGATATATATATAAAATTATATATGTATATGAATATTTAATTTGTATACTCACCCAGCTAATAATTAGAAACTTAGAAATTTTATTAAATTCTTTTAAACATTTAATTTGATCGCAACTGTATTTACTTAGATTCTTCTTAACATTGCAGACCAAGTCTGTTAAATTCTCTTAAATATTTACAAAAGAGAATACATAGCTAACCTTGCAGCCCAGGATCCCACCCTCCTCCTGCCTGGGTGTAGTTGGGACCACAGCATCAGGTCTTTCTGTTCTTTTATCTGCCTCCTCATTCCATATCCGATTGGCTTATTCATAGCCACCCCACTTAGACAAATGTTCATACAATGCTTTATAAAAGATATTAGTGGCAGAAACAGAACAGCCATGCACACCCACTCTCTCCTACTTCTTAAGATGGATTAAAAATACCTTCCTATTATATGATCCTTTCCTTTATAGATCAGTTGCCTTGTTCACTTGTTTGCCTTTTCGTTTTAATACTCATTGATATTCATCGCCATTACAGACTCAATTTGTTCCCTTTGACTGTTATTGACTGTATTATCTTTTTGGTGTTTAAATTGTCACGTGATCGTCCTTTTAAGCTGGCTCCTACGCCTTAGCACTTCTACATCAGACCTTTTGGAGTGGCCTTTGCCTTCTTGCAACCTTGTGTTGCAGGCCCATCTTGATTTTTCCTGCCTCAAGGCATGGAATCAGCAGCTCTCCAAGGAGCCCTGTTAAGGTTTAACCCAAGTCTGGGCACCAGCGTGTTGATGTGCTGGTAATGGGTGCAGTGGTGTCCTTGTTGGGCCACTTTCTTGACAGAGCTGGAAATAATATTTGTTCTTAATATCACAGAGTCACAGTGATATTTTCAATTTAACTGTTACCTTCCTGATTATGTTTTATTTTGTTCTTAAATTTTTTTTTTGTTTTATCTGTGAGGTGCCAACTTGAGTTTTTATCTCCTTTAATTGTACCCTTTCATTTTTTTTTTTTAAATTTTGTTTGTACATCATCCTTGGATATTTTCTCCATTATTGATGGAGTGAAGAAGGCTTTGGAGGTGGACCGAACCTGGGTTATATCCAGATGCTCTTGGTATATGCTGGGCGATCCTGGACAAGTGACTCAAAGCTTTTGAGCCCCCTTTCCTTGTCTGCACAATCAAGGGGGTAATTAGGTAGCGGAGTCTGAGGAGCAAGTGGGGATGTAAAGTGCTGATTGCCTGTGTGCAGCCAGCATTCTCTAAGTGGTGATGGTGAAGGGGAGTGGGAGGGAGGGGTGGCTGACAGATGGCAGCGAAGCTTCTCTGAGGCTGCTCTTGGGACCTGTCCCTGTTCCTGATTCTCCGAGGGCGGGGCAGTGATGGGGGAGCCCAGGACCATGGGGGGAGGAGTTGTTTATTCAGCTGAGGTAACCCTGGGCCAGGGGAGGGCTGTAACCCTCGGGAGTCCTGGAACTGTTGGAGGAAAGTGTCGATTTGAAGGCAGATACACCTGGATCTTAACCTCGGCACCATCTCTGCAGAGCTGTGGATGGCTTACTCTATCCTTCTGAGCCTATAGAATGGGAGTTTTGGTGTAGATGTTCATTTTGAAACTTACTCGAAGTCCATAAAATTCACCCATAAATGATGCTGTTTCCTTTGTGTTTATTTATACACACTTCGTTTTCTTTCTCTCCTATTTTCTTAGAAAGTAACTTAGATATGTGTAGTCTTTGGACTTGATGTCACTTGTGTTCCGTAATATATTACTGTTTGGAAATGTTCCCCCACCGCCACCTCCAGACTGTCACTCCTGCTCATTACTGTGAACTCAATGCCTTTTAATTAATTATGCTAGGAAAAGCTAATAAATGGCGTTTCTACCTCATTTCCCTAATTATAGCTTAGAAAATTGTGCTCTTTTTAATTGCTCATACTGGCTTATTTTCTTTTTTAAAGAATTAGAGTAAGGATGATGATGGAAACTAACATTTATTGCAGACTCACCTTGTCCCAGGCACAGTGCTGAGTTCTGGGCCATGCTTTAGTTAATTACATAAAGCCGTGCCCCATCGATGCAGCAGGTATTATAATCACCCATTTAGCAGATAAGACTCAGGTGTCTAAGAAGGTCACTGAGATGGCAGATGAGGAGCCCTGGACCAAACCTCAGGTCATCTGAGTCCTAAAGCTCATGCTCTTAACTATGAAATTAAACTGCCTACCATTAGTCTGTTTGCCATCTGTCTGTGTGTCCATCCATCCACCCATTATTTTTTGTTTTTGTGATGATATGATATGAATAAAATATTTTTGAAAATTCATAGCATCGTAAGGTAAACGTGCCAAGCTTTTGTTTAAGGGGTTTCCGGCTTCATCTGACTTTCTGTGATGCTTTGTGGAGTTTGCATTTCCTATTCCTTTATTTACATCTTCATTTTGCAAATTCATATTGGACTCTCCTCCCCTAGCATATTGGATTGAACCTGTTGAACATTCTGATTTATGAGGAGTCTGTTAACTGCTGATTGATTTATTTATGAGGTCTATAGTCATCTTTTTAGAAACACCTTAAGGAACTTAAACAAAACCTGGGGATGCCTTGGGACACCAGCCTCTGCTCACATGTCATGAGGAATGACATCTGAGAGGGCTGCTTGGTGGCTTGCCGTGGGGCTGTTGAGAGGTGGCATCATTGACAGAGACACACATGATAAAGGACCAAAGGGAGATGTGAGATGTGTTGACATAACGGGGTCAGTTATAGCAGGAATTAAAATCATTGGCTGCTGATTTTAAATAGGCGGATGTCCTAGAAACTTTTAAATGTGTATCCAAGTCGGGGTCAGGGAGAGGGAAGGGCAGGAATTGAAGGAAGTGAGGGAGGCGGTGGGGTCTGATCTCTACTTTGACCAGGAAGAATCTGGAGTTGGGTTGGGGATGTCTTGGAGGAAGAGGGGAGAGCAGAGGGGCAAAGGTCCTCCAGGGTATAGGTGACAGCCAGGGGACAACGTGGCCAGACACAGTACCATTCCCTTGCCCCCTTCATTTTCTGAACTTTCCTGAAAGCCTGTTTACAATTTGAGCCAAGATTCGTTGCCAGTTGCCTTTAACTTCCCTTTCCCCTTCTGAGACTTGAGGAGGTTCTGCTATTTGATGGTGCTAAAGGGGTAGGAGCCCTGCATTTCACAAGAGGACGACCTGCTCTTGCAGTGTAAAGCCTGGGCCAAATGGGCTTAATTGGCCACCTGGCAAGTGGGATGGTCTGCTTGTAGCATCCTGTACTGGGTACAAGGACAGCCTGGTAAAGAGTCACAGGACCCTAAAGTTAGGAGGGGGTGCCCTGGAGCTGGAAGAGGCTTCTAGAACACAGGTGGGGGTTAGGAAGCCAGCTTTGGGGACCCCACACAACAGCATTAAAGGCTTGTCTGCTTCCAATGATTTAGGAAGGTTGAGATAGATTTATGTATGGTATAGATTCTGCCCAAGATTCTGTATATGGGTGTGTGTGTGTATATGTGTGTATATATATATATACTTATATGTATATATATGCATATATATAAATACACACATATATATAGTTTTCCTCTTAGTTTTCTACTCACACACGGACACACAGATAGACAGACACACACACATACAGACAGGCACTATATAGATGATCTTCCCTCCTCCCCAATCTATCCATCCTATTGAGGAGCCACACCATTCGAAGTGTGTGGTCTGGGGACCTGCAGCATTGCCAACATGTGGGAGCTTGTTAGAAATGCAGAATCTTGGGGCCAACTGCAAACCTGCTGCATCAGAATCTGCATTTTAGCAAGAGCTCCAGGTGATTCACACACACAGTAAAGCCCGGGAAGCCCGGCTCTAGTGGGATGCCTTTTCCTCCAGATTTGTTCACCGTGGCATCATATGCCATTGGAAGAATAGAGGGAAATCGTCCCTATTTGGTCACTGTGGAAGGAAAGAAGCATGCCTCCCAGTAGTGGTAAAGAGCCTTTTGCTATTACTCATTTGCAAATTATACAGTCTTGAATAGAAAATTAAGAGGAAAACTGAAAATTAAGAGTGTGAGCTGAAGGCCACACTGCTGCCATTCATACAACAGAGAGTTACAGTAGTCTTCCAACAGGCTGGTGAGGTTCTGTAGGTAGTTTTGCTTTAGGGCAGTGGTTTTCAAGGGAGATTTTGCCCCCAGGGGACAGTTGGCAGCATGTGGACACATTTTTGCTTATCAAGTCTGCGGGGAGAGAGAGTGGTGTTTCTGGCATCTAAATGGGTAGAGACCAGGGATGCTGCTCAACATCCTACAATGCCCAGGACAGACCCCCACAACAAAGACTTATCGGACCTTAAATGTCAGTACTGCTGAGGTTGAGAAATCCTGCTTTAGGGGATGAAGTTTAACCTATAGTAAGTGTAAAATCTAATTATCCAGTACCTCATTTTTATGGATTATTGCAAACATGCCAAACACTTAGAATAAATGTTAACTACATTTTTTTAAGGAAACAAAACATTACACGTGCATTTATAAGGACAGTTTCGAAGCCCCATTCCCTCACTCCTTCCCGGGAGGTAACTACTTTCCTGAAAGTGGACTGTTTCCTCCTGGTGTGTATTTTGTACTTTGATTTACACATGTGAGTGTCCACGAAACAGTATATCGTATTGCATGGGCCCCTTTGTAATGGCGTTCGCCTCTACTTGTATGTTGCAGGCTGTTTTTCCAGAAGTTTGAGCAAAGGCGTGAGCAGAGAGCAGTACTGTATCTAAATGAAAACGTTGCCATTTTCTAAGTAATTTACATTTCCTTTATGTGGGGGTCAAAAATTTTAAGAAAAGATGTTTGATGTTTTAAATCAGGTTGGGGAAAGAAAACCAGAAGTAATGGTTGTAGATTTTAAAAGGTGGCATTTTTCAAATGCAGACTCTGTAGTGGCCCAGAATCTAGCAAATAAACTTGCCCTTCCATTTGTTGGCGGTGATGATGGTGGTAAGGCCCCCGGCTCCCCACCCGCCTGCACTCTCCTTTCTCCTTGTGTGGCATCTCTCAGCCCCTGCTCCCAGCATCCTTGGAAGACATTTCCTCCACCTCTGCATCATTTTTCAGAGCTGGCCAGTTTCTATGGCAACAGTTAGATTGAAAGATGAGTGGCGAGCGGGAGGCAAGGCTCCAGAGAGACCTCCGGGTGGTGGTGTGTGTCCCTGACGTCACCCTCCGAGCGTCTGGATAGGACGATTCCAGCTACTCCCATTCAGGGCTGCTGGCCGGTGCTGCTTTATTAGCAGGGCTGCCAGGGTCTCTGATAGCTCTGCAAATTGCCTCCCTTTCTGCTCCGCCTATCCTCCTCACTCCCCCCAGAATTTTTCTTTTCACTGCCTGTTTTCTGTTTTGGCTCCAGGCTGTCATTAAGAATGCACAGCTTAATTCTGGCGTGTTTCGGGATGCTCTTCTGCCCAGTGTTCTGGAAGGGCAGGGAGGCATGGCAGCGTTTTACTTGACGTTGATGGCGCTGTGAAGTCCGTTCTTTCCTCTGCAAGAATCCTGACTATGCAGAAATTTATTGAAGCGGATTATTATGAACTAGACTGGTATTATGAAGAATGCTCGGACGGTAATTATGGCCCCTGCAAAATAGAGCAGGGATATGTAGGGGCATTGTCTCCCTCGGGAGGGGGGTGGTGTCCTAAAACCGTTCCGGGGAGGCGGGCAGAAGGAGGGGCACAGGAACCAGCACAGCGGGCAGACATGCATGGCTCGGACGGTTTTGAAGGCATGGTTGAGGAGATGGCAGGTGGGCAGGGCTCGTTACCTGGGGAGACTCCTTTGCCGTTTGTCCAGTCTTTGCTCCGAAGGGGAGGTGGTGTTGGTGTGCTGGGCTTGTGAGCATACTTCTGTTGGATTGAATGAATCCATTCAATCTGGGGTGAGGCGTGAGTGTGGTATTGATGTGTGTGTGTGTCTGTGTGTGTGTGTGTGCAAGCAGAGATGTGTTCATAGTGTATTCAGGAGGTGGCTTTATGGACTGTCAGCAGCAGGCCTGGAAGGATCCACCCTTTCCTGAGCCCAGCCCTGGGGACCCCCGGAGGCTGGAGAAAATGCAGAAGCAGTTTCCTACCTAGCAGGCAATTCAAATGAATTTTGCTTGTGGGGTCCCACAGAGATGGGGGTGGGGAGATGTTGGGAAGGGCAGGGAAGACTGTATCCCTCCGTCACAGTCTCAGTTTGTGCAGGGAGGGTGTGGCACATTCCAGAGGAGACTGGGTGGAGTTTGTGTGGCTGGACAGGCCTCAGGAGGTTTCAGGCCCACGAAAATAGTACTGAGGTGCATTCTCAAAGAGGCCACAGGGGAGGGGCCTCAGGCTCCTGTGGTGTTGGGCATCAAAAGTGTATATGTCTTCTTGTAAAGAAGACAGTTTAATTTTTTCTTTAAAATGACCCTTGCATCATATGCCTTTACACACACACACACACACACACACACACACACACACACACAAAAGGGCACAATTAATATATACACTTTGAGGGTCTGTTCCCCAGTGATGATATGTTCCTAGCCCCACATCAGCCATTAATAGGTAAGGTAACTGCTTTTTAATTGAATCGAGAGTTTCAGATTGCTCTAACCGTGACTACATTTGATTAACCTGAATGATGTCACAGACTCGGTGCTGGCCTCATTAGTAAGCTGAAGAACTGCATAATTATCTCTTATCCACTGATTTCTGCTTTGACCATGGGCAACAGGAGAGGAGGGGCCAAGAGGCTTTCTTGGAGGGAGTGATGGGTATTTAAATTTGCTGAGAAACTTCCCAGTTGAGCGCCGCTGTCCCCCAGCATTAGATGAAGACAGTGTCATGTTGAGTCCATGTGTGTCTTAGAATATCTTTAGTATGGTGGGCAGCTCCCAGGGTCTGGAGGGGAAAAGATGACTGAATTCTTATTTTCTTTCGGATATATTATTCTTGAAGCAAGTTCCCATCCTGTTATCCAACTCCCAGAGGCAATTGTAGAGATGCTTCTTTTTGGAAACAATCATTGACCTCTGGTAATTTCCTTGGTGATTTGTGATTCACTGAACCCTCTGTTACTTTTTAAAGTATGGACCTCGATGGACCACCAGATTAGGGAGCATTGGTTACAGCAGAACACCTGTCCCACAGCCTGTGGATGGGTTGGGTGTGGCCATGGCTCCCACGGATCCATTTTAGAAGTGGAGGAGAAACGTTTCTTACTGTCTTGACCCAATTGCCACACTGTCCTGCTCTCTTTATACCCTCGTATATGGAAATGAAGCCAGTCACTCTCTGGTGGTCAATCTGAAGAGTGAGAGGAAGCCTGCTCTTATCTGGATATCTGTCAGAAGGATTCTCCTACCTAGCAGTTTCTCAGTTGAGCCTTTTGGCCCTGAGGCACCCTGATCTCTCTTCATCCAACAGAAAAGGAAAATGGAAGAAGAGGCGGCTCATCTGTCCCAGGGTAAATAAATGTGATTGCATTTACTGTCTGAATGTGTGTTGAGCAAAATACTTGCCTTTATCCCCAATCCCAATTTGGAGGAAGAGGAGAAGGCCATTGGGACAGAATTTCCTGGGACAACTGGCATTTTCATAATCCCATTTTGAAGATTGTTAGCAAAACAGAAAATAAAAGAAACAGAAGCCCAGAAATAACCTGGGTTAGGAAACCCACAAAGGAGGGGATTTCAAGAATATGTTAATTTTGTAGTTACTTGTTTATACATTTCTAACTAGTTGGGTTCTTTCCTGGCCTGGGCAGGTTAGTCTGGAAATGCAATTTACCTCTGATTATATGTATCTTTAAAATAGGAAATCAATCTTTGAATAGCCCTTTCATCTCCCAGTCCTGACCTTCCCAGTGAGGAGGCCAGATAGGAGTAGATACACAGCATTGCTTTGTCTCTCTTATCGTTTGGAATTTGAATCTTGAATGAGGGAAACTTCTAGGGAACTTTCCATACTACTAATAAAAGATGAGTCAAATGTTTTGAAAAAGATGCAAAATCATCATTTATGTCAGAGTTACTGACTCACTCTTAACTTGCAGAGTTGGCACTGAAAAAGTAATATATACGTGCAGGCATATAGATTGCGGGAAAATTAGGGTTTTAAAGTTGGGGTTCCCTTTTATCTTTGAGGTTTAGGAGAGCTTTGTTCAGTGTTGAATGACTGTATCCTTCCCCCTTATCAGTTTTAGGGGCTAGAGTTTTAGTGGAGTCTTATACTCCATCCTCCCACCCCCCAAACACACAACAAGACCCCAAGAGTATAACGGGGCATGGGGCAGGGGCTTAGAATAATAAGAAATTGGAAGAGTCAGTTGCCCAATACCTTAAAGTAAGTTTTAGAGATTTGAAATAGCCAGCTATCAACACAGGCTAGGGTGGCCTTCGCAGACTTTGCACAGATATGCTCAGTGTTTACAGTTTAAACTCTGGTGTCAAACAGGGTCGTGGTTACCTACACTGGTTGTGTCTCATCTCTAATTGTGGAGCCTCTAAAACCTGGCGGATCATGAAAATCACCTGCTTATTGACAAAGCAGATTCTCAGACTCTCTCCAGACCAGGAGAGGCCCTGATAAATCTGAATTTTTAGCACATGCTTTAGGTGATTGTTTACATCGGGCGTGTTTGGGAAATTCGGTGCCAATGTCAGTGGAGACCAGCCACAGGCACAGGCGTCTGGAAAATAATTCTTTAGGTATGTCATGGAATCTCATGTTTCTTGGCTACATTGGTCACTTAAAAATAAAATGTTTTTATAAAGAGTGTGAGAAATGTTCAAAAAGGCTTGAGTTCAAGTGTATGTCTTTAAGAAACAGAGCTCTGGCCTAGAGTCTGCATTTTTGGCCTGTTTTTTGGCTGTGTGGTTTGGGCACATCCTGGGACCTCCATGAACCTCTCTCAACCCAGATCCCCATCTGGAAAATGGGGATAACCACACTGTCCAGAGCCATTTCGAAGAGTGTAAATTAAGTCAAAGCTCTTTGTAAATGGTGAAGTGCCAAGCCAATGCTTAATTTTATTTCCTCAGAAATAGTGGTACTGCACAAAGATGGCGTTCTCTTGCCTGATCTGGATAAAAAGCCAATTATTACGGCATCAGCTTTTGAGAAAAGAAAAAAGCTTCATTGCAAGGTTGACCTGCAAGAAGACAGGAGGCAGAAGCTCTCAAATCTGTCTCCCCAGTCTAGGGCTTAGGGCAAAATTTATGGGATAAGGGGCAGGGCGGTCTGAAGTGTGGAGACAGATGATTGGAGGTAAGGAGAAGGGAGGTAATTGATGATCTGCTCAAGTGTAGTCAAGCTTCACGGCTCTTCATAGGACGCATGTTTGCAAAATGGTGGTGTTAACGTGATCTGAGGGTGGAGTTTTTGGCCCCTTGACGTCAAAAGGGTCACTTATTGGGCATTTGCACAGCCCCAGTTCATGGGTTGGTGGTCTCAACCTGCCTGAACTGGACAAGGGGTCGACTCTCAGTTCCTGAAGAACAACTCTTAATTACTCTGTTGGTAAGATGGGGTCAGTTGAATTGGTCCTATTGGGCCTGTGGTTACAGTAGTACTAGTTATTAAGTTCTTTTTAAAAATCCCTTCGAAAGGTGACTGGTATTTTGAACAAGGTATATTGCTTTGATGACCTGTTTCTTGCCACAGTTTCACTTGTAATCATCCACCCTCACCTCCTCCTTTTATAGCATTACAGATTTGAATGTCGGGGCAGGAGGTGGTCTAGTTCAAACTGATTTTCTAGATGAGGAAACTCAGGTAGATTGTCACAGAAATTGTTCTTATGACTTCTTTCTCCATTATGAAAATCCATGACCAATACACCAGGACAGTCAATCACATGTGCTCTGTACTCAGTTGATTGCAGTGACCTCTGAAATGCCACCCCAAGGTGGGCGTGGCTGGTGTGAGTGAAGTTTTGTTAGAGGTATTTTAACTGAAAAGCTGTTACTAGGCTTTTGAGATGATTTTGTAATTTCCTGCACTTTGTGTCAAACAGTGTAAACAGACCCCCATTTTTCATCTGTATTTATTGTGGGTGTGCCTTTGGAGGTAGAGACACAGCATTCTTCTGAATGGCTTTTTTTAAGATGACTTAAAAAAAAAAAGAAAGAATTAAATGTAACTGTGTAATATAACTGTTTTAGACAAGTGTTATGATAGCTTTGGTGAAGTAGAGATAATGTCCTCCCTCAGACGTAGAGGCGGAGGACTGGAGAGATGATGAGAAGGCTACAGCAAGCCCAGAGCCCAGGCTTTTGGAGCTTCATGTTTCTCTTATTTATTTTTTTTAATGGCATAAGTGAAATCCTTGGGGAAATGACCCTGAATAATGGGCACTCTCCTCCGTGTGAGCAGAGAAGTGACGTACCAGGGAGGCGCTTAGATCGTTGAGAGAGGAGCTCGGCAGCTGGCTCAGGGTAAAGAGGAGAGGAGGAGCGTCATGGCCGAAGGGTGGGGATCAGGTGGGGACCGCAGCTGCAGGGGAGACGCAGGCTGTGGGGACCAACAAGTGTAAAGCTCACATCTTGAAAAGAAGGGGCATCCTTTAGAGTGCGGCTGTCCAGTGGAGCTTTTAGTGACGATGGAAATGTTCTGTCCCGTGCTGTCCTCTGTGTTAGCCACTAGCCACGTGTGGTTATGGAGCACTTGAAATGTGGCCAGTGTGATTGAATTTTGGATTTTGTTTAATTTTAATCAATTTAAATTTAAACATAAATAGCTCCAGTGGCTTGTGGCCACTCTGGACACTGCAGGGTAGAGCTTCGGGAAGATGACTTCTATGGCGGTATGTTGATAGGTATGGAGAGGAACACTCAGACAGATGTCCCTCTGCCCTGCAGGAGACGAGTGACACCTTCCTCCTGTGGCCTTCCCATTCAGTGTTCCCAGAGACAGGTCAGGAACTCACTCCCTGCTCTGGGCCCTGGTGTCTGGTCCTCGCCTCTGGTGCAGCACACATGACTCTGGGGTGAGCAGCTTCTCGAGGGCAGGGCCAGGCCACCCTCAGCTCCACCCTGAGCGCCATGCTCCATGTCAATGTCCGGTGGTCCAGGACTTGAGTCAGGTCTCTCCATCTCTCACTAGAAGAATTCTTGGGGTTTCTTGCTGGTTTTTAGGGGTCGTGTTTTCCTTTGGCTGTTGGAAAAACTGCTCTGTCAGAGAGGATGCTCTTTGGCCCATCTCTACCTTTAACCTTGAAGTGAGTGCAGTTGAGGATGAGGTTTGAGAATTCCCTAACATCCCCACGGAGGGAGGGAGTGGAGGAAAGAGGAGAGGTTTGGGATGGGGGGCAGGGAATATCCTGAAGAATGACAAAACCCAGAGGAATGGGGTGATATGAAGAGGCTAGGGTGGTCTTATGTTCAAAATGCCTCATCCTAAATGTTTATTTTATTTATACATCTTCAAAATTTTTATTCTATAAGATATATAGACTTGGACATCATTTGTTAAATGTAGCCTAGATTTGAGTTAAAAGATGAGTATAACCAACTTGGTTATGAGTAAAATCACTCAAAAGTATTTTCAAATATGTGAAATCAGTTTTTGTTTTCGTTTATGTACACTGTGGCCTAGCACAGGATCCTACACATCTTATAGTCAATCTGGTACTTGCCGAATGAATAAAGTACAAGGTGGGGATTCTCCTTCCCTCCCTTCCCAGGGCTTCAGAGTCACTGTCATTTGAATTGAATTAAGAAGCCCAATTTGATAACATTTACTGACATTAAAGAAAGATTTTTTTCCTGACTGTGCTTCTTTATAAACATGGTATTTAAAGCTTATGAAGATTTTCAAAATGTGATTTTGAACTCCCTGGCACTGAATTTCTACTAAACCTCCTTTCTACAAAGAACACATCTTTAATGTTGTAAAATGTAACAATCATTTTCAGGTCCCAGAAAACTACCCAGGCAGTGCATGTGTATCTGGGTTTTAATTTTTTAATAAAATCTTTATTATATTTGGTTTTTCTATTTAGAGGTAGTCATATATGGTCTTAGATTTAGGTAGCGATTCAATTTAGCAGACATTTTTAGCTGCCTAAGCAGGATCTTCAGCCCTCAGGATTCAAAGATGAATGAGAGCCAGTCCCTGAACTTGTGTAGAGAATTCTTTATGATGGTCTTGCCTCTGCTAAAAGCATCCCTCTTACCTGAGGGTTACTTGAGGGAGGTGAATTGGCAGAGAGGTGAAATAGATCTCCTGGTGTAGCTTTTAGGAGCAGGGAGACCTGCCACAGTGTAGCTGGGTTGTGGCTGAAGCACAGAAATTGCAGAATGTGCTGTGATTCTCTGAGACGCCAGCGCTCCAGGCCACCTTTCAGTGGGTTTGATGGAAAAACCTTCCATTTTCACCATTACAGACAAAATCCAGTACAGAGGAGTTGGTATCGAGATATGCAATTAAACTGTGGAATCTTTTTCCAGGCAACATTGCAAGCTATTAGGCTATAGATTTTTTCCCCTTATCCTAGTGATTAGAAGAGATCTTTATAAATTTGGCCCTGTGAATACACAGATTTAGGGTGAGAGTGAGATTTATAAAATGCAGTTTAAAAAAGAGCAGATGTAATATATTATTACCGAAGAAAGACTGGGATGAATTAAGCTTCACACAAGTAATGGTTATTGCAAGGTTTTTTTCCCTTTGCTAGAAATCAGGATGATCACTTCCTTCCCCATTCAGCACTGTGTCAGGCTGTTGTCACAGTCAGATTTGTCTCAGCTTCTGAAGCATGCCCACAGGAAATCTCTCATCTGAGGGTGTTGGGCAATCATTCACCAGGGCACCTTCTCCACTAGGGCCTCACCTTTAGGCAGGTGTACCTGCTTAAGGCTTGGTTGGTATTGCCCCATACAGTTGCTATGCAACTTCCGGGAAGCTACCATTCCTCATTGCTTCTGGGGGGAGGAAAAGTGGAGAGAAGAATCTGGAGGCAGAGAGCTTGCCTGAGGTCCTGCACCTGCCTGCCCGCCTCCCCTCTGAATCAACAGCTCCTGGCAGGGTCACCCCAGGGTGGGGCAGGGCATTCCTATTCCAGCAGATGCTTCTCCCCGCCCCACCCCTCCTCCCAGCTTGTGGGAGCCACCCCCTTCTGGGTTGGTCCTGGGTGATGGCTAGGCCAGTTGCCCTGTGCACACGCTCCATTCCAGCCAAGCCAGGGCATGTCCACGGCCCCAGCCAGGGCCCAGTGTGTGGCCCGGGGGCCAGGGTCCCAATGGCTCCTCCAGGCAGGCAGCCAGGAGCTCCCCCAAGGACAGCCCCTTAGGGCGATGTTTTGGCTTTGGGGTGACTTCAGCAATGTCCCTCAGAGATGTGGGAGGGGAAGAAGAATATTTTGAGTACGACAGCCAGAATGAAGAGCGGAAGCCCTCTCGTGAGCAGCATGAAGCCCTGGACCTCTTGGAAGAGGGTAAATTCTGTACTTTGCTCAAATCTGATCCTTTCCCTGTTATTGTCTAAATATGCTGGCTGTATATTACTGATCTCACAGCACTCTTTGATTTTCTTATTGAGGTATAACGTCAAGTACCCAGATCTTACGTGGTGAATGGCTTAATGACACTCCTGTGAAGCCACCAGGAGAAGCAGCATTTCCAGCACCCTGGAAGTCCCCTTGCGCCCCTTTCTAGTTTACACCTCCCTCCTGGAAGACCATTGTCCAGACTTCTTTCACCTTAAATTTGTTCTGTCCGTTCTTGATCTAAAATGGAATCAAACAGTGTGTATTATTTTGTCTGGCTTCTGTTGCTTAGCTAAGGCCTTTGAAATCCTTACATGTTGCAAATATCTGTAGTTTTTTTTTTTTTCTCCTTTGTAGTATTCCAGCACTCTGTTTTAAGAGTTTCAGTTGTTGTCTTGTGACTGAATGGGTTTTGGTAAGTTAATGGACTGGAGACTGATCATTATTAAATAAAGCATGTTTTTTGTGCTGGCATTATTTATTTTTAAAAAATTATTTATCACTGATTTGAAATAGGGATTTTTTTTTGACTTAGAAATATTTCAAATAGAAAAGTACAAGAGCTGACATTGAAATTGCCTGGGAATCCACCACAGGCTGTATCAGAGGGATGCTGCTTTTGAAGAAAAGGGAGGGTGTTAAATAAAGGTATGCCCAAGTGCTGGGTGTGAGTTTCCTAGTTGGGCTTGTACAGGAGGAAGAAATCTTCCTCTGCCGTCTAGGTTTTTCTGGCTGGTCTAAGAATTAAATTGATATGAGATTAATAGGAGAAAATCAAATTTAATTTTGTACATATGGGAACCCCACATACATGAGAGGTTCAGAGACAGAAAGGTAAAGTGCGGTATTTATGCCGTCTTGAACCAAGGAACGGGATAGGGGCATGGGGCTTCAGAGGGGAGGAGGGTAATTCACAGGATGATAAAAAGAGGAGATGTTCACTAATTAGAGGTTTACCCTGCCATACAGATATCTCATAAAAACTTATTTCTGGTAATAACTCTTATTATGGGCAAGGGACCCAATTTAAATTCTTTAAGGGAGAGGTAAAAGTTCCTCAAGCCCGCGGGGTATTGTTTGCCTTTAGCTCAAAGTATTTCACATGTGAAGCGTTGTGTGTTGAGGAGGCCTGTTCTGAACTTTCACCTACAGCCCAGAGACAGAGATTTTTGGGGTGAAACAGGATGTTGAAACAGTGACTGCATGGATGTCCTTTAGGTCTGGAGTAAAAATAATCAGAATACCTTTTTAAAACTCACTGTGATGGTCTATTTTCATGTCTCAGCATAAGTTTTATTTTTAAAATTATTTATAAGTCGCCATATACCGAAAGTGTTTTTCTTTTGAGGGTACTCTCCTGAAAATATTAACACTTCACCTACAGGACAGTTAAAAGTATTTAATTGGAAAAAGTGGGGGAAACAGTGGGAATGGCCAGAAGAGAGGAAGGGGGCTCAATGCTGAGGCCTGGTGCCCCGCCTGGCCTGGCCCTTTCATGAAGAAGATGATGGAGGTGGAAGGAGAAAGGAGTGGCAGACCAATGGGGACTGTGCATTTGCTGGCTTCCTGGAAGTGCCCAAGAGAATGGCATCCATCTGCTCTTGTAGAACAAGGGCCAGCCCAGATTTCACTGGATCAGCTTGTGTCCCACATCACCCAGGAGCTTATTCAAAATGCACACTCTCAGGCTCGATCTCAGACCCACTGAGTCAGAATCTGCATTTTAATAAGATCTTTAGGGGATTCCTGTGTATATTCGAGTATGGGATCAACTGGTACCTTAAAGCATAGTAAGATGATTTTAAAAACCAGTCATTGAACCATATCCTACGTTAAAGGCTATACAGGGTTCTGGAGCAGTGTCATATATCCTAGTCAAGAGAAGAAAAAATTTGTAGGGGCCGGCTCCATGGCGTAGGTAGTGGTTAAGTGCGTGCACTCTGCTGCTTGCGGCCGGGGTCCAGATCCTGGGCACGCACCAACGCACCGCTTGTCAGGCCATGCTGTGGCGGCGTCCCACATAAAGTGGAGGAAGATGAGCACAGAAGTTAGCTGAGGGCCAGTCTTCCTCAGCAAAAAGGTGGGGATTGGCATGGAGGTTAGCTCAGAGCTGATCTTCCTCACAAAAAAATAAAAAAAATAAAAAAATAAACTGAAGCGGAATTTCTAAAAAGAAAAAATTTGTATTGCACATATTTCATATATATGTGTCATGTATCTATATGTCTGTTTTTAACTTTTTTAAAAAACTGAGAGCCAGATGATGCTGATGCTGATGATGCTGATGCTGATGCTGATGCTGATGATAGCCAATGTTTGTTGTTTACTTACTATGTGCCAGGCGCTGTTTTAAGTACTTTATGTGGATTCATGCATTTAATCCTTCAAATAATCATATGAGGTTAAATACTATTATAATTTCCATTTCATAGCTTTATAAGAGGAAAGTTAAGTTAAATAGCTGGTCTAAAGTCACACAGCTAGGAAGTGGTTTCAACCTACACAGACCGGCTCAAGGGCCCTCTGCTCTTAAACCACTATGCTAGCCGTTCTCAAAGTGGGGTCCTGCCCAGCAGCACCTGCATCACCCTGGAACACGTTAGGAAGGCACATTCTTGGGCCCTGCCTCAGGCCTGCTGAGTCAGACACTCTGAGGTTGGGCCCAGCAATCTGGGTTTGCACATGCCCTCTGGCTGATTCCAGTGCACATTGTCCTGTGCTGGTCCACATCTCGATACCAGAGTCTGTACTTGGTGATCGCATTCAAGGAGGGTGACCCTGTTCTGTATTTGCCATCTTAAGATAGACTATTACGTTTTCTTCCTTCTCTCTTATTTGTTCCCATCCAATTTTCCTCCTTTCTCCAACAAAATATTTTTAAGATATTTTTAGCTGTCCTGTAGGTGAAGTGTTAATGATATTTTCAGGATAGTATTCTCAAAAGAAACATACTTTATTGCCAACATGCTTAGTTTTCTTTGTAAAATAAAATTCACAAGGTTTGCTCCCAGCCTGAAGGAAGTCTTGTGGCATCAATCAGAAAGATAGAGGTTTGGTTTCAGTGGCTGGTTTTGCTGGAAACCTGTTCTTTGTCCCAGAGCAAGCCGTTTGCTGGACAGGACCTTGTTTTTCTCTGATGCTGTCACACCACACTTGTCTTGTTTGAGTGGGAAGCAAGTCCCATGTGTGGAAGAGAAGTGCCCTGTGAATAGTGAAAATATGTGCAGGATGTGGACATAACCGTGTTCCCTTGCATTCTGAGGTGGTTTAGGTGGTTTTCTACACTGTTAACTGGTCTAAAAGAGGTGCTTTTCGTTGAAAACTGAAGGACAAAATTAGTATTTGCATTTCTCTGACAGATGCTGGAGACGTTTGTTGTTCTCTCCCGGTCACCTTGTGGGGGTGATAGGCACTTTCTAATGTCAACCGTTTAATCTTCACAACAGCCTTTGAAATAAATGCTATTCCCATTTGCAGTCAAAGCTACTGAGGCTCAGATAGAGTGACCTGGTCCAGAGTCCTGCAGCAGAAAGCACAGACCTTGCCTTGGGGTCTGCCTTCTGCCACTCCCAGGCTCTAAGCTAATAGAGTCATCGGCCCTTTCCTGGAATTATCTCGTTAAATCCTCATAACCCAGGAGATGGGTGCTCGTGAGGAGACCGGGCACCCAGGAGAAGCAACTTGCTCGGATCACGCGGCTGTAGGAGGCAGCTTTACTCTTACTGTCTTCAGGGAGAGGAAAGATGTATCCAGGCTCGGTGTCTTCTGGGCACTGAAGACTTGCACAGTGCAGAAATGGAACTGATCTCAAGCGGTTCGTGCTGCCTGGTGTTCTTGGAGCGGGGCTTTGCTTGCTTTCCCCAGTCCTGTCTGCTCAGGGTGAGACCAAGCGGGGGAAAATCCAGAGCTACTGCTCTTGAAGTTGTAGGTCATGTCCCCTCTGTGCCCAAGCAGCGGCACTGGTGCTAGGGAATGCTGATGAGGAGTGAAGTTTTGTTGTCAGTTCCTTGTGGTTCATTGTGTGGCAGGGTCCCACTACTTTCTCAAGGAAATAAAGAAGCCCGACTTGGTAATTTTTGCTCTCCTGGACACTTAGGCTGTTACCCAACTGCAAGATTAGTCACTCAGTTCCTGGCAGGTGTTATTCGGGATTGCTCTCAGGTGGCAGGATTTGAAAAGAGCATGTGGAACGGTCTGGGGTTTACGAGTGCTCTCCTAGCAGGTTTAGGTTTTCTGAGCCCACAGACTGCAGGAGAGCGTGCCTCCCGTGCTTAGAGGTGGCTGCTGACGGCCAGCATGTGAGTGACAGCAGTAATCTTTTGCACAAAAGGCAGTTTTCAGGTGTTGGAGCAGTAACTGGAAGTTATCTGGAAAAGCAGAGATGAAAAAAACTCCAGTTGGCAGTGGGAACCCGGAGCCTGATAGAGTGCCCCGGGCCAGCCTCGCGTGTCTTTGTCTGTAGCTGCACCCTGCTGGGCTGTCCAAGTTTCAAGGCAAGCATGAGAAGCAGCACAAATAGAGCACGTTCCTCCAGTTTGAGAGGGAAATCCTGCGCTGCAGGTGGAGGGCTGGGCCGTGTGGAGAATGGTTAGATCCAGATATGCTGAGTCCCGGAGGTGGTTGTCTCAGGCTGCTGTGGAGTGGGAATGTCTGCCCCAGGGAAGGGGCCATGTGGCCAGGCCCTGATGTCTGTGTTGACGCAGTATGGCCAGCAGCACACAAGGGTGCTCTGCAGGACTCTCTCCCGCATGGTCATGGATGAGGAAAGAGCTGACCTGGCTTATCAGTACTGACCTCAGAGTTAAGCACTGCTACAAGGTCTCCTTGCTCATGGTTTTCATTACCTAGGTCTCTAGCCTGGGGTTTGGTTGTTAGTATCTTTGGCTCCCCCACACAGGCCTCCAGTGTTGTCAGTTGCTCAGGGAGATTCTCTTACTGGGCTTCAGGTACTGCTGTTCTCCCCAGGGCTGGCCATGGGCAAAGCTCACGCACGGTCTGTGTATTTTGGGGTCCCCTTGCTGCTCTGCCCACTTCTGGCACCTGTCTCCTGACCCCCTGCCATCCCCAGCCTGCATGTGTCTGAACTCCCAGCAGCATCTCTCACCTGGCACTTCCCGCTTCCTCCTCTGTATTATTTATCCATGTGTCTTACCTTTTCAACTTGACCAAGAATTCCTTGAGAGTAAGATTCATTTACTTATTCAGTGGACAGTGGGTAAGAGCCCCAACTTGGATGTCAAAGAGATCAGACCCTCCCATAATAGCTCTGTGACCCTGGGCAATTTCTTCATGTCTAAAATGTGGACGGTAGTAATACCTTCCTCATGGCATGCATGTAAACGCTGAAGGAGATGACAGACATCCAGCACTTAGCAGAGTGCCGGGCACGTGGAGAGCAGTCGTAAGGGAGGCATTTGGTTACCACCAGGCAGGCCCTCATTAACTGTCCTAGCGACGAATGGCCACCGTAGATTAACAGTGAGTGTTGCATTCTAGGGCGGGGTGGATGATTATGGCATCCAGCAGATGAGGTTCAAGTCCATGGTCGTGTCCACCTGACCTTGGACAAGCCACTTGGCCTCTCTCCCTGTCTGTTGTGCTAAATGGGGATCATATTTGTGTCAGGGGGTTGTTTTGGCTTTTAAGTGAAATAATATTTGCAAAATGCCCAGGATAGCAGTTGGCATGTTGTAGATACTCAGTAGTCATTTCATTTCCTCTTCCCTGCCTCTTCAATAACTTGCTTTGGTGCCCTGCTCTCAGCCTACCTTGGCAAGGGAAAGTGAGCCAGTAAAATAGTCACACTCAAGTTTCAGTTAATGATGCTGATGAGCAGTAAAATGGAGCCAGAGCTGTGCTGTCAGGTCTCTGCTCTTGGCACGTGATGCCTTTCTCCTACCTTCCTGTGCACAGACCGGGCACCGTGCAGATGCTGGTAACGGTAGAACAGACTGCTGTTCGTAGTGGGCTGCCCTCTCCCCCTGTGCCATCCCAGAGGCTGCCATGGTAAACCAGCACCTTTCGTCTGAGAGGGGTGATAGCCTCAGTCTGCCCATTTGCTTCTGGCTTAAACCACAGCTGCTTGTTAGTTGATGCCTTTCTTGTTAACGTAGCTTCTTTCTTAGCAACTTCCTGCCTCATCATCTCTTTGTGTCACATTAGACTTGAGATTGCCCTTTCCAGATGGCTTCTTTTTTATTTTTCCCCAAGAAACTGGGAGGAGAGGTGGAAGGTAACTCTCCAGGGCATTTGCTTATCATGCTTGATAAGATATACTCCAGGGCTTTTATGTTTTCACTCCTCTATGAGTTGTTGGTTAGAAATGAGTCTTTTTTTGCAAAGACTGGTCTGGGAGTAAAAAAATCTTCTATTTTGTTAAGTATCAGCTATGCATTGGGCCCAAGATAAGACTCAGCTGCCTTCAGGTGACTTACACAGCCCAGGTGGGAAGGGACAAGGGACATTTGTAAGAATTAGGTTCCTTGTGGCTGAAGTCATTTTTGGTGGGCCCTCACCCTATCCCATACCCACTTCAAGGGCTGCATCAAAATAGTTATGTTTGTTTTTTAAACCAAATAATTGTGTCTTATGGGTCCTAGTAGTTAATACACTTGGGCTATTGGGCCAAGTCTGAATGTTTTGAAGATAGATATTGAAGGACAACAGCTAAGCAAGGGACTTGGCTGAAACTCCAAGAAGTGGCTGTAACTTGGGAGAAGGGTAGAAGGGTCTCTCCTGGGAAGAGTTCAAAGTCAAGCTCTTCTCAAAAACTTGGGGAGAGTTGGCTCTTAGTTTTCTCATGGATGTATCATGATATTCTGCCATCTGAGCAAATTTTAATGGCAATTATCTAATTAAAAATAATCTAATCTATGCGGGACAGACTAGCATGGTTATGTGCTTTTTATCAGTGCTGGTTTTTGAATGGGTGATTTGCTGTTGAGCGGTTTTGCTGTCTGAGAACACCATTGTGGTCGGGGAAGGCTTGGTCAGGGACTGAGATAATAAAAGAATGTTTTTATGTTGTCCTGTAATGGGGAAGCGTTGGAATAGGGTGTATGTAGTTCAAGGTTCCTTGTTTGCATGTTACTTGGTAACTTAACATATTGAGATATAACTTGCATACCATAAAATTCACCCATTTTAAGTGAACAATTTAATGATTTTTAGTGAATTCAGTTGTGCAACTGTCACCATAATTCAGTTTTAGAACATTTGTATCCCTCTCCCCCCATGAGATCCCTCATGCTTGTTTACAGTTAATCCCATTCCCACCCCTAATCCCAAGCAACCTCTGGTCTGCTTTCTGTCTCTAATTTGCCTATACTGGATAGTTTATATGAGTGGAATCATACAATATGTGGTCTTCGGTGTCTGGCTTCTTCTGAGCATAAGGTGTTTAAGGTTCGTCCATGTTGTATTGTTTATCAGTACTTCATTCTTTTTTATGGCTGCATAACATTCCGTTGTGTGTACATACCACATTTTGTTTATTCATTCGCCAGTTGAGAGTCATTGGGGTTGTTTCCCCTTTCTGGCTATAATGAGTAATGCTGCTGTAAACATTTGTGTGCAAGTTTTTGGGTGGACATACGTTTTTATTTCTCTTGGGCAGATACCTAGGAGACTTTTAAAGTCTTTGTGACCTTAGGCAATTCATCTAACTTCTCAGAGCCTGAGTTTCCCTGCCATAAAGTGTGGGGACACATGTGTCTACCCCACCAACACTGTGTCTGGCTGAGATAAGTGGAAGTTGCTGCTGTGCAGTTGAGTCTGAGCAGCTAATTAAAGATGTCCACCTCGGGCCGGCCCCGTGGCTTAGCGGTTAAGTGCGTGCACTCTGCTACTGGCGGCCTGGGTTTGGATCCCGGGCACGCACCGACCACCACTTCTCCGGCCATGCTGAGGCCGCGTCCCACGTACAGCAACTAGAAGAATGTGCAACTATGATGTACAACTACCTACTGGGGCTTTGGGGAAAAACAGAAAGGCGGAGGATTGGCAATAGATGTTAGCTCAGAGCCAGTCTTCCTCAGCAAAAAGAGGAGGATTAGCATGAATGTTAGCTCAGGGCTGATATTCCCCCCCCCCCCCCCAAAAAAAAGATGTCCACCTCATTGAAAGTGCTTTGCCAAATCAGCCCAGTCCGGATGTCTGCTAGATGTCTTCCAATGGAAGGCTGACTATGAAAGGCAGTTTTTACAGCGGTGGACAGAATAGCGGAGACTTGGGTAGAGTGTCAGTTACATGGAGGCACTGTCTTTCTGCTGGGCCATGGGGAGGAGCAGGAACTCCCCAGTTGGGCAAGTGGGAGAAAGACAGTCCCTACAGAAGGAAATAGCAGGCACACACGCATCAGGCCAGGCATCTGAGAGTGGCATCATTGGGTGTGGTCGAGCTATGGTGGAGAATGGGCAAGGGTGGCAGGTGAGGAGGTGAGAAAGGTGGGCTGGGGCCAGGTAAGGATGGTCTCTGTGTGTCTTATGTGTTGAGACTGCTGCTTATAGGCAGTGGCAGAACTGATGAGGGTTTTTAAGCAGAGCATTGAGAAAATAAATTCAAAAGCATGTAGACAAAGCTTTAAAGGACATCTATTTTGTAATGCCTGGAAACTTAGCATCAGTGGTGACTCATTTAGAATTTATGAGAAGCTTTTTAGCTGTGGCTTTCAGGTTCTGAACATTCCACCCCTTGCCCCTGTGAATAGGGCAGACAGTAAGTATTTATTAGGTTTACTTCCTGGAGGATCGGGGCCAAATGTAGGGATGTTTTTTCAGCTGACAACTGCTGCTACTGATCAGAGTGAGAGGGATAATCCACTGGTTCGTGGACCGTTCTTTTCTCTGTACCAGCTCCTGTCTTGACTGGGAACATCAGAATTTCCAGGGGGTACATGTCTTTTTTGAAAGTTTATTCAATATGCATATAGTTTTATAATAAAAATGATAGAAAATAGAGTTTACTTTAAAAAAATGATGCTAAGTTACAGAAGATAAGAGGAAAAATTATTGGGGAGGGGGAAGTGGAGGTTGGGTTCTAAAAAACAAGTTGAAAAACAATGTTCTAATTAATTAAAGAAATGACCTATAAGATAGAACACATAGCCAAAACAATCCAAAAAGCAAATAGAATGAGCAGTCATGAATATCTTCTCGCCATTCAGTGTTGGCTACTTGATCTTTGAGTTATGAGGAAACCCCTCATCCTGAGGGTTTGGGATGTGTGTGTATACACACACACATATAAATAGATATACATACACATTTCTATATATACATATATTTTTATATACATATACATTTATGTATATACACACACATGTGTGTAAAATATTCATTTATTTGCAAGGTATGTAAAACTGACACGGGAGAAATGTTATCAAAATTAGGTTAAGAAGTGATGAGAGCTAATTGTTCTAACACCTTTATGAGAATCTTTCCACCAAAATACAGTACATGAATGAGAAATGAGGTTGACGCACCATAGTTCCTTGGAGAAGACTGACAAGGCCAGAATGTCACAGGGCCCTTATCAAGCCTGTTGACGTGAGGAGAAGACGCAGATTCCTGAGGAGAGCAGGGTGCTGTGCTGGAACCTCCTCACCCTCCACCCATCCCGTCAGGCTCATGAGCTCTGCCTCTGACTTTCCTGCTCCAGCCGCTGCCACGACCTGAACTGTGCAGCAGCCCCTGCCCGCTTCTCCCAGCCCTGCCCTATGGCTCAGTCAGATGCCCGTGTCTGATTGGTCCTGTCAAAACCCTGGACGCTCCCCTGCCCCGTTGCTTTCTTCCCTGTGGGAGTTTCTCTTGGCCTTCAATTCCAGTCACCCCTGAGCTTCCCACTGGTTGAACCTCCTTGGCATTAGGCAAGGACTTGTTCCTGTTCAGGGCCTGTACCCTGTAGATATTTGGGGTTTCTTGGCAGGCATCTCATGTCTATGAACAGGAGCTGGAAAACGGATACCAGCATTTATTCTCAAAATTGTTGTGGGCGCAGTTTAATTCACATAAAAGTGGCCTTACTGATGTTCAGCCAAAAGCTGCCTGCGAAGTTCCCCCCCATACATCCCCTCACCCCTTAGTTGTGATGGCCCAGTCACAGGTCTCCCTCTCCCTGGTCCAGGGCCACTCATTTGGATTTGGCTTCATGATCCCGCCTGCCATCCCTAGAATAAGCATTTGATTTTCTTCTTACCTCAAAGTGGATTCTTCCAAACCATGATTTAGTACCTCCAGCTCCGGGGAGAGCATCCCTGCAGGCGGGCCTCCTGCTGTGGAGGGTTGTAGACAGCCCTCTGCCTGGCACGCTGTTCCACGGTGACCTCAGTGGCTGTCCCTATGCCAGTGATTGCGCTGGGGCAACCCGCTCTTGCTTCTGACCTTCAGTCTCACGTGCCTGTCTCACTTGGGAACACTAGGCCCAGGAAATGGAGTGGTCTTGTCCCCTTTGTCCCAGTGAGCTGCCCAGATCCTATACCTTTTGATTTACCTCTCCCTAGTCTTATCTCTTAACTCTCTCAAGAAAAGAGACCACTCCTCTCCATCCCACTGCCACCCAGGATTTCCTTGGGTTAATCAGCAGCCTTGACCCCCTCCCCTGCATTTCTCTGCCCGGTAGGCAGAAAACATTCCCCCTTTGAAAACCCTCCAGTGGCTTCCCCCAGTCCTGTGATAAAAGTCCACACTCCTTAAAGGGACCCCTGCCTAGGGTTGCCCTGACAGGGCGTGTGCCCCCAGGAGGGCAGGTCTCCTAACCTGTTCAGCGCGGAGCCTAGTGCATGATAATGAACATAGTTTATTGCTGGACTTGTGCTGTGTGTACTGTATGTCTGCTTTCTCACTGTAGCTGTGTTATACTGCTGTTTCTAGGACTTGGACCCTAGTTTTCTCATATTAATTTATTATAGAGGGTTATGGCTGTTTGTTTACTTTGCTTTTTTTTGTACACCTTTTTGGGTGGAAGTGGATTTATTTGGTCAGAAGTGGAACCTCCGTTTGGAATACTATTCCCACGGAGAGAGAAATTTGACCATGGTTTATTGTAGATTGAGTATCTAGAAAGTTGGTGCTTGAAAAGTGCAGCCTGTATCTATCCTACCGTTTAAAGGCATCATTTGTTATTTTCCCACCCTCGTTGATATCACTCCTGCCCCCTCATTTCCTGGAAGAGAAAACCCAAGATACACAAGTACAGGGCTTGCCCGGGGCCTCATGGCCTTGGTTGAGTCTCCTGTGAAAACCTAAGCCTCAGAGCCCCGGGGTCAGGGATCTTGTTTTCCCCTACACCACAGATGCTTCTTGCTCTGTTTATGCTTCCTAAACCTTGTTGATTTGTGCCGGCCTCAGCCCTGCCCTTGCATCCTTTGTGGCTCCCTAGTTAGTACAGGAGCCTTGGTTCAGTCCCTGCCATGCAGCCTCCTTAGCTGTGACCTTGGTCGGATCCTTAACTTTTCTGAGCCTCAGTTTTCTCATCTGTGGAGTAGTCATCACAACAGCGCCGGCCCTGCAGGGTTGTCGTGAGGATTAAAGAGAAAGCACATTAAATCCCGCACATAGCAGGGACTCCATAAACGCTAACTGCTGCTCCTGCTCGGACTCTCTTCTTGTTTGAAATTCACCATTTGCTGGCTGTGTGACATTGGACGAGTTATGTAACCTCTCAGGGCTTCAATTTCCCATTTGTAGAATGGAGTTAATGTAAGTGCGTGCCTACCCTGTAGTATTTATTGCTCTGAGGATTAAATGAGATAATCCAGAGAGAGGCTGTGAACAAGGGCTGGCTGTAGGAAGTGTGCTCTGCAAAGGTCTGCTGCTGCTGTTACTAACTTCTTGTCAAAGTGACCTCAGGGAGGATCCCAGGACCCTATATTCTAGTCAGCTGTATATTTTCTGAAAGGTATTTTAAGTAATTTCTTTCCCATCAGTGCACAGTCACTACAAAAAAAATTTTTTTGCAGGCATACACACACAAAATTAAAATTTGTAATTCCGTCCAAATGTCAATATTTTTATGGCTATCCTAATTTTTTTCTCTGTATTATAAATTTGCACACACACCCCCATTGGGATTATATGTGTTTTTAAAACCATAAGTGGAATAATAATGCCCATACTTCAGAGCTCAGAGTACACAGCGATTTTTCAGCTGTGCCTCTGACCTCCGTAGCTGGGCTCGGTCAAAGACCTCAGGACTTCCAGGAGGTCCCTGCATCCCTTACCCATAACAGCATGTGAAAGGGCACACCTTGCCTCCTGTCACTCTGTGCGTGGTGACAATATGTGCCTGACTGGTTAGTGCTGGAAAAAACCACTGGCCCAAGTGTACATTTTATTGGGTTCAGTTGTTCAAGTATGGTAAAGCCTTTTAAAATTAGCTTTATAAAAGGGCAACATGAGGGATCTTTGTGGCAGTGGATACATGAACTTGCATAGGTGGTAAAATTGTATAGAGCTTAGTATTCACATGTGCGTGCACACATGCCCACACAAATGAATACAAGTAAAACTGGGGAAATTGAGTAAGATTTGTGGATTGTATCAATGTCAGTACCCCGGTTGTGATATAATTTTACAAAATGTTACCGGGGGGAAAACTGGGTGAAGGGTAGAAGGATCCCTGTATTATCTCTTACATCTGCATGTGATTATCTACACATGGTTAATGACAATTGTCTCAATTCAAAAAATTAGCTTAAAAAATGTAAGTGTAATTTCTGATTAATATAATTCCTGAGAAAAAAGCAGCTCCAAATCTTATTCTCTTATGTTAGGGTGACATTGAGCCAGATTAGTTAAAATGTAGCCCAGTTTTCTTTTTTTCCAGGACAGCAGAAGACTTGGTCCTTTGAGAGCAAGGGGGGCGCTAGCAGGCCCTCGAGTCACAGTGCAGGTTTCAACACAGAGGCCTTGGTAACTGCCATGGTCCGTTTCTGGTTGATTGAAATGGGCATGCTGATGCTTTCCTACAGGCAGCTGGCTGGCAGGCTCCAGTGTCTTTATCTGCACTGTTGCAGAGCACCACAGCTGTGTAGCCTGAAAACTAACTCCTGTCTGCGGCATAGGAATCTTCACTTAAGGATTTCCTATGACCTCAAGCTGATGAACTATTCAGAGCAATTTGAGCTAGACTCCATCTCCATCAAATTAAATTCTGGTTTAAACCAACCCTTATAAATCTCCCTGGCCTTTCCCGACCTGGCAGCTCTGGTGGAGGAGAAGGGAAGGAAGGTGCCTGAGGTAGTGAGGAGGGTTCCTGCCCGAAAGTGCTGGGTAGGGGAGAGGCCCAGAAGAGGAGCCCCCTCCCCTGGCTCTGGGGGCTCTGTGTTGGTAGGGTTTCAGATTTGGAACCAGATTTCAGGTCTCCTCCTTAAGCTAGAAAATCATTCCAACAGATCAGATTTCTCTGAGCTCATTCACTGGGATGATCTCGGCTTGCATTTAATAAAATATTTAGAGACCTATTGGATTCCAGTGGCAGTTTGTCATTAGCAGTGCTGCTGAGTTTGGCTTAATAATGCACTTCAATTCCCAAATGCCTTGCATGGACTCTTACTGAAAGTGGGTCATTGTGAGAGCTGAACTAAGTCTTCGACTCTTAAAGAATTATTTTCTAAAGTCTTCGTAATAAAGAGTTACTAAGACATTATCGCAAAGTGGCAGGTTTCAAAAAATTTTACACTTTGGCTCTAAATCCATTTACATTCACTCCTTCCTCCACAGAATAAAACCCATGCTACCTTCTTGGTGTTTGTTGAACTGCAAATCAGTTCCTTGCCATTGATTTAAAATAAAACAACCCTGAGATTTTTCATCGGACTAAAGCTTTCTTTCATGGCACAACCTTTTTCTCCAGTGGAAGGAGAACAAAGACACACAGTCCTTAAGAGGCCTGCATGCAGCCTCTTATGATCACAGTAAATTATATTTGTAATGAAATATCACTCCGTGTGTGTGTGTGTGTGTGTGTGTGTGTGTGTGTGTACACGTACGTATGTACATACTATTAGTAGTCTTCTCTTTGGGGTGGATTTAAAAAATCTATCACCCTTGGGTCGGCCCCGTGGCTTAGCGGTTAAGTGCGCGCGCTCCGCTACTGGCGGCCCGGGTTCAGATCCCGGGCACGCACTGACGCACCGCTTCTCCAGCCATGCTGAGGCCGCGTTCCACATACAACAACTAGAAGGATGTGCAACTATGACATACAACTATTTACTGGGGCTTTGGGGAAAAAAAAAAGGAGGAAGATTGGCAATAGATGTTAGCTCAGAGCCGGTCTTCCTCAGCAAAAAGAGGAATATTAGCATGGATATTAGCTCAGGGCTGATCATCCTCACCAAAAAAAAAAAAAAAAAAATCTATTTCTTGGTATGGAAGGTGGGTGCATAGCCTTAGAATCTAGGCCATTTGGAGAGGGTAGGGCGTTGTACTATGGTACCATTAGGAAATGATCAGCTAAGACTGTTGTTTAGTAATTATGCCATAGCTGCTTTCTGAAGGATTCCACTCTTTCCGTGTGGTTGGTTCTCTATGGTTAGTGAGGCGTAGATCCTGCAGGTCTTTCTGATCATTCACGCATTGGTGGCTGTGCTGGTGGCTCATGTCAGTTTGCTGAGTTTATATGAGGCCAGACCCCTTCTACTCAAGCGCCTCGCTCTCAGCACCACCTCTAAGTATGCACATGTGTGTGTGCACACGCACGCGTGTCAAGGCTTTGCAAGGATTAAAAGTCGCCTTCAACCCCTCACCACCTCAAAGCTTGGGGCTCTTCCCTGGAACTGTGAAATGAAACCCCGTGGTGCTGAGTACAGTGTGTATTGAATTCAGCAAAACCAACCACCCTTTGTGCCTAAGACACAGGCACAACTTTAGGGCCACTTTTTTAGATGGGTCATTTGTTTGGCAGGTTTGTGGCATTGATTGTTTCATTGTCATTTTTGTTTCTTGCAGTTTTATGTGCTGAAAGAGTTGGCCAGATGACTAAGACATATAATGATATAGATGCTGTTACTCGGCTTCTTGAGGAGGTAAGTGTTTCAGGGGATGGCAAAGAGTCACTTGTAATTGATTATAATTTATGTTGATTAAAGCATACATTATTATCTGTCTCGGTGAGGAATCTCAGAAATTGGGCCCTCCCAGGATATCATTTAGTGACTTTATTTTTTGAACTGGTAGCTATGTAGGTCCTGGTAGCTGTAACTTTGTACAAGGTATTTTAGGTTTTAAAAGGAATGTATTAATGACACAAAATAGGGTAGCACTGAAATACTTGCTAGAATACCCAGTTTAGGATTTTAAAAAAATATTAGACATAAAAATGGGGTAAAAAGATGCCCCCCCAAAACTCTGGGTCCCACCTCTCCTGCTTGCTCCTGTGTTTCAACCTTGTCCTACCACTGGCTGAAAATGATAACAATGATTTCTGTATCATTCTGCTCTTCCTGGAGAAAGGCGAATGAAGAGGCGCATGACCTAAAGTCATTCTCTATTCTAGAGCCGAAACAAGGGTCTGAAAGTTAGCACCTGATCATTCATACATTGGTGGCTGTGCTGCTGGCTCATGTCAGTTTGCTGAGTCTGTATGAGGCCAGACCCCTTCTACTTGAGTGCCTTGCTCTCAGCACCACCTCTAAGTATGCACATGTGCATACTAACAAAATATTTTACGTGTATCTAACAAAATATTTTGTGTATCCCAAAAATATCAGGAAAATACATCATTATCCATATCTTTGTAACGTATTTTTTAACTTACATCAGTTTAAAGGGATATTATTATGCATTGTCAGCATGGAAATAACCAAAATAAGCATGACAAGAAAAATTTAGGAAACTCGCTTAGGATTAAATGAGCTGCTGGTATTATAGGAGAGACTGTAGTTTTTTCAGTTTCTTCTCAGCACTTTGGCAGTTGAGAATTACAGTGCTATGAAGGCCTCTAGAAACAAGTATATGTGTAGCCCCACACCTAGAACGGGCCAGAACATGCTAGGTTGTTAGTAAGTATTTATTGAATAAGTGCCCATCCTTAAACACTATCCCCACCCCTCACACATACACGTATCAGGCCTTAAATGCACAGGCGCTAACTTTCAGACCTTCGTTTCTGCTCTAGAATCAAGAATGACTTTGGGTCATGCGCCTCTTCATTAGCCTTTCTCCAGGAAGAGTAGAATGATGTAGAAATCATTGTTGTCATTTTCAGCCAGTGGTAGGGCAAGGTTGAAACAACAGGACCAAGCAGGAGTGGTGGGACCCAGAGTTTTGGGGGGGCATCTTTCTACCCCATTTTTATGTCTCCCTCTTCCCCTGTGTTTTTCTCTTCTGCACATCCAGCATTCTCAGACTTGCTCTGAGGGCTGGACCCCTCTGATTCCCCCGAGCTCCAGAGGGCTCACCTGCCCAGCAACCCACTCTCCTCCTGTTCTCCTGAAGGCCAGCCACCCACTGAGAGACCCAGCCGAGCTGAGTGGGGGCAGGAGCTGAGACCTGCTTGACCACCTGCATGTCAGAGAAGTTACAAATTCCTTAGTCCCAAATAAGCGATGTTAGGTTTTTGGCTGTGTGACAGGGCTGTTGGTGAGGCATTTTAGGGCACAGGCCTGCTGGTGGCGCTCCAGTTGCAGCCATGTTGGTGGCTGGCGTTAGCCACCTGGTAGGCTAGCTTGGTTGGCACCACCGACTTTTGAAAATGGTTTATTATGGACCCCTTCCTGCTATGTCCATTTCCCCCAACAGTGCCACCGCTCTCTAGATCTTACGGTGTTTCTAGCATCCCCTCTTCACCCCATACCCAGTTAGTCATCAAGTCTTCTCTGGAGCCCTACGTCTGTACCTTTACTTTTATTCCAAGGCCACCACTCCAGCTCCTGGAGCCTCAGCAGTGAGATTTTAGCTCCTCTCTGCCCTAATATTCCTTGTGCTACTATCGTCCCAAGCCCTCTGTAATCACCTCGCCCTCCCCTTCTCAGAACTTGGTGTGGCATTCAGGGCCACACACTTGATCACATTCTGAAACCTCCTCTTCCTTGTCACTGGGGACCTTCCTCCTGCTCTCCTACCCTTGACCTTTTGCACCATTTGGCCACCTCTGTCTTTTCCTGGCTTTGAGTGTTGTGCTGTGGGGCTTGCCAGGACCTCTGAGGCTGACAGCATCACCACGGCTGGTAGTCTGTGCTCCGGCCGAGCCCTGAGCCCCGAGTCACCCTGTAGTTCTATTTGGTTTGTTCATCCCACTTGATTAGTTAGAAGCTTTTCCAAGGTGGGAACCCTGTTGGATGATTTCTCCCTTTAACCTTGGAAATGATAAGCCTTTGATAAATGTCTAGCTCTGTTGTCATGCTTATTGTTAAGGGTAAAATTTCACTGAGAGCTGTGTGTTGTCCATGTATCATCTCATTCATTCTGCGATTGCTCTCAGAAGTAGATGGCACTATGCCCCCCATTCTGCAGTGAAGGGACCTGAATCTGAGAGGACAGAAAGTGCCCAAGTTTGCACAGCCGCATTCCAACCTAGGCCCTTAACTGCGATGTGTGCGACTCCGTTGCTTTTGGCTACAGTGTTTATTTAGTTTTGGGGAATGGGATTAATTGATTGTCAGTGGGACGTTTTTACTTTAAAAACATGAACCAGGTAAATTTTTTTTATGAGATGTGGCCCACAGTTCTTGGCTCCTGCTGAGTTTGAGCTGGCAGTGCTGGGAGATGCCTCCGCAGGGCAAGACCTGGCTCTGCTTGGACATGCGAGGCCCTCTTCAAAGGAGCCTGGGACCCCAGCCCTTTATGCAGATACTGGTTATCAATAGCTCACATTTCCCCCAGCTAATTTCCTACACGGATGTCAGTGTATAAAGCGTACGTAGCCTATTGTCTTTTTTAAAAATCGAGTAACTGAAACAATACTCGTAGGGCAGTTTTTTCAGGTGGCTCTTTGTTGTGCCTTCCTTGTTTTATTTTTAGTGGCTCATGGCAGTGGTCTGTGTGTATCTGTGTGTTTGATATTTGCCATTCTTTTCCTTGTCCTGATAAGAATCACGTCTGAGTTACTGCCTTTCTTTGGAACTAGGCAGGTTTCCTGGTTCCAGTCAAACTGCCCAGTCGGGTGATAGTTGTACTGTACTGTGTTGTGCTTTTCTTGGCTTTGGTTCCATTTCCTCCTATCATTTGCTTTTGTTTGCATGCCTGCCACATGCAGGCCGGGTGCTGGGGAGACTTGCACAGGATGCCAAAGCCCAGCCCTTGGCCAGCGTGAAGTTTGCTTCCGGGTTTAAGAGGAGGAGGATTCTACAGCTCACTTTGCTGTTCAGAATTTACCTTTGGGCAAAGCTGCCTCCTCCCCAGTTATGGAGAGGGTTATTCCTAGGGCCCCTTAGTCATGCTTTTTATCCAGAAACTGGTGAATGAGATGAGTCAGCTGCTAAGTGTTGGAGGCAGGCTGCCCTCCATCTCCAGGGCTGTGTCAGGCAGCACCAAGTGTTCGTTGGTAAAAGGGGCTGATTGGCAAGTCACAGTCTTTTCAAGCAGATCCACGAAGAGGGAGCAGGCAGAGTTAGAGTGAGCCCCACTGGCTGCATTTCCCGGGGAGTAAAAGAATCGGTTCCTTTAGTAGCTTATTTCCAAGGGCCTAAATATTTATTTATAGTCTTGTGTTCTCACTGTAGTTTAATCCAATGGTCATTTCCTAGCTGGTTTCCCATTTTTAGAAGTAAATATTAATCATATGTTGGCTAGTTGTAAAAAATGGAAGTTTTTTCATTCTTGTAATTCTCAAAGAGAAACCCAACCAGCCTGTTGCCGTAGTAAAATTAGAGAGAAAGACCAGAGACACTACAGTAATTTTTTAAATTTTTTTATTTCATCCATAAATATTTTTACTATAACTTCCTGCTTTCCCCCCCCCCCCCCCCCCCCGGCAGAGAGTTATGCCTGTGTTACTGTGAAGATTAGATTTTTGGTATAGACGAGGTGAGAACTCCCCATCAGTGAGCAGGGAGAGGTGAGGTTTGGGGGGTTGTGGGAGGGGTGAGGGGCTTCCACCAGCCTACTTGTTTTTCTTCCCTGGCCTGTTCCCGTTTCTCTTGGGCTCTGGCCTCGGTGTGCCCTGGGAAGCGTCCAGCATTCTTCCAGTGCTCTAGCAGTGCCTTGCCTAGCCGGACTTCATTATTATACTTTTTGCTTGATTTGTTTGCAGTGGAATCTGCATACAGGATGTGGCTAAGGCACATAACATGTCTGTGCTTGTCGGAACGTAGCAGCTTGGATGCACGATGGCGGTGCAGAAGAGTGAGGCAGTGAGCCGATGAGCATGAAGCACCTGCTGGGTATTCAGTCTGAGAGCTTATTCTAGTAGAGAAGGTTGGTGGACTTGAGTGAGATTTGTGGAGACCACACTTCCAAAGGGAAATGGACATGGTATCGCAGTTTTAACTGAGTGTTAGCCTGCTGAACCACTTGCACTGGATGCTAATTCTGAGTCGGCCTCCGGAGAGGTGGGTGTGCAGGTTCCCTCACACACTTCCTTTGGGTCCTTTCCTCCAGGTACCAGATAAGCACAACTGTTGAGTCTGAGAAGTGATAAAGGACCATGGAGATAGGGACCTGCCTTGGTAGACACTGTAGCCAGCATGGATGAATACAGAGATGAGCATCTCGGTTGATTGGGCAGACTCACTGGCCCCCTTTGTTCCATTAGAGGGCATGATGGGGAGGCACAAATTGTGGGAATGAGTTGGAGATATTTATGGTTCATTTGATGTGACACCCAGCTGGCTTCTGGGACAATGGTGACAGCAGTTACAGATCTCAGGACTGTGGAAGACCTAGGGGAGAGAGACCATCATCTGTGCAAGGAGAGCAAAATTGTTGTTGAATTCAGTCTTCCCAAACTGTACTTTGACCTCCAATGCTCTGCTTGTAATTCAGTGCAACTCCTGTGACGAGCAAAGGAAGGCGTGCTACATTGCACAGAATAATGTAGTGGATATGAAAGAAGTTAGAAAGAAAAGCTGCTTATATTTTTTTATCGTACAACTTAATGAATCATAAAGCTAGATTTTTTCCAAAGGTATCTAGTCTGCCCCTCAACCCTGGCACATCTAACAGATGAGGGAACTGGGCCCCAGGGATGTTCAATCGGAACCTGAACTCGCATGTTTTAGAGTAGAACAGTTCACCTGGTGCGGGTAAACTTTTGACCAGTACCTGCTGTAAGAAATGCATCTTGGGTTGTGACTCAATACTCACAGAAGTAAATATATGACAGACAAAAGTTTAATTGTGAAATAATACTCTCATTACATGGAATGGACTTTGGCATTTTCAATTCAGTGCTGTTGAATTTCATTTAAACCAAAATGTTGCCATTACTAAAGTGATCCTTAACCTGCTAACAGGTTATAACCTGTCTTTTCAAAACACTAATCTAGAGTGTACCTGACCCTTGGTAAAGGAAGCCATTGGCCAAGGCCACCTGGTTAGTTAATAGGCCATCAGAAACTAGGACTCCTGCCCAGTTTTTTTTTTGCTTGAAACTACATGTTCCCCTTTGTCTGCTTTTTACGCCAGGTGAACAGAATAATTAGCATAGGCTTCTGAAATGATTTAGTTTTCCAGACATCTCCTCCCCTTGCCAACCCTCATCTAAAAGTGAGCCAGTTGAATCTAACCACAGTGGCAAACAGGCTCTTCGTCAGGGATGGATGAGCCTGCATTTGGTGATGGCGTCTGCCTGCCGTCTCCGCTGTCAAGGGGCATCTTTCCTCCCGTAATGGCAGCTGTACCTTTATAGGCCACTAAAGACTTTCCGCTGTGTACTGCTCTGCTCTAAGTGATGTCATCAGCTGAACTCAGAAAATTCTGTGTCCTTAACACAGTCTTTGTCTCTGAAGTAGGGCAATTTTATGCATTATCTCTCCATTTTGAAAGTACTTTTTAAAAAATAAAGCCTAAGTAGCCTCTTGTTAAGTAAAAGAAACATGTAATTGTATTTCAGAGCAACTTTAAACATTTTTGTTTCATGTGAGGCAAATATAAGGAATTCAGTAAATTCCAGCTTAACGTGTGCTCAAGAGCCTGCCTCCCTGTGTCAGCTCTTGGCTTTATTGTAAGAGGGCTTTGGAATTTCTGGATTCATTCACTCATCCAGCAAATAGTTACTGAGTGTTTCCATAGGGTGGGTCCTGGCGATACAAGGTAGCCCAGCCCTCAGGTGGAGAGACAGGTTATCAAATGATTATGCAAACACCAAAAGCAGTGGCAGAGAAATGTTTTTGGAAGCGTGTTTTTCCTGTAGGAACAGAGACTTGTTTGCATTAAATTTTAAGGTTCCCTCTCGTTGCGTGAGGTCTGTGTGGCTCTGGCACATTATGTGGGCGAAGCATACTCCTCTTTGAAAGGTATCAAATGCTGGTGAATGGATGATGCCTTATTAATTGTTTTGTTATTTCTAAATGCCCTTGCTTTCGTCAGTTGACACTGAGCACAGTCAGCTCCTTCAGGAAGCTCGGGTTTTTGACTCTCTGCTCTCACTTTTGCCTTTCTCAGAAAGAGCGGGATTTAGAATTGGCTGCTCGGATTGGCCAGTCGTTGTTGAAGAAGAACAAGACACTAACTGAGAGGAACGAGCTGCTGGAGGAGCAAGTGGAACACATCAGGGAGGAGGTAGGACCTGGCAGCAAAGGCTTCTGAGGCACTTGGGCACCACAGGTGTGGTTGAAGATGATGTAATGGGGCCCCAGTCTCGAAGATGATGTAATGGGGCCCCAGTCGGAAAGGACCTTCCAAGGGCACGCCCGCGTCCTGAGCCCAGAGCTGCCTGTTCTGAAGGGGCCATCTTGGGGTGGAAAGCTCCTTTCTGTACCTCCTTCTGTTCACTGTGTCTCCTTCTGACAGTGTGGACAGGGCCGTTCAGAGTGGGAACAGGTCTCACTCAGTCAGTGGGCCCATTGTGCCCAGTCCCAGGGCAGGCCACGATCCCAGTGCTCCAAGAGTCCAGATCACCATGCAGGCTGAAAAAGACACTCAGCACTTGGCAGAAGCACTCGCAGGCTAATACAGCAGTAAACAGGGTTTCCTGAGTGAGGGTGGGCGGGCCGGAGAAGGAGCCCTGTCAGGAGACTAACCCAGGCTGCAGAGTCAGACGGCGATTGCACATTCATCGTTACAATATAATTTTGTGTTTGTAAAACAAAACAAAAAATAGCCCATTGTTTTCTTGATAGAAATCCTATTATTTTCATGATACAAATCTTGGCTGATGGAGATCAGTGGTGAGAGGGAGGATGTAAACATTTTAGACTTGTCTTAAGGGGCTGAGGTTTTGGAGGAGCAACACTGATTTTTCTGGAAGGGGTGTGGTGTGAGCAGGAGAAGAAAGGCTGCAGAGTCAGGTGGGGTTGCTAGAACAAAAAGTAGACCAGGCCCCACTTTGTAGCTTCTTTCCCATCATCTTGTTCTTTTAACAGGGAATTTTAACTCTGCAGACTTTGATTTGATTTCCTTCTGCTCCCTTATTTTCCATCAGAAACTTTCTTATTGGGCAGAGAGGCCCTTATTCATGTCCCTAAGATATATTCACACCTTTTCCTCATTAAAGCTATTCCCAGCTATTGTCTTCTGGGTTTAATAATAGTTTTAACATGATGAAATAGAGTTGCCACCAGATGAGAAAAGTTTTAATCCCGGGCTTTCTTGAAGAGATGATAAGGTAGAATACGGTTGTGTAAAGTTGACCCCTGTTTTCCCTGCCGCCAGCATCATGACCTGATTCCCCTTCTCTCAAGTTGTAAAGCATGTCAGCTCAGCCTGGCCCCCTTCTCAGCCCCTTCCAAGCAGGGGGACATGCCACCAGGAACCGGTAAATAAGGTCATCAGTTGTCCCTCGTGTGCTGCTTCTCCACGTTACTGCTCTGGCTTGGGGCTTCCTCGCCTCCCACAAAGAGCATCCTACACCGTGGGGGCAGAAATGCCTTTTTCCCCCTTGGAAAAGCTTAGAATTTGAAAGCTGTGATATGTGCTTCTTTGGCACATCACTCAGCGATCAGTTACGGTGTTGAAGCTGAAGCCTCATGCACATAAAATTGGCCTCTCTGTGGAAAACATAAGATATTCACTGTGCTGCATAGGAAAGTTAGAATAAACCGTAGACCCCAAGTCAAATTAGAAACAAAGAATTAGAACAGAATTACAATTCTCGTTTACAGCACTGGTTCCCTATTCATCAGTGCTGAATGGTGAGAGGGCAAGGGAAAAATTTTATGGCACGGGGTTGTTATAAATCGCTGTGATCTGCAAAACCACCCTAGCAGTAGTCGGTATGACCAGTTCCTGATGGTTGCCTCTTTTCTTCCTGTATCTGAAATTCCTATCTTAAAGTACAAAGCAAAGTCTGGCCAGGCTTGGCTCGGAGCCCTGTGAGGGGGCAGCAGTCACAGGGTGGGGCCATGAGGTTTCCCAAGTATGAGAGGAAAGGTTGACAAGCTGCTCGTAGCTGACCCCCCCAGAGCTGGCATCCCCGGGTCCTGGTCTGGGTCTTGGTCCCAGATGGGGTTTGGTTTCAGCAGAAGTGAATGGCCTCCTCTTTCATGTGGTAATATGATCCATTTCTCTGGCTGTTTGCCCAGCTGGTCATCTGGCTCCTTGCAAAGCCCATATGCTGTCTTCTCCCCCCACAACCATCATTCTAGAGTCTTGTAGTCCCCCCTCACCACTCCTCTGTACCAAAGTAAAGATTATAAATTTAAGCAGAAGGGTTTCTGCCAAAAAGTAATTGGTTGTATTTTTCTTAAATGGGATCAAACGCAGCCCTTTGTTTTCTTTGAATAGCACAAAATCAATTACATGCCTTTTCTTTTAATCAGGAATTTAGAAACTGTTGTCACTAAGCAGTAGGTGGGCCCTAGTGGGGATGTTGTCGCGTTTGGGACGTGAAGGACGAGCCCGGCTCTGTTTGTGCAGGTGTCTCAGCTCCGGCATGAGCTGTCCATGAAGGACGAGCTGCTTCAGTTCTACACCAGCGCCGCGGAGGAGAGCGAGCCCGAGTCCGTGTGCTCTACCCCGTAAGTCACTGAGGGCCGGGTCTGGAGGCCAGAGCACAGGCTGCTGTTGTCCCCGTCCTTGGAGTTGCCTAGACAGGGTCACTTGCACCCAGTGCAGGTCAGCTGCTCTCAGCCTTCCCCAGGCCAAGCATCTCTGAGTGTCTCAAACAGATCGACTTGACTGTTAAGTGGGATTTCAGTTTTCCTCTGACTGGGTCTTATTGCTTCTCCGGTCACTTTAGATTGATTTGTCCTGGGACGTTAGTGGGTAACGGGGTGGGCTCTGCTGTCAGAGGAAATAGAGTTCTGGAGACAGAGGTGCCGTGGTGGGTCCTTGGGACAGAAAGTATGGGGCTTCTCTGAGAGTCAGCAGAGCCTCATGTTAGGGGCATGAACTTAGAGCCTGATGGCCTGAGTTCAGGTCTCGGCTCTGTGGCTTGCTAGCTGTGTGCTCTTGGCCAGGTTACTTAACCTCTCTGTACTTGTTTCCTCATTTGTAAAACAGGGATAATAATAGTACTTAGTTCTCAGGGTTCTGAGCATTAAATGAGTTAATACATGTAGAGTACTCAAAACAGTTCTTGGCACGTGGAAGCTCATTATAAGTATTAAATAAACTCCCAGGCATCTGGAATTGTGTAAGCTTCAAATAGAGTTGATTCCTCTGAATTCTGAGGCAATGTGGCAACTGCAAATTGGGGACAAAGGGTTGGATGTGGGTCTGAAGTGGTGGTGCGCCTGTGCGTGGGCGGGTTTTCCGGGGGGGGGGGGAGGGAGCAGCCTGATGGGTCCTTGTCACACCTGCACGTCATGGACTCTCCTTGGAACAGCCCTTTGCGCTTCCCCATGGTCTGCCAGGCGGTGGGAGGAAACGTTGCTGTGCCTAGAAAGTGATCGTGCTTCCCATCCCGCCACATCCCAGGTTGAAGAGGAATGAGTCATCCTCCTCAGTCCAGAATTACTTTCATTTGGATTCTCTTCAAAAGAAGCTGAAGGACCTTGAAGAGGAGAATGTCGTACTTCGATCCGAGGTGAAGTGCACTCCCTGCTCTTGTCACCTCTGGAAGGGTGGTGGCCCCGTCTGCCTTATTGGGTGAGAATAGCCATGGTGACAGCCCCATCCTCCAAGGGCTAGGCTGTGGAGGAACCACCTAACCCTTGGCTCACAGCTGCCCCGAGGGCCCCGCAGGCGTGCCTCATTTATGTGCTGGGCATTGCCTTCCAGGGCAGCTCACGCCATCCACCCGTGCTGGGCAGATGAACTGGTGAGTTATGCACTGTGTGGATGGGCGAGTGGCCAACCCCTCTTCCTCCACAGTCGGGGCAGATCTCCCGCAGTGGGGTCTTTCCACGGTGTTTTCCAGCTCTGACATACAATGACCTGGACACCCGGTGTGAAAGCCTTACTCGCATGTTGCTGCAGGTCAGATATGCTGTAAAAAGAAATAGTACATGAGAACTTGGAGACATGCTTTAATTAACTTAAAAAGGCCAAGCTGAGGTACCTTGGGAACTCAGCTTTTGAGTATTTCTGATTGGCTCATCATTGTGCTAGGCACTTGGCCTGCATTCTTTTTTTAAACTCCTCACAACAAAGCTGGAAGCTGGTTACTTTGATTCTCATTTACAGTGGGAAAACCAGAACCCAGGCTGCTAGATGTTTTGATTTTCCAAGATTGTGCAAGTTAGTGAATGACAAAGCCAGGATGTGCAAGTCTCTGTGACTCCAAACTGCACATTATTTCCCTTCACCTACTGCCCCTATCTAGAAACACGGATGCGTGCAAATTGAGTGCATTTTGTCTGTATTCTCGGTGAGTTTGTGTGTCTAGCCAGAGGTATGGGGCAGCCCTGTTTATTAGGCCCTTGGTTGTCAAGTTTAGTCTGTCAACCTCAGCTGGCCCAGGGCTTCCCGAGGCCCCTCCAGTAGGGCAGACCACTTGTCACCTTGAACTTCCCTGCACCTCGGAAGGCACCTCACGTCTGGGCTCAGCAGGATGCTCCCATGCACAAGGACATGATTAGACCTCACCTCTTCCAGGCCCCTGTTGACTCATGGGTTGCTAAGCTTTCTCTGCCAGCCAGTGGCTGAGCCAAGACTGCTGCCCAGTGTTCCCCATTCTGAGTCCAGCGCTGCCCCTTCCAGCATCTGCCCCAGGTACATGCTCCAGTCCTGGGCACAGCGATTGGTCCTTCTCAGAACCTTCGCCTAAAGCAAGCTGAGGGACTCTGATTCCAGCCACAGATCCCAGCCACAGATCCCAGCTCCTCCACCTTGGCTTTTAGGAGTGCAGTGTCTCTCTGGGGCCAGGACCCCAGGGCTCAGAGACACCTTCTCTCTAACTGGGGCATTTTCTTGGGGTTTCCCACCTTTTTAGCTGGGATCAAGCTATCCAGAGACCTGGGATAGCTCTTGTGTCTCTAAATTTTAATGCTTTCATATCGTACCTTGTTTTACTAAGCTGAATACAAGAGAGTTAACAAACTCAGAACTTCATAGGACCGTGCAAAGTAGGTGTGAAAGTGTTAGCCATTCTTGTGGGTATCCTTAGAATGCCTGCGGTAGGCAAAGCTGTGTCCTAGCCACTGTTTGGGTCACAAAGGGTTCCATGTCTGTGAGCCGAGACAGACACAAATGAGTAAAGAGAGAGACTGACACAAGGGTGGTGCTTACAGGGTTTTAGCAGAGCAGGGTGAATAGCTCTTGTGCACATTGCTCTGTGTGGCGTCCTCTAGTGGTACACATTTTCAGCTTTGAGAATCTGAGATTCCTTAACTAAGCAGGGAATTTGGATTGTCTTTCTGTATTTGAGGGTGCAATGGGTGACAGGTGGGGAGATGCTGAAGGGTGGCTTCCCAGACCCAGGTTAGCTCTTGCTCCTTGCCCCAGCGTTGCCTGTCTCACCAGTCCAGGTGTGAATGCAGGGCCTCTGACGTGAGCCTTGTTCACAGGCCTGCCAGCTGAAGACAGAGACCATCACCTACGAAGAGAAGGAGCAGCAGCTGGTCAACGACTGTGTGAAGGAGCTGAGTATGTCCTGGCCCTCCTGCCCCACTCCTCTTCCCTCTTTTTACTTTCTGCATCTGCCCTCATTATGACTAGGCAGATTGTCATCACCCTTGATAAAGTGCAGTCTCCCTGCCAACCTGGGCTCAGTGGCATTTTTCTTAAGACCAGAGACCTCCCCTGATCTTTTGTGGCACCTCTCACCCTGATTTATGAGAAACTGAGTGTGGGTTGTCAGCCATACATCATCTCAATTTCTCACTAAGATAGATATTTAATTTTAATTTTGGCTTTCTACAGGAATTCTTTAATGGCTAAGTTAGGCCCAGCTTCAGAGTCCTGTGTTGAAGATGTGGAAAAACTGCTTTCTAGTAATTTGATTTGTGAAAATTGAGGCCAGATTTCTCAACTTTGCAAATAAGTACTTCTCTCCACCCTCTCCATTATAAGTTTACAAGTTAGGGTCAGACAAAAGGGCAAATGGAGTATTTTGAGTTTCAGCAAAATACTAAGTAAATGAAACACACCCTATGTTCAAATCTAGTAAAATGAGTTATGGCTCTGAATATGGGTTGAAAACACCCGAGGGAATTGTATTGTGCACGGCCATAGTTCCTTCTTAGAACAGGGTGCAGCAGGGGTTCCTGTTAATGACGTGGATCTGTTCATGTGGGGATTTGCCTGGACACACCTTTGTTTTGGTGTGGTATCTCCTGGCTGACTCCTGAAGCCTGCCTGATTTCCTCTGGGAAGGCAGCCTTAGTCAGTGGGGTCGGGCCCTCATACCGAGCCTGGGAGCCACAGCTGGGGTAAGGTTCCTTCTCATGACAGAGACTGAACCCCAGGAAACTGCTTTGTATGGCAAAATGGGTGCTCTAAGTTCCTTCTTCATATACACTCTCCATCACCACCACCCCCACCCCCCGCCACATGTCTTGTAATAGAGATATTTTTTCTTGTACAAACCACAAAGAAACTGTTCTCTCTTGGTCTGCATATGAGGTTTCCTGATTTATTCTTATGATTGTCATTTTTTGCTCAAAGGGGATGCCAACGTGCAGATTGCCAGTATCTCAGAGGAACTGGCCAAGAAGACGGAAGATGCTGCCCGCCAGCAAGAGGAGATCACACACCTGCTGTCACAGATAGTTGATTTGCAGAAGAAGGCAAAAGCTGTAAGGCTTCCGTTTCTCTGCCTGATACAAAAGTGGCTCATCTGAGATCAGGAAGGGGCATTTATCAAGACAGTGCCCTCTGGTTTCCTATTTTAGGAGTTTGTGCTCCCCCTTTGGAGAAGAAGCTTAGCGGATTCAATAGTATAAATGTGGTTGCCCCTTACTTGGCGAGGGAATTATGTTTTTCACCACTTATCTCCTAAGAATAATCTGCAAATTAATAGAATTCATTAAGAAAGGTGCTGCAGATATGGAGTTTTGGAATTTAACTTATGAATCATCTAGTCTAGTATTTGTTCTTACACAGTGCATCTGGTATGTTCTGCAGCACAACAATAACCCCTTTAGATTTAAGATGAAGCAGCAAAAAGCAGTTTAGTTTCCCACATCAGACTTTGGCTATGAGCATGAGGTGAGATGCTTTTGGAGGGCAGCTGTGACTTTGCGGGTGGGGAGTGGCTGTAGAGAATGAATAGGGATGTAGGAAACCCTTTACCTTCAGGATTATATAGAAGATGAAATTTTACTCCAGTATAAGGTAAAAATCTCATTGTAGAAATGTGATAAGATCATAACAGATCAGGTAATAAGAGGAAAGAAGTTAGACTCTTCTAATATCTTAAAAGAGAAGCTGATTGACCTCTGCCACCTTTTAGTGCACCGTGGAAAATGAGGAACTGGTTCAGCACCTGGGGGCTGCTAAGGATGCCCAGCGGCAGCTCACGGCGGAGGTGAGTATCCATCCCCCATTTCATCAGGGCCCCCGATTCCAGTTAAGGTCCATCAGCTCCCCCTCTGACAAGCTGTGGGTCACGTCCTTCTTAACAACCGTTTTTATATTGAATTGAATGTCATTCTTACTCCTACGGCAATTTCTAGTCCCCACTGACACTGTTACTGGTCGTGAGGGCCTGGGAGGCTGGGCTCTGCTGGTGTGTGCAGGCTCCCGATAAACGTTCCAATAAGAGAAACGACATGTAAAAGGAGCCACGTTCAAAGATGTGGCTTGAAACAAGGGTGTGACGATCTGCTCTCCCGTTTGTTTAAAGTTGTTTCTATCTCAGTTGCTCGTTGTTAGTATTCTAGGAGATTTCTGAGGCTATAAACGCACCCCAAGTGAAAGAAAAGCTGAGCCTTGAGGACTCTGGCGTTTGGCCTCAGGCCCCAGGGCAGCCTGTCCCACGGGGTGCGGGGCCTCTCCTAGGTGCCTGTGTCTTTCTGCTCTCGGGGTGGGTGACCGTGCATGCTCATGAGATCCTGCCCCTCTGCGCTTCCCTGGTGTCCCGCAGCTGCGCGAGCTGGAGGACAAGTACGCAGAGTGCATGGAGATGCTTCACGAGGCGCAGGAGGAGCTCAAGAACCTCCGGAACAAGACCGTGCCCAACACCACCTCCCGGCGCTACCACTCGCTGGGCCTGTTTCCCATGGTGAGTGCCTGCTTGCTTCCCGCCACCCCTCTTCCCACCCTGAGGGCAGCAGAGGGGCTCATGGTGGGAAGGCGGGGTCTCGTTGTGCAGCTTGGATCTGGATCTGAGTTGAAGGTTTATGAGCCCAGCTGGTGGCTTCCTAACCACATGAGACAAATTGGTTCTTTATTTTCCTTCTCTCTGTAGCTGTCGTCTTTTCTCTTCCTGCCCTTAAAAGATAAATTTAATAAGAATTAGATTTAATAGGAACCTCAGATATTTGGAAGATGTTATTTATACATTATTTTTTCTGACCTTATTAGAATACATGCTATTTTGGCCTCCCAAGTGCATTCCAGAATTCTTAAATCGCCTGTGGGGTTCTGCTGGTTCTTTGTATGCTTATTAATCATTCTCTTGGTAGCTTTTAGTATCTGTGATCTGAAAAAATATTTACCTCTGTGCTGGGTGTGGCATTTTTATATTTTTCATATTATTTCCCCACAGTCTTACTTCTCCTGGCCTGATTTGTTTCATGTCTGGGCGTTGGGGGAACATGGCTGAAAAGGGATTTTCCAAGAGGTTCCTCATAGTTTGGGCAGCACAGGGCAGATTTCCTCTGCTGGTCATTGCCCTGTGACATTTGGAGACCTTACACATTTACCACCTTCTTTCAGACTAATGCCCTTTGGAGCTGGGGACCATGTCTTATCTGCTCTTTTCCTCCTTCCCTCTCTTTAATACTCTGCACCTGGCACAGCGCTTGGTATGTTGTAGTCTGTAGATGCTTGATAGATACTAGATTTGGATGGGTGGATGGACAGACTGAAGAACAGACTACCAAGAACTTTTATATTCAGGCACTATTTCCATGGTTTCATGAAATACCAAATTCTCTCCAAGGAGAGAAGAACTTTTGAAAAAAACCTCCCCTAAATGAGATGGGAGTGGATGACTGTGTAAATGCTTGTGAAACTCGGTCCCTTCCGAATTTGGCCTTTCCTTGGGGCTCTTTCCCTTAACCCCCTCCCCCTTGCTGACCCCCAGCAGACACTGTCTCCCCACCCCTTGTTGTCTGGCCCACTTTTCCTAAATCATGATCTCTTTTTCTTCTTTGCTTTCGCATATCCAAGTCATGCTAGAACTCTCTCTCTCTCTACTTGATGGAAATCGAAGGGAAACCAAAAAGAAAGGTGCGGAACATAAATAGTCAGCTTTCCAAGGGGCAGATTGGTGACCCAGTGATTCCAGGAATCCCGGGAAAGGCAGCAAAGAACATTCTGTCCCCCGAATACCTCCATTTAAGCTAACTACACTCAGCTCCCAGACTGGCCTGTGTAGCTTTGCACGCTTTGTGCCTCGGTTTCCCTTCTTCCTGACTTTTCCTCTCGGTGCAGTGGTCTTCTGGGGCCGTCTTGTTTCTTGTGCACCTTGGATTCCCTCCACTGCATTGCCCACTCCCAAGGACAGACCTGCATTTTAAAACTAAACCATTACATAAGAAAAATTGAATTGAAAATCTGCATGTGGGTTTCTTCTGGAGAGATTCTCAGCTTTCGTATTTGCTGAGGTAAAGCTTTTGTTTGCCTTTTTCTGTAGCTGTTGGCACAGCTCAGTTTTTGAACATGGCTATTTTTAAGGTGCATTATGCATTACAAGTATTTAAGGCAATCTAAAGCTTGTATCATGCCCATGTTTCTGGAGCAGAACGCCCGGATCTGCCTCTTTTGATCCCAGCCCTTCTAATTGCTGAATAAAACAGGGAGGAGCAGTTTTTGCTTAAGTATGTCCTCAATTCTCTCGCCTTATGGCGGGAGTTCTTAATCTGGGATCCACAGTCAGGGTTCAGGGGGCCCGTGAACTTTGGGAGAAGATTATACCTTTTATTTCCATTAATCCCCAACTGTACACAGTGTTTCCTTCTCGTATGAAGGTAGGCAACAAACCACAGTGATATTAGCACCTCCGTGACGTTGTCACAAGTCAAAATCACAGCTATTTTCATAGCACGTTTCAGTGGCTGCAAATGTCTCAAAATACCATTTATGTTCATCTCCATTTCAAAATGATAGTAATTATCAATCCTCAAGCCAGATCCCACACATTATTATAATTGCTGTCATTAATATCCTAGTAACTAGTTCAATATATCTGGCTTCCTTTTTAATGCTAATTATTTTATTCATTTAAAAATATTATTCTGAGAAGGGGTCTGTGGCTTCCCTAGACTGCCAGAGGGCATCATGGCCAAAACAAGTCACAGACTCTGCTTGTGACTTCTTCCCCAGCATGGCTTTGTAATTAGTAGCTTGATATCTCATTTCTCTTAAGTTGTATGAAAGTCCTTTCCTCATGCAAAACTCTGAATGTAAACTATATGGTGAAGACACTATTAACAAAAATAAACTGGCTTAAAAAAATGTGAAACTCACCTAGGGAAGCCCTTTACCATGTATGTTTCATGGCAATCTGTGGGTGATAATTACTAACTAAAACTGCATATTTGTGAATAGGAATTGAAAACAACCCCACTAACCCTTTACTGATCAAGCTTCCTTCTGACTCCTGTTGAGTCTCCCCGCTTGGTTCCAGCTTCCAGACTGGAGCATCCTGGTGGCCTGTGAGGCCGTGGAGATGGATGCCCTGGTGTTCCCACGTGCTGTCTGCTGGAAAGCCACTGGCCACAAGTGTCTATGTAAATTTAAATCAATTAAAATTAGTACAATTAAGAATTCAGTTCCAGGCCAGCCGTGGTGGCCTAGTGGTTAAGTTCAGCGTGCTCCGCTTTGGCAGCCCAGGTTCGGTTCCTGGGCACGGACCTACACCACTCATCTGTCCATGCTGTGGCGGTGGCTGATATACAAAAAGAGGAGGAGGATTGGCGACAGATGTTAGCTCAGGGCAAATCTTCCTCAGCGAAAAAAGAAAAAAATTCAGTTCCTCAGGCACACTGGCCACATTTCAGGTGCTCAGTAGCCGCCTGTGGCCGTTGGCTCCCATATTGCACAGTGCAGACAGAGAACATTCCTATCATTGCAGGAGGTTCTGTTGGTTAGCACGGATTTAGCCCTTCCCTTCAGGTTGTTCTACATGGTGTCTCCCTCGAGGCCTCAGCAGGTGCCTTTCTGCACACACTTGGTCCTGCTGGCATCTACGAGTGTGAGCGTGAGGAGTGGTTTGTTAGGCCCTACCTCATATGGTGAGGAGTGGCGGGCAGTTCAGGGGGAGGGGCGCTCATCAGGCAGCCTGTATTATTGAGTCTCACTTCCCACTGGGGAAATGAGAAGTCGTCAGTGCCCAGCTTTCCCCTGATCCCTACCTAGACAAAGACATACGTTCGGAGAACTCGCAAGGACTTAATGTGTTTGGTGTCTACTTGGGGAGGAAATGGAGGAGTACCGGTGGCAATGAGATGTGAGCTGGTTGTTAAAGGTGGGTGGACCACAGATTGTTGGTGGAGAGAGGAGCTTTCCTGGCATGGGGGTCTGGGGGGCAAGAGAACAGAGGCCCACATGACAGCGCCCACGATTCAGGTCCCCCCTGCTCCAGTAAGTTCTCCAACTCTCCTTGTGGTCACAGTTGCAACTCCGAGGTTTGGCCAAGGGAACATAGGGTTTGCTTTCAGACCGTTAGCTGCATGGATGCGAAGGGGCTTTACACTCGTGCCCATTGGTGCCTGCGGTGTTCAGAACCCGCTCTGGGGATTGCTCAGCGAAGGTTTCTAACAGGCGAGTGCTGTCAGCCTTGTGTTGTGGGAAGTCTCTGGGCTCCTGAGGCCGCAGTTTCGCTCCTGTGGCTAGCCTGGCCGTGCGCCTCTTTGGAGACAGAGCATTTGAATTGCCGCTCACTCGGTGTGTGTCTTCTGGCTTTTCCCAGGACTCCTTGGCAGCGGAGATCGAGGGAACGATGCGCAAGGAGCTGCAGTTGGAAGAGCCCGAGTCGCCAGACATCACGTACGGCCTTAGTTCTAAGCTTCCCAGAGACTGCCTGTGACCTGTGGTGATCCAAACTAGCAATGAGAGGGGAGGGCCCGGTGGCGCAAGCGGTTAAGTGCACATGCTCCGCTGCGGCGGGCCGGGGTTCGCAGGTTTGGATCCCGGGCGCGCACCGACGCACCGCTTGGCGGGCCATGCTGTGGTGGCGTCCCATATAAAGTGGAGGAAGATGGGCACGGATGTTAGCCCAGGGCCAGTCTTCCTCAGCAAAAAAAGAGGAGGACTGGCAGATGTTAGCACAGGGCTGATCTCCTCACACACATACACACACACACACACAAAAAAACTAGCAGTGAGAGCCTCAGACACCCGCAGTGATCACTGTGGTTCTTCTGCAGATTAAGGTCCAGATTAAGGGAAAGATGAGAACACAGCTGACAACACGCCCAGCCCCTCTTGTTAAAGATATGAGCTTCCAGAGAAGTGGGAAAGGAGAAATGTGTTTCCCATCTCTCTTAACACGAGCTCCGTCTGAACACCACCACTCATTTTTATCTTTCCTTTCAGTGGAAAACATTACAAGTTTTTAACATCTGTTAGGAAAAGAAAAATAGGATGCAGGATGAGATACGGAGGGCTCTTCAAGGGATGTGAGCAAAGGTTCCATTTCCTTTCTGGATCCACTTAGGGATGTTGGCCTCTACCATCTCTCTTCCTAACTGGAGACCTTGCACTTGGCCTGCCCTTAGGTTTATAAGGAAACTGTGGATCTGATTTCATCGTGTTTTCTCTGTACCCAAACCCCACTGACAAAACCTAAATAGGATCCTGGGCATGACCAGTGTTCCTGAGCCTCAGTGCATGTATAAAGCCCTCTGCATCCCACAAAGAAGAGGCTGTTATAGCAACCTGCCTACCTTTTTCTCCTTAAAAGGGAACAAATGAGCATCAAAATGTGGTTCTGCTCTAAGAAATAGCAGTTTCCAAAAAAACGTTAATCTGGTGTTTATCATCTCACTATAGAAGTTTAAGACTAACTTCAAGGCTGCTTTTTTTTACATATATGAATGGTCAACAAATATTCATTCTACAAATATTTATTGAGCCCTATTATGCACTGAGCAGTGAACTCTGTCCTCTTCGAGCTTGCGTTCTAGTGACTAAGAAGAAAACTAGGTGGGAGACAAGAGTACTACTTAAGTATTTTTATCTGTAGGTCAGGCTTAAGGGCAGTGGAAAGCAGGATCCCTCTTGCTAGCATGACCTTTAGGACACAGCCATGTATTAGAGCCCTGGATTCAGTGGGTGTTATCTCTTGAATTCCAACCAACTCCCTAAGAAACACATGGAAGGCACAGGTTGCCTGGGGGCTCACTGCCCAGTTGCCTTTTGGCTCCTCAGTTGATAGTTTTTGGAGTGTTTAACTCCAAGGTCATTCCTGCCTTTGCTTATTCATGGATGATGATGTGCATTCTCCCCAGTCACCAGAGGCGAGTCTTTGAGACTGTGAGAAACATCAACCAGGTTGTCAAGCAGAGGTCTCTGACGCCCTCCCCCATGAACATTCCCGGCTCCAACCAGTCCTCGGCTGTGAACTCCCTCCTGTCCAGCTGCGTCAGCACTCCCCGGTCCAGCTTCTACGGCAGTGATGTTGGCAATGTCGTCCTGGACAACAAGACCAACAGCATCATCCTGGAAGCAGAGTCGGCCGACCAGGGGTGAGCCAGCCGGGAGCTTCTAGCTTTCTGTTTTGGGGAGAGGTGGTGTGGATTGAACACAGGTTCAGTAATCAGAAGAGGGAAGCTGATAAGAATCGCCTAAAAAGTGTAGACCTTTCAGTTCTCAGATCTGTTTTACCAACCCGCTGAGCTCATGCTTATCCTTGATCCTGATATTTTAACCAGTTTAAAGAGATATAACAGGATGCACCAGGATGTCTGCTTTTCTGTCAAATGCTGAAGGGGGAAGGATAAATGAATATTTTTTCTCCTACTCTTCACTGTTAGTCTACAGAATAGACACTTGTTTCATGAACCCTCTGTAGCTTAGATGCCTGAAAGACTGAGGAGGACTCAGGCTCTTTCTTGTGACTAGGGTCTAGTTTGCTTCAGAAGGTGGGGTGCTGGGTGCCCAGAAAGTGCCTATCACACCGCATGTGTCTCTTGGTCCTGAAGCTCTGCAGAGCAGCCCCCCTCCCCCCACTGTCCACTTTGTGCATCCTTTTCCTGTGACAGTTAAATTGGTTCTTCTGACCGATTGGGTCAGATGGTTGGGAAAGTGCTAGAACAGAACTGTACTTGAGCTCTCAGCTCCTTTAATTTAAGAGGAAAGAGAGGCCTCCCTCAAACCAGCTGCCCTCCTGGTGACTAGGAGCTGAAGCTCGAGAAAGGCTTCTTCCTAAGGGTTCCTGAGGGAGATGTTAATAGGGACTGGGTTTTTTCTGGAGTGTGTGCAAATTTTCATTCCATCTTAGTGCTCTCTCCTCTCTGCACACCCCTCTGCCCCCCACAAAAACCCGACAGAGGGAATTAGTTCTTCTGGGGAGGCATTTGTTTTTCCATTTTTCACTAAATTTCAGCTACTTGCCTTGGTTTCCGTAGAAAACCCCGCAGCCACCTGAAATGCCCACCCCTGTACATTTAGCAGGAAGGCCTTCATTGTACATCGTGCAGCGCCCCCTGCTGGCATTCCATGCTCACCCCCCGTTTCCCCTCCTTCCAGAAACGACGAGCGGAGTAAGAAGCCGGGGACGCCGGGCACGCCGGGCTCCCACGACCTGGAGACGGCGCTGAGGCGGCTGTCGCTCCGCCGGGAGAACTACCTCTCGGAGAGGAGGTTCTTCGAGGAGGAGCAGGAGCGGAAGCTCAGGGAGCTGGCGGAGAAGGGCGAGCTGCTCAGCGGCTCCCTGACGCCCACGGAGAGCATCATGTCCCTGGGCACGCACTCGCGCTTCTCCGAGTTCACCGGCTTCTCCGGCATGTCGTTCAGCAGCCGCTCCTACCTGCCCGAGAAACTCCAGATCGTGAAGCCGCTGGAAGGTGATCACAAGGGGCCTCGGCCTCTCTCTGCCCTCCTCAGCGACTCCCTGTGGGCCCTGATCCACCACCGGAACGCGGGGAACCTCTGTCACGCCTACTCCTTCTTCTTCAGAGATAGCCACCCGCGCTGCTGGTTTGAGTTCCTCTGAGGGTAGCCCAGCGCGGGCCTCCGTCCCTCCCGGTGCAGGTTTGCAGTGCACACACAGGCAGCCAAGACTAACCTCAGCCAGCTAAGCCAAAGAAAAGGAAAGAACATGACGTTGGTTTGTTCGTTCTTTCGTTTGCCTTTAGAACCTTAGAAATAAAAATCTTTTTGAGAGGCAGAGGCACTGCTAACATACTTAGAAATTAATTAGGTCATGCCTGGGCGTCTGAGAATTGTCAAGAATTAATGCTCTGACTTCTCAGATTTTGGTGTCAGGGAGGCGTGCAGAGCAAACGCTCTAAGTTGTTTTTTCAATAACCACATGAAAGCGATTTCCGATTTGTCGGCTCACATGTTCTGCTTTGATCTTCAAATAAAGAGGTTGTGGCTTTCTTCCAATGAAATGTGTTCTGAGCAAGGCTCCTAGACCTCTGCAGTTTGCAAGTGAGTTTTGTGCCTCCTTGAGCCTGCCTTTTCCAGGGCAGTTCACTTTTTAGTACCAGAGATACCCCAGATGATTAACCTCATGGAAAAACTCACCTTTTTTCTTTCTGTTTGTTTTAGGCATTATAAAATGTCTTCCCTTAACACTACACTGCCAAGAGCCACCAAGTGTTTGTAATTTTCGTGTTTTTATTCCTTTAGTTTGGAAACCCATGAGAGTTTGAGAAAGTATTTTAGAATTCTGTATTACATATCTGATGCAAAGCCAAATCAAAATTTCAGTAAGGCAGCATTTCTCAACTTTTTTTAAAATTCTCTTTAAGGAACATTTTAGACATTTATTCCTAATTGCTCCTCCCTCCTGAACATTTAATGCCCCAGATATACTCTTTATGTACTATATGTATATCTGTGGTCTGTGCCCAAAAAGAGTACAATTATTTTCACCCCCATAAGAACCCCTTTTCAGCTCGTTAGGGGCAGTATCACCCCTGTTGAGAATTAGTGCTGTAACTGAGGTTGTGCTTGTTAAAGACCCAAGACATGCTAGGTCCCATATTCTCCGAAGGAAGAGGGTGGGCTAACATTCTTTTTTCATGAGTATTTTTTAATTGTATAATTTAGGTCCTTCTTAGATTTCAGAAAAGGGATGGCTCATTCTTTTTTTAATTGTTTATTCAGTTGTAAGCTTGGTGATTGTTTTCTGACCCACAATTATGTCTGTTTTTCTTTCAATAAAATCTTCCATTTCTGCAATTTTACTTTTTGCCTTTCTTTTCTTTTTTCTCCTTTGCCTCTCAAAGGTCATTGGAATTTATCATCTCTATCTTGTCTGCTTTCTATATTTTACTTTGTGTTTCATTAGATCATCTAAAAATATGTTTTTGGATTCATTTTCCAAGCATATTGCAGGAATAGATTTTTTTAAAAATTTGTTTTGACCAGCTCATCTTTTTTCTTGTAATCTTGTGACTTAGATAGCAGTATTTTTGTGATAAGTGAATAGAATAAGAGGAAATCCCATTAGAGTTGCAAAACAAATTTCACCTATAGTACCCTGCTTACCAGGAAGTTACATCACTACGATTAAGCAGTCGTATCTTATCACTATGGCCTGTAACGCATTCTCATGATAGAGATCACTCTGGCTCCATTTTGTAGTTCTCTGACTTCTTAGCTGTTTAAAATAAAACCAATATTTTTTTTTTTCTTCCTCCTCTCCCACAATTCTTTTTTGTGTTACTGTGTTTAATTTGATAAGGTGGAGTGCTGACATGGAAGTCTGCCCAACACCGGGTTCAAGACAGTTCTAACTGGGGTGTTGGATAAGTTACTTCACCTTTTCGAGCCCTGTTTCCCTTATTTGTGAAATAGGGCTCACGTCTGCCACACAAGGTTGTGGTGAGGAGTAAATGTGATGTGTTTGTATTGTGCCCGACGTCTCATAAGTCCTTAGTAAAACGTAGGCTCCCCAGACTTGCCCCTCTTTCAGCAGCTCAGGTCTAAATGGTGGCCTTACCAGTGTTGAGACCTGGACCAGCATTGTGCTGGGGCTGTGTTCTTACACCATCCTTTTCTACTAAGAAGCTGATAGGATTCCTGTGATCTCCAGTGACCCAGGTAAATGTAGCTGGGGTGAGGCCCCTGGAGAATGTTAGCTGGGATCATAGCAGAGAGCCAATCGGTGTCTTCCATCTATGTCTCCTTTACCTATTTAATTAGTCTTGCTATCTGCTTATGGGTGTCAGCCAAAATAGCTGGGCAAGGTGTTTAAAAATGCCAGCACTCATCTCTTCATCTTACTTTACTCATTTTAGGCAGGTGAAGAACAAACAAAAAAGTTCAAACTAGAAAGAGTTATATTTGCATTAAAAAGATGAGCCAGGTGGTATTGTTTCCCCTGTATTTTGCTCTTCCTTTCTGATTAATCATAACCAGATAATATTTCCAAATAAACAAGTTAATATGTAATTAGGGAAAACCACACGCTTGTAAGCTGTGCATCATCCAGCAGGTTTAGTTCTAACGTTTAAGCCCCAGGTGCTCCACTGACGTAAATGGGTTTGGTTTTCTTCTCCTTTGATGACATGAAAACTTTTTAGTTAGAACAGCGGGGTGTGGAAGGAAGGCAAACAGAAGGAAAGGGGGCAGTGACTGTGATGACGTTTCCACGCTGTCCTTGCCCTGTTGCATAGAATTTCAGCTTGGTGCCAACAAAGAACACGAAGGTTCCTCTTTGTCCCTGCCTGGCCCCAGCCTCATTCTCATGGGAGGTAGCTAACAGTTCAGTGATTCTTCTGCTTAGCACCTGACAAATAAAGGAAGCCAGGCGGGAAATGAGCTGGGGAAATGGGGGGACAGGAAAGAGGCAACAAAGGCTCTGAATAAGATGCGATTCATATTTAATTTTTAATTTGTACACCATCTTGTATCAAAGGAAGGACTTCAGGCAGCCAGGAGATCAGTAGAATTCCTACGTGGTGGTCCAGGCAGTGGCAGTGGACAGGAAGTGGGGTGTGAGGTGTTCTGCCCAGGTGTTGGGGTCAGCAAACCCTCCTGGGGCTCAGAACCAGTCAGGAGAGGAGACGATCCACGAGCCTCACTGCATGACATAACTCAAATGTCAGGTGTGCAGAGGCTGTCACCAGCATTCCCTTCTGCAGAATAGAAAACACCTGCATGAGGATTAGAAAAGCCATTCAGGAGCATTATTGACCTGATTTCTGAGACTCACACACGTGAGTCTGCTGGCCGAAAGGCAGTATATGTGGTTAAGGAGGTGGACACTGGAGCCAGCCTGGGTTTGAATCCCAGGTTGGCCGACTGCCAGCTGTGCAACCTCTGGCAAGTTACTTGGCCTCCCTGTGCTCGGTTTCCTCATCTACAAAATGGGGATGACAGGGTTATCATGACAATTAAGTGAAGTAATAAGTGTAGACCTCTTAGAAGAGTGCTGGCACTTAGTAAGTGCTTAGTAAATGTTGGCTGTTCTAATGGGAGTTGGGGAGGCCCAGGGCATGAGCTAAAAATCCAAGCACCGTGCATCTTGCTGCACAATCTATCGGTTGTAACCTCACTAAATTTCCTTGGCTGTGCATTTTCAGGGAATGCAGATAACCCCATGCACTTCTGTAGCCTCTTCAACTCCAAACAGCAAAACTATTGTAACCTCATTTCCCTCTCGAGACTGTACATGGGGTGGGGAGAGATGGGGGATCAAGCCCCGTGGGGCTCTGGGGGGGCCCAGACCCCCAGCCTCACTGAATTCTTTCCCAGTGCATTGTAATATCTCGAGCCCCCTTCAGAAGGATGAGGAGATTCGGCACTTCCTTGACGTGGTTCTTCACTTTCCAGCGTGTTGACTTTCCCTTTCTTCCCCCTCCAAAAGTAGAGGTGGCGTGGTCATACCGGGGATTTCACATCTTTCCGAGACCCGTCCGTGCAGTCGCCAGCTGGAGGTCGTAACGCCTTATTTCAGACTTCCCCCCACTGCAGTTTTGTTGCCAGGAATGTGCCTGTGTGTCAAGTGAAAAAATGAACAGGGAGCACATTACGGATTATGAGGGGGGGGTCTCTGGGGGTGGCATGAGAAATCCTACCAGCAGGAGTGTGTGTGTCTCCTGGCAGGCTCTGGACAGCCACCCAGAAGTTTCACTGCCCACTATCTATACCTCTCGCTTAGCCCGGTTCCTGGCTGGAACGCTGACGTCCTTGCTTGTTTTCAGACCTGTGGATTTTGGGAGCTGGGCAGTGTGAGATTACTGAAAGAACCTGGCCTTTAGCACTGATCCCTGCCTCTGCGTCCACTAATTCAGTGACTGGAAAATGATCTAACTTCAGTGAACCTCAGTTCCCTCCTCTGTAAAGTGTAGGTAATAATACTTACCTCATGGGGTGGTTTTGAAGAGTCAGCTGATGTGATACATGTAAAATAAGCTGCCATCTAGGCATGCCTCCGTGCAGGGCAGCCTTTTTTTAGAAAATGATGCTGTGGCACCTGGGAATCAGGATCCCATGAACTGGTTTCAGCACGTCTGCAAAGTCCTGGCTGTTTATGCACAGTGTCACTTGCATGTGAGCTCCCTTTGGGGATAGAGTCTATCACTTGCTTCCTCCAGATTCTCAAAGGATCTGAGAACTAAGAACCACAGCTCCAGGTGAGGGTTTCTCAATCTCGGCACTGTTGACATTTGGGCCAGATCATTCTTTGTTGTGAGGGCTGTCCTTGGCATTGTAGAATGCATAGCAGCATCCCTGGCTCTGCCCACTAGATACCGTTAGCATTCCCTCTTCCTCCAAAGTTGTGGCAACCAAAAATGTCTCCAGGCATTACGAAATGTGCCGTGGGGGGCAAATTCGTCCCTGGTTGAGAACCACTTCTCTAGATGTATCTTACCACCTAGAGACAGAGCAGGTATGTGATGCCCTCTTTCATTACATACACCTCTTTATTCTTTTCTTTTTTTGCACTTAGAATGTTTTCTATTTATATTCAATAGATTCAGCTTCGGTAGGTTCTAGTGAACTTTGTGCACACTTAAAGCTGGGACAGGCCTCAAAGTGGGTGTCTAGGAACTCTTCTACACCTGTATTGGCAGTGTGTACAATTTTTTCTCTTTTAAGTAGATTTGAAATGGCCCATTTACAAAGTCCTTTCAAGACTCCTTGGCTGAGATTGTCCCCTGAGGAGTCACTCCCCTGCGGTGTTTGGAGGTGGTGCAGTTACTGGGCACACCAGCGGGTCGGGAGTGCCTGATGATCGCAGGTTCTCCGCATCTCCTTCACATTCCTAACTGCTCCCTGACCCCACCACCTGCCCTCCTGCCTTTCTCTTTGATCTTGACTCCTGAGCTGCTGGCTCCTAGCATCGCTGCTTCCCCTTTCTGCCATTCCCCAGGGCAGCCTGGCAGCCTGGAGGGATTCTTGGCCACCCAACAGCAGACACCCTCTGTAAACCAGCGGTGACTGTCTGGGAGGCCGTTTGTGCAGGAAGGCTCTTGCTTTCCCATGCTTGAGGACCTCTCTCAGAGCCTCTCTCGAGTATGGTATGTTCATTTGTGTGGCTAACTTCTGTAGAATGGGGATAGAACGCCCAGCCCACAGGCCGTGCACACGTAATACCAGGGCCACAAGAGGTGTAATAAGTGTTCCAAGGGGTGGAAGGGTTGCTCTGGCCCACAGGTTGGGCAGGATCCCAGCACATGGGACATACTGAAGGTTCTGAGATGCTCCTCAGTAAATGCACTTCTTAACCCAGCTTTCCTCAGCACACTCGGTCTTGGAACGCCTCTCTTTGTGAGCACCCGTGACACCTTGAGGTCCTCAGGGACGCAGGTGGTGTTATTATAGACCTTGCACAATGTCATCTGAGTCCCGGGGTCTGGTGTCACCGAGGAGGTTGGCTCCTCTGCTTCACTCCTCTGTGTGGACTTACTGTGTCCTTCAATCACCCCTCTTTAGCCTGATTTCCTCTCCCCAGACCTGCAGCCTCTCAAGGTTGCTGACAGAATACAGAAACCTAAGTAAAGGAGGTGACAGTGGTGCCTGCCACTTTTCTCTGTGTGCTACTTGAACTTCTTTTTGCTCCTCTCTCATGTGGGTCCTGGGGTTGGTTTGACGTGGTCCTGTTCTGCCTCTGCTGTGTCTTCCCTGTGCCTAGCAGTGTGTACTTGGCACAGAAGCAGAACACGTGCCCTGCCCCGGCCCCCCTGTGTGCTTGTCTTGCTGATTTTTTCCTCTTCTATTTCTAAAGTGATTCTGTGTTGGATTTGGGGGTTGATGTTGGTTGATTAAAATAGTTTGTCACCAAACATTCTTGGCACACAGTATGGCATTAATTTACTTTTTAAAAAAATTAATTTTTGATTCCTTAAGTTGGTGCCCCTTCTGGGTGTGGTAGGGTATTAGCTCCTGTTGCACAGAAGGAGGGGTGAAGGCCACTCCACCAGTGTCCCTACCGGCGTCCACCTGTGGACCTCAGGGCTTGCTGGGGTTCACGCTCTACACTTTGAGGGTGGTAAACAGCCATCAGCTTAGACTTCCATCCTAACCCTCTCTTCTCCCTGTCCCCCCTTCTCTGCCCTTTCTCCTGCAAGGTTCTGCCACCCTTCACCACTGGCAGCAGTTGGCCCAGCCTCACCTTGGGGGCATCCTGGACCCCAGGCCCGGTGTGGTCACCAAGGGCTTCCGGACACTGGACGTTGACCTGGACGAAGTGTACTGCCTTAACGACTTTGAGGAAGACGACACAGGTGACCACATTTCCCTCCCGGGCCTAGCTACCTCCACGCCAATTCAGCACCCAGAGACCTCAGGTGAGAGGTCCCGAGCACGCGTGACTGTCTCAGGCAGCAGAAGTTACCCGAGCCGGCCTCAGGCTTGCCCAGAGGAGATGCAGGAGCCTCCAGTGGCCACAGAGGAGGAGGAGGAGGAGGGGTCTGGTGAGGGCACTGCGATAAGTCCTGTAAACCTGGCACCTTTACCGGAGGCAGAGCTCTGGGCCATTCTCACCTCTGTTCCGAGCACCATCCGTAGTGGCTCTCTGTCTGTAGCTTCCGCTCGTCTGTGTGGGTGACGATTAAAACATTCCCATTGTGCCGTTCTGTTTTTTAACACGGAGTCTGAGCCTCCTTTTTGTAACAGATGGGTGCAGCTCCCTGCCCGTCTTGGAGGTGCATGGCCCAGCGGGGATCTCGAAGCGGGAGCAGGAAAGGCTGCTAAAAAGAAGTGGATTATTGCCCCCTGCCCCGCCAGGACATTGGCTCCCCTCTTCCTGTTATGGGTCTCTCCCCGTGTCTAAGGGGCAGATTCTGGAGTCCCCTGGGGATTTCCAAACTGAGCTGAGCTGAGCTGAGTCGGGCAGTTTTAGGGGACATTATGAGTGCTGGATCGTTCAGAAGGTGAATGAGAGAATCTGTTACCTACACACTGTATTAAAATAGGAAGAAGCCCAGAAAGTGTTCAGAATATCAGACAACACTTGATAGATCAGCCTTTTCACTTTTCTGACTTGAATGAAGCTGTATATATTTTCTTTCCAGCTTACGCATGTGTTCAAAGTGGATTTTTAAAAAGTATTTTAGCAATACTCCTTAATCAAACAAACCCTAAGAGACTGTCAGTACGCTCTTCCAGAGACAGGACTCTCCATGAATCTGAAAAAGAGCTCAGTCTCTTCCCCCCCAACCTCCCCTCAACAAGCATTAAAGACATGACTACAAGTTCGCAGAACTACCCACATCCTAGGCACCACTGGGATGGAAAGCTTTGTGCTCAGGGCCCTGGGATCATGGGGTCACGTGGTTGCACTTTGCCCCAGACTTCCTGGACTTCCTGGCTTCCTGTGCTGAGAAGACAAGGAAGCTCTTGTGGGATGAGGGGAGAGACCCAGAAAAAGATGAATTAACCCAATATTGTCATCCTCATGACATTCCCTAGTCACCAGGTTTAAGAAGAAGACATTCATGTTTGTGGTTCATAATTCTCATCTGTGGAGGCCACAACAGTGCCCATAAAATACAAGGCAGCAGAGAGCTGAGGTTTGTGGTGGCGTCTCCCGTCCCCTGGCGAAGTTCAGGGGCCTGTGGCCAAGAGACTTCATTTGAGACCAACTTTTCCTTTTTCTTTGATGTAAACTTTAGAAGTATCATTGAGTAAAAGGGATTTTTTAAGCATGTAGGTTTACTTATGGTTTAACTCTTTTTTTTAAACAATTACCAGATGAAGCTTGCAAAGGAATGAAAACGTTTGTTATTTAGTATCTTCACACTTAAGAAAGGGACACCAGCTGGGGTATCGTTACCTCCCTTTGTTATCAGCACCAGTGACCATCTGGAAGGCAGACAGTGGGACAGGAAGCACAAAGCCTGCTGAGTTTTGTGGCTGGAGAGGTTGGCATCCTGTCAAGTGTGAGGACCCTGCCTGTGGTCTTACAGGTAGAATAGAAGGAGAATCCTGTGACTTGAAAGAAGCACCATTAGGTGCATCTTTGAGAAGTTGTACAAAGCTTATCAAGTCAGCTAAGAACTTCTCTCGGAGGACAGAGGAAGAGGGGACCAATTATGAGGACCTAAGTCCTGACCACTTTCCTTACCATAAACAAAGACATATTTATTGCTTCTTCCCTCCTTACTCAAGCCTGCAGCACATTCATCCCAGCAACTTTATTTGAGGAGAGGCACACAGATTTGCAGTTGGAAACTGTAGAGGGGTCAGGTTGGAAGTGTGTGATCAAAAAGAATTATATAGATTACTGGGGATAATTTAGTAAAGGTCTGATCATTTAGACAAGAGTTCTCTTGAGCTTGTTTTCTGGGTAAGACTTATTAAAAGCTCAATGCAGAGGGGAAAGGCGCAAACAATGATTTGGTCTTTTTTCTCTATTGGGAATGACAGGACCATTTTGAACTCTTGGAACATAAGAAGCATATCACTCTAAATAAGTCCATCCCAGATGCCCCAGGTGGCACCATGTACACAGTTGGAGTCACAGGCAGACAGATAAGCCTCAGCAGGAAGGCCTGGGGCATGTCTGTCATGGGATTTGAATCTGGGCTGGTCTGGTCCCTGCCTTGGTCCACCCTCAATGATTAGGCTTTTCTGTTGCCAAACAGCACAATCCCAGCTGCCGTCTGCCTGGGAAGACTTAATAGGGAGAAACTTGGATGACAGAAGGTGATTGACTTTTTTTCTTGCAAGTGGACTGATGGGAGGAAATTGGGAAGACTTGTATATTAGGCACTTTTGTCTAGACCCTGCTATCTCATGGAGAAAAAGTTTTGGTTACTGAAAAAAATTTATTAATATATTTTAGTGTATTATTGTGTCATCATTTGCTGATTTTTATAGTCCTGTCTTAAAAAGGATGATTCCATGTTATTTTATTGTAAATAATTTAGATGATTAAAATGGATTGTTTACAACAATTTTTAGATTATAGTTTTACTTTATTTCAGTGACATATTTTATGTTTTAATTCATATAGAAAGCATACTTTATCAGAAATAGTCATTATCTTGTACTGTCGGTGTTCTGAATTTTAGGTATTTATGTGTAGGGAAGAGCCTGCGTGTGGTAAGGGGTTGAGATCGAGCTTTAAGTCACACAGTTAAGTTGGTAGGTGGTTAGTTGGATGGACAGTTCAGTTGAATTATTTTGGATGCCGTGATCCCTAAAGAGGAGGAAGAAGTGGGCTTAACACAACACAGAGAGAAGAAATCGAAGGTCAGTTTTAATGTCGTACACCTGGAGGCCGTTTCCAGCGGGGGAAATATTCTAGAACAGGCTCAGGCTGCCGTGCTTTGTGTAGACGGCAGTGGCCCTGCTGTGGGGCTGTGTCGTCTTTGGGGCTGAGATCCTCAAGTAAGTGTTGAGGCAAAAACCACATTTGGTCAAAGCGGCCCTTGAAATTCCCCTGAAGCTGCAGCCCACAGGCAAAGCCAAGAATTAGCTTCTTTTGTAGCTTCCTTATTTGATACATAGGTCTAGGTTCTGTTTGGCAGCAGTGGCTGAGCAAGGAAAGGGAAGGGAACAGCTCGGAAGGAAAGGAGCCAGACGGAAAGTTTCAGGAGCCAAGTGTTACTCCAGCTTCGGCTCGAGGGTTTGAGCAAAGCCACACCAGCCCGCATCCTGTTGCACTTTCTATCCCACCACAGAAGCAGGACCCAGACGGCTTGTGTGGAAATGTTGGCCGTGGGGGCCTGATGGATCTGGAAGTAAAGTTCTGGTACATTCGATTCACAGACCCTCAGGTTCAGGAAAGTCTCCACGGAGAGTTGACGACGAGTTCCCACTCTGATGGGAAGACTTTTCAATTCAGCCCTAGTTCTGTAGCAGTTACAGGAGTTGGTTGTATGGACAGAGCAGACGGTCTGCTCACACCCACGTGGATTATGAGATGCTAGCGCAGTCTTTGTGCTCTTGCATCAGAACGCGTATTAAACTGGAGCAAAACGGGCCAACTGCAGCCCGGAAGTGGAAAAATGAATGAAGAAGGAGATAATTGACTCCTCAGAAACAGAGTCGAGTCAACTCTGCTTAAAATTTCCCAAACGAAGCCCACTTGTGGGAGCACTTTCTTTATGGCAACCTCACCTCTGAAAACCATAGGAGAGCCCTTCTGTGCTCCTAGGGGTGCCCAGGTGGACTGCTGAGGAGTAGGTGTCCTCAACGTGGAGGGGCCCTTGAGGGAGCACAGGGTGGGTGCTGAGGTTTGGGTGAGGTGTCCAGCTGCACCGCCTAGTGACGCACAGGAGAAGTGCGCTCGTGAACTGGCTTCAAGAGGACTCGTGGAGAGAGGTCCTGATGCAGCTTAGCCTGGCTGGATCCCGGCGCCTGTCGGTGTCCACCACAGAAGGAAGGACAGGAGGACAGAGGCTGTGGGGTCCAGCTTTGTTGGCTTTTGTTGCATTTGTCCTTTTGACATTTTAATAGTATTCTAAAAAATCCCTTTTTCTCCAGAGGATCTCCCCGGTGCCTCTTGAGGGAATTTCTGGCCCTCTCTGCGTGGTGCTGTGAGATTGTTTATCTGTTAAATCGTGTACTTTTTAGATGAAACAGAGAGTAGACAGCTTGGTGTAGTGGGAAGAGTAGACTTATACATTTTTTTAATTTTTCAGGAACCAAAATAAGTTGTATAGAAAGAGCTATACCTGTAGAAAAAGATCTTGTGATGTGGTTCAAAATCTCAGTGCTAGAAACCTCCCCTACAGGCCGATGTCTGCACTGAGGGCTCGGGGTTCCTGTAGAGCTGCAGGGCCTGATGAGGGTTGTTGAAGAAATGCTTAAGAAGCAGAGAAAAAGAGTTACCAGGCCCATGTTAAGCCTGGAACTAAGGACTTTAAAAATGTCATCTTGTAACACTGTGTAGTTTAAAATAACTTTTATCATATTTTTTTTTAAAAAAAGAAGAAAGCTGTGCCACTGTATCTGAAACAGGTCTTGATTCCCCACCCCCTAGAGAGGAACTCTTGTTAAAGCCACATTAGTCCCAAACAGTATTGAATGATGAAGTGCGGGGCAAACAAAGTTTCACGGAGGTTTCTTTTCCCATGTGAGCTTATCATAGAACTTTTTTTTCAGAAAAATTCATGGACAGGGTTATATAAAGAAGTGACAGAAAAAGTCTTTAAAGCATTTTTCTATCCCCTGATGTTTTAGTCTTTTAGGAAGAATTCTAAAGAATTGCTGTTTGCCTCTTTTTGCTTTTTTTTCTGGGCATGTAGCTGACAGGCAAAAATATGCCGCCTGCCCCACCCCCACCCCCACCCCCACAATGGTTAGTCCTTGAGCAAAAGGCAACAAAGTCCTTAGAAGCTGATAAAGAGGTAAAAAGAGGATACTGATGTTCTCAGGGCTTGTTCAAACCATGCCTTTAAGCTGGATGGACAATGGCTTTTATTTTCAATAGGTTTGTTTTTGCTTGGATAGAAAAGGCTGGCCCGTGGGTGCCACTGCTGATGTGGTGGCAGCTACTGGAATTAAGGGGGGGGAGTGTGTGTGTGTGTGTGTGTGTGTGTGTGTGTGTGTGAGTTTATAGAAGTTGCAAAGCAGAGCTTAATCGTGTGACAGCGGCTTCACATGTTTGAGTTAAGGAAAGGAGAAAAGGCCAGGGGCATTTTGTTTATTTAACACAAGCTGGCTACTTCCCATGAAGACCGGGGAAAAGAATATGGACGGAGGCTATCAGTGCATCGCGGAGAATCCCTTTTTCCAAGATTTTGGGATGCATTTGTCATTTTTTAATGTATATTTTGAGAAGTTACTTATGTGAGCAAAAAAAAATAGCTCTGGTGTGCGGCACAGCCAGCATTCCTCTGTCCTCGGAGGTCCCCTGTCAAGCAGTCTTTACGTGTGTACATCACAATTCCCCATAGAAGCCAGTGGGGGCAGCTGCTCTCTGACCTCTGTGTGGGCTCACGTGAGGGTTCTTTAAGGACTGGGTGCTACGATGCCTTTAGAGAGGAAAGTTTCTGTTCTCCCAGCACGTTTCCAGCCTGCTCTTCCCTGTGGGTGGGGGAAGGAAAGCACCATTGGATTGACTGAAATGCGTGAGCTGGTGTGTACACATCATATGGACGGCCAGACTAGCAGAGTCACAGCCATCCTTCAGGTCCCCACCAGAGCATCCCGGCCTCGTCTCTGCTCCTCTCCTCTTCTCACCATTGGAGCAGTGGGCTGTGGGGAGAGGAAGGGGCCCATCTTCCCTGGAGGCTCTAGCGTTCCACCAAGCAGTAGTCACCCTGGTCTTCATAGCACACTTGCAGATAATCCCCAGCTCAGTCTGCAGAGGCATCCAGGGAGGAAGCCCCAACTCACTGGAGACTGGGGGCTGTGCCAGGGCACCCCCATGACTGCAGCAGCAAGATCCCAAGCACCCAATTTTCCAGTCACGGGCCCCCAGAGGAGCACAGCCAGTCAGAGGCATTTACCAGGTGCCCCTGCTGCCGACAGAAAGCACATCAGGGTCAGATCAGGGAGCAGCTGAGCCGGGTGACTCCCGCCCTGATAAAGCCCTCGGAGCCCCCACCGGCAGCTAGCTGAAGGGTGTGTGCTGGCATGCTGTATGTTCTCAGAACAAAAAATCTGCACACTATCCACCGGTATGTAGTTCACCAACGAAGAAGATCTTGAATAATCAAGGATTAATTCATTTAAAGATTATCTTTGCTAGATTAGGATTTTGTACCAGTGTCAGACCCTGGGGGAGGAGGAACACATATAAATAATAAAAGAGAGGCTGGCCCGGTGGTGCAAGTGGTTAAGTGCGTGCTCCGCTGCGGCGGCCCGAGGTTCGCTGGTTCGGATCCCGGGCACGCACCGACGCACCGCTTGGCAAGCCATGCTGTGGCGGCGTCCCATATAAAGTGAAGGAAGATGGGCATGGATGTTAGCCCAGGGCCAGTCTTCCTCAGCAAAAAAAGATGAGGATTGGCAGATATTAGCTCAGGGCCGATCTTCCTCACAATAAATAAATAAATGAAGGAAGGAAGGAAGAAAGGATTAGGGTGGTTTTTTTTTTGGAAATGCAAGTTCATTCCTAAATAAAATATGTGATGAAAGCACTTGTCAGTGTTACTACCTGTTTCCTCTCTCCTCACAACACTGTGAGGCCCTCCAGTCAGACTGAGAAAAAGAATAAGGATTTAGGGGCCGGCCTCATGGCTTAGCGATTAAGTGCGCGCGCTCTGCTACTGGCGGCCCGGGTTCGGATCCCGGGCGTGCACCGACGCACTGCTTCTCTGGCCATGCTGAGGCGGCGTCCCACATACAGCAACTAGAAGGATGTGCAACTATGACATACAACTATCTACTGGGGCTTTGGGGAGAAAAAGGGAAAAAAAGGAGGATTGGCAGTAGATGTTAGCTCAGGGCTGGTCTTCCTCAGCAAAAAGAGGAGGATTGGCATGGATGTTAGCTCAAGGCTGATCTTCCTCACACACATACACACAAAAGAATAAGGATTTAAGCAGGAGGTCGGAGCATTAAAGCCAGGAAACCCGGTCGTTGGAGGCCCCGAGCGAGCAGCAGGAGGGGAACACACAGCACCTGGGCAGGGCATCAGCATGTGGTAGGGACAGGGGACTTCAGTAGTGAGCCCTCACCCTGATCCCCCTACTTTTGCCCAGGAGAACGTGTCGTGTGCCTCTTTCTTTGAGAAATTGCTCTCTCCTACAGGCAGGGCTCTAGGAATCAGCCCTTAGCTGCGCTGTGGCCACTCACTGTCTCTGTATTGTGTCCCAAGGAGGGGTGGTGCTGCGGCGGCCCGGCAGGCGGTGGTGACATGCGGAGAGCTGGCTGGTCCAGGCGTCCCAGTGGTATTTCGGAGGGGCCAAACTTCTGGCTTTGGCACTTTTGACACTTGTTGATCTTCCTTGGTCTTTTAAAAGCTATCCATTGCTTCTGGGGAATGAGGACTTCTGATTTTTAGCAGCCTTTTCCTGTCCCCAAAACCCATTTGCATAAGATGGGTTTTGCTTCTGCTGATGCAACTGTGTCTCCACAATGTCCATCTTACACTACCTGTTGCAATCGAAGATCCAGTATGGAATGGGGTGGAGGAGGAAGTGAACATTTGTGACCTTTTGATTTGAGATTCTGGCCATGTGTTGAAATGGGGTACGCTTCTGATTTTAAATCCAGTCTTGCTTTTGTTTGATTTTTTCAAATATCTCTCTTTCAACTGTTTTGTCTTAATTCTATTTCCTGCACTTTTGTTTCCTCCCTCCCAAATAACCCCTCACGCCTGTTATTTGGGATGCTTTTCTCAGGCATTTTGTTGCTGTTGTTTCTAGATTTCATTGCAGTCAGAGAATCGTGATTGTTTGGTTGCCTTTTCTTCAGAGCTTATTCTTTCTTTGTTTTGTTTGCAGCAATTTCTCAGTTACCTGAGTTCCTAAACCATTACATTGATTGGTTGAGAAACAAAGATTCATAAAGGCTATTTTTATGTGTGTTCCCCCACCACCACTTTGCCTGGAGCTCCCGTGGCTGAGAGCTTGCTCTTGTGGCCGTGGTGCTGGCTGCCATGCCAGTGGCCGCGGGAGCTTCCTGGACATGGAGAGATGGGTCAGACCATCATAATGGGCAAACCAGGCTAGCTTTGTTCCTCTGGTCACCACCACCATTTTTGTGCTCTGGCTTTGTCCTGCCTGCCTTCAATTTGCGTGTTGCCAACATTTTTTTGTTTCATCTGGTTTCTGGGTTTTATTTTTTTAAAGACACAGTCACCTGTGTGTGGATCCGTAGGTTTGGGGCACCAATCTCTTCTGTTGTTTTGTTTTCTTTTTTGTCAAATCCAAGAGAAAACTTGCCATAAAGAGCTAGAAGATTCTACTTCACAGCCTTTTGAATCTTCAGAGTGCTCATGGCCTCTGACATCCTAATAAGTTTTCTCCCAGGAGGTCTCTGGGGGCTGAGCTGCTGCAGGGGCGCCAGGGTGGGGGGGGTGGGAGCATTATCCCAATGCTTCGTTGTGCATGCTATTTGGAGCAGCATCTTTTTTTTTTCTTTTTCTTTTTTTTACGTTTGAGTTATGAATGAGGATGACCTCTACAATCATGATGTCTCCCGTAGACTCTATTGCCTATTACTTATCACTCACCAGCTCTCTGATGCATGCTCCTAATGCTTCTCTGATTTATTTTGCTCCAGATCATAGTCTTCAGCCGCCTTAACAACAACTCTTCAGAGCTTTAAAAGGAAATAAATAGAGGACAACTTGTTGCTGTCTCGTTTTCATTAGAAATCAGACATCCTAGAGATGGCAAGAAAGCGGCCCGGAGGGACTGGTGCTGCTCACAATGCTGTGTGTCAGACCAGACCTGATCCCAGAGCTTCAGCCGCAGACAGCCCGGGCTCTGGGACTCTTGCCACGTTGTTGCTGAGGCAGCTGAGGTCCCCTCTTCCACCCTGCCAACCACGGACAGACAGTAGTGGAGCCAGCTTCCCCAAGCCCCTTTCTGTGTAAACACAGGAGGGAGCCCCATGAGCCTTGCCCTGTTTCCAGGTAGCAAGCGCCTCCCCTTGCCCCGCACCTCTCCTCTCCCTTTGGCAGAGTTTGGCACCTGTTTGCTGTGAAAAGAAACATAAAGCAACAAAAGAAGGAAGCCGATTCTGACCTCTGAGAAGGGAAACCAAATTTACCCCCAAGGGCCCATTAGCCCTCAAACTGGATCCACTACTGGCCAAAGAACGCTGATGGGGAACCCTGTCTGGATTGGGTTGGAAGCTGGAATTCGATGCTCTGCACACCAGTGCTCAAAGGTGTGGTTGTTTTTGAGGGACCACCTTCGATCCAGAACATTTGCGTTTCACCTTCCTCGCCCAGATCCAGCTGACAAGGTAGCTCCTCGCTTCTTGCATCTGTTGAGGGCCCGGCTGGGTTTGCACTTTTCTCCTGGGTTTACTTGGATGCAAGGAATATGTTTTGTTCCCCTGATCTAGCACACCACCCTGGGAAGTGCATGTCACAGACCAACTCCACCTTCACCTTCACCACCTGTCGCATCCTGCATCCTTCAGACGAGCTCACGCGGGTTACGCCAAGGTAAGGGGCCCCGGCCCCAGTGTGGGCGGGGTGGGGTGAGGCTGGGGCAGTCCCTGCAGGACATACTGTCGAGGAAGGCAGAAGTGGAGAGGCTCATGCAAAACCAACTCCAGCCATCTGAAGCATCTCATAAGCCCTCGTAGTCGCCTGTTCTGGGTCCCATCTTTCCCTTGAATCGAGGCCCTTATTGATTCGGATCCAGCACAGATAGAGGGATCTGGAACCATTTTGAATTGCCCTTTGAGTTGGCCATGGAAGATTCTTAGGCCCCTCCTTAACCAACTGAAGCTGACACTACCACAGGCCCTAAGGCCAAGTCTGTTGGCTTTTTCCCCTGAAGTTTGCCAGTAGAGCATGGAGTTCTTTCACAGAATGGAGTCACTGAGTCCTGTGGAAGCCCTTGTGCCTCTGGAATAGACTGCAGGAACGCGCACCACAGCCACACTATAATGACTGAAATGATAAAACTTGAAGACCGAACCACATTCCCAGCGTGGTCTGTTTCCCTCTGGTGCCTCCAAGAAGTGATAGAGGTTGGCACCATCTGGCGAGAGGACTTGTATGGCATGAGGTGGTCTGCTTATCTTGATTTCAGGGCTCCCACAGCTTCCAGTGAAAGGGAAATGGTCTCCACCAATGTGGTGAAGTGACCCCCCTCAGCCATTTTCTGTATGGTGCCAGATGCCGGGGTAAATGGAAGGTAAAGCAGGAAGGGAGGGAGGTGAGCTGGGCCAGCTCGGAGGGAGCGGCCGCCCCAAGGAGCGCCTTAAACTCTGAATAACTCTCCGCAGGTCATGTGAGGAGGACGTCGAAGCAGCCCTATGCCCTGTTGAGCTGAGAGGAGATGTAGGGCAGAGAGTGAGCCCACAGGCGAGGCAGGGGGTGAGCACACGGCCAGCAGTGCCTGCCCTGGCAGGGCCACGTGGAAATAGCTGTGTGTGCACGCGTGGCCGCCACTAACCCGGGACTCAGGCGTGGATGTGCCTCTGTGGTTGTGCCTGGCTAACGTGGCCTTGACAGTGGATACCCCTAACCTGTCTAAACACCCCAGTCAAGCAGCCAAGTGCCAGCACTAATACAAGCCTAACCAAAGTTCTCACCCGAAGGGGATCTCTAAATTTTAGCTTGTTTTCTCCGTCTCCCTTTCTGCCTCTGGAGAACCCGGCTTCCCCATCCCATGGCTTTATGTTTGGAAGAGAGTATGTTGAAAACCATGGGACAGAGCTTCTCCCAGGGAGAGCCTGGCGTCCTGGCGCTCTTCTGACTGTAGCCGTAGGACTTGAAACTACATACCTTCTTCATCTGTAGGGCCTTGTCAGGGACACGAAAAGCCTGGGCAGTCAGTAGCAGGAGAAGGCTTTTTGCCCAAGTTTGAAAGAATGACAGCTTGAAACAAAATTGAAAATCTCCCTAGAAATGGCCCTATAAGTGAGATTTTAAGTCCAGGAAGTTTTGGCCTTCTATTGCTTGTAGATCAGCGTTTTGTAGAATTCCACCTGTGCCTTTCGAAGAACCCACCTTTTAACCTTAGGAATCTGCTGTGGTTTCTAATCTTGTGTTTCTCTGAGTGCTCCCGCCCCACCAGCATCCTCACTCCTGAGCTTGTGTGAGATGGGCCTGTTCTGTGTTCCTTACCCTGTGCTGACCGGCCAGCGGCGAGGTCATCTGAGTGTGGAGCCAGATGCTGCCTAAGCTTGTATTTGCTTTTGAACTGTCCCTCCCGCAGAAGGGGGCCCCTTCTCTGGTCATTCTAGAGACCTGCTCCAGAGCCCGGTCCCCCAGTTGGTACTTTGCCTGAGGTATCTGGCCTTCCCGCTGCCAGGCCGGGGAGGGCGCCCTGTCCCCTAGGTCCTGGGGACCACCCAGTTGGCCTGCTCCAAGGGGCACCTGCAGCCCCAGCCATGTCTTTGGGCGACACCGGGGCGGGTCTCATAGGACTGTTAGGAGGGAGGTGTGGCTTTGCCCCCTCGTGGCTCGTCCAGCAACAACAGGGTTTCTGTGCCTATGTGGCCTCACCCCATCCCTGCAGCAGCTGTTAAAAGAGGCTTTCCTGTTTTTTTAATCAGACAGCAATGCCTTTCCCCCTGCTGCCCCTCTGTTATACTTTTCTGCCCTAACTCCCTTCACTGCTGGATCCAGTTTCTGGAACATAGTGGGTCCTCCCTCAGCATTACATGAGAGGACGAAGGAATCTTTCTGCTTTCCTTTAGTAACACAGGGTTCACACACCCACTGGGCCTTTTTCTAGGTAGCTCCACAGATGTAGATCTGCTAATACATGACATGGCTTCCTCTGACCCCGTAACACCACTCATAAAAACGGATTTAGACAACCACGGGAAGAGGACTAAGGGGCAGCACGGTGCAGAGGAAGGAGTGCTGTACTGTGAGTCAGGAGGCCGGGATCTGCCTCTTATGTGAGGTGCACCTTCAGCCTCAGTCTCCCCATCACACACAGTCCCTCCACCTGGGCTTGTCCTGCCTGCTCTGGCCATTCCTGGGGAAAATTCTCATATCCCGTAGTCCTCTTTAACTTCGTGCCTCAGGGAAGTTCGCATTAGGAAGGAACGCTGGAATTGGAGTGAATTTGGTAGGGAAAGAAAGCCTTCTCCCGAGGGGCTTCCTCCCCTTTCCTCTGACGGTGACCCTTGGGGCCACTCAGACTTGGGTTCGAATCCAGGGTCTTCTACTTAATGGCTGGGTGTGACATCGAGTAAGCCGCCTAACCTCTGAGCTTCGGTTTCCTCACCTGCAAAGGGAACAGTTATACCCGCCCTCTAGGGCTGAGCAAAGGGAATTGTGTACAGGTTCCTGTTACCTTAAACCATGCCCCCACTTTAGGAAATCCAGGGCCTCCACGGGTGAGAGGGAGGAGCAGACATGGAAAGAGGCATCTGGGGGCCTGGGCTGGGAGAGTCCTCTCATCGTGTCCCAGGCCTGCCCTGTGTCCCTACAGGAGACTGGCCACTGACCCTTTTCGTGGTACTTGTGGACATTTTCTGATGAGTGACCTGTTCTCTTTTCCTATCAGCCTTAACTCGGCCCCGACTCCAGCTTGTGGCAGCGCCAGCCACTTGAAGTCCACGCCGGTGGCCACACCGTGCACTCCACGGAGACTGAGCCTGGCCGAATCCTTCACTAACATCCGGGAGTCCACCACCACCATGAGCACGTCCCTGGGGCTGGTGTGGCTGCTGAAGGAGCGGGGCATTTCCGCGGCTGTGTATGACCCCCAGAGCTGGGACAGGGCTGGCCGGGGCTCCCTCCTGCACTCCTACACCCCCAGGATGGCTGTGATCCCCTCCACTCCGCCCAACTCGCCTATGCAGACGCCCACGTCTTCCCCGCCCTCCTTCGAGTTCAAGTGCACGAGCCCCCCCTACGACAACTTCCTGGCTTCCAAGCCAGCCAGCTCCATCCTGAGGGAGGTGAGGGAGAAGAAGAATGTCCGGAGCAGTGAGAGCCAGACAGACGTGTCTGTCTCCAACCTCAACCTCGTGGACAAAGTCAGGAGGTTTGGTGTGGCCAAAGTGGTGAACTCAGGGCGAGCCCACGTCCCCACCTTGACTGAGGAGCAGGGACCTCTCCTCTGTGGGTCCCCAGGCCCAGCGCAGGCCCTCGTCCCTGGAGGTCTGGTCCCTGAGGGCCTGCCCCTTAGATGCCCCACTGTCACCAGTGCCATCGGCGGGCTGCAGCTCAACAGTGGCATCCGACGGAATCGCAGCTTCCCCACCATGGTGGGGTCCAGCATGCAGATGAAAGCCCCTGTGACTCTCACCTCAGGCATCTTGATGGGTGCTAAGCTCCCCAAACAAACTAGCTTACGGTGAGGGTGGGAGGGGGGCCCTTCCCCTAGAGGAGACCAATCTTGCTCCCGCCTCCCCGTCTTCCCCGCTGCACTGCGCGCTCTCCCTCTTCCTCCCTCTGTCCATCCCCTCCTGAGTTAGACAAATCAACCTGGTGCCTAACGGGGGAAGAGGGGAGACTCTGTAAAATGTGTACATAGGACCCGGAGACCTGGTATCCACCTTGCCCTTTCTTTGGCCCCAGCACTGTCATCGCTCCCATGAGGACTTTACCTGTGCTGGCCTGGGGGCAGGGGCCGACGGTGTCCTTTTCTCTTTCTTTCCTTGGAGAAGCACTGAAACTCCCAAGTGTGTTCTTATCCCGTGGATACAGAACCAGTGAATTCGTGGCTGGCTGCCCGTGCTGCACGTCATGAGCTAGCACGCAGCACGGAGCACGACGCCTCTGCCGCCCGGTGTCCTTGGGCACCTCTCCCCGCCCGCCCTGTAAGAGCGTCAGGAGCCTCTGGCTGCAGCCACACGCAGCTGATGTAGCTTTCAGGATTGGAGAGCTGTTCTTTCTTCTATGGGTGGCCCAACTCTTTCAAGACTTTCACTACTCTGCCTCAATGGATGGTCGCTTCACAGTAGTGTGACTTTCTTCTCATGCCTTCAACCTGAAGTCATCCTTCGATGTTTTGCCCGATGTCTGACCCGAAAGAGAATGTATTTACACTCCGCTGCACGGTGCAGCAGCCCCTGTTTGTTCTGTGTGATTTGTGTTATTTTTCCATTATTTGTATGCAGGGAAGTAACGGTACTAGATAGGAAGTCACAGTGTATGTTCTCTCTGTGGTTCTAAGACACCGAAATACAAGTTTCAAACACACCAAGACACTAATGAGATAGCAGCTTATTTCTGAGACCTAGTGTCACAACCAAATTGATCAAGACCAGACCCAAGTCAATTTTAACAATAGGAGTAAAAGGAAAGAGGATAGGGGAGAAGGTGGTGAGTGAAATTTGTCAACCGTAGAAGTAAAAAGAACCACAACCAAACGTAATACCAAACTGGTTCATGGGAGAAACGAAGCTTTGGCATCCTGCTGGTGCCAGTCCTTCCTCGGAAGCCCGAGACTGGTCTGTGTGCTTTCACACACGTGGTCTTTTGTTGCAGCCATTCGATGCCCACACGTTTTGCCCTCTTGTTTCAGAACAGAGTAGTCACAAGATATGTTCTTCCCCCCAAAGCCCTTTGTCTCCTTGTGCCAACTTCTTGTCTTAGGAACAGATAGGGGTGCTCGTGAGAACCGTGAACGAACAAGGGAGCCTGGTCCTGTTGCCATCGCCAGCTCAGTTTTGAACCTTTATTTATTATTTGTGTGCCGTATTTTAAACAAACATCCTCTCTCCTTTCTAGTTCCAGTCACAGTGTGTCTGTGGCATTCCAATCTAAGCAGCTAATTTATTTATTCTAATCTGAGGACTGCACTGTACGTCGTGGTGTTCTGTGGCCATTTGTTCCAGACATTTATGGAAGGATAACATCACATGCAAATGAAATTATCATTTTGCATCCCCCTTCCCCGCCCTCCCCCTTGGCAAAAGATGTGACCTTCAGTTGAGTGAGTGTGATTTCATGTCCATCATGAGATAGTCCCCAGGAGCAAGCTTGAGTCCCATAATTTCAAACTATTTATTCTCTGAGCACGAGAGTGTTGGTTAATTATGTTTTCAGCTCTCCTTGCTGTTGTATGTGTGCCCTCACTGCAAGGAAGTTATATCTTTTTATTTGAATGTATTTTAAAGCAGTAGGTAGAATAACAAAGGAATATGAAAACCATGGACTGAATGGACCACTTTATATATTCACAGAGAGGAGCCACCCACCATCACAAAGGAAATACCAGTGTAAAAAACGACAATTCGGAGGTTGCAGTATTTAGTATAGTAAATAAATAAATGATCAACATTGTGCAACCACTACCAAAAAGTGTGTTGTAATGCATCAAACATCAATAAAATTTTATTCGCTAACGAATATCAATAAAATAAGTTCAAATGATGGAAACCACACTGTTATTCTGATTTGTATTTTATTTTTATCTTTTCATCCAGGAGATAATCACTTTATGTAAGACTTGAAAGGTATTCAGCTTTTATGGGAAATTAAATGAAAGACATATACTTTGTATACTGTTATATCCCTCCTTTCTTTTAACATAATACGATACCTTAGACAACTTGCCAATTGGAACCTGAAGATCTTCCTCACTTTTCAGGGCTGTGTACTATTCTACCATGTGCACACACCCACTGTGAAGACATACATACCCTTATGGACTAGTCCCTTACAGTGGGGCATTGAGTTAATTCTAGCACATGTGAGCACATCTCTGAGGTAAATTCCTAGAGAGGTGTTGCCAAATTACCCCCCATAGAGTTGTATTAAGAGACTTTTAAAAACCAAGGACAGTGGAGGGTCACCAGATGGAAAATCGTGAGAACAAAAGGATAAAATAAAACTTATTCTACCACCTCAATATTTGCAAGCAGTGAAATTATGCAAGCAAACACAGTAGTGGGTGGTGGCAGCATGGATTTTAAGTCAGGTGCTACTATTCCGTAGTGGTGTGACCTCGGGCAAGTCACTTATCCTCTTTGGAGCCTCCATTTGTTTAAGCTGTAAAGTGAGAAGAGTAATACACCTTAAGGTTAGTTAGCTGAGTCAATATATTTTGAACATCAACCACATACCAGGCCTTGTTCTAGGTAATGGGGATCCAATGATAAAGTGAGCAACTTCTGCTCTTAAGGAGTGTACGTACAATCTGTTAATAGGGGAAAGATGACCCCAAACATGGCGTAGTAAGGGCTGTGCAGAGAATTTAAATAGGGTGAGGGAGTGGGTGGCTACTTGGGCAGTCAGGGAAGGCCTTTCCAGAGAGGTGGCATTTGAGTCAACCATGTGAGATCTGGCACAAAAACATTTGGGCGGAGAGAGCAGCTGGTGCAAATGCACAGAGGTAGGAAAGCATTTGGTGTGTCTGAGGGGCAGAGAGAAGGCCTGTATGGCTGTGTGCTGGTGGAGAAGGGGAGAGTGGCTGTTGCAGAGGAACCACAGTGCTCACCAAATGGTGCATCTGATCTCCATGTTTCCCAGTCACTTTGCAGTGGGCAAGGCATATCATTAATTCTGGCTAGTGGGCTGTGAGCAGGGAAAAATCCACGCTTGATTTTCCATGCTCCTCTCTTCCCCTGAAGCCATGTATTGAAGTGGTGGTGTCACAAGTTGGTGGAGCCTCCGTCATCCTGCGTCTCCAAGGAACCATGTGGACCAGACTCCCCACCAACCCACATTTGACACATGATCCGAAGGAGAAACATTTGCTGTTAAGCCAGTGAGATTCTTGGGTAAGTGCATCAGAACCCCTGGGGGTAGGGCCCAAGTATCTGTGTTTTACCAAGCCTCTAGGTGATTTGGGGCTCCCTAAAGTTTGGAAACCACTATGCTAGACCAGGTGGAGTTGGGGTGGGAGTCCTGCCATGGGAGGGATGGGGTCCCCTCACCAGTCTCTCCCTGTCTCAAGTGCTCAAGAAGGCCAGACAGCTGCAGCCCCCTTGCCCAGCTGGGGCAGGGAAGGCTTTGAGACAAAATGACCCCGGATCTGGGCTTCAAGGATGGGCAGGATTTGCCAAGTGGGGAAGGTATTCCAAGCAGAGGGTCAAGGTGTAGAGAAAGGATAGGAAAAGGATTCTAGAATGCCTTCTTCTAAGCTCTTCCTTACAGTGGAATGATAAGTGATAAATATAGAAGGGACAATAGAGTTAGAAAGACCACCATTTTGCAACCATAATACTAACTTTTAGACAACAATGGATGCTAAAACCAATGAGTAACAATTTGTTAGGTAGCAGGATATTTACACACATTGTTTCCTACAGAATGTTTATTAATTTTTAAAGAGGGGGAAGATAGCTTTGCAGTGGAGAAACCTATCAGGCACCATTTTAAACAGGTCGTCAAATGTAACATTAGCCAAATGGGACAAACTGATATCAGGTGCCTCCCGATGTGTGGTGTTCTGGGAAGGACACATCACATCTGTGCTGTTCCTGCCAAAGATGCAAAACCTGGAATTGGGAGATTGACAACTGACAAACCCAAACTGAGGGACATTTTATAAAACAATGTGCCTGTTCCTTTAAAAAATGTCAATATCCTGAAAAGAAGACTGAGGAACTGTTCCAGAATAAAGGCAGATAAAGAGACAGGACAACTAATGCAATTCATGATCCCGAATTGGAAAAGATACTATAAAAAACAATATTGGCAGAATCAGAGAAATTGGAATCTTGAGCGTATATTTAAAAATATTGTATCAATATTAAATTTCCTGAATTCAGTTATTGTACTGTGGCTATGTAAAAGCATGTCCTGTTTTTTAGGAGGCACTAGCTAAAGGAATAAAATAAAGGGGCTTGATGTCTGTCTGCAAGTCACCTTCAGATGTTTCTGAAAAAAGCAAATAAGAATTTTTTTAAAAAGGAAGATGCGAGAAAAGGAATCCTCAAAAGGTGGGAAGCACCCTAATGCTATATGTTCAGTAAACTATAAAAGTAAATGCATTCTTCTGTCTTGTGGCTTTGGCAGGAGGATGCTCGAGGTGGTTTGGTTTTTTCTCCCTGTTCTAGGCTGAATTTCTTCATGTATATCCGAGCCCTGCCTCCAGCCCAGGGATCTCGACCAGAGGGCAGCAGGGCCCAAGGGAAAGTTGACATAGAGGCAGGTGATGGGACCAGGAAAGAAAGATGTCAAATTCTTCATTTTTAATTATGAGAAAAGAAAAAGCTGAGTATGTGTTTTGGCATAAGACCAAAAGAAAGAAAACCTACTGAGCCAGTTTTTCTTTTTATTGCTTTCTTCCCGCTCCGTTACTCCCATGGCCCAAACAGATTCTCCCAGCTGGCATGGGAAGGAGGGAGTTGGAGAAGCTTCCAACCCACGATGGGTGCAGGCGACTGCAATTTCCATGTCCCCTGGGCAAGCCCAGAGTCTTGGGAGAAGCCCCAGATGAGTCTGGGGATCCAAGGACAGATGAGCTAGTTTTGCAAGGGGGCCCGAGAAAGTGGAAATGTTCCAGAACCCCACCCCAGCTCCTCACTCCCATCACAAGGCAGTGACCACACAGAATACAGAAAGTAGAAATGGCAGCAAGTGGGTCTCAGGGGAGAGATCCCCAGGAGATCCCATAGTGTCTGGGCCCAGACAGATGTGAGACTCCCGTCCAAACATAACCTGGTAGCAGAGAGGCAGGTGTGCCCTAGGGAGCCTTTCCAACAGGACAGAGGCAATGGACACATGCCTCCCCCACAGCCTGAAGGAGAGCCGGCACCAGCAACTTAGATGCCACCTGGGGAGAAGTTAGTGGAGGTGGAAAGTTATTCTGGATTATCTGAATTTGTTGGGGGCTCATAATAGGGATTAAGTCGAGATTTAGAAAAAGATAAAATTAGTTTTTTTTGCACATTTGGGCTCATGGCTGGAAAACATCATATCCTGGGAAGATTTATTTTCTGTAGCCAGTAGAGGGCACCTGGAGACAGCAGAAACCCTGAAGGAACCTGCCGTGAGGATTCAATCCTAAAATCAGGTGCGTTTGCACCTATTAGTCACATGCTCAGACTATGTGGCCATGTCAATTGCTGGGAAAACATCTGACCACTCACTGCCCATTTCTATTACTATTTCACTGTGGACAGTTCATGGACTGGGCATCAGCCCATAGACCACTCTTCGAGAAGTGCTGGTGTGGAAGACTCCTTTCGTAAAATGTACCTTTCTATTAAAAGTAAAAAATCTCTTGTTGTTAAGTGATCTCGTTCTTTAAAAATAATTGGAATTGTTATTTTTGCTTTTAGCAAATCATCCTCATGGCACAGAGGGGTGGGAGGAAGGCAAACAGCCATCCAGAAGTGGGGAGAATGTGATGCCTTGGAATGGGCCCCAGGGGCTCCTCTCTTTCTCAGAACAATGCCCTCTCCACCATTTCCCACTGGACCACCAGTTCCCTAGCAAACAGACTCCCTCACATCCTTGACCTCCACCATCAACAACCCTCCACATCATGCCACCCAACCACGCCTGGCTGGTGCCTGAGAACCAACTCCCCATAGCCTCTTAGAGGAGATTCTCACTCCCCACTCCCCACATTCCTGAGAGTCTTGCTCCTCTCTCTTGCTCTTTGGCTGGTTCTTTTTTCATTATCCTCTTTCAAAACCACTGCCGTACTGAAGTCCATGCCTCCTGACCCTCAACCTCCCTCCCTGCAAGGCTGTCCTTGGCCATCTTCCTGGAAATCCACGCCGCCCCCCCATCCCCATTCTTTGAAGATGTTAAGACTGAACCTGTGGTCTTTTTCTCCACTTACGTCTTGCTCTCAGCCTGGGTGACTTCAGCCGCCATGAAGATGACCGTTTGACTGTGGGCTCTCAATTTCTCTACCTCCTCATCTTTGCTGGCCTTCACTACCACTCCATTTCTGCCAAGCTCTCCCAAAGCCACATCCTTGATCTTGTTATTACCTAGAATTGCCCAACTCCTGAAATTTGAAATGCAATTACCCTGCTTTTTTTTTTGGTGATGAAGATTGGCACTAGGCTAACATCTGTTGCCAATCTTCCTCTTTTTGCTTGAGGAAAATTGTCCCTGAGCTAACATATGTGCCAATCCTCCTCTATTTTTGTATGTGGGATGCAACCACAGCATGGCTTGATGAGTGGTGTGTAGGTCCGTGCCTGGGATCTGAACTCGCAAACCCCCGGGGCCGCTGAAGCACAGGGCGCGAACTTAACCACTATGCTACCGGGCCAGTCCACAGTTACCCTGCTTTTTGACCACAACTTGTTGGCACATGTCTCTCTGTCAGTTACTCTCTCTCCATGTGTTCATAGACCTCCTTGTCCCTGACTCCTCTGTTTCTTTAATTTGCCATCAACTCCACATCTTCTCACTTTTTTCCTATCTAGCCTGGACTGTGCCCTATCATTCCAATAGCTCCAGGTCCTAAGTTTTGTGGTCCACCTGTTGCACCCATCTGTCAAAATCCCAATTCTGGATCATTCAGCTATTCACCTTCTTTTTTTCCTGACCATACCAGGACTGCTGGCTGCTAGTGGGCAAAATAAACCATGACCGTGGGTGCCAAATTTATTGTCTGCCACCTCAGCTGGGACTTCCATGTGGCCAGGCAATTCTGTGTTTTCCTAGTCAGCTGTCTCTCTCATCCTCTGTGCGCACCATTTCAGACTTTCCCCGTTCCTCACATTCTACTCCATGTTTCCCTCACTCTCAACAAAAGACCTTCGTTCTTCCGTAGAGAAAATGCATCACACAGGGGCACTCTCAATTTTCTGTGACCAAACCTGTAAACTTGCCGCAGGCATATTCATTGTTTTCTTTCTCCCATCTGTTATAAAGCAGATGGGTTCTTCTTCCTGACTGGCCCGTTTCTCCATCAGTTCCATGGATCTCAGCCCCTCCCGACTCTCCTGGGGCCTTATTCCATCCGTTATATCCTCACGCACCTGTATTTTTATAACATTCTTTATGAATTATGTATGAATTGAAGAGAACTTCAAACTTAGAGATAAGAGTAATATAGCAAACTGTGTTCTCACCATCTGTATCACTTAGGGCTCTTAGTTACAAACAAGAGAATCCTGCTCAAGATGGTTTCGGGAGAAAAGGGGCTTATTAAGGGATAATGAGTAGATTACAGAATCTCCAAAGGACAGAGATCAAGGGCTGGAAGACACAGAGGTAGGAACGTGCCCAAATCATGCCACCAGCCCACTCCAGGAGAGCCATTGACACTGATACCCATACTACTGGTGGTGTGTGTGATTGTTTATAACCTGATTATTAGGTTATTGTCTCTAGCTCCAAACTCACCATTTTATACCCTGTTGGGGCTGGGACTTTGCAAACCACTTCCATGCGAGATGCTGCCAATAGGAGCACCACAACAGGCTGGAAGAGGGAGACGAGACTTGTCTCTTCCTGTCTGTGTGCTGTTCTCATCAGTCTCGTCCCAGCAATGCTTCTTCACCCCGGCAGCAGCAGTTGGTTCCAGTTTTCAGTTTTTTCCCTCTGTCCCAGAACCTCCCTCATCACACACACACACACACACACACACACTCACACACACACACACACACAGCCCACACACCCCTCTCAGTGATAACAATCAGCTAGCACTCTGTCCTCAGAGATCTGGGTTCCACCTTCTCAGCACCACTCGTTCCAGCTTCTAAATTTTATGAATCCCAACTTCTTCCCTGTGTTCCTCCAGCCCTGCAGAGGTAGGAGCTCTGTTTCCTGCTGTTATTGTCACTATGTTATCTCAATGTTCCTTTTGCTTTTTCAGTCTTCCAATACCTGTTTAAACAATTCTCTGTTTCCCTCTGTTGAAAAATCTGATGTGGTAGTCCTTGTTTCTGGTCAGTAATTGAGACTTTATTCCCCCACCACCTATTTCATCTTCCCTCTGTCCTCAGCCGGTTGGAGTTCTTTACCTAGTGAGCATAATGCAAATTTTCATTTTGGGAAGCTCTGAATGGTAGATGGCCATGTCTACATGGGCTTGCAAGGAATGTGGAATGTTTATTGAAGGAAGAAAATCATGATTACCAACTATGGCCTCGTGAGCTGTTCAGAAACAAGGACTCTAGTGTCTGCCCACACTGCTGTGAGTGAGTGTGTAAACTGTAGGATAGACTCAGGCAGACCCGGTAGGGGGCTATTACAGTAATCCAGGTGAGGGGTGGTGGTGGCTCAGACCAAGGTGGTGGCAGTGGAAGTGGTAAAAAGTGGATGGATTCTAAAGACATTTTGAAGTTAAGCCAACAAGATCTGCTGATGGGTTTGACGAAAGGTGTGAAGGAAAGAAAGAAGTGAAAGACTACAGCAAGGATTTTGGCCTGAGCAACTGGAAGGATGGAGTTGCCATCAACCGAGTTGGAGAGGACGTTGGGTAGAGAAAGCTTGAGAGGAAAGGCCATGAGTCCAAATTTGGATATACTGAGTTTGAGATGCCTATGAGGCATCCAAGTGAAAACGATTCTGAAGTCTTTGCCTTTGGACCCAATTTGTCACCTCCCACTAGAGAGGGAAAGCTCTGATGTCAGTGCCTGTGCCTCTCACTTCAGTTCAACCTCTCTGGGGCTCAGCACGGGGCTTGGACCACAATCATCTCAGTAAATAGCTTTTGTATGAAAGGATGAAAAAATAAATGAACAACTTCAGGGGTTTCCCATACAGGCCAAAGTGTGTCTTACCCAGATTCCAACCCCGTAATCTTTTCCAGACAGTGGAAGAGAATAAGAATTTTATTCTGCATGCTGCAGCTAGTGTTCATTGGAAACCTATCTCATTAATTCACTGATCGTAGATGAAATCTTCCTCCCTTGAAGTGGAGAAACCCCTTGAGAGACAGGAGCTTCCCCTCTCTTGGTATAAGCTTGCCCCAGCCCGGATTCAGCTGGAGACTGGTTCAGGTAGAAGATGGGGCTTTGACAATGGTTTTGGCTCTGGTGAGGCTGAGGGGACTGAGGAATGTGTAATAGATGCCCCCACCTCTCTTCTCTCTTTGAATGTGGGGATGTTTTTTGTGTTGTGGTTCCTTCTCACAGGACACCTGAGGTGGATTCCAGAACAACTTCTCTTGGGACTTCCCTCTCTGCTCAAATTCAAGTTCAAGTAATTATGGAGCCCATATTGGGTACTCCTGATGGGGATCACAACCAGATTCAACCCCTCCCTGGGGTCCAGCACAGAACAGGAGAATTTATACATTCACCCTAATTCAGCCTTAGTTAGGACTTCTGCATAGGTCTGACTCTGCAGTGAGCTGTATATCCTCCTGCACCCTGGCCTCTGGTGTCACCTCCTTCAGGGAGACTTACTTAACTCTCATTTTGGGTTTATGAGTCCTCGTTACACAAGGAGAGACACAAAAGGTAAAGGTGAAGGTGGGGAGAAACTGATTTTCTATCAACAAACTTCTGTATCTCATTCTTTATGTTCAAAATACAAGATCACATGCACTCAATGCAACTTAACATTTTTACTTATTTGGAACTGTTTTCCCTCTTAAGTTTCCTCCGCTCAGATCTGGAAAGCATAAAGTGCTCACTAATTAGAGGTAACCATAGTTACCAAGTTGTCTTCAAATATATCTAAGAGTTCTTTTTTTTCTCGGTTTTAATTCTACAAACAACATCTCATTTGTCAGTCATTCTTGCTCTGTCTTCAGTTTCACTGGGTGGTTTTCCAAACTCTGGAGCCTTTTGGCAGGCGTGTTAAAGTTTCAAAATTAAAATAATGAAATAAACCACCCATTCTTAGAAAACAGTCCCATGCCTTGAATTATCTAGTTTTAAAGTTTCAGCTGACTGGGTGGTATCTCCAACAGGTTGGCAAGGAGAAATGGGCCTGAATTCTGCAGATTTCAACGTGTGCACAATTGTTTCTCTACAGAGCAGCTTGGCACCCAGAGGTATGTTTTTAAAAACTGTCCACTGGAGGGTGCTATCGTCTTCTGGAGGGGTGCGACCAACATCCATTTCTCCAGTTAGGTAAGTTACTAAGTATGAAGAACTTCACTGACACGGGGTTCCAATTTGCTGCAATTTGTGGTGATTAGATGTCACTTAGAGACTGGCACCCCTGGGCAGCTGCCTGGCTGGCCTGCCCCTAATTCAGGCAGCTCTGCTGCTCTGCTCGTTCCCAGCATCTGCATATTACCAGTCATAGTTGTTGGTGCATTGCTGTATGATTTCCTGAATCTCCCACTTGAACTCTTGGTCTCTGTACCTGCCACATCCACATAGTGCCTGGCACACAGGTGCATTTCTGTGCATGTTGTTGAGCCAGTGAAGGGCTTGTAACAGTCCACACAGGTTGATACAAGAGAGCAGTTAAATCCTTCCCAGAATGGGACTTAGAGAAAGATCAAACACATTGAAGTCATTCTGGCTGCAGTCCAGAGGTGTTTGGGCAGGTAAAGCTTGAACTATTGCTGATTCTGCCTGCTTCTGTTTGCCCAGACCAGCATGTGAGCCATGGGAGAGGAAAGGTAGAAATGTGCTAGTCTTGGAGCTTGATTAGATGTAACTTATTCCAGTTGTCAGTATGTCTTGTCCTCTTGAGATTTTTCAAACCAGAAGCCTCTTGGGAGTCATATTAAAGGGTTCAAAGTTAAGATGATAAAATAAGCCACCCATTCTTACAGAATAGCCTGATGCCATGAATGACTGGGTTTTAAAATTTCAGCACAACCTGAAAGATTCTAGGTTTCCAGCAAAAACTTCCAGGCCTGGCAGGCTAAGAGAAGGCAGGGGCAGGCCCTGCAGGCTGTGGGTGGTGCCTTCCTTAAATTTAACGCAGCTGGAAGCTAGAAGAGGGACCTGGGGCACAGACAGCTCTGGGAGATGCCTTTTAGTTCTGGCTTGAGGAGTGAAAATGGGAACTCGTCATGCCCAGAGGGCATGAACATTCCATGAACACTTCTTTCTTCCCTGTCTCTGTTCTCTCATGCCACAGCCCCCAGGCAAACCCACAGCTGCAGGGGTGGCAGTCGGCAATGAGACTGGCAGGAGCCAAAACTCTGAGGAAGGGCAACCTTGCTCTTTGATCAGAGGAGCTATGATCTCAAGAGTGTGGGGCCAACGCCCCTTACTTTTTTTCTCTCTCTGTTCTCCTGCCACTTGGGCCTGAACATGGACTCAAACATGAAGTGTGTGGCAGAACAGCATAATCAGACTCCCAAGTTTCTCGGTAGAGGACCAAAAAGGGGAGCCCCAGGGAACTGGAAAGTACTGGGGAGACTGCAGAGGGGGAGGATCTCAGGAGAGTGACCCCATATAGTTGTTTATGAATTCCAGGGCTCACCCCTGAGTCATGCATGTCTGGATCAGGTCCTAATTAGCATACCAAGACTCTGAGGACTGAAGTAACGCATAGACCACCACCCCACTCCCAGACTGGTCACTGGGTGGTGCACACCTGAAATGGAACCAAAGAGCCATTTGAAAACTGAACTGTCATTGGAACCACAGCCCACAGAAGGTAGGTTAGAAGTTGCAGACTGATTCTAACCAGGTTGATCACCTGCTAAAACAAAAATATCTGCATTTTTCATTAGATTTAAACAAGATCCAGAGTCTCATAATGTAATAATAAAATTGTTCAGGATACAATCCAAAATTACTGAATCTACAAAGAACCATGAAAACTTTGATTTCTCTCAGAGAAGACAATCTTTACCAATGGTGACATTTCACAGGTGTTGGAATTATCAAAGACTTTAAAGCAGCTACTGTAAAAGTGCTCAAATGAGCAACATTTGAGCCATTTAACATTTGTGTCATCAGAATCACAGAAGGAGAGAAGAAAGAGTGTGATGCTGAAAAAATATTTGAAGAAATGATTGAAACTTCCCAAGTTGGGGGAAAGATATAAACTTACAGATTCAAGAAGCCGAGCAAGTCCCAAACAAGATAAACTGAAAGAAATCTACATGCAAACACATCATAATAAAACTACTGAAAGCTAAAGGCAAGGAAAACATCTTGAAAGACACCAGAGACAAGTGACTCATTATTATAAGGGAACAAGGATTTGAATGACTGCAGATTTCTCATCAGAAGCTGTGGAGGCCATAGAAATGGTACCATATTTTTTAAGTACAAAAGAAAAGAACTGTCAACCTAGAATTATAAATCCAGTGAAAATATCCTTTAGGAATGAAGGTGAAATAAAGACATTCTCAGATGAAGGAAAACTGAAAGACTTCATAGAAGTAGATCTGCTTTTAAAGAACTGATCAAGTTCTTCAGACAGAAGGGTAACACCCTGGTTCCAACCCAGCAGCTGAAGGAGTGGCCCCTTTGCCTCATCCCTACCCTGAGGAACCTAAAGTAGCTACCAGGTGTAAAGAATGGACTACTCATGTGATGTGACTCAAGCTATCGTTTTCAATTTATAAGGTGAATGCAGAGACTCCATATATACAAAGTGACCTTCAGAGGCCAATGATGTTTCTGGAAACTTGTGAGCAGAATAAAAGATTTGCACACTCAGGGGAGGCAGTATAGCCACCTGGCTGGGGCAACTGGCGTCTTTGAGAACTGCTTATTGGAAAGATTTCCATGGCCTCCAGGCCCTACAGAGTGCTGCTGAGAGCCAGTGAGAACAAAATGGCAGCAGCGTGGCCCAGGCTCCCACACTGAGGAAAGAAGGTAGCAGAAGACTCTAGACACTGGGCCTGAACCTAGGGGTGGGCACAGCGGCTAGAATACTCTTATCTCCACCAGCAGAGGTGGCATCTTCAGGGAGCCACCATGACCTTAGTGAAAGGGAGTCAAGAAGGGTGAAATGGTGGACACTGTAGGTGGCCACACAGGTGACAAGCCTCAGTGATTGTCAAAAATCATCCAGGGAAAAATGTGGATGTTTCCTTGGTAAAAATGGCTGAAGATCTGGTTTTGTGGCTTTTCTTAGGACTCTGTGTCTCTGTAGACTGGCACAGCCTGGAGCTACAGTTGTTACAAGGATGATCTACAAATAGTACAGGAATTTTGGAGAAGAGGAAGAAAAATACCTGTGATCCTATGACCCCAACATGACCATCTTCATTTTTACGTGATCTTATTAAAAGGCAAGTAAACTTAATGTAATCAGAGGACTTCACTTTACGTGGATCACAGTCATTTTCCATGTTCCCATACCATCCTCACACTTACTAAATAACTGTTTAGTTGTGCATCAACCGGATGTACACTCATTTCTTTAACATTCCCCTCACTGTGGAACAAATTGTTTCCACTTCTTTGATATTCTGAGTAAAGGCAACAAAAACCATCAACGCTCCTCTTTTTCCTTGATATTGCTCTATTCTTTATGGATTTTAACTGCAGCAAAAGAAATAGGGCTGGACACGTGTGTGTGTGTGTGTTTGGGGTGGGCTGTATTTTACAGTGTACTGTCGCTCTCCATGGATGCTGTCATGCATGCTGTCAGCCATTTTTGCGTGTGCATGCTCTGTTTTCCAGTTTGTCATCCTTATGCCTAACTTGGAAGGACATGGCCATGTCCCTGAGCCTGCTTTCCTCTCTGATTTTTAAAACAAATGGTTTGATGAAATTGCTTCTAAAACCACTCTGTAGCTTGAGTAGCAGGGATGCAGAGATATTTTTCCCTTATTGATTAATTAATGAATTAAGCAAGTATTTTCTGAGTATCCACTGTGTGCCAGACACTGTGGTAGTATTGGGAATATAGAAATAAACAAAACAGACGAAAATCTCTGCCCTAATGGAGCTGTCATCCTAGTGGGTGAGACAGAACCAATAAATAAACAGATAAATAATATAATGCCAAGTGATGATAAGCACAAGGAGAAAAGTGAGGAAAGAGGATTGAGAGCCATGGAGGAGTCTTTTCAGAAAGGATGGTGAGGACAGCCTCTGAACAGGCAATGTTGGAGCTGAATGAGCTGAGAGGTCCAGTCATGCTTTTTGGTGGAAGAGTGAACCAGGCAGAGGGAACAGCAGATGCAAAGGCCCTGAGGTAGGATTGAGTTTAGTGTTTTCAGGGAATAACAAGGAAGACAATGAGACTGGAATGTAATGAGTGAGTGAGGAGGTGGCGGGGAGAGATGAGATCAGAGAGGTGGGGGTGATGATGAGGTGGTCTGGGGAAAGTCTGTTCATCAGGGGTCCTCAGAATAGTGGGGAATTGGGGCAGGTGCTCCCTCACCTGGGACTCCCTGATCCTGGTTCTCTGGGAGGACATAACTCAGAGCAGGAAACAAACACCAAAAGATTGGTTTGATAAATGCTTTCCGAAACCAGAGCCCACGGGAAATTAGCAAGCAATAATTTTCTCTCTTTTTGCTTGACTTCTGTTTTATTTATCTTCAGGACTACCAATAATTTGAAGATGCTGGAAAAAAAAAAACTCAAGGTTCCTGGAACTCTAGCTAGGTGGTCAAGATTCTTTCCTTTGGCCCTTCAAACCTGAGACAAAAAAAAAAAAGGGTGGTGCTTTTGGGTTGTTGTTTGTTAACAGAATGAACGTAGAATGTCTTTCTCCCATCCTCACTTTCCTTTTATCTGTGATTGGCTGAGCCTGAGAATAAAGATGCCATTTGGGTTCCATAGGTTGGGGTGTAAAAATTCCCTCGCTTTACAGGAGAGATGTGTACAGTCAGGTCTTGGTAAAGTAAATCTTGGGAAACTGAATTCTGTCCACCCTGTGGCTGCTGGCCATATTGAGACTTGAGGAGGCACCGGTCAGGGCAGGCCAAGCCTCTTAAACCAGAGTCCGGAGGTAGCAGCAAGTGCAGGGACCACCAGGCAAGTCCTTTATGTCTCAGCCTGGCAAGGAGTTAATTCCAGAGAGGGATGCATGTTCCATCACTAATTCATTGTGTGATCTTGAGCAAGTTCATTATCTCTAAGATGAGCGTGGGGGTAGGGTAAGGCGTGTGTTGGGCTAGAATGATAGTCATTGGCCTTTTCAACTTTTAAAGTCCAGTGAATCCACAAAAAGGAACCTTAAGAGCAGACTTAGTTAGCAGAGCTGAGGGTGCAAACAGCAGGAGGAGCTGCAGGAGGACATGGCCTAGGGTGGAGGCCCTGCAAGCTGGAAAGGTTCAAGAGGGGCAGTTGGCAAAGGGGGGGTGGATGAAGGAGAGGAGGGGGGTGGAGAGGAGTACCTGGGGGGAAGAGGAGTGAGTGGGGAGGAGGGGAGGGTGAGAGGAGGAAGTGGGGGAAGAAAGGAGAATCATGGCTTTCTGATTGTGTGTGAGTCCCCAGGCCTCTTTGAAGTAGAGCTTGAGGAGCTGCTGGCTCTTCTGTGAGACTCACTCAGCTCAGCTGCGGAAGCCTGATGTGATCCCCGAGGAGGGGCTAAGGAAGATCGGGTTGTATGTCCTGGTTCCTGGGCCCCCATGACAGCAAGTGGCACAGAAATGAGAGCAGGACACTGCAGTTACCAGGGGACCAGCCTGGATCCAGTGGTGGTGCTGAAAGCGTTGGGGAAACAGGTCTCTAGGCTCCCTCCCACCCTGCCTGTGAGGTCCACCAGGTCCCCTCAAAGCCACCATAAATTACCACATATGCTGATTCAGTCTAATTCAGACTCCTTGTGTAGATGTAGCTTCCAAACAAGTCTCCAGGCCCCTTCTCTGCTGACAGCGGCTCCAAGTGACCTCATAAAAAGTTCCAGAACCAACTGCTTCGATCCTGGCACTGCCACGTGTGGGCGGAGCGCAGCCACAGTCAGCCTCTCCAAGCTCCAGCTTTCTCCTTGAAAAGTAGGGTCACAATTACTTGCAGGATTGGGACAGCGTCCTGAGCTGCTGCTCATGAGACTCATCATACAGGGTCCTGCACCCAAGAGGAGGCTAGGAAATATTCTTTCCTTTCCCTTTCCTGAATTAAGAAAAATTATGAAAGACTTTGAAATGGACAAAGAGGATTACTGGGTGTCCTTTCAGTGGAATGCTGGGCATTTATCTGATGCTGTTGAGATCTGTGTCTTTGGGCCACTTATAGTCTGTGAGGCATAGAAACCTGATGGCAATGCAAAAAATTCCTGTCGGTAGAAACGTTAAGTGAATATTGTCCCCTAAAGATACATAACAGATTATTCCAAACATCACATTTTATTGACCTATAGATATGAACCGCTTTTGTATCTATTAGCAAATTCATTTCAGCATTCTTGACTGCCTAGATGTTTCTGTCTTTCAGATTCTCCTTGCAAATGATGTGACATCTTGCTGGTCCCTTTATTAATCAATGAGTTAAATGACATCTTTGACATGTGTTCATTTTATATTTTTATGAGTCATGGCTTTACCTTTGAAGATGATATTTTAACATCCACTTCCCTGATGATTTCTAAATCACTAATGCAGATCAGGACTTTATCCATTTCCCCTTGCTGGGGGGGGAATGAATTTATATTAAATTCAAAGTCCCTCATCATCTCCCACCCCTAACACACAAACAATACACACACACACATATACACACACACACACACACACATGCACTCACAGAGGCACACTCTCATCCCCATAGATACACTGTATCCCCCACACACACCCAGAAAAATAGTGTCTTTTGCATGATGTGCGTGTGTGTGCTAAAGACATAGGAATCTGGATATTTTGGACTGAATGGGGATTGGACACCTAGGATATGAAGCAGTCTTGGAGATCAAATTGTAGGGACTGAATGGGGTAACAACCTCAGGAGAGAACAACAGAGTGTGTTTTCTACCTGGAGTCTAAGTTTTACACTGAATCCTAACTTCAGCTTAAATTGAAGAATTGCACCAACCCAGTCTTCCTCTGAGGACTTTCCTAGCATCCTCCTTCTACCACCAAGGAAGACGGCACTGAGTGTCTAGCGTGGGTGACCAAGGGCTGAGTAGGGCCCCCCCAAGACCAGTTGTAGATTTGCTGACATTTTTTTCAACGTCTGTCCCCTTTTGGGCTGCATGTCCTGCTGCATCGGGCCACCTGGGGCCTTTGCTGGATGAGAAACCAAGGTTCCTGGAGGCTTAGCCAGGAGGCACAGAAAGGCTGCACTGACAGTGGCTGGTATTGATCCTCTCTGAGTGTCCCCTCAGGCTGGTCCCCTTTACTGATCCCTACAGAGAGCCAACAGAGGAATCGGCCCACGAAACTACCAGAGTCACCCCAATGTGCCCACTGTCTCTGAAATATGCTGGAAGCCAAGAGAGTGTAACCACAGGCTCTTGTCTACACCATTGCAACTCCAAGTGTGGTCCAGGACCAGCAGCATTGACACCACCTGGAAGCTTGCTCAGGCCCAGCCCAGACTTGCTGAATCAGAATGTGCAGTTGAACAAGATTCCCCGGGTGACTCATGTGCATCTAGAGTTTGAGAAGTGCTAGAGTGATGGTCACACTAACTTATGAGCAATAAGCCCTCAAATATGTGAATCTCTAGCTGGGGAACCATGGGCCCGTCCTTTTCACCTCTCAGAGCCTGTCTCCTCATCTGTAAAACAACAATAACCTCTGCCAGAGGCCATGGAGAGATCAAGTGCATGTAAAAGTGCTGCCCCATAATTTGTTTAAGGGCTAAGAGAACCCCAAGGGAACCTTGGTGTGGGACGGGGTTGGCAGATGAGAACATCCTGTGGAGATGGGCAGATGAAGGCTCTATCCCAAGCTGCCTCCCTGGGCTGAAGCCCGACAAATGAGTGCTCACTACAAGCAGGGCAGGTTCTCCTTTTGCAACGGAGCCCAGCTGGGGCCCAGGGCCCAGGGCAGCCAGGGCTGGGCCATGGAGCTGACACAGAAGGCCCTTTTTCTGGCCACCTTGCCTGCAGCGGGGAAGTTAGCTCTATGCTTGACCCTCATTTCTCAAGCCCTTTCTGGGACCATCTACTGCAGGGATTCATCCTTGGGCACCATATATCCCTCCTTGAACATTCCAGGACTAAATGGAGCCCTTTGACTTTGGTAGACACGGGGAACAGGGGGGCAGAATGAAATCACTTTAATCGCATAGCAACACCTTAGGACCAGGAGTCACAGATGAAGGCAACATTTTGTCTCCATTTGTACAATTCTGCTGAGGTGCACGGTTGAGCTGGACAATCTTACAGACAGATTTTTAACATTGAGAACTTAATAAATAGATATTTAAAACGTCAAACTTCAGAGACAATGAGTTATGAGCATGATTGTTTTCTTATTCAGCCTCCTCTGAGTCAGGAGGACACCTCCTGTCGCGCTGACCAAGTCTGGGGCCCCTAGGATGGGTACTCGTACTCCTCGGCGCTGCGCCGGCCAAAGTCCATCCAGCCCATGTAGTCCCGGTCGCTTATCCTGTGGCTGGGGTCCAGGCTCTGCATGTTCTTGATGATGGACATTCGGCCAGAAGGAGCTACCAGGGCAAGGAGGAAGGAAACAAGGGCGTTATACCTAAGAGCATCGCTATTTTAATTTGCAAAGGAGAACAATGGAAAAATCCAGAAAATATGTAACATGCAGCTTCTTAAAGGTCTCAAAGAGCTATCAAGAGAGGGAGATTGCTGCACCAAAATCTGAGAGAAGAAGGACCCACATCTGTGTGACTGGAGAGAGGGTAATATTTACTAGTCATGGATGTGGTTTGTGATCTGTAAGGATTCAGGTGGATTCACTGACTCCAGCCTTTCACAGCCTGGATCTGCCCAGGATTTCCTACCCCTAGGGCTGTCTTCCTTTATGTAGCTGGCCCTCTGCAGAAGCCAACCAAGGATTTCCCAGTACTTACCCATTTCTAAAGCTCACCCCTCAATATCTCCCAGCATACCTGACTATTGTTAATGTAATGCAATGACAATATTTTGATGTTAGGAAAAAATGTTTAAAAATGGTAGCAAGTCCTATTGCTAGATAAACACTGTCTAAAAATTATTAATTTGAAAGCTACCTTCTTTTTAAAAAATGATATTGAGAAAAAGGTGAGCTGTCAGTATGAAATCAGCACATAAGCAACACTCAAAGAAGGGTGGGCAGAAAGGAAATAAAAAGGTCATTTTAATTCAGCCATTTTGACCAAAATGCAATAACTGAGCCTGAAATGGGCCCTTTGGGCTGGAGTTAAGTCCTCAGGAACAAGATGATTCTTGTGTATGATTTGCATTGAGTGAGCAGGGACATGAAGAGGTGGTTTCTTAAGGGGCATGTGACAGTCCCAGCCCACAGATCACAGACAGTGGCCTGTGGGGTATGAAATCAACATAGCGTCTTTTCTTGTGCAAACTAAGGGGCGAGAAAGGTCCCTCAGGGACCTCGCTGGGCAAAGCTCAGGTGGCTTCAAGAGTAGAGGGGTTGAGGAACACTTGATGGTTCCCATTGTATTTGGGGCCACTGTGTCCCCACCTCTCATGATGCTGGCATCCAGCCCTTCTGCATGAGGCTGCTGTTGCCAACTCCTGCCTACAGGCTACACCAAGTCAGACTATGGCTTATTTATTAATAAATGACACTGCAGAAGCAGTTACTCCGTCTTATTGGATAATCAAATAAAGCTAGCTAAATTAAAAACCAGTAACAACTGGGGCCGGCCCGGTGGCGCAAGCGGTTAAGTGCGCGCGCTCCGCTGCGGCGGCCCGGGGTTCGCTGGTTCGGATCCCGGGCGCGCACCAACGCACTGCTTGGTAAGCCATGCTGTGGCGGCGTCCCATATAAAGTGGAGGAAGATGGGCACCGATGTTAGCCCAGGGCCGTCTTCCTCAGCGGAAAAAAAAAAAAAAAAAAAAAGAGGAAGATTGGCGGATGTTAGCTCAGGGCTGATCTCCTCACAAAAAAAAAAAAAAAACCAGTAACAACTGTACAGAACAACGTCACCACCCTTTCTTCCTCTTCCTGAACCCCAATCCCTTCCCAGCCTTGGAACTAAGAGTCAACCCAGCACCTTCTAGCCCTTTTGCAGATCTCTCCAGCCTATGCAGCCCCTGCTGTTTAACTGTTCAACCCCTTTCAGGTGAAATAGTAGTCCTTGCATTCAACAAAACCTGCAGACCCACTTACTGTACACAGTCACATGGAAATAGGACCCAGCTTCCTGCCTGCTGCTGATGAATCCTCACTTTAAGGGTGGGGCCATTTCAGCTAATGACAGGAAAGTGGGGCAGCTCTGATATACACAACCAGCCTCAGTTGTTGGTGGGGCACTGTGTGCAGCCATGGACGCTGTTACACACCTCAATTTCCCCACTCCACACACAGTTCTGTGCTCAGGTTGGTGCATTTCCCAGGCTTCTCACTCACTTCCCCAGTGTGGACACAGAGTAGTGTCTTGCAACTGATGAAATTGAATTGAAGGTACTGGCTCCTTGAAACTTTAAAACTCTGAATGAGCAGTACAGCTGGGAGGCTGAAGGGCTCCTTCTGGGGAGGGCAGGGCGTGGACAGACTCTCAGCCCTGCTGTGGCCCAGATGTGCAACCTCTTGTAGGTTACCCACCCTTCTAGAGCCCCAGCTTTCGCAATGACAAAATGAGGATAACAAAACTTACCATGCAGGGCCATTGTGAGGACCAACAGAGACAATACAGATGTAGCATTGGGGCTTTGCTGGGTATGGGGCAGGTGTACACTAGACGCTCCCCTGCCCCCCCAGTAGAACTTCTTCCCCTCAGAGGGTTGAAAGCTCTGCAGACAATTCCTAATGATAAACTCTTCATCACTGCCCAAAGAGTGCATTATCTTGTTTAGAATCTTTAAGAATAAAACATACTATAGTTGAGTTAAAAAATCTGATATGATCTCAAAATATGTAAAATAGTCAAAGAAACTGTATCGTATTTATATATGTAAATATTAATTCCTCGTTCATATTCATCAAATAGAAGAGTATGATTGTTTTCCAGCTAGCACTGACCTGAGTGCTGGCAGCTGAAGTTCCAAGTGACCGCTATTCCCACCCGGGTTTGTTTGGTACCACAGGCAGAGGGAGACGGGGGCTGAGAAGAGGTGCTAGGAAGACTCTTCCAGCTAAGATTTGTGGTATAAAGCTACTGTCAAGTGTCAGTTCTGGGGAAATAGTTTAACTGGTTTTCTTTCCCAAAAGTGTGTCTTGTGGATCTTTCCTGAAGGTGGGGAGGGGATTCCAAGATTATGGTTCAACGAAAATCTAGGATATTTCAGACTGGTCTGGCTAAAATTCAACCCACATCCAAGGACATATATTTAAATTACTTTCAGACAGACAATCAGCAGGAACCCAAAAAGTTTTCCAGACTTTCTCTATCATCTGATTAATGCTTCCATCTCTTTAACTTAATTAGCAGGAAAACAAAACAAAAGATGGTAGTTGGGACAATTTCCCAAAGACAGGAAGAAATATAACAAATCATCTGTTCTTTCCTTCTGAAATCCCCTGGTCAAAAAGATCCCAGTCTCACCTTCATATGAAACCACAGGACACTTTGGAGAGCTAAGTCCTCCATTTTCTCCCCATCTAGTCAGGCCATGAGTTAAGGTTCAAATCCAGGCCCTGGTACACCAGTAGGGCAAAGGAGACTCATGGGAAAGGAGCCCATCTCTCACCCCTCTCAGCAACATTTGCCGTGGTTTATTGCCCAGCAGTGGTGGTCCAGTCCAGCACACTGCCCCACAGCCAACGTGTTCACCATCAGTGTCACTATGGATAAAGTTGGTAGGAAAAAATGCCCCAGTCCAAGTCATGATTCCTAGCACCCTAGGGATGAATGAGCCTCCCTCTGCATCACCCAAAGAGCTGGAAGGGGCGGAGGAGAACTCTAGCCTCATCCTCTCTTTACAGATGAGAGTCAGGCCCAGGAAAGGGACAGGGCTGTCTGTATGCTGCTTAGCTAGTGAGCTGCTGAATCACCTTATTCCTGGAGAAAGATTTTGATGCTGAGAAAACTGTGGCTTTTCAGCTCCTGCTGCAATGGGGACCACCTCTCCAATAGCAAAGTAAAAACAAACAGGTCTCTTGTTGGGTAATAATTTTAAATCACTGCCAAGGAGAACTCAAAACTGCTACTGAGTCTTTCTTCCTGTTACATACTTTCATGAAAATGGAAACGTTGTCACTTCTTTTTAAACTGTTGCAGTCAGATCTCAAGCATTCCCAGCATTGATCAATTTCTGCTAGAGAGTTTCTGAGCGTCAGTATCTGGGTGGCCCCTGGTTCCTTTGCACTTGTTTAGTGGATCTGCAAATCCTTTTTCAGTCAATAATTTGCTCAGTAGTTATCTTTTAATATCTCCATAAAATGGTGTTGAACTTAACCAGCAACACCATGCCAAAATTAGTTTAAGGATTTTTTTTTTTTTTTTTGGTGAAGGAAATCAGCCCTGAGCTAATATCCGTGCTAATCCTCCTCTTTTCGCTGAGGAAGACCGGCTCTGAGCTAACGTCTATTGCCAATCTTCCTCCTTTTTTTCTTCCCCAAAGCCCCAGTAGATAGTTGTATGTCATAGTTGCACATCCTTCTAGTTGCTGTATGTGGGACCCGGCCTCAGCATGGCCAGAGAAGCGGTGCGTCCATGCGCGCCTGGGACCGGAACCGGGGGCGCCAGTAGCAGAGCGCGCGCACTTAACCGCTAAGCCACCAGGCCGGCCCACAAAGTTAGTTTAAAGAAAGCTTTAAAAAAAGATTTTTGTTAATAAATTAAGTCCAGAAAACTGTACTGCCCTGTGCAGTACAACTCCGGAAAAGAAAGAGAAAAAATCTTTCAGCTTAACGTGTCCCCTGTTCCCTCCGGAGGGGTCACCCACCTCCATCAGCAGGACGCTAGAGAAGAGGTCAGGATTGGGAGCCCCACGCAGGGGCAGAAGTGAGGGATGGGGAGGCGGCTTCGGTACCTTTCCGGGTCTGCTGGATGTATCTGGCCAGCAGCGCACCCAGGTGCGCTCGGGGCTCGCTGTCCACCCTCCGCACTGCCCTCAGCTGCCTCCGGGGCGCCTCCTCCTGCTGTGCCCCAGGGCCGGCGGGGTCCGCCAGAGGCACGGGCTGCGCCAGGGCGCCCGCCGCCAGCGCCGCCATCAGCACACACAGGCACACGCCGCTGTTCATGGCTGCGGAGAGCAAAGGCGGGAACGTGAACGAAAAGGTGGGGCATCCGCGCGCTCCCGCGGAGGGTCGGGGCACCCGGGGTACGGAGAAGAGCGCTCAGTCCAAAGGCGCGGGGCTCCAGACCCGCCAGGCTGGTGCAAGGAGTAGGGCTCGCCAAGCGCTGACGCCCCCGGGGTGGCCACAGCACGCGCGTCCGGGGGCGCCCCGTTTATTTTTTGGGTGAACCACACCCGGTCCCCAGGGGACGGACAGAGACCCTGTCTTCTGCCTTGTTTAGCAGAAAGAATGTCTTCTATGTTCCTTTAGTTTGAGGAAGAGCGTCTCTCTTCTCCTAACTGGAAAAGCAAGAGATTAAAAATAGTGTGAAAATATCCTAAAGGGAAGGCTCCGTGGGAGAAATGAGACCCTTGAAGAAAGGTAGCATCTTTCCAGATAGCTAAGAAGCTTTCAATAGGGAAATAAACGGTGAAAAAAAAAAAAAAAAAAAAAAAAGAGAGAAGCAGAGTGTAAAATGTGGGAGCAATAAATAAAAGCCATATTTATAAAGTTTCCTCGAGGTGTACATGGGAATTGGCAATAAACCACTACGCAAAACACAGGCAGGGTTTTAAAAAATCAGAAACACACGCTCAGTCCTCGGTCGTTGGCAAAGCTCCGCTGGGTGTTAGATCCACGAGCAGATACAATACCCGCACGTTTCTATCCCCAAAGCCTTGATTTTTTTCTGCAATACTTAGAAAATAAATTTAAATCTTAAAGCCTCTCGGTAGTTTATTTGAAAAGATTGCGAAGTACAGTGCACCTCTGTGTACCATCTAGCAGATCCCAATTTGCAGGCTAATCCTAGCAAATAGATGTTCCAGCGTCGCCTGCATAAGAGAAGAACAAAGCAGGCGTGTGGAAGTCTTTCAAGCAGCTCTGCCCACCCCGCCCTCACTGTCTCATTTCTGACTTCAAGAACTGTCTTGCAAGCTGTCGGGAAGAAGACGCAGAAAACAGAAAAATAAAATGGAAGGGGCACAAAACTTCAGTATTCTTTCAGAACACTTGACACCTGGATCCCCCTCCGGAGAGCGAGCGGAACCTACCTTCGGAGTAGGACGTAGCTGGATTCGCGTTTCAACCAGAGAAGCCGGGGAGCAGAGCCAAGTTCAAGGTGGGCGGGCGGCTGCCTCTTAAATAGCCCCGCCGGCAGCCAGTCATCTGTTTACCCAGCGCTGACGCAGACCGGCAGCAACACGTGCTCAGAAGGCGGCCACTGGGGCGACAACCAGTTGAAGTGGCTCCTGGGAGAGGGGGCAATGGCCCAGTGGAGTCGGGTTAACCCCTCCCAGGCGCGGCGTCCGGTGCCCAGCCCCCTCTCTGTCGGAGGAGCTGGGTCCAGCTCCCTCTCCGTTGCCCAGTCCAGCACCGAGCGCTCCAGGGTGGGAAGCCCAGGAGGCGGGAATCTCCTCCGGAATGGAGAAGCTGTGCGCGTTTTGGTCCGCTTTGGGGACCAGAGGGTCCGGAAAGGAAACTAAGGGGACACTGGACGGGGTTGAGTGTCAGAAAAGTATCATTCTAGGAAGGAAGGGGCGACGGCCCCTCCCTGAGCATCCTGGGCGGCTCTGGTCTTTCGACCAGTGAGTGGGCTCCCCAGGGGAGGAAGGAGGGGTCCTCACTTTCTTCTCAGCCCCATGAAAAGCCCTGGAAGTTCTCCAGGATTCAGAGGGCAAGTGCTCCCGTGTCAGTGAAAGGGCTCCGGCCACAGCCGGCTGTTGGCGTCCTGGGCCTCTGTTCACGCAGCTGTAGAATGAGGATGATACCATCGGGCTCTGCTCGGAGTTTGGGAAAGGGTTATGTATTCTTACGGGCCCAGTTACCTCCTGCCCGAGGCACCCGCGGCTTCTGGTCGCCGACAAGTGGCGCCAGCCCGCGTCCCAAAGACCCTCCCCCTCCCCGCTCCCCGCAGGCGCCAGCAGCCGCTCTCTTACCTTCCTCGAGTACCCTAGTACTTACATCCCGGCCCGGTCCCCGCCAGAACTCCGGCTGCTGGGTTTTGAGATAAGGACCTCGCCGCTTGTCACTCAGCCGCAGGACCGGGCAGGGGGAGCCCCGAGGACGTCATGCTCCCTTCCCTGCGCGGTCGTGCCCCTGGCTCTGGAGCGGAGCGACCAGTGCGCAGTGGTGGTCTACACCCAACTCCACCCTGAAGCCGTTTGTCTTGGAGTCCGTAGGCGGGTGCTAGAGTTCGCCACGTCCCTGCAAAAGGCCCTGCAAACCCCATTTCACCGACGGCAAAACCAGGCGCGAGGAAGAGTGGCGCTTTGCCAAGGCTCCACCGCGTGCGCCTGGCCGCCTCGGCGCACGGAGACCTCTCAGCCTGAGATCTGGAGGTCACCATCCATCTCCCGTCCGGTCCCATCCCGTCCCATCCCGAGGCCCTGCCTTCCCCCACCTCCTTTCCCTCATGGAGAAAGATTTGGAAGCACTTCTTTCAAAATTGGAATCTGTACTCAGCTGTGGGGCTCAGGGAGCGGCGGGACTGTGAGGACGCTTGCGTAGGAGTCGGTCGGGGTAGGGGCACCGGGGGAACCTGGCGGGGAGACGCCTATGGTTGCCGTCCCCCTCTCTAAACTCGAGAGGCTGCTTCGTTTCTGCAACCTAGAGGCAACATTTTTGGAACAGAGCAGCAGATTAAATGCTTTCCTGAGGTTTTCCCAGGAGCCTGCTAAGGTTTGTGCAGTTCAGCTGGGGAGACGTTTTATTTGTGACCATGGCCAAGACGTGTCTGGAAGCAAACTTGTTATAGAGTAGAGTCACCTAAAGGGCTTGTTCAAATACCCCCAGTTTCTGATTCAGCAAGTCTGGAGTGGGGCCCAAGAATCTGCATTTCTAACAGGTTCTGGGTGCTGCTGATGCTGGTCCCCTGACCACACTTTGAGAACCATTGCTTTAGAACTTCCCTACTGTCAGCCAGTTACCTAACTCCCTTCTCTCCATCCATTTAGTTAATATTTATAGAACACTTGCTTTGTGCTAGGCACTGGCAATGCAATATAAACAAGGGCTCGCAATATAATGGGGTAATGGGGGACAGAATAAACAAATAAACAAACACCCCCAGATGATTCTGATGTATTTGGAAACTATGGGGGTGACGATCCCAAAAAAACGTTTGGATGAGGGGAGTGATGGTTTTAGAAAGGTGAGTCTGGTTGTGATGTGGAAGGTGTTCCAAGGGGAGAGAGACTAAGTCAGGGATTGGTTAGGAGGGCCTCTGGGTCGGAGAGGTGTAGGAGGAATCAGGACAGATTTATATTTAGGAAAATGAGCCATTATGAAACATAATAAACATGAAAACAAGTGTTCATCAGAGAACATTCAGAAAATAAATAAAAGTAAAGAAAAGAAGAAAAATTCCATCACCCAGGGACAGCCACTGTTATTAACCTCTTGGTGTTCAAGAGACTGGCAGAGGCAATGAGACTAGGTGACTGAGACTGACCTCGAGGTTCCAGGTTGCGAGACAAGGGTGGGGGGTGGAATATTACCCAAGACAGGAAAATCAGGAGGAAAAGCAGGTTTGGGGTATGGGGGTGGAGTAGGTAAAGAGTCCAACGCGGGATTGAGCTCATTGTTTGTATGTGTCCAGCAGGAGGTTGGGAACCTGAGTTTAGGACAGAGGGGCACTGGAGGTGTGCACCAGAGTCTTTGATGTGTGGGTGGTGGCTGCCAGCCTGAGAGTTATAGGGAGTGCCCAGAAGAGCAGGTAGCATGGGCTGGGGGCAGCTCTAGGCAAACCCTATGAGTGACAGCAAGAAGGTGTGAGTGGAGGAAAGGGAGTCAGTAAAGAATCAGAGAAGGAGTGGCCAAGAGGCCAGAAAAGAAATGCCACAAGGAGAAGCCAAAGGTGACGAGGATTATCAGAAGCTGGAAGAAGGGCTCGTGTGGTGGACCTTTTCAATTTGCAATAAAATGGTAGCCACTTCCCCTCCAGGAATGAGAATTCTGAGCAAGGATGTGTTATAGAAGATCCTCTGGGAAAATAAAAAGTCAAAAGGGGTCTGAACTCCTTGGCCATAGTAACAAGTTTTCCTTCTTACAGGGTCACTGGGTGCTAATAATTCTGACCATTGTTCTAAAGTAAGATAGGCCTGGGGCTGCACTTTTCCTATGGTGCATATGCTTATCTGCCTTAAGGAGAATCCCTTCATTCACTAAAAAATATTTGCTTAATGCCTCCTGAGGCAAATGATTTTGATGCCCTTCACCACAGCTACACATCCCACCTCTGACTCTAACTGCAACTGAGCTGGGCAGTTTTGAGCTCTCAGACAGTCTTCCCACCTCCAGCTTCCAAAGTGCCCATCTGCACTTCTCTGCTTCAAAGCTCAGCCCAGCAGAAGTTCAGCCTGGAAGTTCAAGGGTCTTAACTCCCCAGAGGACAATCCTCAACCAGTGGAAACGCAGTTTCCTACCCTCTTAATGGACCAATCCAGAAGCTTCTGGAAGCTTCTCAAAGGTCATTTGCCTGCAGCAGTGACCTTGATAACATCCCTTTAGTCGGCTTGTCCTCCTTCCTGTCTTATTCTTCTCATTTCCTCACTTCTGCTATCTGGGATCATCTCCCAAATAAACCACCTGCCCCCAAGGTTTTGTCTAATTTCAGGATGATCCTACTGAAGACATCAACTGTTTATCAGGTACTGTTGAGATAGAACAGGGAGCAAAACAGACAAGATCCTTGTGCTCATGGTGCTTCTATTCTAGTAGAGATCTCAGATAATAAACAAGAATAATACATAACATATGCGGTGGGTCATGGATGGACACAAATGCTGAGGAGAAAAGGAGAACAGAGAGAGAGTACAAGGAGGGCTGGGCAGGAGGTTTGCATGAACATATGCAAACCCCTGCTTAAGGTCCCTCTGTAGGCTCTTCATATGTAGACCTCACTATGTATGTTAAGGAGAAGTGGTTTTGCTTCTCAGTACGAATAAAGACAAGGGAAGTTGTAATGGACTTTACCTTGTTTGGAGGTTGTTTTGTATTTCACCAAGTATGAGAAGGTATTTATATTTTACCCCAAGCCTATCTTCCTGTCTCAGGAAAGGAATAGTAAAGGGCAGTGCTGCCTCTGCCTGCCACCACCTGGCCCCCCAACTCCCACCCCCGTGTCACTGAGTGAGACTTGCCAGCTGGGGCTTATGATGTGGAAGGCCCTTGCCTACCTGCAGGGGACTGAAAGTATGGGAACCATATCCAGATATGGCATTTGAGAGGGAGTAGTGGTGAGAGGAAAATTGTGACTGTTTACTTGTTTTGGAATCTAGAAATTTCCATCTGATTGTGATAAAAAGAATTTAAGTGAGGTCCCATTTAGAGTTGGGGAGGGATCCCCAAAGAGCAGTCCCTGAAATAGATACGATAATTTCAACGTAGGAATTTTTTTAGCCATGGGAAGTGTCTCAAATACATATGTCCATTTTGCATTTGTAGAAAATTTAGTGGGATTTTCAGGGACATACTAGAGCTTCCTAATTTATTGTTCACAGAGTTTAAACTTGTTACAAGAAATCCCATTTAAAGGAAGTCAGGAGACTGTTTGCTGTGGTTAGAAATTTGTTGGTTCGAAGGCTTCCATTTTGGGTCTTGAGTTTTTTCTCTTGAATATGTGTTAGAAATGCCATTATCTGTCCTGGGACTTTTCAGAGGCCCACATAGCCAATGTCATCTGCCATTACATGGAACGATCTGACTGAAAAGAGGGAATAGCTGTGGTCATTGTGAACAGTGTTTCCTTTTCCTAAGGATGACTTCCCTTAGAATCTCTTGTCTCAGTTTGGGTGCTGACAAAAGCAGGGCTGAAACAAGCATCTGGGTTCAGGGACTTTATTTGGGAGTGATCTCAAGGAAGCAGGAGTGAGGGAGAAAGGACGAGAGAGAAGACAATCAACTGCATGTTAGTGAGTGGGATTGACTCCACTGCTGTGGAGTCCCCACCATGAGATGCCTCTTGGAACATGGCTCATAACCAGCCCACCTGAGGTCAGGAGGAGAGCTTGGGGCATTTACCCGCCAACTCCCATGCTCCTTGGTTGAGGGCTGCTCCATGGGTGTTAGCTCTCCCTTCACTTCTGAAGAGGCCTCCTGTTCCTGCAGCGGCAGAGAAAGCCCTTGGGCAGAGAAGAGAGAAGCAGATGGCTGAGGTGGGAATAGCTACAGGGGAGCTGAGGGGAATAGCTTGGGCTGCGATAACAAAATACCGTGGACTAGGTGGCTTAAACCACAGACATTTATTGCTCCCAGTCTGGAGGCTGAGAAGAGCAAGAGCAGGGGGCCAGCGTGGTTGGAGTCTTGGTGAGAGCTCTCTTCCTCTCAGATGGCTGTCTTCTTGCTGTGTCCTCACATGGTAGAGAGAGAGAGCAAGTTCTATCGTTTTCTTCTTGGGGCACTAATTCCGTCATGAAGACCTCTCCTAAACCTAATTACCTCCCAAAGGTTCCACCTCCTAACACCATTGCATTGGAGGTTCAACATATGAATTTTGGGAGGACACAAACAGTTAGTCCATAACAGACTGCAACATATCTGTATTTGGAAAATTTTTTATTCTTTCACTGGCATTTCTGTAAGGTTGGTGGAATCCAGGAATCTTAGGTCTTGGAGAACCTTGAAGACTCTCTCATTCAAGGGTCACAAATGCAAACATCACCAGGTGGAGTGAAGCAGACTATGTGTAAGAAGAGAACAGCAAAATCACAATGATGAATGTCAGTGACTCACGTGGGTGGTAGTTCACCCCTCTGGGGAACTCTGGGGGCCAGTGTAGAACGTGTGCTTCAGAGTTATCTCACTCGAGGGGCTGAGGGAGCGGGAGTATTCACACATCAACTACACTTAGTCACTGGTTGAGGGTCGTTCTGGGGAGGGTCTTTAATTCCCTAGCACTTCTGGCCTGCTGGGTGTGTGGGCCAGAGGGGTTTCCAGCCCCCAGTGGAAGCCCTCAGGGAAAGAGCTGTAGCTGCTCGGGATGGGAAGCTGGGTCTGCAGGTGGCAGCAACGTGGCAGATCCACTTCTCTAACGCTTGGTAGGTACTCAGTGTTAGAGCTCACCATGTGTTACCTTGATTTCCTACAGCAGTTCTTGGTACATAGTGATGTATCAATAAATATTTGTTGACTGAACTCTTCATCTGTATGAACATCTCATCTGCCAATATGCCAGAGGACAGGAACTTATTCACCCAATGCAAGGATTATGCTGGACACGAGCTAAGTGATCAATAAATGTTTACTGAGTAAACAACTCTTAGTTTAGTTGACTGGATTTACAAGGCGTGTAGCGGGAAATGAAAAGCCATTTGCTGTCCCTTGGCTGGGTCATTGATTCCCAAATAGCCATAGGAATTGTTTTTAGCACCATTTCTTTTAGCCAGGGATGTAAGAGCCACCAGAGATGGGAGGTGGCCTCATGAATAGGTGACAGGAATGAGGAGAGGTCAGCTCTTAGCTGACTGATCTCCATGCAGAACGAGTCTTTTGCTTTTTCAAACTAATACTGAAAAGCTGACGAAATGAACTGTAGTTGCTGAGGAAACTGGCCACTGGTGTCCTCGGGCCTGTCCTGTGGCTCACTTTCCTTTGTAGAAGGTTTAGAAGAAGCCTCTATGGCCACACTTGGGAAAAGTTAACAACAGAGTGGTTCAAATTCTTTGAGGAGCAGTCTGGAGCCTTTGTGGTCCTGCTGATCCTTCTGATCAAACTTCCTCATGAAGCCAGGGACCCTTGCAGCAGAGGACAAGTGTGTCTCCCTGCAATGTCCCAGACTCCAGGAGAGACCCATCTCACCGACAGCCTACCTAGTACTCAGTGGTGGCCATCCTCCCTCCACTGAGTTAAGGCTGGGGGACACAGCTGTTCCAGGACAACCTTATTGGGGAAGGCTCTTAGTTTTAAAAATTAAATTAAAATGCTTTGAATAAGTAGTAAATGTACATAATTCAAAATTGAAAGGGTATATAGTGAAAACTAAGTCTCCCCTTCAGCCCTGTCCCTCCACCATCCAGATCCTCCTCCCTAGAGGCAAAGAATGCTCCTAGCTTCTAGTAAATTATTCCAGAAAGAGTCCATGCACATACAAGCAAATAAGTGTCAAACACACACTACACATATCCCCCCCACAGATATGATCTCCAAATGGAAGCACATAATATATAATGTTCTCTGCTTTGATTTTCTTCACTTAAAATATATTTTTGAGGTCACTCTATATTGTTGGCATAATTCTACCTCAATATCTATAAAATAGTCCATTGACTAATTCATCGAGCCAGTGCCCTATGGATAAAAATTTAAATAGTTCCCAATATTTTCCAGTAAGTACTGAGGCTCCTCGAATGTACATCATTTTGCACATGCACAAGTTTACTGTGGGATGAATTCCTAGAAGTGGAATTGCTGAATTAAAGGGTATGTACATTTTAAATTTTGATAAAGATTGCCAAAGTTACCCTCTGTGGTGGTTGTTCCTGACTGTCAAGGACAGCATATTTATATCTCTTGCTTATTAATACTTCAGCTCCAGCTACTTGGCCAGCTCCTCAGCCAAGCCCACTGCCTGAGAGCGTGAGCTCTGAGGTTGGAGAGCTGGCCTCACTGAATGACTGGGGTTTAATCTTCGAGTCACAGTTCTGTTTGAACTCCTGTGGCCTATGCGTGTAGGGGGCTAAGGGTGGGCGACGCTTCTCCTTGTGCCTGATACAGCCCTCTGGGTGAGGTTTTGGAAATTTATGGGGACTTTTTTGGGTGAGCACAATAATAGGGGTGCCCACTGGCATGGTAGGAGGGGGCCAGCTGTCTGGCAACCTGCTGGATCGACAAGCATGTAATGTTGAATGGCGCATTGGACATACGTGTAGGGGAAAAGCCCGTCTATATTAATGCAAGCCTAGAAGCTAACCTCATGGAACATTTGAAAAACCAAGGTGTTTTGACACAATTTTAACATAACTGAACTTTCCAAGAATGTGAGGACTGTTAAATCAAGCGAAGATGATTTTGCTCGGAATTTTAACAGGAGATGGCCACTATTTTGAAAAATTACGTCACCAACCCCAGCGTTGCACAAGGTGTTTGATTTCCCTCCGTGACACGTCTCTATTGGCCCATGTAGCTGGCTGTCCCACTCACAAAATCTTGTGTTTATATTATTTAACTTTTATTTCAAATTATCAAACGTCAAGAAAAAATGTCTGTGAAATTCAGTTACAAATTGTGTTACTTGTCTTAAACCGAAACTTACTCATTCTGAGTAAGTGCAAACATCTGACGATTTCCTGTCTTCTACTTAGCTGTGACTGACCATTTACACATTGAGATACATATTATTGTATTCTAAATTGCTTTCTTTTTATATTATAGAATATACTTTATATTTATATTGTATCTGGGATATTATATTGATTTTTAAAAATATTACGTGTGTAGGTATATTATAAGAGTTATAAATGGTATTTCAAGACGGTAAAGGGAGAGTGTGAAATATCTGTTGTCCAAAGCGGGTATTGAGTCAGATGGTGTTGGGGGTCCAGGCCTTAAGAGCATGGACATTTAGGCCTAATCATGCTCTACCTGTTCCTTGCTATCCTAACTCAATCCTAGGAAAGTAGGAAGACAATAGTTGGGAGCAGGGACTCCAGAAAGATGAGATGGAGTGTGCGGATGTGTGGAGGGCAGGGAGTCAGGATGTGGTCAGCAAAAGAGAGAAATGGTCAGAAAAAGCATTGAGTACGCATTTCTTCTTCCTCCTCACTACTCGACTTCCTGTAGGGCCTGACCACACCATCCAGTCTGCACTGGCTTCTCCTGGACAAGCCTCAGACTCGAGGGTGGAAAGGAGGGTGGACCGTGAGCCCTACAGGTCCTCTGGAGGTTCAGAGTTCTTAGGAAAAACAGGTTTAGGGCTACTTCGCACAGGAACAATGCAGAGCAGTGTTCAGAGCCCATCTTAGTGAGGAAAGTAGCCAAAATAAAAAGAGAAAATTATTTTATGCTAAAAAGTAGTAGTATTTGGACAGTGGGAATTTTACCATGAAAGTAAAAGTTCTATTTAGATTTTCATGACATCCATTCCTTAAGGAATAGCACGAACCTGCAGCTTGTGTAACAAAATGCTAAAAATTGGCCTGGAAATGAGAGATTTGTGCACGTATTTTCCTAGCACCCAGGATGATGAGTGAAGGAAGGATTTTGTTTACCAGCTTCCGAGACTTCCCTGGAGACAGCTGGTACCAGACAGGCCCCCAGCTGAGTGGGGAGCTTCGGGGTGCTGGGCCCAGGGGCTGCTGAGGACTTGCAGAGGAGTGAGAATATGATTTTATCTGCCAGATTGTGTTTCTTATGTAAGTTTCTGGAGCTTGGAGTAGGGAAGAAAAAGAGACTCAGTCTTCAAGCAAGAATGTTGGCTTGTATTTGGGTCCCTGTCTTAGTTTGGGTCCCCCCCAAAAACAGACCCTGAGATAAAGACGTGGATGCAGGTGATGTGTTTGGGAGGGCATGCCAGAGAGCTGAACTGGGAAGATGGGGAAATGAGACACGGACAAGAGAAAAGTGTGGGTGAATGAATAGGTTACAGCTAGGAGCCACTGGGGCTCAGTCTTGCTGAGAAAACCCCTCAGAATTGTCCGCCTAGAGCACTTATCCATGACTCCATGTCCTACTGTTTGAGGGTTCCTGTGGCAGGTGGGGACCTAATGCAGGCAGAGAAGAGAGATGCAGCTACTTGTGGGAAGCCATTAGCCTGTACGGGAACTGTCCCCAGCAAGAGCAGGTGCATTCAGGTGGGCTGAGGGAGACGGGGTGAAACGTCGACAGGGTCACCTGCAGCCCCTAAGTACAAACCTCAGGAAAGACCCCGTTACATTCACAAACTGTAAAAACATGTCTCCCTATTTTGTTCTTGTTCTTTGGGGAACACGTGCACCAAGGGCTACAAATATTTTGATCTGGAGAAATGTTCAAGAAATGTGTCCTCTTTCTCATGCTGGGCACTGTTCTCTTTCTTCTCTGACCCTGGAAACTTTGTAGTGAAAACGATACTAGATTTAAGTCCTAGGTCCCCCACTCACTGTTTGTGTAACCCAGATCAAGCCACCTTGGTTTCGTGACCTGTGTTTGCACAACTATCGAATGAGGCGAGTAGGAATCACATTCTAGAACGCTGTGAAATATCAATGCGGTAAACCTTGGCTGTGTGAGATGAGGCCTTGGGGACAGCAAACTTGTGTTTTCAGCCCTTTCCCACATTCAGCTCTTCTTGGAACAAAAAGACTGGTCTCTAAATTAGATACAGAGGAGGAGACAACCCAGGGGAGGAAAGAGTAGAGGTGAAGGCATCTTGGGATTGTCCCAGTTACACAGATTGGTGCAGGGCCCCTGAGTGTTAGCACTCACTCTCTTCCCTGAGAACAGTGGCTCCACTGAAGTCAAAGAGGAGGGAGAACAACACTAAAAGCTCAAGTCCACTAGCACCGTCAAGTTTTAGGAGGTTTATTCTGGGCTCTCTGTGGATAACCTCTTGTCTAACAAGATGCTAATTTTAAAGAGAAATCGTGGATGCAGAGAGTGGGAGCGAATGTGCAGTGATTTCTTGGCAACCCTAATTGCCACAAGAGCTGCCAGGCTGCTAAAGGCATTCGCCTGTGCTGTACACACAGCTGGGAAACTGAGAGGCAGGGAGCTGGGTTTTTACCAGCCAAAGTCCAGGAACGCACTAAGCAATCTGTTTTCCTTGGGAAGATACAGATGGGTCTAAAGGATTCGTCTAGAGAAATGCTACTGGTTTCATGGCTATGGTTGTGTTTCTTTTTCTTCCACCCATAAGAATTTGCTTTCTTGCTTTAAGAAGGACCATGCCATAGGCACAGGAAGAAGTTGCCTGCGCAGAGCTAGCCCTCATATATCAATGTAGGTGCCTCATCAGACACTGTGGGAGCCCTGCCTGTGTCTCTTCAGCACTTACTTTCCTGTGTGTCGGTCCAACTTCCAGCTCCCAGCCCCTGCGACTTTTTGCCAGAGTGTTCTCTCTGGTAGGGGGGAGCCTGCTTCAAGCGCTGGGGAATGAATGCCCCATAGGAGCAGCCCTCCATCAGTCACTAGCGGGAAGTGGTGTACACATACCCCAGCTCTCTCACTCTGAGCCGTGTTCTGCGCTGGTTTCCATGGTTCCCCAGCAGGGTGCAGCCCTAACAACCCTTGGTGGTGTCATGCAGAGTGATGCACCCTTTGTTGGCTGCCTTCCCTGCCCTGTCTCACTTCCTTATTTCCATACTCATGTCTCCTGAGATCACCTCTCAAATAAACCACTTGCCCTCCAAGCCCTTGCTCAGGGTCTATTCCTGGGAAAATCCAAATTGTGATGGTTGAATTTTCAGCTTCCATCAACCTGAGTCATATTCTTGGACTAAGAATATTCCTTATGCTTACTACCCCTGTCCATGGGCTGTAAACTTCCTGCTGGCTGTGAGGCTGAGAGACCCGCACAGTCCGGGGATGCTGTGGTAGCTAGGAGAGAGGTGTTGGCTTTGAGGAGTCTACTTCTTCCAGGAGCCAGGGGCCGACATGTGAATGTGAGCACTAGGGTTTATCTTGGCAGGTAGCAGAAGCTTCCTTTTGCACAACTTGGCAAAGCATTTGCTTAATGCTTCATGGCCCCTAATCCATAGGGATGGCCTTACCCCAGCATCCAGACTTTCATCCTTTTTTAGGACCATCAAGTGCGGTCCTAAAAAACCCCAAGTGTGCATTTCCTTGAGTCTGAATCCCTTATTTTGGACTAGTCATCTCAATGTGGAGTCCACTGACTGATCCTCTACTTCAGAATCATTGGGGATGCTTCTTAAAAAGGTAGAGTTGGGGCCTCATCTCAGAGCTACTGAATGAAAACCTTTGAAGGTGGAGCAGGGGTCTGCTTTTCAGCAAACTCCTGGAATGTCATGACTGACTGAGCTCCCCAGAAGCAGATCTGAGTGATGCACCAGACAGTATTCCCAGGGGAGACTAGTAGAAGAGCAGGGGAAGCAGGACAGGGATAGGGGAAGCCAAGGCAGGGTGTGATCCAAGACAAAGGCCCCCAGCGGGTGGCCCCCACTTGATCCTGCAGGGGAGCTCTGGCATTTACATTACATCCCAGTAATGTCCCTACTTGAGGCGAGGCTGAGCTTTCATACTCCTGCACCTGTCCGTCATTGGCTAAGGGCTACCGTGGGCAGGTAAGCTCACTGGCGCTTCTGGTTCTCTGTAAGTGCAGGCAAAGAGACCCCAGTAGCCTGAGCACAGCCCTCTGGATAGAGTCACAAGTGGAAGCCATCAGAAGCTGGGGGAGGAGAGCACAGAAGCAACAAGAGGGATCCAAGGGCATCTGGGCAGAACACAATGTCCACTACAGCAGGTGATTCTTATGTGAAATCAGGACACTGAACTTGAATTAACTCCATGGAGTAGATATGGTGGTGGGAGTGAGGGGGGGAAAGGGGGTGTGGTTTGGGTGGTGTGGTTCGGTTGGACAATTCCAGGTGGGCTTGGCTCTCTAAGCCAGCTCCTTCTGAGATCTCCCCACCACTGAGATGTGCAAACATGCCTTGTCATTCTTGCTGGTTGCCTGATGGGTAACTTTTAGCACACGTATGTGCGTACACACACGCTGTTAGAATAAGCATAACAGGGTGACACCTTCAAAGCCTCTCTCTGCGGAAGGAAAGGAGGAGCCCCAGGGCTTATTGTCAAGTTCCTTCCCTCCCCACAGATTCTACAGATGACATCCCAATCCCCTGTGGTTTCTGAATGGAGAGGCCAGGTGTAATTATTTGAATGACGGGAGAGAGTCACTTCACAGGCTACTTTTAAGGAGCTGCCTCGATGTCAAGCACTAGGATTGTCCTGAGAAAACCAGGCTTGTTATTATTTCTTTTGGGTGGAGGAGGGATTATGTCCACACAAAATAAATGAATTTTTGAATCAGTATGTAAAGCAAACAAGAACAGACCAATCTAGGGAAGGGAGGGAGGAGATGCCAGCTGCTGCTAGGCCTTGTTACACAGTCTTCCCCTCATACGCATTTTCATTCGTTCCCCGCGGCAGCCACATCTCAAGAACACTCCTTTGAAGGACTCCTTCGAAGCTTCTGTGTGGCTAGAACCTGATCACCACTGCGAATGAAAACACGCTCCTCCCTTCAGGGAAACGTTAGCAAGAGCAGACCTTTATTGGGGCAGGGGCCCAATGTCTGACGGTTTGTTGTCCAATGTGGAAGGCTTCGACAGTGAAATTCTGGCTGCTGGATTCTTTGCATGTCTGTCAGGGCTTAGAGGCTCTGGGCTTTCTGGGTCAAATCAAAGGTGAATTTTTTTTCTCTCGGTTCCTATAGTTCAGGTCTTCACGGGCTCTTACTTGGGCTGCTGTCATAGTCTCTGAATCCAACCCTCCCGCCTTCCCTTCCTCCACCCTTCTTTCCAATGTCTATCGCTACAAGACAAATCGCCCCAAAACTAGCCTGTTCAGGAGCTCTTTCTGGCAGTGACCTCCACGTTCCCTGGACTTCACGGTTTCCCCACCTGCATCTGTCCACTCTCTCTGGGCCTGAGATCTGGGGCCAAAACGGAGTAAAGGCATCTAAGGAAAAATATTTCTCCAACCAGGTGCCGCCCATTTTAACCCTGGAGCCTCTCCCTCTCCCTACTCACAATTAGCTGAATTTTACAATTTTACCTTTCATACTTGGAGCCAAATGTGGCCCAAGAACACCTGAGGGGATATTCTCATTTCTACTTTGAAGGCTAACATTAGTTTAAGGGAAAGGGATTGAGTGAGTACTGGAAAGCTGGTAACCTTCACTGTGTGGGATGTTGGCAAATCAGGTATGGACCAAGCCTGCTGTGTTCGGAAAATGGCATGCCAGCTGAGCTTCTCTCCCTCCTCTGGGGGTATAGGGCACTTACTGCCAATTGTGGGCTCACTCTGCACTCTGAGGTGTGAGTTTAGCATTTATTCCTCACCTTCTTGGGCAGCCCCTTGGATGGAGCACTATTTTTCATTGAGATGGCAGGTTATACTTGGAAGGGGTTTGAATAGAGAGGCTGGGGAGTTAAGGGAGGACATTCTTTGAGTCGTAAGAACACAGGCTTTGGTGTCAGACAATCTCAGGTTTAAATCCCTGCTTTGCTTCTATTGGCTATATGACTGTCTGTCTGAAGCTCAGTTTTCTCATCTACAAAATTAGTATAATAATGGCACCTACTTCTCTTGGTAGCTGTCAGGATTAGATCACACACAGGAAGTCCTAACACATAACCAGCACATCACATATGCCAACTATTGCCATCATCACCGAAGATTAAAACATGCTTTTTGCTTGTTGGGATTTCTTCAATCTTTAAAAAAAATTTCCTGGAAAATTGGAAAGTCAAAAAACAACAACAAATGATGTTGCACTTTCAGGGTTGGCTCTGAGATAGACTTTCACCTTGACTAAATAGTTTCCAACTTTAGAAAAGTTAAATGCACTGAAAGCCAGTTTTAAGAAGACTGTATCACTCATGTCTGTTTGCAGGGTTGAGGGTGGGAGAGAAGGTGTGGCATCGTGCTCATCTGCAGTGTCCCTCCCTCAGGACCCAGCCAGAGCCTGGGAACTGCCTTGGTCCTGCTTCCAAGAGAGGCTACAAGTCCAAGAGCAGCGTCTTTCCCCCTCATCCTTGAGTCAGAGACATTCATAGTAATCACTGTGCCTGAGAAGCCCACCCTCAGCTAAAGTCAGTCCCTGCAGTAAAGGGATGCATTTAGGATGATTTACACTCTCCCAGCTGGGTGTGTGGTGAGAGCAAGCGATGTCCTTCAGAATGCCCACACTGTAATTGCTTTCATTTTATGAGAAGTGTGCTTAAATTGTAGTCCAGTTTGCAAAACTAGGCCAACTAACAGGTCAATAGTGATGCAACTATGTAGTGCACTTGAAGTTGTCAAAATGGGAACATCAATAAGAAGACCTTTGTGAGCAAATTATTTCCTTTTAGACATGGTTTTATGTCATATAAGCATGTGTATACATATAATTTGTTACCATATTTTATCAATTCTAAGATGTAGATTTTTTTTTCACATTTTAACATTGGATATCCGGATATGTGTTACAATCAATGGCATCTTACAATCATTGGAGACTAGATGGCCTGTCATTGAAAGCAGATGTGCAAACTTGACCTTGGTTGTTCATATTGATATCACTTCAACTAAGTAAAGTGCATTGCTGCGTATTGACTTTAAATGCTATTTACAATGTCTTCAGAAAGGTTACACTACAATTTAGCATTGAAACGAAAGGTTGTTGTGTGTAGTAGAAGAACACAGAAACAGCAGTAAAACCTAGACATGTTGTCAGTGAAGCAAATATTCATTGTTGGAGAAATAATTGTATTTCCATATTTTCTCAGCAAGCAATAGTCATGTACGTTATATAGGTCATAAAAAGGAAGATACCCACAAGCTGTGTTGGATTTGTATTAAGATACTTGCAAAAGGATTGCCCAGGGGCCGGTCCCGTGGCTTAGTGGTTAAGTGTGTGCGCTCCGCTACTTGCGGCCCAGGTTTGGATTCCAGGTGCGCACTGAGGCACCGCTTGTCTGGCCATGCTGAGGTGGCGTCCCACGTACAGCAACTAGCAGGATGTGCAACTACAACATACAACTATCTACTGGGGCTTTGGGGAGAAAAAGGGGAAAAAAAGAAGAAGAATTGGAAATAGATGTTAGCTCAGGGCCCGTCCTCCTAAGCAAAAACAGGAGGATTGGCATGGATGTTAGCTCAGGGCTGATCTTCCTCACAAAAAACAAACAAACAAACAAAAGGATTGCCCAGTACCCTCCAAACCATGCAACTGAAGGCCTGAGAGACTGACAAATTCTTAGAATAAATGGAAGAAATTTCAAAGCAACAAGAGGTGAATGTGACTGATATACCCACCATGCAGGATGATTATCAAGGAATTGTGTTTAATCAACAGCATTTTTTGCTTCAGTGTTCCTAAAATAATGTGCATTTTGCAATCAATAGAGTCTTAAGAGTCCTTGAAATAGGATACATTGAAATGACACATAAGCAGTTCATTATCAGCAAGTGCTGGCATTATCTAGAAAATATGTTTTGCATATTGCAATGCTTAGCAAATGACAGGTGCACACACTTCAAAAGTACATACTCCCTCTGTTTTTTGGCCTCTCTTGTAAACAGTTCTAAAACTAGACAAAATACACGAGGCAACTGTTTTCAACACAAGACAACAGACAGTGCAAGACTCTGAATTTTGAGAGTAAAGAAACTCACATTTTCCCTGGCCCTGTGCCTGAGGTCACTTTCCAGATTGGAGAAGGGAAGTTGAGTTCAAGTGGAACACAAGGGTCTTGCTGGGTAGAGGAGGCAGAGAATGAAGTCTGGGGTCACTAGGGTGGCTGGAATTAGTAGAGCAGGAGGCCAAAGAGGAAAGAGTGCACAAGGAGGAGCAGTCTGGACTGTGTACGTGCAGGGCAAGACTCTGCTGGAATGCGGAGAGCTAAATCAAGATACTAGAAGTTGGGAAGTTCTGGGAAATATTAAAGTTCCCACACAACCAGAGTTCAGAGATCTTGCTAAGCACCTCGAGCATTCAGTTGAGACCTCAGAAAGGCCACACTTTAGGAGTAAGGACCAACTCCTAGATTGAGGGCCATATCTCTAGGACATAGACAAAACTAGATGGCCCTAACAAAGCCTAAATCAAAGCCCGACAGGATCAAGAGGATCCACCAGTAATTTAACCACTTGTCAGAGCAAACCCTAACACTCTTTAAAGGAAAACAACATAGTCCAGACTTCCTGCAATGTATCATTCACAGCTTTCAGCATAAAATAAAAAATTACCAGACATGTGAAACCGGAAAATAAGACCCACAACCAATTTTAAAAAATATTAAATAGAAATACACCCTGAAATAAACCAGATGTTGGAATTAACAGGCAAAGACTTTAAAACAAAGATTACAAATATGTTTAAGATTTAAAAGAAAAGATTGACAGAATGAGTGAATAGTTGGGAAAGAAGACAAGGACTTTAATAGTTATTTAAAATGTGTAAAGATTTAAAGGACAAGATTGACAGAATGAGTGAATAGATCAGTAAATTGGAAAGGGAAACAATAAAACTATAAAAAATGGCTCTGGGTTACTTAGTTACCGGGAAAGTGCTGCGTAGTGCTTAAGAGCACAAGCTCTGGACCCAGACTGCTTAGGTTCAAATCTTGGTTTTTCTCCTTAGCTGTGAGACCCTGGGAAATTTACTTACCCTCTCAGAGCCTTAGTTTTCTCATCAGTAAAATGGGAATGATGGTAATAATAGTGCCTACCCTTTTGGGCTGTTGTGAGAATTAAATGAGATAAATGTAAAATGCTTTTTTCAGTGCCTGACATATACTAAGAACTTTTTTTTTTTATTATTTCAGATTTTATAGGGTTCACCTCAGAACTCCAGGACAGTACTCTCTTTTAGAACTGAAAAAAGGACTTATAATTTGAGGTCAGTTTGTGGACCTCACCTCTTACTCGTGGGGTTAGATCATACTTTTACAAACAGTTGATGTAGGTACATTATTGTTGTGTGGATTGAACCACGAAAAGTCAAAGCAATGGCCGAACACTTGTTAAAAATTTGTCCAGAGTTTTTAACTTCGTTCAACTTCATGTTTTCCTCCATAGGGAGAAATGGGGATAGGAATTAGGTGAGTAGGGGGTAGTGTTGGTGAGGGGAATAAGAAAGAGATAGAGAAAAGAAGAAAAAATCCACAAACAAAATGTGATTCTACTCTTTCAGTTGGTTTTAAATTGAAAACACTTAAAATCACTTCCAATTTGAGGAGGACTTATTATTTAAAACGTAGATCCAAATTCTTCTTTTCCAAGTAAATGTTTCAATTTCACTGACTCCCTTATTTGATGGCTTTGGGTGACTGTGAAGTCCCCTGATATTAAAGTTGGTCACATTGTTTATGCTAGTCATAATTTGATGATGTTATCAGAGACTGTGTTCTGGCTGTAGAGATTAATAAAATAATGTTAGGCCACCTTATCATACCTTAATAACATTACTGACTGTTGAGCCAGGCAGAAATATTAGTTTACTAGAGAAACAGTTGTGCTATAGAATTTCTCAACTGAGGCAGAGATTTTCCAATGGAATTAAATGAAATAAAATCTACAGGTAGGTGTAGAGGTGCCATTTTCTTAAAAATTCTGTTAAATTTCCATAAACACAGTGCAGCTTTCTTAATCACCCTAGACCATCGTGCATTTATCCTAGTTTTTCTTTATCTTTTAATGTACTATATGCATTTTTAGATCAAGATACTGTCTGTCCAGCTCCTGAGAACAGGGACTATGTTTTATATCCCTTTCTATTACAGTGCCTAAGTGCCTGGCATAAAAATATCAGTGCTATTAATGCATTAAAAAATTTCTTTATTAATATTATCATTATTAATTACAAGTAGTGTCATTATTTCAAGCTATAAATGTGATAGATCACCTGCAAAAAATACTTATTATGGCAATTTAGATTTCCAATTGGCTGATACCCTGACAAATTCATTTAAGATTTATAAAGCTAACTAAATGAGTAATTTTATAATTCATTAAGAAGTTGACATCATCTTTGTTTAGGTGGCTATAGAAGAACAACCGTATTTTTCAAAGAAAAAAGGAGCAATTGTGATGGTGTGGTTCAAGCATTCACTTTGGAGTCATACAGATGGGACATCAATCAACATTTGGCTCTTCTTCTTAGCTCTGTGACCTTGGAGGAGTTAGTTTCCTCTTTTGTAAGTTTTTGCTTTAATGGTTTCCTTCCTCTCTAAAGAGTGATAAATAAAATGTAAAAAGTTCAAATTAAAAGGTATAGCTTCAATTAAAAACAAAATCTACATATCTATGCACCAGAAACATACGATAGTATACTGAGACTAAAAGTATGGGTCTGGGGCCAGCCCCATGGCTTAGCGGTTAAGTGCATGCGCTCCACTGCTGGCGGCCCGGGTTCGGATCCCGGGCGCGCACCGAGGCACTGCTTCTCCTGCCATGCTGAGGCCGAGTCCCACATACAGCAACTAGAAGGATGTGCAGATATGACATACAACTATCTACTGGGGCTTTGGGGGGAAAAAAATAAAATAAATAAAATCTTTAAAAAAATAAAGGTATGGGTCTGGTGCCTCCAGGAGCAGAGGCAAGCAACAACAGGAGTTCATACCATTCAAGGGTGTGGAGGCTAAAAGTGCTCCATGCAAGGCAAGGCACCAGATCTAGACTCATCAACAGAAGCCACAGGCTGGGCTGGAGTTCCCTTGCCCAAGAAAAGAGGTGAGGGAAAAAATTCACATCCTACCACTTCCTGGAGCTGTGAGTTACTTAATCTACCTTCCCAGGGCAAGGGAAGTAAGAAGACAAAGCTTCACATCCAGGATCTTGCCCAAGCCTGTGTAAATGGATATGCAAAATTTCTAATATCATCACAGAACTGGGTGTCCTGGGAGGCTGAGTGTAGGCAACAGCAAATCAGTTAATAGAAAGACATGAGCTTGAGAGGTGGAAAGACAGGAGAAAGAGAGTAGAGAGACATCAATTCAAGATAAGTTAAAAATAAATTCAAGGGCCGGCCCTGTGGCTTAGCGATTAAGTGCACGTGCTCCGCTACTGGCGGCCGGGGTTCAGATCCCGGGCGCCCACCGACGCACCGGTTCTCCGGCCATGCTGAGGCCGCGTCCCACATACAGCAACTAGAAGGATGTGCAGCTATGACATACAACTATCTACTGGGGCTTTGGGGGGAAAATAAATAAATAAATAAAATCTTAAAAAAAATAAATAAATAAATTCAAAAACACATGAAGAAAAACTAATTCTAACAAAGGCAGTCAACAAAATCAATAAGCAAAAAATGAATTCATACCAGATAAAAGGAAAATAATAGAGTAATCTGAAAACTACTTTAACTGTGCTAAGAATTCTCAGGAGATGAAGAAATAGTCATAAAAATGAGAAATTACTGAACAAAAACAAACAGAAATGAAACAAGACCAGGCAAGTGTGCTAAGGAACCAATTAGAAATCTTAGAAATAAAAAGTACAGTCATTGAAATAAAAGCTCAATAGACAAAATTCTAATATTAATCAATTGGAAGTGAGTCATGAAGGTTGAACTCAGAAGTTAGCTCAGAAAGAGGGAAGAATAAAACACAAAAAAAGAGATTAGATTGACAGTCTTAAACATTTAAAAGGAGTCCCAGAATAAGTGAATTACAAATGGGCAAAAAAATAATATTCTAAGAAAATTCTGGGAATTTTCTAGAATTAAAGAAAAGCATAGGTCCTTAGATTCACAGTATGTGCTAAAAGCCATGCAGGATAGATAAAGATAAATCCATATATAGACACATTTGGGGAAAACTGAAGTACCTTAAGGGTAAGAAGAGAATCTTAAATGTTATCAGAGGAAAAAAATATAAATCACCCACTGCAACTTTACTTCTTCAGAAACATTTTGGCTATTCTAGATTCTTTGCATTTCTATATGAACTTTAGATTCAGCTTGTTAACTTTTAGAGAAAAGGCCTTCAAAGATTTTGATCAGGACTCTGTTGAATCTATAGATCAGTTTGGAGAGGACTGTCCAATCTATGGCATGCCCTTGAGAGAACAGGCTTGGGGAGATTAAAATACTAGCCCAACGTCATGTAGCAGGTAATTGGCAGAGCAGGGACCAGGGAAGTAGGGGGCTCAATGGTAAAAGCAGAAGCTTTACTGCAAGCTAAACTTGTTTTTGAACTACAGGGATATCAGCTAAAAATTCCTTTCTTTCAGGTGAAATAGCACTGAATAAGGGAGGGAGAGAAAGAATCTCAAACTGTGGACTTTCTGAGAACCTAACCTCAGACATATAATAGAAGGTGATTTTAGGTGCTCCTTTCCTCCATGAATGTCTATCACTATATGTCTAAGTCTTACAGGTCAAGGCCAAGAATGATGATATTTTATTCACCAATACTTCCCGGCCCAGAGCTTTTTCTTCTCTGTGAAGGTCGAGTTTCTCTCTGCTCTGAATAAATTACAAGCTGGCATCGTTATGTTCCTGTTAGTGGGGAGGGAAGTCCAATGGCCTTTCCTCCTGCTGCAGAAGCAAGATAGCACAGGCAGAGGCAGGGCATTAGTCTTTCCACCAGAGCTAAAGAATCTCCTTTAGCCCCAGATGAGTGAGAACCACAGAAGTTCAGGAGAGAAGACAAGGTCTGTGACCCTCCAGGTGGCTACAAGTAGGAGAGAGTTTTTGTCCTTCAGATAACAGCCTTTCTGGTTGGGGTGTGAGCTCTTTCTAGTGGACTGTGACAGCTTCCCACAATGCCGTTTCCTCTTCCTGTTCTGCTAACAGGGCTCATCTTTACTGTGGGAAAACCTATCCATGTGATTTGGATGGGCCTGCAATTCCCCTCGTTACCTGCTCCCTCATGGGTGGGCCATAACAGTAGGTCTGGCCATTCTCCTGGTTGCAGTGATTGGTTCACAAATCAGCACTAACGCAAGCAGAGCCAATCAGAGTTCCTCTATAAGACTTGATATATAACCATTGAGGGAGCTGGACTCTGTCTTTATCCTGGATAAAGTATAATCAGTAGGGGCCTCTGTAATCAGGAGCTGTGTGTGGTAATCTTTCCACCAAAAGACAAGAGTCTGCCTGAGAATGCAGCTGGCACAGAGGACTGAGAGCGAGGCGCAAGAGAGAAAGAGACAGAGGTTAGACAGCACCCTTTAACACCTGGATCCATCTGTGCCTGAGGGGATTTCCTAGCGCTAGTAGTCAATAAATTCCGGTTCTGTGTAAGCTTATTTGAGCCAGGCTTTGGTTACATTCAACTAAATCTGAACCCTGATTTCTATAAACTCTGTCCTGCCTTGTTTATCCGGGTGAATGGAGGAAGAAATATTTTTTCTTGGGCTAGGATCTCTCTTCACTGCTCCCCCGTGGAGGGCATAGGAGAAAAGGGCTGATGGGGACTGATGTGGAGGAGAGAATCTTAGATCAGCTTCCCTTTAAAATTCAGCTGGGGTGCTGCTGGGAAGAAGACACTGGTGAACACCAATGCAGCTCAACAAACACATTCAGAATGAATAAGACTTAGTCATGGTCCTGAGGAGGTCTTGGTGGGGGTGGTGATCCATATACAGGAAGTTGAATATTCAGAATATTCATCTATGAAATGTCCATTGTACTAAGCGAGGTCTGCCTCTCCAGTGTCACAGAGCGGCCCACGTCCAGCTGAACTGTGGTGCTCTCTGGCAGGAACAAACTGCAATCTACTTAATTTCTCCGAGGCTCATTGACAGTGAAGTGGTTACATGATTATGGGGAACTAAGGCTGATTTACAAAGCAGGGCTCGTGTGAGGATGGTACTGCTATGGTTTCCAGCTCTGGCGACTGGGGAGACAAGCTATTGACCAAAGGATCTCGCTTTGCAAATTAATAAGACAAAGCTTCTGAAATTAGGCTGGGTCTGTTGAACTAAGAGCTAATAAGAATTCATTAAACAAATTCATTAAACAAATTCATTAAACAAATTTATTAAGTTGTAATTAAAGTACAATAAACAGCACATATTTAGAGTGTACAATTTGATCACTTTTGACATATACCAAACCCTTGAAGCCGTCACCACAATCAAGATAATAAACATTTGCATCTCCCTGGAAAGTTTCCTGGTGTCCCTGCCCTCCTTCCCTCTGCATCCCCAGGCAACCACTGATCTGTTTTTGTCACTATAGATTTGTTTCCATCTTCTAGAATTTCTAATAAGAATTTTATTGTGAGTTGAAAACAGTGTCTAGATAGAACAGTGCTGCCTCCTCAAAACAGGTAGGGAAAGCTCCCCTGAATTAGTTGATTTGGGAGCAGAGACCCTCTCTGCCCAGCAATAAATTAACAGATGTTTTCTTCTCACTGTCCCTTGAGAAACCAACAATGTGCTGGCTGGGGTGGTGGCATGTGATTTGAAAAATGCGCAACAGGAGTTAACGGAGTAGAGCCAAGGGTCTTAGGAGGATGGTGTATGGGATGAGGGTGGTAAGAAGCCTTAGTGTCTGATCCTGGGCACTTCATCTTTGCTGAGATGAGAATCAAGCTTAAACTGAAGCACAAGAAATGTAAGATTGCCTTTAAATGCCAATGTCTCTAAACAATGGAGCAAATTAGTAGCAGAAATGGTGAAATCGCTCCTTGGGGCATTTATCATTATCACTAATTTTTTTAAAAAAAGATAAATTCTTATCTTTATGAGTTGAAGTAGCCATAGTCCAGTCTAAAGACAGAGGAATGGACTGAAGATATCCTAAATTCTCATCCAGCTCTGACTCAATCGTAAAGAAAGCTTTAATGTGTTTTATATAAACATCCTTTGAAGAGTAACTTGTCAAGTGAACATTTAAAAGTGTCTGAGCCTAACTTGACGAGCTTCTTTTTGAGACTGTGAGCAGTAAGCTATTGCATCGAGAAGGATCAGCAGTGAGTAGGTTCTCTAATGTAGGACATAGGTCTGCTCACACACCTTCTCCTGTGTGCTTGCTCGGCTGCCAACCTGGGACCTACCACTGCCATGAAGTAATCTACCTTTGGGACATAATTTTAGCCTCAAAGACAGTAAAAAGGCATCATTAAAAACTGAAATGATTTACATCTACAGATAAATCATGCCCAATTTTCCCCCATACATCCTCTCTCAGGCGATTAAAACTTGATGGATCCAATTCCATTGTTGAACAAATATCATCTGCCATACCTTGGCTCTCTTCAATGTTTCAGGGCTGCAGGTGATCAATATGTGCTACCTGAAAAATCATTTTGTTTATCTTTTATAAAACCACATTAGAAATTAACGTCAAATGAACTGGAAATCAAGTCTTGAGTCCCTCCTCATCTGGGGCGGTGGTGGGGCACTGGGGGAAGTACATTGAAATCATTGACGATGGGAAATCATCCCCTTTGTGTTTTTTTCACACTGTGAAGTAAATGTCTGTGTGCTTGCTTGTTCCCTCCAGCAGGTCCCTAGGCAGGGGCCATGCCATATTTGTTTTTATGTTCCTAGTCCTTAATCCCGTGTCTAACACACAGTAAGAGCTAAATAAACGTCTACTGAATAAAGGAATGAACGAGCCAGAGTTACTACTGATGAACATTCATATTGTTTCCAGTTTTTTCTTAAAAGAGATAAGTGCCTAAAATCTTCATGAAGAGATTTTTTTCCTTTGGGTTCATTATTCCCTGAAAACATAATTCCATGAACGGGATTATTGGATTAACGAATATCAATATCTTTTTATCGTTCTTATGTATTTTATATTGCTTTTGAAAGTGATTTTTAGATCAATTTACAATTCTAACATCTCTAATATTGGGACAACCAGACTTTCTGATGCAATATGAAGCACACAGTGTCATCTATGACATGCTCTTGCCCCAAATTTTAACCTAAATTTAGAACTAAATTTTAGTCTCAGAAGATGACTCATTCTATAGGACATCTGATTGTGTCTCTTCAATTGGTCAGTGTTGTGAAAGAATAAAAAAGAGGAGAGGGAGACTATTCTAGATTAAAAGAGATTTAAAAGCTGTAACAACAAATGCAACATGTGGACCTTGATTGGATCATTTTTCAAACAAATTAGCTAAAAAGTCAGGTAGGGGACAATTGGGGAAATATAAAATGGAATGAATATTAGATAACATATTAAGGAATTATTAATTTTGTTAATTGTGATCATAGTACTTTGGTTATGTAGGAAAATGTCCTTACATTTTAGAGGATGCATACTGAAGAATTTAGGGATGAAATGGCATGTATTTAGAGTTTTCCTTAAGATATTTCAGCAAAAAAAAAAAAAAATAGACAAGGGAAATATGGCAGCATAAAACAAATGCTAAATACAGGTGATGGGTTTATATGGAGGGGTTTACTACAGTAGTCTCTATCTTTTGTTATGTTCAAAACTTTTCATTGTCTTCAACATGTGGCTTCCATTTCATGATCTAAGATGGTTGCTTTAGCACTTGCCATCCATTTGCATCCCAGAGAGTTCAAAGGTGAAATGGGTCAACCACTCATTCCTTTTAAGAGTATGACTTGAGGTGACTTACATTGCTTCTGCTATCATTGTATTAACTAAAACTCGGTCATATAATTTCAGAAAGCTGGAAAGAAGGCTGGAAATTGTCAACTCTAGTTGGGAAGCCCTGTGACCAACTAAAACTCAGTGTTTTCTTATTAAAGGAAGAAAAGGAGGCTGGGTATTGGTAGTCATAGCATTCTCTGCTACAATCCACCTCTCAGGCCACTCAAATATCTATATGCACCCTTCACCCCAGAGAGCATGGCCTATCCCCAAGTGCAACAAACATTTGGTGACTTCTTCCATTTCCAAGTCTAGGATTGCAACATCTCCACTTGGAGGTCTAGTAAGCACATCAAATCTCACGTAACAAAAACCCAGTTCTTAACTCTAATATCCCAAAGCCAGATCTTCCCTGAGTTTCTCCATCTCAGTTAATGGCAATCCCATTCTTCAGATTCCTCATGACAAAAGATTGGAGTTATCCTTGGCTAATCTTTTTTTCCTCACGTACAACATCCAGTCCTCCCTGTGGGAAGGATTCCCTGACTCTCCTGGATGTGGTGGGGGATGCTCTCTGCCACCCAAATTTGGATGCTTTGGGGTTTTACCCTGTCTATTATAGGTCTAATCTTTTATGAGAACATCTCTGTTTTCTTCACTCATAAAAGACAAAACTGAGGAGTACAGAGTTCTTAGCTCACACATTTCCTCTCAGATGGCTGTAGATGTTACTCCACTGCCTTCTGGAGTAGAGGGTTCTAAAGAGGATGTTGGAACGTTTTGTTGTTGTTGCTTGAAGATTTAGCCATTTGAATAAAATGCCTATTGGTTTGATAGCCATATGATATCAGAATTTACCCCTCAATGGTGATCCAATTTATTTCAGGGGGTTCCCAGACTGTTGCCTCGTATTATTCACAAACTGACATATGGCGTGGTCTTTGTCTTACTCCTTCTTCCTATTTGTGCCCATCCGCTGCCTCCAAAGCTGCCTGGAGAGGCTCCTTGGCTGGCAGGGCCCACCATTGGTGGTATTTGAACTTGCTTCCTATCCTATACACTGTCTTCTGGGATATGCACAGGCCTTTCTAAAACACATACACGCAGAACTCAATTTTTGTGACATTTGCCTATTTACATAAAACTTACCTGATTTTGTTCCGAAGCTAACTAATTTCTAAATCTCTAGAGATCGACTAATCTCTAAAGTAGTGTAATGAGCCAGAAGTCACTGTGGCTGGAGACAGGACTTGACATTCACAGGAAGTACACTAGAACCCTCAGCTCGATGGATGAACTCAGTGGGTGAATTAAGTAAGTGTAGAGTGAGCCAGTCTGGGGAAGCTCAGGTATAGAAGTTGGTTCCACTTTGATCCGGGCGCCTGTGAGCATCAGTTACACAGAACTGCGAGTTGCTGGGTAAGACCTCCATCGCCTGCCACTGGGAACATTCTTCTTTCTTCACAGGATGGGAACCCAGGCAAATTTCCCTTGAGTTACGGATGTAAGGAACATGCCTTCACAATAACAAAATGTACACTGGGTGATGCTTCTTTCCTTTACTTTCTTTTAAAAAGCACAGGTCTGTATATGACAAAAGTAATAAATCTTTATCATAGACATTTTGGAAAAGACAAAAAAGCATCAAAGAAAACAACAGTCAGTCATAACCCACCGTCTAAAGATGACTGCTCTTAACTTTTTGTATATTCTTTTACTTTTAAATGTGAATATATATGCTAGATGTCTGATAAAAGTCTGATTGTATGGTTGTGGAGTTTTACGTCTTCTTTTTGTCATTTGCATACCTTGAGAACTTATCCTTCTAGAACCTGATTTATTTTTTCTGAAATGAAAAATCCCCTGTCTTCCCAATCTCCTTTTTGGAAGTAACCACTGTAGCAGCTTGGTACATATTATTTCAGATGTTTTCTGTTTATACAGATATGAAAAATAAATATCTTTGAACACATATATCCCTTTTTAAAACAATAAATGGAATTGTGTCCTATGTATTATTTACTTTTGATCACTGAACAAGGTATCCACTTAGTCATTTAATAATCGTTGATGCTGCCTCTGTGCAGGTGCTAAGAACCGTGGACACCTTCCCAGGGCATGGCAAGAAACTCCTCATTTTTAAAAATGGGTACGGATTCCATAAATAATATATTTAACTATTCGCCTACACTTTCAGGTTGGTTCTAATATTTTTGCTTTGACCAACAATGTTTCTCCCGTTTGTCTAATACTCTGCTAGCCCAGACGATGAGGAAAGTGGCAATTAATTCAGCAGATGAGTTAATTACCCTCTTATATTAGCTACCACCTGTCTTCTGGATATGTCATTTAAAAAATACTAATTGCTATTACATATCATTAGTGCTGCATTGGGGTTTTGCACTATTATCGTTTTAAAAATTCACGCAGTTTCATGTTGGTCAGGAAGCTTTTAACACGTTGAGAGGAATGGGGATTTGATTCACAAGTCCTGGGACCCATCTGGGGCCCTCTTCTCCCACCGCTGGCAAACCAGTGATTGTTGTCCCTGCCCATCTGTTCCAGTCTTAAGGGTGGGAGCTGACATATTGACTCCATTTACCGCTTCAAATGCCATTTTTGATAAACTATGGTGGAAGGTCATATTATTTCACATTAAGTCCGTTTTTAATATCTTGAAACGTCTTCAGTTATAGTTTGTAGTTATTGAGTAATGAAGAAACTTGCCAGACCAGCCCTAACTCTGCTCCACGTCACCCCTTCTTCAGCGTCAAGTTCTTCTCTTCCCAGCCCTCCCTGACACTTGCTCTCATGTCCTTGCCGTGGGTAGACCCTCGGCTTGGGCACAAGTCCCCTCCTGACCTGCCTTCGATACTGCTCCTGCCTCAGGTAGCACACCCCCACGCTCCCCTCCCTTCGGTCATGTTGAAACTGCAGGTCCTGGAATGAGCGAGAAGTTCCCAACGTTCTCTTTTAACACAGACTGTTTCCTTAACTGGGAATAAACCCCCTTCTCCCTTTCTGGGCCAACTTTCTCTTAAGAATATTCAAATTCGTGACTATACTGAAGTAACCCAGCTGGTGTATAATCGAAAGAATAGTTCAGTTAACTTGAAACAAACACAGGGTACCCTGTCTCAGGGAGTGGTCAGGCTCCGAAGCCAGTTCATATGGGGCAAAAATCCATGTTTAGTTAAAATACCAAATACTAAGTAAATACATGTACTAAAAACTACATGATAAGTCGAACAAAGTTACATCCCCTGGAGAATTATAGAACCATTAGGAGGCTTGTTAGACAATGCTCTTAGTACAACACTCATAGGCTATGTCATGATTTTTTTTTTTTTTTTTTTGCCTTATCCCCTGAGTTTGGGTAATTTGTCTCATATCTCTCAACATCTCAGTTTCTTCCTGTGTAAAATGAAATAGTAATGCTACTTCCTATCTCCTAGGTTGTTTTGAAGATAGGATGAGTCAATATGTGTAAAATGAGTAATCAGTAATGCCTCAGCTAATTTATTCAACTAAGAATACTTTTAAAATTAGTTGTTACCCAGTAGAAGATCGATAAGTTGCACATGATTTCTGCCCAGCAGAAAGGATCACCCCAAAAGTTACAGGTCTAGTGCCCATAGAACATTGAATAGTCTTGTGTCTAACTTTGCAATCATACCCATGGTGAGGTATTCAATAAATGCAAGCTCTTGTTGGTAATCAGCAGTGGTGACCAGGATCATGTTATGTCCTAACTCTTGAAATCAGTCCTCAGATGTATTAGAGCAGGAGACAGTGGCATGATGCTCAGGAAGCGCTGCTGACAGTTCACACGCTCAGCTGAAGGGTGATGGGAACCCATGCCAGGCTGTGTCCTTTGGGGAAGGTCAAGTGATCCTCGCTCATTACATGTCAGACTCTGACATTGGGTTTGGCCAATTCCCTTCCACTTACAGCCACCCCAATCACAAAAATGGCAGGGAAAACTGGTCTGGTGGCTGCAAATGCGAAACTTTCAGATGAAGCCCAGACAACAAAATACAGTTGGTTCCTCCTGAAGCAGGATCCCCATTGGGCATCGTTGCTTGAATTTCTCCGCCCATGTGAGTGACAGCACAGCAGATGGGCTGCACCACAGGATCTTTTCCTACATAAGAAGTGACCCGTTCTCCAGAAGGACAGGAGTCTTCTAACCCTTGCTTCTTCTCCCTGGGCATTTCAACACAGAGGACAGCCACTGGGCCTTCCGGGCGTTGCTTCACTTCAGCTTTTCATCTGTTTGCCCTATGTCTTTGTTCCCTTGGCTTAACAATCCTAGAATTTTCTTTTTTTTTTTTTCCCCTGAGAAGAGGAATAGTCCTTTCTCTCCTTTATTTTTTTATTTTCTTTTTTCCTTCAGTTATTTTTTTTTTAATTTTTTGTTTATTGCAGTAACATTGGTTTATAACATTGTATAAATTTCAGGTGTACATCATTATACTTCTATTTCTGCATAGATTACATCATGTTCACCCAATACTAATACATGTTCACACCCAAATACTAATTACAACCCATCACCACACACATGTGCCTAATTCTCCCTTTCGCCTTCCTCCCTCCCCCTTTCCCCTCTGGTAACCACCAATCCAATCTCTGTCTCTATGTGCTTGTTTGTTGTTGTTATTATCTACTACTTAATGAGTGAGATCATACGGTATTTGACCCTCTCCCTCTGACTTATTTCACTTTGCATAATACCCTCAATGTCCATCCATGTTGTCACAGATGGCTGGATTTCATTGTTTCTTATGGCTGAGTAGTATTCCATTGTGTATATATACCACATCTTCTTTATCCATTCATCCCTTGATGGGCACTTAGGTTGCTTCCAAGTCTTGGCTATTGTGAATAATGCTGCAATGAACACAGGGGTGCATGTATCTTTACGCATTGGTGTTTTCATGTTCTTTGGATAAATACCCAGCAGTGGAATAGCTGGATCATATGGTAGTTCTATCCTTAATCTTTTGAGGAATCTCCATACTGTTTTACATAGTGGCTGCACCAGTTTGCACTCCCACCAGCAGTGTACGAGAGTTCCCTTCTCTCCACATCCTCTCCAACACTTGTTGTTTCCTGTCTTGTTAATTATAGCCATTCTGATGGGCGTGAGGTGATATCCCATTGTAGTTTTGATTTTCATTTCCCTAATAGTTAATGATGTTGAACATCTTTGCATGTGCCTGTTGGCCATCTGTATATCTTCTTTGCAGAAATGTCTGTTCAGGTCTTTTGCCCGTTTTTTAATTGGGTTGTTAATTTTCTTGTTGTTGAGATGCATGAGTTCTTTATATATTTAGGAGATTAAGTCCTTATCAGATGTATGGTTTGCAAATATCTTCTCCCAATTGTTAGGTTGTCTTTTCGTTTTGTTGATGGTTTTCTTTGCTGTGCAGAAGATTTTTAGTTTGATGTAGTCCCATTTGTTTATTTTTTTTATTGTTTATCTTGCCCTGTCAGACACGGTGCTTGAAAATATGTTGCTAAGACTGATGTTGAAGAGCGTACTGCCTATGTTTTCTTCTAGAAGCTTCATAGTTTCAGGTCTTACATTCAAGTCTTTAATCCATTTTGAGTTAATTTTTGTGTATGGTGTAAGGTAATGGTCTCCTTTCATTTTTTTGCATGTGGCTGTCTAGTTTTCCCAACACCATTTGTTGAAGAGACTTTGTTTTCCCCATTGTATGTTCTTGGCCCCTGTGTTGAAGATTAGCTGTCCATAGATGTGTGGGTTTATTTCTGGGCTTTTGAGTCTGTTCCGTTGATCTGTGTGTCTGTTTTTGTGGCAATACCATGCTGTTTTGGTTACTATAGCTTTGTAGTATACTTTGAAATCAGGGAGTGTAATACCTCCAGCTTTGTTCTTTTTTCTTAGGATTCCTTTAGCTATTTGGGGTCTTTTGTTGTTCCATATAAATTTTAGGATTCTTTGTTCTATTTCTATGAAAAATGTTGTTGGAACTTTGATAGGGATTGCATTGAATCTATAGATTGCTTTAGGAACTATAGACATCTTAACTATGTTAATTCTTCCAATCCAAGAGCATGGAATATCTTTCCATTTCTTTGTGTCTTCTTCAATTTCTTTCAGCAATGTTTTATAGTTTTCAGTGTACAGATCTTTCACCTCTTTGGTTAAGTTTATTCCTAGGTATTTTATTCTTTTTGTTGCGATTGTAAATGGGATTGTGTTCTTAATTTCTCTTTCTGCTACTTCATTGTTAGTGTATAGAAATGCAAGTGATTTTTGTATGTTGATTTTGTATCCTGCAACTTTACCATATTCTTTTATTTCTTCTAAAAGTTTTTTGGTGGATTCTTTATGGTTTTCTATATATAAGATCATGTCATCTGCAAATAGTGACAGTTTCACTTCTTCCTTTCCAATTTGGATCCCTTTTATTTCTTTTTCTTGCCTGATTGCTCTGGCTACAACTTCCAATACTATGTTAAATAGGAGTGGTGAGAGTGGGCATCCTTGTTTGGTTCCTGTTCTTAGGGGGATAGCTTTCAGTTTTTCACCATTGAGGATGATAATAGCTGTGGGTTTGTCATATATGGCCTTCATTATGTTGAGGTACTTTCCTTATATATCCATTTTATTCAGAGTTTTTACCATAAATGGATGCTGTATCTTGTCAAATGCTTTCTCTGCATCTATTGAGATGATCATGTGATTTTTATTCTTCATTTTATTAATGTGGTGTATCACGTTGATTGATTTGCAGATGTTGAACCATCCCCACATCCCTGGAATAAATCCCACCTGATCGTGGTGTATAATCTTTTTAATGTATTGTTGTATGTGATTTGCTAGTATTTTGTTGAGGATTTTTGCATCGATGTTCATCAGTGATATTGGCCTGTAATTTTCTTTTTTTGTGTTGTCCTTGTCTGGTTTTGGTATTGGGGTAATGTTGGCTTAGTAGAATGAGTTAGGGAGCTTCCCCCCTCCTCAATTTTTTGGAAGAGTTTGAGAAGGATAGGTATTAAGTCTTATTTAAATGTTTGGTAGAATTCACCAGGGAAGCCATCTGGTCCTAGACTTTTATTTTTGGGAGGTTTTTGATTACTGTTTTCTACAGTACAGGAAACATTACTTTGATTACTCCTACTGGTGATTGGTCTATTCAAATTCTTTATTTCTTCTTGATCCAGTTTTGGAAGGTTGTATGATTCTAAGAATTTATCCATTTCTTCCTGATTGTCCAATTTGTTGACATATAGCTTTTCATAGTATTCTCATATAGTCTTTTATATTTCTGAGGTGTCCATTGTAATTTCTCCTCTTTAATTTCCGATTTTACTTATTTGAGCCTTCTCTGTTTTTTTCTTGGTGAGTCTAGCTAAAGGTTTGTCAATTTTGTTTATCTTTTCGAAGAACCAGCTCTTGGTTTTATTAATTTTTTCTATTGTTTTTTTAGTCTCTATTTCGTTTATTTCTGCTCTGATTTTTACTATTTCCCTTCTTCTACTGATTTGGGGCTTTGTTTGTTCTTCTTTTTCCAGTTCCTTCAGGTGCATTGTTAGATTGTTTATGTGAGATTTTTCTTGTTTGTTGAGATAGGCCTGTATTGCTATAAACTTTCCTCTTAGAACCGCTTTTGCTGTATCCCAAAAATTCTGGCATGTTGTATTTTCATTTTCATTTGTCTCCAGGTATTTTTTGATTTCTCCTTTGATTTCTTCATTGACCCAATTGTTGTTCAGTAGCGTTTTGTTTACTCTCCACATATTTGTGGCTTTTCTGATTTTCTTCCTATAGTTCATTTCTAGTTTCATACCATTGTGGTCAGAAAAGATGCTTGGTATTATTTCAATCTTCTTAAATTTATGGAGACTTGTTTTGTGGCCTAATATGTGATCAATCCTGGAGAATGTTCCACGTGCCTTTGAAAAGAATGTGTATTCTTCGGTTTCTGGATGGAATGTTCTGTATATATCTACTAAGTCCTTCTGTTCTAGTGTGTCATTTAAGGCCAATGTTTCATTATTGATCTTCTGTTTGGATGATCTATCCGTTGGTGTAAGTAGACTGTTAAAGTCCTCTACTAATATTGTGTTACTGTCTATTTCTCTTTTTATGTCTGTTAATAGTTGCTTTATATATTTAGGTGCTCCTATGTTGGGTGCATAGATATTTACAAGTGTTATATCCTCTTGTTGGATTGTTCCCTTGATCATTATGTAATGCCCTTCTTTGTCTCTTTTTACAGTTTTTGTTTTAAAGTCTATTTTGTCTGGTATGAGTATGGCTACCCTAGCTTTCTTTTCATTGCCATTTGTGTGGAGTATCTTTTTCCATCCCTTCACTTTCAGTTTGTGAGTGTCTTTAGGTCTGAAGTGTGTCTCTTGTATGCAGCATATATAGGGGTCTTGTTTTTTCATTCAATCAGCCACCCTTTGCCTTTTAATTGGAGCATTTAGTCCATTGACGTTTAAAGTAGCTATTGATAAGTATGTACTTGCTGCCACTTTTAAATGTTTTTTTCCTCAGTGTTTTAGTAGTCCTTCTCTGTTCCTTTCTTCTTCTCTTGCTCTCTTCCCTTGTGGTTTGATGGCTTTCTTCCTTATGAAGTTTCCTTTGTATGTAACTTGTCTTTCTCTTGCAGCTTTTAGGGTTCTCTCTTTATCTTTAATTCTGGACATTTTAATTATGATGTGTCTTGGTGTGGGCCTCTTTGGGTTTATCTTGTTTGGTGCTCTCTGTTCTTCCTGTACCTGGATGTCTGTTTCCTTCATTAGGTTAGGGAAGTTTTCAGTTATTATTTCTTCAAAGAGATTCTCTGCCCCTTTGGCTCACTCTTCTCCTTCTGGGACACCTATAACATGGATGTTAGTGTGCTTGATGTTGTCTCAGAGGTCCCTTAGACTGTCCCACTCTTTTTAATTCTTTTTTCTTTTACCTGTTCAGCTTGGGTGATTTCTTCTAGTCTTTGGTCAAGCTCGCAGATCCATTCTTCTGTATCCCCTACTCTGCTTTTGAGTCCCTCTAGTGAATTTTTCATTTCCAGTATTGTATTCTTCATTTCTGATTGATTCTTTTTTATATCTTCCATTTCTTTGTTGACATTCTCACTGAGTTCATCCATTCTTCTCTCAAGATCAGTGAGCATCCTGAACACTCTTTGTTTGAACTCTCTGTCAGGCAGGTTGCTCATTTCTGTTTCACTTAGTTCCTTTTCTGGGGTTTTGTTCTGTTCCCTTACTTGAAACGTATTCCTTTGCCTCCTCATTTTGCCTCTTTCCCTGTGCTTGTGTCTGTGTATTAGGTAGGTCAGCTATGTCTCCTGCTCTTGGAGAGGTGACCTTATATAAGTGATGCCTTATGAGGCCTTTCAGTGTGCTTCCCTCAGTTCTGAATGTTCCAGGAGTGACCCCTACTTGGGCTACATGTGTCCTTCTGTTGTGGTGTGGTTGCTCTCTCTGTAGGTGCCCAGGGAGGCTGAGCTATGCCCCTGGCCAGCTGTTGTAATTCTCAGCTGCTTGTAGTTGTTGTGGGCCCTTCAGTCTCTTTATCGGGTGTGGGGAGCCCCAGCACAGTTGGCTGCAAGTTCTAATAGCATATTTGTGTTGCAGTATTTCTTTTAAGTGAGTAGGCCCCCAGGGTGGCAGGTTGTTAGGCTCAGGGCCTTACAATTGCTATAAGCCTCCAGCCTTTAGGTCTCTTGTCAGCTCTCTGAGGATTGCAGCTGGGTGGAGCTGGCCTCAGGCATGGGAGCACCCAATTGTTTCAGGCTTTGGAAGATGGGGCAAAGCCCCTATGTGGGTCTTTGAGAAGCACAAGACTTTGGCAGCTGACAAGCCCCGCTGCCCACAGGTCCACACACACAGTCAACACAGTCCTGCCCCCTGTGTGTGCCCCGACCTCCTGAAGTGGACCCAGTCTCTCCAAGGTGGGAGCCCCACACACTCCACCACCGCCCCACACTCTCCACCCGCTCCTTGCACACACCCTGCCCCACAGAGTTGGACCCACTCGCCAGGCTGCAGAGAATCCAGGCAGCTCACTTAGCAGGCCCACAAGTTTCCCGAGGGCTTGTTGTTGGGTAGGGCCAGTCCCTACGGTGGGCTGCCTGCCCTGGCTGAGCTGGATTAAATCGGTGCTCTAGTGGGTGGGGCAGACCCTGGGCTAGCAGGCCCCAGGGAGAACTCCAATGGTGTCTGCCAGTGTCTGTGTCAGCACACCCATACCAGGCCACAGCTATGGCCTCCACCAATGTCCCAGTCCCTGGAGAGGTCTCACCTCTCACCGAGATGCACTCAGAGCCTATCAAGTGAGTCTCTTTTCACCAAAGCACTGTGCACGTTTCTTTCTGGTGATTTTAGGCTGCTTTCTGAAATGTGTGAATTTGTGCATGGGCCCTTTAAGAACCGGTTTTAATTTCATCGTGAACCAGCTTTTCTTGGGGTATTCCCCAATGTTTTAGCAACAAGCAAAGTCAGATATTATGCCACTCATCTTGATTGTGCTGGGTCCAAAAAATGCCTACAGTGAGGGCGTTCCCCAGCTCAGGTCCCTGCTCCTCCAGGGAGGGATGCGTACCTTTGGGCTGCTCCCAGGCAGCCGTGAAGCACTGCGGTTTGTGAAGGTGGCGTTTTTTCTCTCCAGAAGGGAGTTTCTGCCTCTTCCACCTCAATTAGGATTGTCGTTTGTTGCAGGAGTTGCTCTTATCCAGTTTTCAGTTCTCTTTCGGGGTAATTTTTCCACGAGAAGTTGTAAATTGGCTGTGTCCACGTGAGGAGGTGAGTTCAGAGTCTGCCTACACCGCCATCTTGACTTCCAGGCCTAGAATTTTCAATACTAGTTCCAGGAACATTTGATGTTGTTTTGTGTTCCTCTAAGAGCAGATTTCCCTCCCTACTTTCACTGAGATATAATTGAATTATATAAAAATAGAAATATAAAATATATAATCATATAAAATATAGTATAATTTTCAAAATTTATAATTATATAAAATATAAATATAAAAATTGCACATACATATAGTGTACAGTTTGATCAGTCTGACATATGTATACATCACCATAATCAAGGTGGCAAACATTTCCATCACTACCAACTATACTAACACTTTAGATGAGTTTGCATTTTCTAGAATGTACATACATATATAATTGTATATAACGTATAAATTGTATGTAAATGGAATCCTGCAGTGTGTGCTTTATTTGTCTGGCTTCTTTCATTTTGTGTAATGATTTTGAAACTCATCCACATTGTTACATGTATCAAGTTTGTTCCTTTTTTACTGCTGAGTAGTAGTCCACAATATGGCTATTCCACAAATTGTTTACACATTCACCTGATGATGGACATTTGGGTTGTTTCCAGAGGTTTTTTTTTTTTTGATATTACAAATAAAGACTTGCTGTGAAGTGTGTAAGAGTGAGCATAAATTTCATTTTTCTTGGGTAAATACCTAGGTGTAGAGTGGTTACTTCATATGGCAGGTGTATGTTTAATGTTTTAAGAAAATGTCATACTGTTTTCCAAAGTGGTTACATCATTTCACATTCCCACCAGCAGTGTGCAAGAGTTCCAGTTGCTCCACATCCTTGCCAACACTTGGTATGGTCAGTCTATTTAATTTTAGCCATTTTAGTAAGGATTTAGTTCTTATTTTTGTTTCCCTGATGAGTAATGATGTTGAACATCTTTTCACGGGCTTATTGGCCATACATATATCTTTTTTTGTGAAGTGTCTGTTTGAATATTTTGCACATTTTCTTATTGTATTGTTTGTCTTCTTATTATTGAGTTGAAGAGTTCTTTATATGTTTTGGATGCAAACCTTTGTCTTGTATATGTGCTGCAAATATTTTCTCCTAGTCCGTGGCTTGTATTTTTGTTTTCTTAGTGGTAACCTCAAAGAGAAAAAGTTTTTTATTTTGTTGAAGTCCAATTTATCAATTTTAACTTTCTAAGAGACTTTTACCAACCCCAAGGTTACAAGGATTTTTCTCTTAATGTTTTTCTCTAGAAGTTTATAGTTTTCAGTTTTATGTTTATGTCTTAGATCCATTTTGAGTTAATTTCTGTGTGCTGTGTGAGTTAATTTTAAATATGTTCATATTTTTCACATGGATATCCAGTAGATCCAGCACCATTTAAAGGAAACAAGACAAGGTTTTGAGATGTAACCACCTTCCTGGTTAATTTTGTCTGGAGGTATCTTGTTTGGTAATTGTGTCTCAAAGGACACAGTGCACAGGGTTGGACACTACATTCCAGAAAAGATTAGACCTGAACTAAGTGAGGGGTGGAAGAGGGCATACTTCTCCTTATGCAGCCTTATATCAAACTACTTGTTTTTATTGTGATTGTTGTTCTTTAGTCAGCCACATTGCACTATGGACTCATATTGAGTTTGGAGATAACTAAAACCCCTACACCTTCCTTATATGTTCTACTCTTTCATCACATCACCTCTATCCCAACTGAATTTTGCAATTCAGGTCCATGATTTTATGTTTTTGAGCATTAAATTTTATCTGGCTTGCCTTGGACCATGCTTGCAATCTGTTGATTCTAGTTTTGTCAAGCAGCACAGTTTGGCGTCATCCACAATTTCCATGCCCAGGTCTCAGTCATTGTGGCACACAAGTCATCTGTGGCAGGTGCAGGAATTCCATGACATTCCAAAGAGTTACTCATTCATTCTTTACCTTTCAGGGGCTTAGGGTTCACAGATGAGCAAATACAGTTCCTCAGCCTGGGAGCTCTCTATCTAGAGAGGGAGGCAAGAATGAAGCCAGCTATTGCAGTAGAATGTGGTCTGTGACAATAGAGGAAAGTGTTCTGATGGCACAGAAGAGAAGCCTCTAGTCATGATGGGATGGGGAAAGGTCACAGAAGACTGCCAAGTATTTGCTGCTGATCCAATCCCCTCCTTTACGGTAACACTCACTATGGAGAACCTCTCTCCCCCATCCCTATTCAAACTATTGGGGAGGGATTGGCCCCACCCTCAGCTCCAGGGAGTGTTCCCCAGTCACCAAATTCCAAACCCCAGGCTGCCAGCCTCAGCATGGAGCAGAAGACATGGAAAGCAGGGAGAAACCAGTATTTCTAACTGATACATGAGTGCATGCACACTTTTTCCCTCTGTTTTCCCCCTTCTCTTCTTCTCATTTAAGTCAGCCTGGTGCTCATCACTTCAAGGGAGGCATGTGGCAAGGCAGAAAATAGACCTACTCTGAAACTCCTTCTGGTTTGGTTTTACACTTAGAAGAAGTGAATTCCTGAGAATAATCATAATCAAGGAAACATGAAAGGAGAAAGATTCCCCCTAGACTGATAATAGCTTGTTCCAGACTGGGAAGAAGAGGAGGAAGGGTGAGGCTCTGGTCCCAGGAGTGGAGCTGAGGAGGTCGCAGGACCCCAGGGAGAGACACACAAGAAAGTCTCCTGGCACCAGTGTGGCTAAGAGCTGCCCACCGATGTCACCATGACTCTCTGTGGACACTGATGACTAAGGACCAAGTGGATTTTCCTTCCCCTAATGCCTTCGCACTGTGCAAGACTCTGGGATTGACGGACCACCTAGAGGGTAGGGTTTCCCAGAAAGGACTGAGGTTGTTTGCCTTGTAGCCCAGCAGAACGGGGACTTGAGTGAGAAATTAAGTAGAGTCATGGAATATAAAGCAAATTCTAGCTCTCGAATTTCTTAGTTCATGAGATGAAATTTACACTCATCACACACCTGCAGATATTAAACTTCTCTTCTCCTGTCCCTACTCCACCCCACCTCCTTTCCTTGCAGATGGTGTCTGAGACAGGGTGAAGAGTCATCGCTGCGGTGCTCCACCTGCTTTGCACTAACTCATCTGTCCACACCCTCAAACTCTCCCTGTCTATATAGCTGTGTGCTCAGTAAAGCGAGGTCTGACAAGCCCAATGCTGTGGTAGAGAGAGGCTAATCTTGCCCTCCTGAACACCACTGGACACTTGCCAAAAGATGACTTTGGGGGCAGACAACTGGAATAACATTCTAGGACCATTTTTTTGGTATCAAAGTGTCAAAAGAATGTTATTTAGGTGACTCAAATAGAGATTAAAGACTTTATTTAACTGAGGCACCTCAGAGAGTACCCAAAGGACAGGTGCATTAAAGCAGGGTCATGGTTTTTACGGGACACTGCCAAAACGTGTGGCATGAGTTTAGACAGCAGTTTTTGACTCTAATTGAGACTCACGGTTTGGAGGTTGTTCCTGGTTTTGTGCCCCTTGCTCAGGGTCATTGATGCAATCCCAACACCATCGGAATAGTGTATTCCAAGAGGTATTTTTGCAAGAGCTGCAGCTCATCGTTTAGTCAAAGTTCACAACATGAGGGAGGTACATAGAAAAAGAGAAAAAAAAGTGGGCAAGTTCAGAAGGCAAGAAGGAAATTGGGCTGTCTATCATGTGGATTTTAGTGCTTTTATTCAAGAATTGCAGATTACACTCCAGATGAGAGCTGCAGGCAAGAACACCTAGGAAACTGGCAAATGCCCCTCGCAGACTCTCCTGTAGGCTCTAACTTCTCCCCGCTCTGCTCAGGAAACATGCCCGTCCCTCTGCTCAGACACAGGGGCATCCTTGGCGGCCATCTTTATTGGAGCCAATAGACAATGCTCACCTCTGTAAGGCTCAGGGACAGAGATAAATATCTGGAGACCTTGTGGCCCTGCCTTTCTCTGTCAGCCTCTTTTCACCTTCCTGGCCTCTCTTCCGGATGTGTTAGGTCACTGTTTATCCTGCCCCATCCTGCCGAGTGAGCTTCACTAGCCTATCCTCTGTTGTCTTCTCATTTCTCCAGGGTGCTCCCCTTGACTGTCGTCCTGAACTGTTCACTCAGGGAGTTGGTGGTTCCTTCTGCTGGCTCTTCATGCCCTCATGTCTCCCATTCTTCTACCATCCCCTTCTCCCCTTTCCTCTCTTCCTGGACATTCTCTATCAAGGGTAGAGCAGTTCCATGTGGAAAATCCTAGTTGCCCTCTGGCAGTTGTCTACATTAGCCTGGCACGTGTTTCTAGGATGTTGGAAAGGTAGCCTTGGAGATGCACCTGTGGAAAGCCCGAGCATCAGGCTTGGAAATACTCCCTCCTCCTTAAGCCATGGAGGATTTCTATCTACTGGAAGAGGAGACACCACCTCTTTTTCCAAAACAGAGATCTGACAACACTCTACTGGCCTCCACTTTAATTTGAGTAGCATGTCTTCTGGGAGCAGAAAACAACTTTTGGATTCTTTCAAGTTCAAACAGTCTGTCTACTCTTTGCTATTTTATGGTTGAGGAAACTTAACACCACCTTCCTGGACAGGAGGCATGGAGGTCATGATGACTGTGATGTTCCCCTGTCACCTTGTCCTTTCCTTCCTGGCCAGAGGTGTGGGCAGGGTCCCAGTTAGCACCCTTTCTGGGCAGACATATTGCTAAAAGCTCCCCCTTTGGCAGTTGAATTACAAAAAGGAGCCCCTCGGATGACAGACTTTAAGCATAGGTGGGATATCCACCCACTCACCCCCTCTGTGCCTGGTACAAATTGCACAATCCTACTAGCAACCCTGGTGGGAGACAGTGCTGAAGTTCAGCTTCCCTTCCTTTCATGCTCCAAAAGTCTTCCGTCCACCTAATCATGGCAAAGTTCTGAGGGGATATCAACGCTGAGAGATAGGAACAATGGGCCATCAGAGCATAGTGTGGGTAATTTGCTTAACATTTCATCAAGATGAGGTCCACATTGATCAATTCAGATTATTCCAAGCTTACATAAAACACATTTTCAGGACACCTAACTTAACCAGCAGGTTGGGGATGCCCCACACCTCCTTCCTACCTTCCATCCTTTATCTTGAAGTCTGCCTTTCAGTCTTTTAACAAACTCCTTCTTCTGACCTAGTACAGCCCTGAAGGCCGTGGGAAGAACAGAGTATCAGGCTCTGGCTTCTTGCCCCATTTCTCTCCTCCTGCTATTATCTCCTCCATTGGCAAGACTCTACTATAGGCCCCTCCGTTACTGTCCTGATACCGCAAAGAACTTCCCCTCCCTCGGGTAGTTCTCAAAATCTCTATCACTCAAGTCTCCTTTATTTAAGTTTTCTTAAGGCAGTAATTTCTTGTGTTTGAGGTTCTAGTCTGCCCCCCCTTTATGTTAATCTGGGGCTCAGGACAGTCAATAATATTAACAGTAATAATGATAATAATGGCTACCAATTGTTGAATGATTGCTCTGTGCCATTGCTTTGTGTTCAGTGCTTTACATTATCTTATCTAATCCTCATGAAAATACTCTGAAGTAGGTACTCTCTTTAGCCCCATGTGACAGGGGAAGGGGTTAAGTAGGTAGAACTTATGGCTACTACATGGCAGAGTCAGGGCTGGAGACACGTCTGTCTGACTCCAGAATCCAGGCTCGAGCACCACAGCCTGGTTCTCATTCTTCAGGGAGCCCAGGAACACGGTAGGGGCTGAATCCGGCCAGGATTTGTTGGCCCAGATATTGGAGACATTTATATTCCAGGAAATGTCTCTTTAGGGGCAGCTCAAGGGTTCAAAGAAAGAAGCCATTTGTTCTCAGCATCTGCATACATGTTAGTTTTTTTGTGTGTGTGAGGAAGATTAGCCCTCAGCTAACATCTGTTGCCAATCCTCCTCTTTTTGCTGAGGAAGAATGGCCCCGGGCTAACATCCATGCCCATCTTCCTCCACTTTATGTGGGACGCCGCCACAGCATGGCTTGAAAAGCGGTGCATCGGTCCGCACCCGGAATCCAAACCTGCAAACCACAGGCTGCCAAAGCGGAGCTCACGAACTTAACTGCTACGCCACCAGGCAGGCCCTCTCAAGTTAGATTTTTTTTTGTTAAATTTCACGTCTCTCGACTATAGTGTCATCTTCATGAGGATACAGACTTGGTTTTGTTCACTGCTGTGTCTCTAGCACCTAGGATGTACTCTGAGTTAGATGGGGTCGTCAGAGAATTTCAAGAAAAGAGAGAACATGATCTGACACATTTTTCAAAGGATCATTCTAATGACAAGGGTAGAAGCAGGGAGTGCTTGTAGGAGGTTGTCCCAAAAATCCAGGCAAGATACAATGCTGGCTTAGACCAGCACAGGTGTCGTGAGGGTGATGAGAGAGGGTCAGACTCACCCAGACAGTGAAAGGAGATCTGATAGGATTTACTGACTGATCCAAAGTGGGGAGTGAGGAAGAGAGGTCAATATGCCTCTAAGGACTTTGAGCTGAGTAAATGGAAAGCCGAAGTTGCCATTTACTACAGTGAGATGGGGGGCTGACGGGTTTGGGTGAGGGTGCCCTCAGACATCAATGGGCAGAAGTCTGGCAGGAAGCTGGAGGTGAGGATCTGGAGCTCAGAGGAGAGGTCTGGGGTGGAGATGTAAGTACTAGGATCATCAGCAGATAGATGTATCTAAAGTCCTGACAGGACCCAATGACATTGCCAAGGGTGTGAGGGTGGACAGAGAAACCAGGGCTAAGTCTGCTAAAAAACAAGTCTAAACCCCATTGGCCCCAAAGCACAATCTGAGCTTCTATAAGAGTAAGGATGGAAGGCATCATTGAAACACATCAAATATACAACAGTCCATGAGTTTCCAATGACACTCACAAAATCACAGACTCAATGTCACAGTCCTCTTTACCTTCTAATTTTTAGGTATTCCTCATTGTTTCTCATCCAGGAGAGTACTCCTTCTTGTTGTTCTATGCAAATATGGTTGTATTTATTTTTCTGTCATTTCTAAGGATTTGAGCTGGTGAGGGAGATTAAGCATGTGCTCAGTCCAACGTGTTAATCTAAAACTCTGAATGTTGTTAAATAAACAAAGGGATTAAGCTATGCTATCGTAGAAGATTTTTTTCAATCTGGGCTCTCCAAAATCAGGCCATAAACGTTGCCTTCCCTGACTCTCACTCACTCATTTATTTATTGGATAGCAAACACTTACTGGTTACCTATCATGTACAACATCTATGCCAGGCACTAGGAATAAAAAGGTGGATGGACACGGATGTGGTCCTGGAATTTCATGAAAGCACACTCCAAGGGGAAAGATGGATTCAGAATTACACCGTTGCATGGGGAGGCTGTAGGGGCAGCATCAGAATCTCCCTGGGGACTCAGAGAAGGCTTCTAGGAGGAGACGGGATTAAAGCTAAATCTTAAAGCACATTTGGATGTATCTAGATAAAGGTAGGAAGAGAGGAAGTCATGGGCATTTTATTTTATTTTTTGTGAGGAAGATCTGCCCTGAGCTAACATCCGATGCCAATCCTCCTCATTTTGCCAAGGAAGATTGGCCCTGGGCTAGCATCCGTGCCCATCTTCCTCTACTTTATATGGGACGCCGCCTCAGCATGGCTTGACAAGTGGTGTGTTGGTGCGTGCCCGGGGTTCTGAACCCACGAACCCCTGGCAGCCAATGCAGAGCGTGCGCACTTAACCGCTGTGCCACCAGGCCAGCCCCCTGGGCATTTTAGACATAAAGAACAGCACCTGCTAATGCAAGGAGGCATGAAACAGCCTGGCTTTTCTGATGTCTGAAGGCAAATTTGGTATCAGCAAAGCCAAAGATAACTGTGAATAGTGGCAGGAGGTGAGGTAGGGAAGTCTAGATAGTGGATGAGTTTTGGAGTTAACCCAAAGAGTTCCTGAGGAAACAAGGGGTCATTGAATGTTTGCAGGCAGGACAGTGACATAATGAGCTTTAGAAAAATCACTCTGGATGCAGAAATGGGGAGGGAGATGGAAGTGGAGGAGATCACTTGGGAAGCGATTACAGTCATCCAGTTACAAGGAAATGAGGACCTGAACTGAGGCAGCGACAATGGGGATGGACAGCATGGGACAGATCAGAGGTGTCTAGCAGGTAGAGTCCACAAAACTCAATGACCAATTGATGTTCAGAGTGAGTAAAATGGAAGGGTATAAAATATTTCCAGATTCCTGGAATGATTGAATGGTTGAAGGGTAATTTACAGTAATTTGTTATGTTAACCCTGGGAAACTACTACACTGGTGAATTAAGATTTGGACTTTTTGTTCCTGAGTGTATTAGTTGTCTATTGCTGCGTAACAAATTACCCCAAACTTACTGGCTTACAGCAACAAACATTCATTATCTCACATTTTCTGTGGGTCAGGAATTTGGGAAATTCTTAGCTGGGCAATTCTGTCTAGAGTCTCTCATGAGACTGCAGTCAAAAAGTTGGCCAAAGATGCAGTGTTTTGAAGGCTTGACTGGAACTGAAGGATCCACTTTCCACTTTCAAGATGGCTCACTCAGATGGCTTTTGGCTGAGAGACTCAGTTTCATACCATGTGGGCCTTTCCATAGGGCTGCTCACAACACTTTGGATTCCCCCAGAGTGAGTGGTGAGAAAGAGCGAGAGGCCAAGATAGAAGCCATGATGATTTTATGACCCAATTTCAGAAGTTGCACTCTTCTCCTTCATTCTATTCATTAGCAGCAGGTCACAAAGTTCAGTCCACGCTCAAGAGGAGAGGAATTAGAGTCCACCTCTTAAAGGAAGGGGTTTCAAAGAATTTGTGGATGTATTTTTAAAACTGTCACATAGAATGAAGTATCTGTGGGAATTCCTTATGGAGATGCCCAGGGAACTTTTGGCTCTACGGGCCTGAAGATTTTCAAAGTGGTTTGGGCTGCAGACATGGATGTGTGATAGAAGTGAGGACATCAGAGGTTAAAGGACAGGAGGATGGGGTCACAGAGTTTAAGACTTTGGAGTTAAAGCAACTGCAGGTTATGCCAAATTCTACAGTGTGGACATGATGCTGTTCCTAAAGCCTTAGGTTGAACCACATGAAATGACTGATTTTGTAGGTCACAAAGTGTAGAATATCAAGAGTTCCATATGGTTCAGCCTACATAAACATTGGTGAAAGTCTAAAGTTGAAAAAAACTAAAGTTGAGTTTCTGAGTTTGGTTTCAGACCAAAGAACCTTAGTTATGTATTCTCTGTCCTTCTAACAAAAGGACTAGCTAGTTTTCCCTTTTCACTTTTTTGTGTTCACTTCACTTGACCGCTTGTTCGCTTTCAGAAAGCTGGCTGCCACGTTGGAAAAAGTGGATCTGGTCTGTCTTGGTCACTGGAAAACTCTCTGAGCTTTCCCCATCTCAGCTGGGTCAAAAACCATGATCTTGAGTAAGTCAGTTAGTCCATGCGATTGAAATCTAGGAGCTATCGCTCCTAAACTGAGAGTCAGAAATAAAATTTAAAAACCATTTCCTTAACAAACATATTAAAAATAATTACTTTTAAATGACAGCAAAATGTATCCCTGGTGTCTGAGCCAAAGTTAGTACATATACATTTGAGAGCTCCTGCTAAGCTGACTATTGCATTTGCTGGAATATTGCATGAACAGGAGGAAAGGCATTCTCATAGACCAGATACTAAATGAAAATCATCCCAAAGAATTACCATAATATCCTTTATATCCTATAATTTTATGGGCTGACGCAAGCAGCTTCTTTCTGTCTGTCAAAGACTTTATAAATGGCATGGAAAATAAGTACCCCATGGCTGGCATCTATTAACAAGATGAACATCCTGGGCACACTTTTTCATAACTCCCACTGGTTCTCAGAGGCATAATTAGGGTTGAATTTTTCATGAACACAAACATCATATTCTTTGTCCACTATGCTGTGCTTTGTGCTTGACTATTTTCAGCACTCAACTCAGGAAAATAGAAATAGAGAGAAGAGAGTCATGTCCCCAGTGAATAGAAGCAATTCTGGGGCTTGCTGTAAGGGTCCCCCAGGCACCTACCGTGTCACTGGGTGCCTCGTTAAGGTAGAGATCTTCCTGACGAGGTCTGCCCACTCTGGCTCCTGCTGAGGTCAGATGAAGGCTCAGCGCAGTCTCCTGGAGCTGAATCTCCCTAGCAGGACTCTCAGGTTTTGGAAGTAGAAAAAATCCTTCATGTTTAATCCTAAGTAGATCTACTTACTCCACACTTTTTAAGTCATTAAAAAAAGTGACATGGCTGGGATTTTTTTTCTGGACCTAACTTGTTCTTCCTCCTGGCTTATTCAGTTGGGTAGTGTCTTGTCTGATTTGCAGTCATGTTTGAAATGCTTTGTCAATGGAATTCAACAGCCACTGTCCCCTGAAGAATCTTACTAAAATGTAAGTCAAATCATGTCATCTCCCTGCTTGAAACATTTCAGTGGTTTCCTATGCCTACGGAGGAAAGTCCAAGCTCCCTAGCACAGCCTGTGAGGTCTTCATGATCTGCCCCTGAATGGTCTCCAGCCGCACTTCCTGCCTCTCCTGTAACAGGCAACCTACCCTCCTGCCACTTAGAATTCTATAAAATTACTTACAATTCTCTAACTGTGTGTTTCTTTTTTGCTCAATCTTGGAACACAATTTACCCTAATTCTCCAGCTGGTTAAAAGAATATTTCAAAGATTATGTCAAGTTCTGACAAAATAGCTATGTTTCAACCCTAAGGCCAGCTTCTTATTCAATGAGAAAATACTGAAGACATTCCTGCTAGACAGGAACACGGCAGGGATGTAACTATTGCCAATACTCTTTAGCATCAAAAAGATAAAATATCTAGGAATAAATTAAATATGAAATGTGTAAACCTTTATGTGCAAAACTCTAAAACACTCCTGAAAGTCAAAAAAGAAGACCTAAATCAATGAAAGATAAAATGTACTCTTGGACAGGAAAACAACATCATAAAGATTTCAATCTTGCTCAAGTTATTTAAAGAATTTAATGTGACTCTTCAAAAACACCAAGTTTTTTCCCTCATGGAACCTGAGAAGATGAATATGAAGTTCCCGTGGAGAAATAAAAGGGTAGAATTGGCCAGGAAAACCCTGAAAAGAAAAAACAAAACTGAGGAATAAGTTTTATCATATACTCAAGCAAACTAGACGTCTTCGATATTTAAACTGATATTGTATTGGTGCCTGAAAAGACAGAAGATGAATGGAGCAAAATAAAAAAATCTGGAGTAGACCCAAGTACATATGTCAGTCCAGTACATGATGAAGGTGGTGTCTCAAATCACTGGAGAAAGAGAGATGTTTAATAGTTGGTTTTGAGACAACTGGCTAGCCATTTGGGAAAAGATCACACTGGACCTATACTTCATGTGTATACTAGGATAAACTTTAAATAGACCATAAATCTAAGTGTAAAAAACGAAATCATAAGAACTAGAAGAAAATATGGATGAATGCCTTTAAAAATCTGAAATGGATAGTGCCTTTCTAACTATAACTTTAAAATTCATGTGCAATTTTTTAAAAGATTAATAAATTTAACTTAATAAGAAAAATTTTGTTTTGAATCAATAAATAAAACGAACACCAAAGGCAAAGTCAAAAGACAAATGACAAACTGGGGAAAAATATTTACAATTTGTATCACGCACAAAGGGCCCTATGTATAATTTGTAAATTTAATATGTAAAAATTCTTAAGATCAAGAAGAAAGTCCAAAAAAAATTAGGTAGAAAAATAGGCAAAAGACGTGGGCTGACAATTCACAGAACACAAAATGCAAATGATATTTAAACATATGAAAACATATTCAAGCTCATTCATTATAAGAAAAACTCAAATTAAAACTACACTGGGAGGAATGGTATAAGCAAAAATAGCAGAGTGAGGACTTCTGAAAATTCTCTCCTCCATAAAAGCAAGAAAAACACTGGGAAAAAATTGTCAGAATAAACTTTTTCAGAACTATGAAAATTAACAAAAGGCTTGCAGCAATCCAGAGGGTGTTTACTCAACAAAAATGATGGAATCTTGGTAAGATATGGAGCTTTATGACATTTTAACTTGCGTATTTCCATCCTGCCTCCCCAGCTTCATGGTCACCTTGTAAACCAATACTCCACAATCATGGTAAAAACCTGTAGCCTGGCAGCTGCTGGAGGCAGCAGAAGATTGGAGCTCCTTCAAAGCCCCATTCTCAGAGAATTGTCATTATTTGACTGGTCTGATGATTGTGAGGAAAACCCCCCTCATAAGAGTGTCTTTATTTGACCTGACTCAGAGCTTACCCAGTATAAACAGTCTTTTCCACAAGTACTTTTGTTGAAAACAGTTAAAAGCAATTGTTTAATATCATAGCTGCCTGAGGTGGTGGATAACAGTGGGACAAAAATAAAAAGGCTAACCAAAAAGCTTAAAAGGAAAAACTGGAGAATGAGATGTCCACAGACGGCTTTGACAGGCTCTAAAATATTCCTGGACTTGGGCTGAATTATACCACCAGCTTTCTTGGTTCTCCAGCTTGCAGATGACAGGTCAAGGGACTTCTTGGTCTCCATAATCACATGAACCAATTCTTATAATAAATTCCCTCTTATATATATATCTATATAAATCCTATTGGTTCTGTCTCTCTGGAACATCCTAACTAATACAGACACCATTAAGCATAACAACAGAAAGAATATTTGAAGAAATAATGAAAAATTCTAAAATTTGATGAGAAATATGAATCCATACATTCAAGAAGATTAATGAACTATAAGTAAGATACACTCAAAGAGATCCACACCTAGACACATCATAATCAAACTGTTTAAAGGCAAAGAATGAAAGAATCTTGAAAGCAGCAAGGGAGAAGTGACTCATTACATACAGGGGATCCTCAACAAGATTGATAGCTAATTTCTCACACAGAAACCATAGAGGCTAGAAGGCAATGGGATGACATATTAGAAGTATTGAAAGAAAAATACTGTCAACTAAGAATTCTATATCCAGTGAAACTATTCTTGAAAAATGAAGGCAAAATTAAGATATTCCCAAGTAAACAAAAACTGAGAGAATTTGTTGCTAGCAGACATTCCCTACAAGAAATATTAAAGGGAATTTTTTAGGATGAAATGAACGAAGACTATACAGTAACTCAAATCTACCTGAATAAATAAAGAGGACCAGTAAAGGTAACTATATAAGGGAATATAGAAAACAATATAAATGTGTTTTTGCCTGTAAGTCTTTTTTTTTCTATAAGATTTAAAGACAACTGCATAAAGCAATAATAAATCTATGCTAGTGGGTATACAATGTAAGAAGATGTAATTTGCATGACAATAACAGCATAAGAATGGGGAAGAAGACAGAATTATACAGAAGCAAAGTTTTTGTAAACTATTGAAATTAAGTTGGTACTAATCGGAACTAGATCATTATAAATTAAGATGTTAATTGTAATCCCATAGCAACCAGTAAGAAAATAACTCAAAAATATATATTAAATGAAATTACAAGAGAATTAAAATGGTACACTAAAAAAATATATCTATTTAACACACCAGAAAGTACTAATGGAGGAATATAGGAACAACAACAGCAGCAACAAAAGATGTAAAACATAGAAACTAAATAGCAAAATGACAGACAAATCCTACTTTATCAGTAATCACATTAAGTGTAAAACATTGAACAATTAAACTCCCCAAATAAAAGGCAGAGATTGGCAGAATGGATTTAAAAAAAAACATGACCCAACTATATGCTGTCTTTAAGAGACTCACTTTGGATTCAAAGATACAAATAAATTGAAAGCAAAATAATGAAAAAGATAATCCATGCAAACAGCAACCAAAAGAGAGCTAGATTGACCATACTAATATCAGGGAAAAAAATGGACTTTAAGCAAAAATTATTACTAGAGACAAAGAAAGGATATATAACAAGAAAAGAGTCAATCCATCAAGAAGATATAACAATTATAAATATATGTGCACCTAACAAAGAGCCTTAAAATACATGAATAATAAGCAGGATTGAAGGGAGAAATAGAAAATTCCACAATGATAGCTGGAGGTTTCAATACTCCACTTTCAATAATATATAGATTAACTAGACAGAAGATCAGAAAAGAAATAGAAGACTTGAACATCACTATAAACCGACTAGAACAAACAGACATCTACAGAACACTCCATCCTATAATAGCAGAATAGACATTCTTCTCAAGTGAACATGGAACATTCCCCAGGATAGACCATATGTTAGGACATAATACAAGTCTCAATACATTTAAGGGATTGAAATCATACAAAGTACGTTTTCTGACTACAATGTAGTGAAATTAGAAATCAACAATAGAAGAAAAATTTGAAAACTCACAAATTTTTGGAAATTAAATAACATAGGCCTGAATAGCCAATAAATCAAATGAGAATCACATAGGAAATTAGGAAAAACTTTGAGGTGAATGAAAATGAAGACACAACATGCCAAAACTTATAGGATGCAGCTAAAGTGGTGCTTAGAGGGAAATTTTAGCTGTAAACACCTATATTATAATAAAAGAAGAAAGACCTCAAATCAATGACTTAAACTTCCACCTTACAAAAGTAGAAAACAAAGGGCAGAATGAATCCAAACAAGTGGAAAGAAGGAAATAATGAAGATTTGAGTGGAAGTAAATGACATGGAGAATAGAAAAGCAATAGAGAAATCAACAAAATCAAAAGTTGGTTCTTTGAAAAAATCGACAAGATTAACAAATCTTCACCTAGAATGACCAAGAAAAAAAAGAGAAGATTCAAATTATTAAAATCAGGAATGGATGAGAGTATATTACAGCTGATCTTACAGAAATAAAAAGAATTATAGGAAAATAGTATGAACAATTGTACGCCAATAAGTTAGGTTACTTAGACGAAACGGACAAACCCTTACAAAGACAGAAACCGCTGAAACTGACTCAAGAAGAAATAGAAAGTCAGCTCATTCTATGAGGCCAATATTACCCTGATACCCAAGCCAGACAAAGGCATCACAAGAAAAATATTAAAGACCAATATCTTTTATGAATATAGACACAAATATCCCCAAGCAAATATTAGCAAACTGAATCCCGGAATATTTGAGAAGGATTATACACCATGACTAACTGGGATTTATCCCAGGTATACGAGGTTGTTTCAACATATGAAAATCCATCACTGTATTACTCCATATTAGTAGAATTAAAGATAAAAACCACATGACAAAATCTGACACATCTTCATAATGAGAACATTGAACTAGAAATAGAATGGAACTTCTTCAAACTGATAAAGAACATCTATGAAAACCCGACAGCTAGCATCATGCTTTATGGTGAGAGACAGAAATCTTTCCCCATAAGATCAGGAACAAGACAATTGGTCCGCTCTCACCAGTTATATTCAACATTGTTCTGGAGGTTCTAGCCAGGGCAATTAGGCAAGAAAAAGAAATAAAAAGCATCCCGATTGGAAAGGAAGAAGTAAAACTATATTTGCAGATGACATGGTCTTATATATAGAAAATCCGAAGGAATCCACAACAAAACTACTAGAACTAGTAAAAGAATTCAGCAAGTGTGCATGACACAAAATCAATATTAAAAAAGTCTATTGTATTTGTATACACAAGCAATGAACATTCCAAAAATTGAAATTAAAAAAATAATTCCATTTACAGTAGCATTGAAAATAATAAGATACTTGGGAATAAATTTAACAAAAGTAGTTCAAGACGTGTATACTGGAAACTATAAAACATTGCTGAAAGAAATTAAAGAGCTCTAAATAAATGGAAAAACATTCCATATTCATGGATTGGAAGACTTCATATCATTAAGATGGCAATACTCCTTAAACTGATCAACAAATTCAATGCAATTCCTACCAAAATTGTAGCTGGCTTTTTAAATGAAATTTATGAGCTGATCCTAAAATTTGTATGGAAGTTCAGGGGACTCAGAATAGGCAAAACAGTCTTGAAAAAGAAGAACAAAGCTAGGGAACTTATACTTCCTGATATCAAGACTTACTACAAAGCTACAGTAATCAAAATGGCATGGTGCTGGCACAAGGACAGACATAGACTAATGGAATAGAATGGAGAGTCCAGAAGTAAACTCTTATATTTATGGGCAAGTGATTTTTGACAAGAGAGCCAAGACATTTCAATGCGGAAAAAAGTCTTTCAACAAATAACTTTGAGACCACTCAATATCTTCCTGCAAAAGAATGAAGTTGGACTCCTATCTCACATCGTATAACAAAAAATAACTCAAAAGGAATCAAAAACCTATATGTAAGAGCTAGAACTATAAAACTCTTAGAAGATAACAGAGAGGTAAATCTCTGTGGCCTTGGATTAAGTATTAGTTTCTTAGCTATGACACCAAAAGTAAAAGCAACAAAAGAAAAAATAGATAAATGGGACTTCATCAAAATTAAACACCTTTGTGATTCTAAGGACACTATCAAGAAAAAGGAAAAAGATAACCCACAGAATGGGAGGAAATATTTGAAAATCACATATCTGATGAGGATCTAGAACCCAGAATATATAAAGGACTCTTACAACTCAACAATAAAAAACAACCCAATTAAAATTAGGCACAGGATTTGAATATACATTTCCCTAAAAAAGAGATATAAATAGCCAATAAGCACATGAAAAGATGCTCAACACATTAGTCATTAGGAAAATGCAAATCAAATCACAATGTGAAACCACTTCACAGCACTGGGATAGCTATAATCAAAATGATAGACAAGAACTAGTCTTGATGAGAATGTAGAGAAATTGCAACTCTCAGACATTGCTGATGGGAATGTAAAATGGTGCAGACACTTTGGCATACAGTTTGGCAGTTCTTCATAAAGTTAAACATGGAGCTACCCTATGACTTAGCAATTCCACTCTCAAAGAATGGAAAACAGATGTTCAAACAAAACTTGTACATGAATATTTATAACGGTATTATTTGTAATAGCCACAAAGTGGAAACAACTCTAATGTCCATCAACTGTTGAATGGATAAATGTGGTACATCCATACAATAGAATATTATTCAGTCATATAAAGGAATGAAATATTGATACACACTGAAACATGGGTGAACCATGAAAACGTCATACTAAGTGAAAGAAACCAGACACCAAAGGCCCCATATTGTGTGATTCTGTTTATATATGTCCAGAATAGACAAATCCATACAGACTAAAAGTATGTTTGTGGTTGACAGCAGCTAGGGAAAGAGGGGAATGGAGGGTGACTACTAATAAGTATTAGGTTTCTTTTTGAGGTGATAAACATGTTCTGGAATTTGATAGTGACGAAGGTTGCAAAACCTTGTGAATATACTAAACACCAATGAATTGTACACTTTAAAATGATAAATTTTATGGTACGTATATTATATATCAGAGAGAAAAAACTACCCTGAGATACCATTTCTCCCCTCTCATGTTGTCAGACCTCCAAAAGTTCAACAACACACCCTGTTGTTGAAACTGTAGAGGAACACTGCCCGAAGAAATAAGAAAAGGTATGACCTCAACAGAGGAGACTACGACAGTATGTGGCATTTTGTACTTTCCCTCTGACCCAGCAATTCCACTTAAAGATACACCTCCACAAATGTGAAATATCACGCATACAAATTATTCCTTGTAACATTATTTGAAATAGCAAAATATTGGAAAGAACCCAAATGTCCATCAATCTGAAACTGGTTGAATGAACTATGATGCATCCATAAAATGCAGAGCTCTTCAGCTGTGGAAAAAAATGAAGTCAATCTCTATGTACTAATACGGAGTGATTGCTAGAAAAAAACTAAGCAAAAAAGCAAATTCAAGTAGGAAAAATATGCTATCTTTTTCTGTAAGAAATAAAGGGAAATGAGAATACATGTACTTATTTGCTTATTTTTCTAAAAAGAAATACTGCAAGGAAAAGCCAGGGGAGAGGAAGAGGTTGTGGTGACTGGGATAGAGGGGAGACTTTTCTGAGCACTTTATCATATAGTTTTGAATTTTGAACTATGTAAATATTTTAAGTATTAAAAAATGAAATGAGAGAGACGAACAAACCCTAAAGTAGCAACAACATGGGCAATATTAGCACACAGGAATGAAGTATCAAGTGACTTTTGAACAGGTACTCTGGCTATATATCTTAGTGGGGTATATTACAATAACAAAAAGATGACAAAGTCATCTTAAACTTCATTTAGTCATTTCATTGTTAAGAGTAAAATTAGAGAGTAAAAATTTCTGAGTTCCTCCCAGAATACCTTCCTTCTTTTTAAGAATCCTCTCCTTTGCATGTTTTGGGATTTGGTTTCCTCCTTCGATCTGTCCCATTCGCCTTCTGACTTGCAAGTCTCCCTCGCAATTTCCACTGATGGCACCCTCTCTTGCTTTCCAAAATAATTATCAATTTTTTTTTTTTTTTTGTGAGGAGATCAGCCCTGAGCTAACATCCGCCAATCCTCCTCTTTTTTTTTGCTGAGGAAGACGGCCCTGGGCTAACATCGGTGGCCATCTTCCTCCACTTTATATGGGACGCCGCCACAGCATGGCTTACCAAGCAGTGCGTCGGTGCGCGCCCGGGATCCGAACCAGCGAACCCCGGGCCGCCGCAGCGGAGCGCGTGCACTTAACTGCTTGCGCCACGGGGCCGGCCCCAATTATGAATTTTTTAAGGATATATTTTCTTAAATTTCTAGGGATTTGTACAGGGAGACTGCAGTGAATGCGTATGATTCTCTTGATTCAAAAGATGTATTTTTTTTAGGGCTGGCCCCGTGGCTTAGCGGTTGAGTGCGCACGCTCCGCTGCTGGCGGCCCGGTTCGGATCCCGGGCGTGCACCGACTCACCACTTCTCCGGCCATGCTGAGGCCGCGTCCCACATACAGCAGCTAGAAGGATGTGCAGCTATGACATACAACTATCTACTGGGGCTTTGGGGGGGGGGGGGAATAAATAAATAAAATCTTAAAAAAAAAAAAAAAAGAGATGTACTTTTTAAAAAGTATAAGCAGGCAATTAGGCAGCATTGACAATGATGTCCTTGGGTTCCCAGAGCAGAGATATGGAAATTGCAAAATTAGGATCTGGACCATTTCCCACTAATGATCCTAAGATGGAAAGGAAGGACTCCAGGGAATGATTGTGTTCTTGAATCCCATTCCTGCCAAAGGTTTATCTATTAACCATTGGAATAGCAATGCCTTTGTCACCATTTGGTGATGCTACTGTTGGCTGGAAAACATTCAGATCCATAGTGCTCGGAAGCTAAATCAATTTCATTGATTGTAAGATGATAAATGATCCAGAGGCACAACACGTGTACCCAATAATTGCCACTTTATCAAAGGAAGATATCTTTAAACAAGCTTTAATAAGAATGTTAAATGTTTTGCAGGTAAGAGCTTGAGAATTACAAATGGGAAGGAGTCACTATTATGGCAAAAGGTTGAATTTATTTGCAAACTGATAGGCAGCTGTGTGACACAGGAGAAATTGCCCATGAAAAGACGTAGAGATAACAAGAGTACGCATACTATTCTGCCTTCCCCAGCTTTCCCCACCACCCCTGGGCTCCTCCTTCCTGTTTCCTGCCCCTACAGAAGGTAAGAGTGGAAACCTCAGCACTAAGGCATTCTTGACTTCCTTTGCTTGTGGTGCTAGGGCCTGGGTGAGCCCCAGGGACCTGCATGTCTCTAACTTCTATCACATTGGCTTTATCTGAAGTTTCTTGTGCCAAGGAAGGAGGCTCCACCCCTGGTGGAGCTCCACAGTGTCCCAAGAGTATGAGCAGTTGTCACATAAAAGTGCTGTTTTTGTCTGGAGCATCAATTTTTCCAGAAAACTTCAGGGAAAAACCCCACAATTTTATGTAAACAAGCAAACATAGGCATATGATAGAGTAGATGGCAATCTTGACATTAATTTTTAAGATAAAACATGAGATGCCAAAGAAATGTTAGAATTGTGGAGAGTGGCTTTAGACTTTGTCTTCACACCTTTCATAGTATTTATTTGATTCTCCTCTTACCTTCTTTCTTGAAAGTGTCGCTGGAAGAGCTTGGGCAGGCCATTCTTATAGGGGCAGACACTGTAGACAGACTCATTAAATGTCCACCAAACCCTGCCCTCTTTAGCTTGCCTTCCTGTCCTGCGGCCTCTGGAAAACTAAAAACTGCATTTCCTAGACTTCTTTGTAGCAAGGATTCCTAAGTTTTTCAGAGCTAATGTACCCATTAGCTCTGTCTGAAATCAAGGATCAGGATGGTCTACTTGATTCTCCTTTTATCTGTGAACTCCAGGACAGTGCCATGGTGGCTAAGGACCTTATATCCCCCATGCCAAGACAGCGGAAAGAGCATGGATAAAGACTCAGTTCCCATCATGGCACCAAAAGCCATTTGTGGCCTGCTCCCTGCCTACCTTCCTAAGATTATCTATCTTCTTATCATTCAAGGAAATGCCCTAAATTCATTCACTTGGAAGTATCCAGGCTGTGAGTCTGTTGTCAGGATCCAGGAGAGAGATAGTGATGATTTTAACCATCAATGGTCATCAGATTGAAGAGAGTGAATAGATTCCAGAGGTGTTTGGGAGACAGAACTAACTGAGCGTGGGGACAAAGAAGTGAGGGCCAGAGTGATGACACCAGGGTTTCTGACCTGGCCAATTCCCAAGTCAGGTAATACAGGACAAGTTTGAAGGAAAATTTTAAATTCAACACTGGAAATGCTGAATTGAGTTTTGTGAGGAGAATCCCAGAGTGGAGATTCCTAGTAGACCAATGAAATATAGACTTAGAATTGGGGGCACATATTTAGTCTTGTGAAGTGAATTGAGAATCATATGCACATACAAATTAAATTACAAGTCCGCTCATGGAGAAGTAAATGACCTGGTGGGCTTTTTGGTGTGCATTTCCCATATTCATTATAAGTGACTAGTGCTCACTTTGCATCTTCAGGACCCTAAGCTGAGTTAACTGCTCAACGGTGTACAATTTTGCTGGGCGGGGGGAAGAATACATGGTTGCAGAATTTAGGTAGGATCTAAGCAGGAGGTTTTCTCCAAAACCACTCTTTTAAAATTTAAGCTGCCAAAGAAGTACTAAGTCCAGAACCTGAAAAGAGCAAAGCAAAGCAATAGAAATGAGAAAAATTCCGTTTCCAGGCATTGCTCTATGCAGTTTTCATATCTACCAGAGATAAATAACGTGTGGGGTCAGAGGGAGAGGATGAACGTTTATCAAGTGTGCCTGGCCTTAGACTAGATGTGTGCTCTCAAGCAATCCTCCCAATAACATGGCTTTACAGGGACCATCAATGGATCAGTCAATCAATCAAATAATCAATCAACAAATACTCTTTGAACTCTGAGTCCATTGCTTGGCCATACAGAGCAAGACCAGCCTAGATCACAGGAGTAGACCACGTCCCACTAGATGGGGTTGGTCTGCTCCTCTTCCTCCTCTGAGCCCTGAAATCTGCAAGAGCAGGTCAAATGTTCCAGAAGGTTTCTGACCCCAAGAAAAAACTCACCAGAAGGCCCCCAGGATTAGACTGTCTTTGGGGGACTTTACCATCCCCTCCCCCATAACAACCACTAGCCTGTCACCCGGCCAATCCAGATAAACAATCTTAAGTAAAAAGATTGCCCTTGTTATGCAAACACACCACACAAGTTCCTTAGCTGACCCTCACTCCATGCCAACCAAATTGCTGCCCTCTCCTCCCCCACCCACTGCCCCAGTCAGCTCATGGAGAAATTCAGAAGCCACAACAGTGAATAGTAGTAGTCAGCAAGTTGGGATCATTTATGATTATTTTATTGCTCATTTTCACTTTTTATCATGGAATATTTTGACCACATACAAAAGTAGAGAAAATAGTATAACAAATTTTCATTTACCCATTACCTGAGTCCATTCTTTATTTTTAAGCAAATTTCAGAGGCTTATCACTTTACTAGTAAATCATTCAGTATATGTTTCTAAAATATAAGGATTCTTTTATTAGAAGCATAACCACAATACCACTATCCCACCTAAAAATTCTTGATAATGATCTAATATCATCAAACATTATTTATGTTTGTTTTACTAGTTGGCACTTTTCTACAAAAACAAGCATTACATTTCCATCCACCGTCTCTTCTCTCTCCTGGCCCGGAAGCAGCCCCTTGCTGCTAAGGTAAACCACCTCGGCCCCAGTGAGGGATGGTGTCCTCATTTACGTCCCTCCCCATGCAACTCTAGTCCAGGGACAGTCCTTTATTCCCTTACTTGAGGTTGTTTATTACATTTAAGAGAAATTCTGAGTTGCTTTCATAGCTCTCAAGCTGGACGGAAAATAATTATAACAGATTTGAAATTCCAGCCCTGACTTCAAGATCCCTCCAGGGTATTCATTATTTTATTTTCACCGTGGACTTTAAACATTGGATCCTTTACTTAAAAGGCACTGTTGGGTTTTGTTTTTACCAACAGCCCAATAAGTCCAAATACTGAAATACAAAACCAACGTTATTTAGAACAGCTTGTTAACAAAAGCCTCCTGCAATCACGCTGAGAAGACATTTGAAAAGAAAACTCTACCCAGTGGCTTCATTTGCTCAATGGAAACATTTCTTGGGCCCCAAGGACATTATTTATAGCTGGCGTTGCATAAGGGCTGTGAGGAAAGTGCTTTCAGGGACTTTCTACTCTAGTCGAGAGGTGAGACATTTGCACAAATCGGGTGACTAACACTCACGGGTAATCTGGGGGCTCAGGGAGCAGCTCAGATCATGGTCTGAGCGTTGTTCCCTCAAGCTGCAGTGGGCTGGGCAGGCTCCTGGAGACGATGCGGTGGGAATTGTGCCTGAAAGGCTAGGACGGGCTCTGACAGAAAGAAGAGTGTGTTACAGCAAGTGCAAGGAGGGCTTGGGATAGTGAGCAGGCCTGTCTGGTGGGAGCAGAGGCGGCATGGGGACAGTGACAGTGAGGCTGGGAGAAGTGGTGGGTTTCGGGCTCCCAGCTGTGGGGTGAGTTATAGTGGAGGGCAGAGCTCTGTCAGGCAGGGCGGCTGTTCTGGAGGTCAGATGCCAACTTCCAAATGCAATGGCCAGGTCCAAAGCCAGAGCATGAGAGCCCAGCACTGGGGGACATGGGGGCCAGGTCAAGATGAGAAGAGAGCCCTCAGGAGAGCCAGATTGGGGTGTAGGAAGAACTGGCCCCTCACTCTCCCTCCAGCCAGGAACTCCTGCCTGTGACAGGCGGCTCTCAGCCCAAGGGCAGAGCTTTGCGAGGCCTTCCTGCTGTCCTTGAGCTCCACCTGGTTCCAAGGCCCTTGTCCCCTTCCTGACCTCTGCTGACCCAGACCTTTGTCCAGCTCCCTAGCTTTTTATTCTCTAGCCTCCTACCCAACGACCCTCCTTCCTGCTTTCGCTGAAGCCCTGGATGCAAGACCTTATTGCTGTAGTGCCTTCCTCTTCTCCCACCCTTGACTGGCCTTGGATTCCTCTTCCAGCCTGCTGAACTTCCGAGACCTTTCTTTTTCTCTCCATTTTTGCTCTCCTCTCTGAGCTTGATCCCTGCCCGTCTGTCTGCAGCCCTACATCTACCTCAGACCCTCATTTCCTGACAAACCCAAACTGCCTAATTAAATTTAAAAATGTGACTTCAAATCTGCTCTAAAGTGAATAAGAAGATGGTGCTTGATTAAGAAAGTGGGATTGTGGAATAGTTATTGCACAGACAATCCATGATACCTGGTTTTTCGTGCACCCGAGGCTTATTTGGAGTGAAATAGGAACTTACTACTACTATTTCAAATTAATAGGAAGGAAAATATTTTTCTTTTTTTTAGTGAAGAAGATGAGCCCTGAGCTAACATCCGTTGCCAATCCTCCTCTTTTTCCTGAGGAAGATTGGCCCTGAGCTAACAGCTGTGCCCATCTCCTTCTATCTTATCCTGAGATGCCTGCCACAGCATGGGTTGATAAGCAGTGTGTGGGTCCATGCCTGGGATCCAAACCTGCAAATCCTGGGCCACTGAAGCAGAGCGTGCAAACTTAACCACTACACCACTGGGTCGGCCCCTTCTTTTCCTTCTTTTATTAACTCAGTTTGTAAAACAGAAGCCCCTGAACCAGATAAGGTCATGGATTTCTTCCAGCTTAAACACTTATATTTATGGTCTCCTTTTGAAACTGAGAACAAAGAAGTTAAAAAATCTTCCCTAGAGCAAGAACTTTGAGATACGCTTTGCTAACTGTAGCTGTGCATATTCAGCATGATCAACTGTTGTTTAAAACCAATCAGGTCTTTCTGTCCTCCTTAGTGTATGAGTGAGCTGTCTTTCCCAGGAAGTCAAGGTCCAGACATCAACATTCAGCTTCACAAGGCCAAACGCAGGCTGAAGATGAAAACTGACCAGAAGAGTCCAGACAATCAAGGGAAAAGAAATTCAGTCTTCAAGATCAAATACAGGCTGGTGGGAAGATGCCAACCAGCAAGGCCACATGCCCTCCCTCCCCTACCTAAAGCCCCAGATAAAAATCCCTACCTTTTTCCCTTCGAGGAGGTAGAACTGAGTTTTATCTCCCATCTCCTTATCTGGCTGCCTTTCGACAATAAACCTCTTTCCTTGCCATAAGCCTGACTTTCCAGTTGTTGGCTCTACTTGCGACAGGTAAATGAATCTGTGTTTGTGGCCGGTAATGCTTTTACTAAATTGGATAACTTCAATAAATTTCACACAGCTTTTCCCAAAACTGACTGGGTTTTGTGCAAATTTTTATCCCCAGATCAAATATTTCATGGCTTTCACTTACTTTACATTTCGTGTCTGAGGAATTTTCAAATAAGAAGTGGAAATTGGGGGGCCAGCCCAGTGGCCTAGCGGTTAAGTTTGCGCACTCCACTTTGGTGGCCCAGGGTTCACAGGTTTGGATCCTGGGCACAGACCTAGGCATGCTCATCAAGCCATGCTGTGGCAGGCATCCCATATAAAGTAGAGGAAAAAGTGCACGGATGTTAGCCCAGGGCCAATCGTCCTCAGCAAAAAGAGGAAGATTGGCATTGGATGTTAGCTCAGGGCTAATCCTCCTCACAAAAAAAAAAAAAAAGAAGAAGTAGCAATTGGAATAGCCACCCCTGCTACAAAATCAGCCTTGTGTTACAGGGAGACCTGTGACTACAAGTCCTGGGACACTGGGCTTCCAGACCTGCTTAGCCCTGGGTGAGGTGTGGGCTCTGTACAGATTTTCTCAGGACCCAGCACACCTGTGTGCAGAGTTTGACACCTCTTACTCCCACTGGGGTTTATGTAGCTGAGAAAATTCTGGAAGTCATGTTCTAAAGTAGAGTTGGATTCAAAACCAAGGTAAACCCTACAAAACCAGGTTGCCCATCTTGCTATAGAAGTCAGGATATTTTCAGTTGTAAGTGAGAGAAAATCAAAATAAAATTTATTCAACAGAGCAAAGGAATTAATTGGTTCACAAAAAATCCAAGGAGTATTGGGCTTCAGGCATGGCTGAATCAGGGTCTCAAATAATATCTATAGGAAACTTTCTCCACATTTCTCATCTTTGCTTTCTTTTGTGTTGGCTTCATTCAGAGATAGGCAAATATTGCCACTAACAGTGTCAAGTTTTTATTCTACCAGCTTCACATCAGATGAAAGAGAGCAACTCTTTTCTTTTCTTTTTTCTTTTTTTAAGAGCTTTCTTGAGATATAATTCACATATTAAACAGTTCACCCACTTAAAGTTTACTCACTTGTATAAGTCAATGGTTTTTAGTATATTCACAGGGTTATGCAACCATCATCACAATTGATTGGGAACATTTCCATCATCCCAAAACAAACCCAAGTCCTTTACTAGTCATTCACCATCTCCCCTCAGCTCCCACCCTGAGCCTTAGACAACCACCAATCTATTTTCTGTTTCTACTGATTTTCGTATTCTGAACATTCCTTATAAATGAAATCATACAATATGTGGTCCTTTGTGACTGTCTCTTTTCACTGAATATAAGACTTTCAAGGTTCATCCATACTGTAGCATATATCAGTATTTTTATTCCTTTTCATTTCCCAATAATATTTCATTGTATGGACATACAACACTTTTATTTATCTATTCATTAGTTGATGAACATTTGAGTTGTTTCTACTTTTGGCTATTATGAATAATGCTGCTATAAACATTTGCATACAAGTTTCTGTGAGGACATAGGTTTTTGTTTCTCTTGGGTATACACCTAGGAGTGGAATTGCTGAGTCGTATGGTAATTCTATGTCTAACTTTCTGAAGGAGTGCTAGACTGTTTTCCAGAGTGGCTGCACCATTTTACGTTCCCATCAGCATTGTGTGAAGGTTTTAATTTCTCCACGTTCTCACCAATACTTGTTATTATCTGTCATTTTGATTACAGCCACCCTAGTGGATGTTAAGTGGTGGTATCTCATTCTGTTTTTGATTTGCATTTCCCTTGGGAAGCAAAAGGGGTAAGGAGACTCCTTGAGAGTTGAGCATCATCATTTCAGACAGAAAGTTTGAACTGAGAATTAACTGAATATTTACACAAAAGAGACATTCAGATTAGAAGAAGCAGAATTACCTTTAATTGGTAATTGCAAATGTTTTCTGTCCTCAGAGGGAAATGACTCTAAAGCAAGATGTGGTGATATGTATACCCCATATATATATCATGTGCGCGCGCACACACACACACACACACACGTATACGTGCATACACACACACAAAGAAAATTACATTTTATGCCTGAGTTTTGGTGGATAAACTTTGATGCAGCTATATTTGACAGAAATGATACACCAGACACTTTATTATAATATCATTCAAATATCTTATTTTATAGGTTAAAAAACAAAAACAAAAACAAACTGAGACCCAGAGCTGTTAAGGAACAGAAAATGGGAGACAGGCCTGGATCTTCCAGTTTTCTGCCCAGTGCCCTCCTCACCACATCACACACCCACCCCCTGAATCCTTGCCTGTGTACTGTTCCTGGTTGATACGATGAGCGGTGTCTGATATATTTCTAATCATGAAGTGCTGAAAGGTACAAAATTGCATAGGAATAAAAGCCTAGGATGATGATAGAGACAGAGTGATGATAAGTGCTAACTCTTAGAGGAGAAAATGTTTCTCATTTTTCCTGTATGGATAATCAACTCCCACAAGCCACTGCATGAATGTACTCTTTGTTTGGATCTCCAGCCTCATGCACTATGGATGAAGACTATCGATGTGCAGACTGCAGGGACTTTGGCTCCTGCAAAGCAAAATCAACGCTCAGCTCAACCACCACCTACCAGCAGCTGTTGTCCAGGGCTTGGAAGACAGTAAAAATGAATCTGTGATAAGAGGTAGGCTTATCTTCAGGGCTTCAGGTCCAAGGGTGAGGCTGAAGGTAGGAACCCCAGCCTGGGTTATCACCTCACATCCTATGATCCCCTGGGTTTCTCAGCAGGAGATAAAAGCACCTGCTAAAGCAGCCATCACCCAGGAGGTGAGGAGCCCCACCCTGGCTCTGCATGGAGTTTACCTGGTAAAAACGTGCACTCAACTCGTGCCTGAGAACGCCCCTCCTCTCCCTCCACACTTTCCTACACATCTGGTGAAGGATGGCTTGTGAGATCCTGAGGACTTCAGGGATAGACCACCTGTCTCTGGCTTCCTGAGTGAAGGGAAACGGGGATTTCCCGAAATAGAGTATACCAGCCACTCTGATACTTCAGATGTGCCTCAAACTATCCCTCAAGGCACCATATGAGATTTCTGGAAGGTAGCCATGTGTATTCTGAGGGGAACATGTGCCACAGGAAAATAAATTTGGGAAACATGGCATACTGTACTTTCTTTTTGGAGCTTCATAACTCATGTTAGGAGATTAAAGGTTCTGAGACGTCCTTCACTTAAAGACCCAAACTTGCTCACTTTTATATAAGCCAGCTTTTCCAGACTTACCTGAGTCCAGAGCACAATTTTTTCATAGAACTTTGGTTAATCCTCCACTGATTTGACCCTGCTGTTAGTGTCTGGCTGTCAGTCAGTCTCCTACATTGGGGTGGTTACTGTGAGGTTAGGGGTAGTTCCCTCTGTCAGCTCTGGGAGATGTGCATGGGGGGAGGAGGTTACAGCTCTGACTGCTCCCAGCCAGGTCTTCAAACATCCCAAACCAGGAAGAGTCAGACCGCTTATTGTCAGGGTGACTAAATGCCCTGGTTTGCCCATGACAGTAGGGTTTATGCCCATTTTTCCAAGCACAATTATTAATAGCCACTTTCACTCTCAAAAGTGTCCCAGTTTAGACAATAAGTTACACAGCTCCCTGCCATTGTGAGCACCAGGAGAGCCCTTCCAAAGGCTGCCATCTGGTTGAGACCCTCAGACTGGAATTGAGTGAGCTAATGGGGTCTCAGACGTATGAGCCAAGAAAAGGGAGAAGCTTCAGAGAGCCTCAGGTAGCTCCAAGAGGAGCAAGATATTGTCTGGAAGCTATGGACAGATCCAGGCAGGGAGGAGGGCAGGAAGCCAGAGTCGTGCCTCAGGGTTGCTCCAAGCAGAAAATCCCAGGACCCTAATGCGGCTTTTTGCCACTTCTCCTGGATTTTTAGGAATAAAAGCCATACTTGGGTGTGATATTAATTTTTCTCATGTTTCTATTTAGAGAGCTCATTCCCTTTTCCCCCTTGTTTTCGGTAAAATTCTTCAAAATGTCAGTCTGCACCAGTTCTGTGCTCAAGGGGAAAACTGTTTCTATTGACAACAGTGTTTGAAGGCCAAAAGAGCAACCAGAGGGCCTGGGCTGTGGAAGCTGGGAATTGTGTTTAAAAATTCCCAAGGGGTGGATGGTCAGTCGGGGGCAGAGGCAGGAACAAGTGAAGTTCCATGGCACGAGGTGGCACCTTAGCCAGGCATTGAAAGCATAGGAGGCTTTGTGGAGATGAAGGTGGAGGAAGAGAGGCTGTCCCGGCCAGAGGGAACAGCACAGAGCAAAGATACGGTATTCGTTTCCTGTTGCTGCTGTAACAAATTACAGTAAGGTTACAACAGAAACTTACTATCTTACAGTGTTGGAGGTCAGAAGTCTGAAATGGGTCTCACTGGGCTAAAATCAAGGTATCAGAAAGGCTGCATTCCTTTATGGAAGCTCTAGAATCCATTTTCTTGTCTTTTCTATCTTCTAGAGACTACGTGATTTCCTTGACTCATGGCCCTCTTCCATCTTCAAAGCCAGCAATGGCATCATTCTGAACTCTGCTTCTTTCATCACATTTCTGACTCTCCTGCTTCCCTCTTTCACTTATAAGGACCCTTGTGATTACACTGGGCCCACATGGATAATCCAAGATAATCTTCCCATCTCAAGATCCTTAATTTAATCATACCTGCAAAGTCTCTTTTGACATATAAGGTAACATATTCACAGGTTCCCAGGACTAGGGAGTGGACATCTTTGGGGGCCATTATTTTGCCTAACACAGGTACTGGGGAAGGAAAGTGTCGCTGCAAATCAGGCACAGTGAATGGTCCATTTAACTGAACTGGAAGGGACGTATGAGGGAAGACGTGGAGGTGGAGATACAGAAAGGGAGACAGATGTTTCCTGGATTCTCTTCAGAGGGTACAAGTGACAATGGACCACAGTCTTTGCTCAGGCAGCAAGAAGCCAGGGCAGCTATGTGATGCCAGGGTGGCGGCCCTGGGGCAAGGGCAGCAGACATCTCCCATGAGGCCCTACGCGGTGGCATCCCACACCCTGGTGGGCCGGCCAAGGTGCAAGCTTGTAAACTTGGAATCCTGAGGACCTCAGCTCATTAACAGCAGATTCTCATGTTGGGGTGAGTGTTGGGCTTGCTCAGTGGTTGTCACCTTCAGCAGCAGTAGCAGACCCTTTCTTCAGATTAAATCCATGTGTAAAAGAGATTAAAGCAGAACTGTTCAGGTTGGTGCAGGGTGTGGGGTCCGCAGAACTACCTACTCCCCTGCCCATTGAGGCTCCTGAGGCACCTCCAAGAACCCAGAACACAGTGGAAAACCTGTAGCCAAGTTCAGAGGCTGAGTGGTCAACAAGGACTCAGAGGGGCTGGTCAAGTGGTCAAAGGTCAAATGTGTGGTGGTTTAAGGACGGAGCTGCTCCAGCAAGGTTCGCACAATGGGTCTTGGTTTGAGCTCCCCCAGAAGAAGACCTTGAGACAAGGATTCAAGTGCAAGCAGTTTATGTGGAAGGTGGAAAGAACATGGGAAGGTGAAGGAGAAAGGTATTTGGGCAAGGGAGGACAGCCAGTAAGGGTGTGCCGTTCAGCTAGCTACTGCAGTGCACTGCTGGAGATTCATCCTCAGGGGAACTCTGGGAGATGGGGACCAGGGAGTGATGGAGCTGGGGATTCACATCCGTCAGTCATTGCCTAAGTGCTGGCCCAGGGAGATGTTAATTCCCTGGGTCTTCCCATTCCCTCCCGGATGCAAGCCAAATGGGCTCCCAAAGGGTAGCACTTCAACAAAGATGCTGATGGAAGTCAGGCTGACGTCATGCCCAGAAATAGCAAGAGTCTCCAAGGGAATATGGTGGACACTGACACACCACCTAGAGATGGTCTTGTCAACGGGTGTGGGGACAGCTGAAGTGTCCATTCTGCCTATTTCTCCATCACCATCCACAAGCAGGCCTCTTACCAAGGGTTCAAGAGCATTCCATGTTCATTGTGACAGCACCCTGCATTCTGCTCTGCAGCTCTCAGATGAACTCTGTCTGTAGGAGACAGTTGTTACTTTTGGCTGCCTGGCAACCATGGCCCCCACTACAGCACCACATTTTTCTGTCACAACGTGACTCCTCCCACATTGTGTAGGGAGAGGACAGCCCTTTCCCAAGTCTCTGTCTCCTGGTGTTCTGAAATGTCCACCTCCGTGTCATCAAAAGCCCTCCAAGTAAATCTGAGCACAGAGAGAAGCAATTGTAAATTCAGAAGCTCCTAATAGGACCAGACCAGCTTTCTGGCAGAACAGGGATGTGACCTCAATGTCCTCTGGGAAACCAGCTTCACTTCTGTACCAAGAGCCTGTAATTATAGCAAGCAGGCAGGGATACTTGAAGTGATGATTAAGACATGAATGAAAAAATAAAAGATCCCTTTATTTTTATGCTCATTATGCCTCTTTTTGATGACTATACAAAAAAGTGCCACTCAGACAATTAGCTTAATTAGCAGATTATATAAATTGATGGTTTTCTAGTTTCATTCCAGGCCTTAAGCCATGCCCAGCTCATGCCCAGATCATAGCTCAGTAAGGATGCACTTGTCAGGCCAGCCTTCCTCCTCTCGCTCACTTCCTTTTCCAGGAACACGGTGCCCGGGGCTGGCCATTGCACACAGAGAAGGGCAGAGAGGCTCCTGCCTTGGCCCATTTCTGCCTCTGGGCGGAGCTCGTCTCAAGTCTGTGGGGCCCAGCTCTGCTTGGACGACCATCGCTCCTCGTTTGGGGGAAGGGGCAGGGGTGAAGGTGGAAGCCAAACTCTTTAGCCTGAATAATCGAAGTCCAGCCTAATCCGGCCCCGGTCTATGTGCCAGGTCCTTCCTGCGAGGGCTCCATATGCCCCTCCTGAAGCCACCACCACTCTACCTCGCTGCCTCTGCGCTGTCATCTCCTCTCCTCCCCCACTTCTGCATTCTAGGTCCTACCCATTGCTCAGGGCCCTGCCTTTCCTCTGTGGGGCCCTTCTTATTTCCTTTAAGACCTTTTGCTTGCACTTCTCCTATGATCCTCACCACTTAAAATTATTTTAATTTATAAAGCAATACTTTAATTTATTCTTAATATAAAACATTAAACAATGCACAATTATATAGAATAAAATACGAAAATCCTCCACCATTTCCTCTCTCCCTCCCAACCGCTTCGCAGAGGTCATCACAGTGAACAATTGACAACACTCTGAATGTTGTTCAGTGCTTGCTCCTTGCACTTTATGTAACGCATCTCGGAGATTTTCCATGTCAGAACTTACAGGTCGACTTCACTCTTTTCAGCAGTTGGTGAACTCCTGATGTGTTGCCAGCCCGCTACGTGGGGTTACAAGGAATTGGTAACTGATGAAGTTAAAGCACAGGTGTTTGAGAATGAAGTGACTCCTTTTCCTCTCCTCCTCCCCCTCCTCCTTCCCTCCTTTATCCTCCTTCTCCCCTTCCTCCTTTATACAAATTTGAGAAGTTTTAAGTCTATTCCCGTAATGTCATTCTCACTCTTTTGCATCTGACTTTCTTTTCACTCTTTGAAACGTATATGCATACAAATATCTCAATTCTGGAATATTTAAACTGTATGAAAAAATGCAGAGAACAATACAACAAGCATCCATACACACATTAAACAAATGCTAATATTTGGACATTTTTTTTCATATCCTTGAAAACAGAAAAGAGAAAGAAATAAAAGTAAGTTACAGGTAAAGCCAAATCCTCTCCCTGCATATCATTTCCTTCCCTGTTTGCCATTTTAAGTACCCACCACTCTAATATTGTGTGCTTTTCCCATCCTTGTTTTCACAGTTTGCCACTGCTGAAGGGGAACACAATATTAAAATACTAACAACCTGTATGGTTCATGGCACCAACCAGGGTGGTAACCAGCCGTAAACCATCGGCTCTCCCAGCATTGCCCCCTGCACACAAGTCCTGCACATACATTTCCGTGAACAAGGTATTGTTCTGTGGGTCTTCAATAGAAACAATCATATTCTGTTCCTTTTGCACTTGTTCTTTCACTCAACATTGTGCTTTGAGACTGATTTCTGTAAACACTTATAAGTCTAGCTCATTCATATTAACACCATGCTTTCTTGAGGGGGAGGAAGGGGCAGAGTTACATCCAAAGCCCTGGGGGTCACACCAGCACAGCCTGTCCTAGCAGGGCTGTAGCCAGGCCTAGAATCTCATGTAGCTGAACGAGACGTTTCCATGAGGATTGGGACAAAATGATTGTAATGCCAATTGTTTTATTTCCTTGCAGAATGTGTTTGGGGTTTCATAAAATCTGAGTATGCCTATAAAAATGTAAATACTACATTTGCTGGGAGGAAAACAAAAAATTGAAAACAGCTGAACTAGGGAGGCCTTCTGTTACTTTGTAAATGGATAAAGGGGTCCCCTCCAGGGTTTCGACAGTCCTAAGCAGAGAAGCATGGTGTCTCGGTTAGAGGCGAGAGGCCTGGGATGGAGGAGGGAGGCCCTCTGGTGCTGTCCAGGTACCAGTTCAACAACCCAGACAGGCTAAGAGCCCAAAAGGGAAGACCTGAGTAAGTGAGAATGCCCTGTGTTAGTGAAAGAGGGTCTGGGTGTCAAAAGAGAATAGGTGTTGAAGTTGGAGGGCTGGAATCTCCTGTCTCACTTGACTAGAGTATCAGAGTGTGAGAAACCCAGACGGAAAGCCCAAGCAGAACTAAGATGCGGGGAAGAGAAGTCTGGATTTAGGGCTTCCCACAAAGACGTCAATGCATCTTTTTCTCCCTACCTCTTCTCCTACTATCAAAACCATTAGGAAAGAAACAGATGTTAGTCATTTATATTACCTGGAAATAGATCTCAGTTACCTGTTCCCTTTCTCAAGGGTGTTTGCATTCTTCTTCCTAAGTATGACATGAGATGTTCTCTCCCTGCTGGGTCAGGTCCAAGTACTGGGGCAAATAATGGGAGGCAAAACAGGACAACTTCTACTTCTGTGAAGGGGAATTTGTCAACCTCTAACAAAACCACAGATGCATTTGCTCTCTAACCTAGCAATTCCACTGCCAGACATCTACCTTTAAGATATACATCCACAAATGCAAAGCGATATATACAGGAGGTTTGTTATTGCGACATATTTATAATAGAAAAACATTGGAAATCATCCAAATGTCTATCCTTAGAGGACTTGACTGCATGACCAACTTGTCCCAGTTTAAAAATGAAAGTCTTACATCTCGGGAACTCCTTCAGTACGAGGCAAACATTGTCCCCATCAGTCTTTAAGCATTTCCTTGTTTTCTGGACCAAGAAGATGTTTCAGACTCCCCTTGTGGTTCCCTGTCCCAGCCCTAGAATCAACCATTTCTCTAAGGAGCCCTGCTCCTTTTGAGTGGGGAGTGGAGTTTAGAAGCAAAGATCTAGGTGCTTGGGGGGCCAGCCTGGTGGCGCAAGCAGTTAAGTGAGCGCGCTCCGCTGCGTCGGCCTGGGGTTCGCCGGTTCAGATCCTGGCCACGCACCGACGCACCGTTTGTCAAGCCATGCTGTGGTGGCGTCCCGTAAAAAGTGGAGGAAGATGGGCATGGATGTTAGCCCAGGGCCAGTCTTCCTCAGCAAAAAGAGGAGGATTGGCAGATGTTGGCTCAGGGCAGATCTTCCTCAAAAAAAAAAAAAAGATCTAGGTGCTTGGTGTGCTCATTGCTTCCCGGGGTGTTATTGCTTCTAGGCCCCTTCAGTGGATAGAACTATAATATATAAATAGATACATTTCATTTATAACTGAGGGAGTTCCTAGGACATGGGTCTTTCAGTTTTAAAACTGAGACAAGTCACTCTATCAAGTCCTTTATTGACTTCATACATGTTCATATACATACATACATGTATATACACATATATAAATCATGGGTTCATATTTACTCCAATTTAAATTTAACAATTCAGGTTTTCCATCAAATCTATTTCATTTTGTATTTAAATCTCTTTTCTCTTACCCTGAAAATGTTTGGTTCTTAATAATATTAGAATATATTTAATTTATTGCTTTATTCTATAATATACATAAAATAGTTTCAAGCATGTATTTACTTCTCTGCTTTATCTTACAATGTACCTAAAATTGTTCCAAATTTAAACACCACTATTACTGTTACTAATAAAACTACTAAGAGAAGTCAAATATTTTCTTGCAGTTCTTTTTGCTTTGAGAATATATCTCACAAAGGACATACAGCCAGAAAAACATGCCAAAGACGTCTGAAAAAATTTTTTTCTTTACATGGGTATGTTACTAATTTGTATGCAGTGAAGTTCATTTAGCCTAGTTTGTTTTCAATTTTTTTTAAATAAACTTTTTTCTTTTTTATTAAATTTTATTTTGTGAATATGTAAATTTTTTATGCAGTTAAAGTCAAAATTATATAAAAAGCTATATGTGTGTGTAATGTGTATATATGTGCATATACATTCTTTTTTCTCCTCTTTCTTTTACAAAAGGTAACATCCTATATACACTGTTCTGCACCTTAATTTTTCTTCCACTTAACAATATGTCCTGAAATCACTCAATATTAGCACATAGAGGTCTTTTTTTTTTTAACTCCTGCAAAGCACACCATGAGTGCAGGTACTCTGGTGTCCTCAACTGTTCCCAGTGATGGCCTCCAGGAAGAGGATGGGAGCGAGAGAGAGAAAGGGAGGGAAAGAGGAGGAGAGGAAGGAGGGAGAGACAAAGGGAGGGAGGGAAGGACAGAAGGAGTGGTGAAAGATTTTTAAATTTTATTCTTTTGTTATATATAACTATTAACGGCTTAATGTCTTATAATAAAAAATTAATGTTTTACTTTTTAAAAAAATACTTTATTTTTTAGAACAATTTTAAGTTCACAGCAAAATTGAGCAAAAGGTACAGACAGTCCTCATATGCCTCTGTCCCCACACATGCATAGCCTTCCCAACTATCAACTTCCCACAACAGAGTGGTACATTTGCTAAAATTGATGAACCTACATTGACATGTCATATCACCCAAAGTCCATTGTTTACACTGGGGTTCACTCTTGGTGTGTTGCTTTTTTAATTAAAAGAATTTTAAGCAATGAGGATCATGGTGAGGTGTACACTAGGACAAGCCTCAGGACCCAGTTTGAAGGGCCTCCTACTGGCCAAATTTGAAACAATTTGAGCATCCAAAAACAATGAGTGTAATGTATTATAAAACATTGAATAAAAAAAGACATATGAGTCCATAGTAATAACTTTTAAGAGAGAGAGAAGTAAAAAGAAAAATATCAACTGCCACCATTGGAGGTGACTAATATATCAAGTCCTTGTTCTGAAAATTGATAATTAAAGGACAAAAAAGACTTTTACCTTGCTTTGTTTGTGTAGGAACTTTAGTTCATCCCCACTTGATGAGGAAAAGCTCTTCCTTACAGAAAAATGTCAGCTAATAAACAGAGGAGTATAGACTTAGACAAGCACCATTTTGCAATCCCTAATATAATAACAGATCAGCCAACAACTATTCTTGGATGCTAAAACCATTTGGTGAAAGGCTGCTGGAGAAAAAATAGTCACACTGTGCCAAAGTATTACCCCATAGACTACTTATTAATCACAAAAGGAAAATGCACTTTTACAATAGAGAAATCTGGTAGTCACTAACTTACCTAAGTGATTAAATGCAGCATTCGTTACAGTGGGACCGCCTGACATTATGTGTCTCCTGAAAAAGTGCAGTATGAAGGATACAGCATTCCCTATGGATGCCAAAAATGTTTAACTTGGGGGCCAGCCCCGTGGCCTAGTGGTTAAGTTTGGCGCGCTCCACTTTGGCTACCCGGGTTCGGTTCCCAGGCGTGGACCTATACCACTTGTCAGCTGCCATGCTGAGGCAGCGACCCACATACAAAATAGAGGAAGATTGGCATACATGTTAGCTCAGCAACAATCTTCCTCAAGCAAAAAGAGGAGGATTGGCAATGGATGTTAGCTCAGGGCGAATCTTTCTCAGCAAAAAAAAAGTTTAACTTGGATCCAATCAAGTATTTGGACATAATTTGAATCTAAAAGAAATTCATGGAGGTAGAAGAATAAGTCAAGTGAAACATAAAGAAGCAGATTTATCCAGAATTTGAGACATTCTATAAGACAATTGGCTTAGTCTCTTAAAAAAATCAATGGCATGGGAAAAAAGTAGAGGATTATTGTAGATTAAAATAGACTAAATAGGGGCGGGCCTGGTGGCATAGCGGTTAAGTTCTTGCCTTCTGCTTCAGCAGCCCGGGGTTCGCTGGTTCAGATTCTGAGCACGGACCTACTCACTGCTCATCAAGCCATGCTGAGGCAGCGTCCCACATAGAAGAACTCGAAGGACATACAAGTAGGATCTACAACTAGGTACAGGGGTATCGGGGAGAAAAAAGAAAAAAGGTGAAGATTGGCAACAGATGTTAGCTCAGGGCCAATCTTCCTCAAAATAAAAAAAGACTAAATAGACTTAACTAATGTAATGCGTGAAATTTGATTGGATTCTGGTTTTCTTTTGTTTTGTTTTTTAAAAAATCTGCAAAAGACGTTTGGGGCACAATTGGAGAAATTTAAATTTTACTCTGACCTTGGATAATGTTAGGGATTAATGCTAATTATTTTAGGAGTTATAAGGGCATTGTGTTTATGTAGCCAAATATCTTTATTCATAGGGGATGGATGCTGAAATAATTAGGGCGAAGTATCATGATTTTTGCAACTTACTTTCAGCAAAAATAAAATATATACACACAGATAAAGCAAATACAGTAAATGTTGACAGTTTTTCTCTCTAACTGGTGAGTATAAGAGCATTCATAGTACTATTCTTTCAATTTTTCTGCATATTTCAATTTTTTAATAATAAAATGTTGGAAAATGCAGTTGTAAAAATCAAGCAGTAATCCCACCTTTTCAGTAGGAACTTAATTTCAGAGGAAGCAGAGAGCCTCAGTTGCTGAGGGAAAGCTTACTTCACAGAGAACGCCAGCTAACGATATAGAAGGAACGGCAGACAGAAACACATCATTTCACCAACACTATTAAAACAGTTGATTCAGTAAAGGATTGTTCTTTGTTGCTACCGTTACCAGATAAACGGTTGATGGGAAACTAAACACTCATACAGTGCCATAGGAACATGACGTGGGTCATTTCTAGTGGAGGATTCAGACTATCATCACCTTCGCCCAATATTCAGACTTATGATCACTCAGGAAGGTGTAGGAAAACAGCTCCTCCATGGGTCATGGTGACCTCAAACGTATCCACACAGGCAAATGCTTGCGCAATAGTTAATCTGGTCTTTGCAGAACGCTTTGTGATCTTCCTGGAATGTAGGATGGAGGCTTGTAAGGAGCTGTCATGGGGCCATCTCCCACTTGCCTATCTCCCCTGGGAAGCTGTCATGAAAGAGTTTCTCGTCGCCTTCCTGGTTCTGACGAGGTATGGGGCCTTCTGCTCCACCCTTGTCACTCTCAGCAATATTCTGAGGCAAATAAGAATATAACTTAGCTGCAATCTACATTTGACTCCTCAGCAACAGGGTATTCCACCATTTGCACTGCAGTCATCCAGCCCCTTTTGTTTCAGTGTCTTCCTTTTTGGTGTGTGAGACAAGGATCATGCAAGCTGGCACCTTTGGCACACTTCCTTTCACTGTCTATGTACATAATATTGTCTAAATCTAAAGTAGTTTATTGATCTTTACTGATCAAATCAGTCAGGTCTTAGCCTTAGCCTTGGCCTTGTCTTATCTTATATGTGAGAGTTTGACAAAAGGGTCATCCAGACACTATTGTCTCCCAAAGTGTGTACTATGAAGCACATGGCATCACCTATACTCTAGCCAAAAACTGTTCAACTTCAACATCCTAGTGCCGTCCAAAAGGGGACTGTGCTAGAGTAAAAGAGATATAAGGACACAACCAGATGCAATGTCAGATCCTTGATTTGAAACTGGTTTGAATAAACCAGCTGTAAAGGATAGTTTTTGGTCAATTGGGGAAATTTGAATATAGTTTGAGTATTAGATAAAATAAAAATTTATCTAAATAAAAGAATGGAAACAACTGGCTTACAAAACTGCATAGTATGATCTCATTTTGGTTAAAAAAAAATATGTATAGGAAAAGATCTCAAAGAGTGTATCAGTCTTCAATTGCCACAATAATGCTGTGTGACAACCCCCACCCTCCCAAATTTCAGCGGCATGCAATAACAAGCATTTATTTTTTGCTCTCTCATCTGCAAGTCATCTGGAATTATCTAGACTGGCTTTGGCTGGACTGCAGGTTGAGCCCAGGTCTATGCTATGTGTCTCTCATCCTCTGTGGACCAGCACCTACCTGAGGCACGTCCTCTTCTTGGTGAAAGGCAAGAGTGCAAGTTAGCAAACCCAGCCACATGGGCACATTTGCAAGCCTCTGATTGCTTCTTATCTGCTAACATCCCATTGGCCAAAGCAAGTCACATAGCCAAGTCTAAAATCAAGAGGCAAGGTAGTTTAGTTCACCCACCATGAAGCCATGACAAGGTGTGGATATGTAATACCACTACAGGGGAGTGGAGAGTTGGGACTGATAATTTAATCTATCACAAAGGGTATGTTCTAGACCAAAGTTACAACAGTAAACTTTACGTGGTAGAAATGCAATGTTTTACTTTTTTTATTTTTACTTGCTGGCATTTTCTAATTTTCTGCAATAAATACATACAGTTTATTGAAATAATGAAAAAGTTACTTTAAAAATTAATAAGCAAACAAACAGCTACTCATATCTTATCCCTCCAATCCCCTCATCCCCAGCAGTATCAGCTGGGAAGATCACATTCTATTTAAATAAACACACTCACTTTTTTGGAGGCTGCTCTGTGGCCTGCACTGGAGGTCGGTTGGGGAGTATTGTGGGAGGTGGAGTAAGGGGATGGGGAAGGAGACTTCTCTCTCCCCAAGCCACTTGACAAAGGTCCTATTTGTCCATACAGGAAGGGGTGATGGGAAGTAGGGATGCCAGATCCCTGGTGGCCTGTCCCTGGGGGCTTGGCTCAAGGCGTCCAGGAAGTACTTCTGAATTGGGGGCCCTCATCTGTGTCTCTCATGTCAACACTTTGACCTGAGCCTTTTCGAATCCATCTTGCAAGGCATCAGCCTTGGAAGCCACTGCCCAAGGCGCGGGACTTGGAGAGCGAGCAGCGAGAACTGAGCTGGCCTGGGGCAGTCATTCTTACCTGGACAAGCCCCTTGAGTAGGGGGTGATGTCAGGCAGAGCTGTGCTGTTGCTGCACTGGGACTCTCTCTCCTCAGCACGCCTCATACTTCATGACTTTGTTCCCGCTGTTCCCCTGCCTATGACCCTCTTCTCCCCTCTTCCTCATCGTCTCTCCCTCTGCGGGTGGAATACTTTCTACTACCCCTCATGCCAAACTAGTCCTCTCCTTCCTCTGTCCCCAGCTTTGGTGCCCAGAGGGCTTTGTTCATGCCTCCATCCCAGCAGCCATGGCCTTACATTTTAGAGTTACTCGTGTATGTGTCTCCCTCTTGGGATTCAAACCCCACCTGCTGATCTTCCTGTTTCTAGTTCTTGGTGCAAAGCTATGTTTACAGGAGGTGCATAATCATCGTTTGATAAGTGAACAAACAATAACATGTTGTGCGCGGCTGGTGTGTGGATATGATGGCCTCATGGCCTTAGACTTGTGTCCTGGAGATCAGCCCCTTCTCGCTAGCTGTTCAGTCTCAGAAATAGTCAGTGCTTCTCTAAGCTCAGGGCTGAGCCTTGGTTGCCCCAATGATCCTATAACGTGCCCCCCACGCACACATACCTCCAGAGGACAGCCAGCTGGCCACCAATCCCCCACCAGGACCCTTAACCTTCTGACAAAAGTGAGTATGCTAAGGGTAAACTTGTTCCCAAGGAACGTAATAATAACAAATATAAATCCCTCATATGACACATGGGCCCCCTCCCCCAAGAAGCAGATGTGCAGATCAACAAGCATTTATTAAGCACCCACTGAATGCCAGGCAAATGAAAGCTCCTCCCCCAAGGAAGCACGGAGTGACAGGGTCGGAGGGAGGTAGGGAAGCAGCAAGTGGACACAGACATGGAAAATTTCAGTATAGTAAAAGTAGAAGTCATCAGAGGGATGGGCTCCTAGCTTGCCCAACACTGGGGAGGAGGGACGAGTCAGGAACAGGGTGTGAGAACTAGCCAGGCAAAGGAGGGGCGAGGGTGTTCCCAGCACAGGCAACAGCAAAGGCAAAGGCTGGGATGCCTGTGTTTGGGGAGGAGGCAGCTAAGCCGCTTAGTATTTATAACGAAGAAGATGCCCACGGGAAGCCCTACTTCCCCAGGGCAGGATATGACGAGCAATTACCTAGGCACTGCTCATTCGCGGGTGTGCGACCTATTCTGCCCTCAGTCCTGCCATGCACAGCACTTACTATGCTACTTTCTCTGATTTTAAAATAAATAATTTATATGTTACAAAAGCAATACATGTTTATTGTGTATCATTTGGAAAACGCAAAAAAGCATAAAGAAAAAATAAAAGCCACCAAGCGTTAACAGTGTCTAATATTTACTGAGCTCTTGCCGAGGGCCAGGCGCACAGCATTTCACAGGCCTTGAAAGAACCCTAAGATGTAGGTACTATTATTATCTCCTTTTACCAGATCAGGACACTGAGACAGAGGAAAGATGTAAGCAATTTTCACAGAGTCACTCATTAGCAAACGAGACAGCCCCCATTCAAACACAGGCAGCCTGGGTTCCGGAACTTAACACAAGTAACACTCTGGTTTATAGCCGCTGCAGATCCAGAGTACGTGCTGAGGAGCTCAGGGCACTTGAGTCCATCACAGGGGTGCCACAGGGTGTTTTAAATATTCCACGGAAACATGGCAACATCTGTCGGAGACTGTACGAAAGACTACTGTTAAGTTGTTTGGACCAAACTACTTATTAACTGAAATTGTCAGGTTTTCATTTTGGATGCGGTGGCGGGGTGGGGGGAGAGGGGGGGCAGTGTGTAGGGGATCCACAAAAGAATTACTGAGACACTAAAGGTTCCATGAACTGAGAAAGTTTGGGAATCTTCAGTTTACAGTATTCCGTGCAAGTATAAACAACTTTTTCTTCATTTCATAAAAACGGACTCAAAGTGTATGCAATTTAATAATGTGCCTTTTCCTTTTCACAATCTTGAGAATACTTTTGCATGTAATTAAATGATTTTTTACTTGACTAATATCCCATTGTTAGATAGATATTTTTTCAAATTTCTCCGTTTTTATAAATAACTCTGTGTGAACATTTTTGTAAATAAAGACGCCACACTGCTTGGCCAAAATGTGTATATATGTTTAAGACTTTCAGTATGTGGCCAAATTGCTTTCCAGAAAGATCTTCTCTAACTGCATTCCATCCAACAGTGGGTTAAAATAGTAGATTTAGTGCGTATTTGCCTATCTTGCATATTATCACTTAAAAAAATACTTGCTGTTTAACAGATTAAAAATGCTTTCTCGTTATTGTTTTAATGTATTTCCTCAGTTGCTAATGAGTTTGGAAATTTTTTCATTTGTTTATTGGCCATTTATGGTTCTTTTGTGAATTGCCTATTCATGTTCTTTGCTCATTTTTCACTTGGAATGTTCGCCTATTCCTTGTTGATTTGCAAGAGCCTCCGTCCAATTTTAATGAAAAGTTTAAATCCCGATGCAGCTGTCAGAAATGCTGATGGCTGCAGTTCTCTGCAGATCTAATTGTTTTCATAAGTTCCACTAATGACTCAGAGGCTAACGAAGGTATAGATCTGATTGATGGAGCTTAGAAAAGCGATGTAATTAGAAATTTCCTCTCCCAATCAAAAGAGCCAACTATATTTATCAGTTCAACTTCCTACTTTTTTTCCCATTTTGAAAAATACATTTAAATATATCCCACTGGTCTTGGCAGGATAGCAGGGAGGACATGAGAACCATGTCTGGTTGTTATATAACCCTCCAATTAACTTACCATCTTATTTCCTCTTTTAGGTTTCACATTTTGTCTTTAAATTGGAAGCTTCAGATCTCTTTGGTTCATTGCTGCCTCCTGAACCAGGAGCAAGTGTGTCACCTAGCAACCAGGGCTCTGCTTATAGAAACATAAGCTTTGGCCTGACCAAGAGAGGAAAATCACCAGTTGGAATGAAAAGTTTTAGCTTTGAACTGCAGAGCAGCCAGAGGCACAGCACCTACTGAGTTGCAATAGCCAAGGTGTCCTCCCAGAGGAAGCTAAGGCTCATGGAGCCCTGATGCAGAGTTGGGGTGGGGATGGTCCAGGTGCAACCTCTGGAAGCTTTGCCCCCCACCCTGAGGGGTGAGGAGAAGCTGAGTGCTTTCTACTTGGGCACAGAAAGGAGTTTCTAACTCCCTGATCCCTCACCCCTGAGTGATCTGAGACAGGTAGCTTAATCTCTGGGAACCCCTGGTGCTCCCCAGTGGTCAATATTAGGGGGCCACAGGGCTGAAGGCTTCACTCAAGAATTTGGGCATGAAGGCTGCTCCCTGGGGATTCAGCTTTATTGTTTGGGTCTGAGCAGGAATGTATAAAACCACTCGAGGGGCTCCCACACTGTGAGGCTAGTGGACAATATTAACATCTCCAGGCTGTTCTGCCTCTATTCAGAAGGAGATGAGTGTCCAGAAGTGGAGAAAAGCTGGAGTCCATGAGGTTCTGAGGAGAGCAGGGCGCTCCGGCTGGCTGGCCTCCACTGTTGTAATCCTACTGGCAAAACTGCCCCTATTTAGTAGTTACAGTATCTTTCCTTGAAACAACCCCCCTCCACACACACATGCACATACACACCCCTCATGGATTCCCACTTTCTTATTTTTGCTTCTTTTTCTCCATGGGACTTGCTCTGGCCAATGGAATATTACTGGGCATGGCAGGAGCAGAGGCCTTAAATGTTCTTCTGTGGTTTGGCTTGCTCTTCTGTCCTCTGTTACAAAAAGACAAGCCCCAGGTAGTCAACAGTCCAAGAAGAATGAGGAGACATGTTTTGCGTTCCTGAACTTAGCTGTAGCCTGAAATACAGCCATCCCAGCCAACCCCCAGGGCTATAAACAAGAAAAATGAAAGGTTTGTTGTTGTAAGTCACTGAGATTCGAGGACTATTTTTTAAGAAGCTTTGTTGCAGCAATACCTGACTAATACATTGTTCATTACTCCCTACCACTGTTTCCTTCTAGATGTCCTGGTTCCTGTATTTTCTGAGGCCTGGTTGGTCAGCTTTTCCTTCAATTCTGCAAGTTTATCGTATCCTTCTAATAAGTTCTTATCTTTGCTAAAGTTGATTTCTGTGGCTTGTAACTCAGAACGCTGATGGGTGGAGCTCATCAAGTCTCCTCTACAGAACTGCCTGCTCCTTGGTCTGAATTCAGAAGCTTTCTCATATGATCTGCCCGGTCATTTCCAGCCTTTTCCCCCATCCTTTTCTTCTCAGAAACAATTTGTGCCCTGGACAATGTCTGGGCGAAATTGCATACATTTGCTTTGCCTGGAATATCTTCTTCCCATCCCCAACTGCTGAAGTCCTGTGCACCTTTCAAAGCTCCACTCAAATATCACCTCCTCTATGAAGACTTTGCTTATTCTCCTGGGAGTCTTCTCTCCCCTCTGCAATACTGGAAGCAGTTGCCCTTAGTCCAAATGGAGCTTACCTTCCTCTACAGAGCTGCTATGGTTTATTCCCCTACTAAAGGGAAATTCATGGAAGCCATCACTCAGGGGAAGCAGAGAGAGCCCAAGTTCTTTCCATCACACTCATCCCTGTTAATCACTTTCCAGTGGCATTTTCTGATATTTGGGGTCAAGGGCCTTGTATTATCTATTTTTGTATCCATGGTGCCAACCTCAGGACCTAGAACAAAGGTATGCTCTAAAGAGTTTTGGCTATTTGAATGCAAGCATGAACAAATGTCCATCTTTTCTAGAATCTTGGGCCAGAATAAGCACATAATAGAAATATACTTTTGACCAATGATGTGTTTCCTTTGATCCTGAAATGGGACATGGCTATCATCTTACTTACCCTGTCCAAGGATGAAGTTGGGTCTGAGGTCAGCCATTGGCCAAACAGTATGGGAAAATGTCCAAATGGAGCACCCGACGCTTAAAATTCATTTGGCACTTCCAGCTGCAATTGACGGGACAATGTCGGCCTGTGATCATAGATTTAGTGCATGTAACCCAGGAAACCAAGGTCCAGTGTGGGGAAGCGAGAAGCCAAAATTCACGCAGACAGTAGAGGGAAGGGTGAGAATCAGAAGCCTGATCTCCAGATTTTTAGTCCTCTATTTCTCACGAGTAGATATGTCCAAGCTGGGTTTTTCCACTGGGTCTTCCTACACAGCTTGTTGATGGGGAGGGCATCACCACCCCTGTGCCAACCCCCACAGACTCAAAGGCTGCTATTCTGTGCCCAGGAGGATTCTTAAAATAATAGTGCTGCCTGCCTCTGTGGGCTGGAGCCAGCTGTCTTGGTACACCCGGTTCCTGAATTACAATTTCCTGCTCTTTACTTGTGGTAATAATTGATGTCACAGTAACTGGTCAGCCATGCCCACTTCCGAACTGGTAGCCAACGCTTAATCAGGCAGGAGAGAGATCCAGGACTGAAGGAATCAGGTGAGTGTCAGGTGATGGGACAGGCAGGACTCTTGGAGCCAGAAAGATCTGAGTTCAAATCCTGGCTCTGCCCCTTGCTGGCCCTGTGGCCTTCATCTTCTCATTTGTAAGGTGGGAGTGATAATCGCACCCACCTCAGGGTGCTAATGTGAGTTGAATATCTTGTCTGACACATTAAGGTGGTTAGTGAGTATTATCTTACTCTGTAGGATAAGAAAGAGGGCTCTCTTATGCTGGGCTCCCCCAGAAGCAGAACCTGAGTCAAGGAGTTTATTTGGGAGGTGATCCTAGGAAACATCAGTATAAGAGTAGGGAAGTGAGTCACAGAAGGGGAGGTAGCAATATCAGGTGCTGTAGTGTGTAGGTTACCCTTGTGAGCAATTGGAGTTCAGCCCCATTGGGGATCTCTGAGAGAGGAGGTGAAACACACCTCAGAGATGTCCCTCCAGTAAGGGGTAAGGAAGTTGGGCTATTTATTCACCCCAACTCCCATCCATTGTTAGTTGAGGGCTCCTGGGGGGCGGAGCTTAACTTCCCAGCATAGCTTGATCCTTGCGCCAGCTCAGTGGGCTGAAGGAGCCAGAGAAAGCCTTCTTCAGGCAGCAGGTTGCAGCTGCTGCAAATTGGACATCATGGGGTCCACTTGCGTGGAAACAGTCAGGGCGAGGCACCCACAGCATCTGCTACCAGGGCCCAAAACGCATCAGGAGAAGCCAGGTCAGTCATATCAGGTCAGAGCTTGGGCTAGAATTAGGATGCAAAACCTAAAAGTCAGGAGCTGATGTAGGTGGCCCTGGGAGGTGGGGAGTGAGTCAGGAACGATGCGAAGGGTCCTGGACATTTGCCATCAACTGTCCTGGAAGCCCCAAGCCCTGTGTTCCTGGGCGCTGGCCACAGTGTGCGGCAGGTCAGTTTTGTCTCTGTTGGGATGACCTGGGGCTACTTAGGACTGTGTTGAGAGACTTTCTCACTCTTTTCAAAACATTAGCGTCCCTGTTTCCCACACAGCCCCTTACCAGCACCTGGTACCAGCTCTTCAGCTTCAGCCCTAGCATGGGAGTGGGGAAGAGTGTGCACGTGTGTGCACGGGTCCTGGGAGGAGAGCTGGAGGACGGCAGCTTTTCTCATCAAATGCAGTGATTTCAGACTGGGCTGAGCTGAATAGCGCATTAAGAGATGGGCAACCTGGATGGCGTGGAGAACAGAATCAAGGAGCTCTGTGCATGAGGCAGGGGCTGAACTCTGTGTGAATCCTCGCAAGGCGCAGCCTCCCTTACAGGCCCGTGGATAGAAGTATTTGAAGATGCTGCATAAGTTAAGCGTCAGCAATTTCCACCAGATTTGGATTTGAACACATTACCTGAGATCCCTGAGGGCTTTGCAGATAGAATTACAAAAAAGCGCTAGGCTTTGTGACTTCCAGATGTCAGTATAATGAAATGAGAAAGCAACATCAAAGTGCCTCAGCATCCCCATGGAAAAATCAGCCAGGAAAAGACCTTTTGGAAGCCAAGTTCTATTAGAGCTTTCCCTAGGGTTTATAAATGTAGGTACTGATAATAATAATTATCATTATTGTCAATGATAACCATCATGTCTATTTTAGCAAGCACCATTTCTTGAGAGCCTCCCATCTGCCGTTGATCTTGCTTTTCATGTCTTATTGCATTGAAACCTCACAAGAATTCAAATATGAGGAAATAAAGGCACCGAGAAGTTAATTGATTTGCTCAAGTTGCACAGCACGTAAGTGGTAGAGCTGGGATGCAGCACCAGATTTCTCAGGTTCCGAAGCCTGCTCTTTAAATTCCTCACTCCATGTGTGAGGTGGTGTATTTGAAATTGATTTCCTTTTAGGGGTAAAATGTTATTCTTGTAAGTCTTGAGGTCATTTTTTGACTTCTTCATCATAATCAGAATTTGCAGACCCTTACTGCACCACATGGAATCAGTGGTTTTTTTTTTTTTTTTTACTTTTGCTTCATTTTATTTATTTATTTATTTATTTTTAATTTTTTGTTTATTGCAGTAACATTGGTTTATAACATTGTAAAAGTTTCAGGTGTACATCATTGTACTTCTATTTCTGCATAGATTACATCATGTTCACCACCAAAATACTAATTACAACCCATCACCACACACATGTACCGAATTATCCCTTTCACCCTCCTCCCTCCCCCCTTCCCCTCTGGTAACCACCAATCCAATCTCTGTCCCTATGTGTTTGTTTATTGTTGTTATTATCTACTACTTAATGAAGGAAATCATACGGTATTTGACCTTCTCTCTCTGACTTATTTCACTTTGCATTATACCCTCAATGTCCATCCATGTTGTCACAAATGACTGGATTTCATCGTTTCTTATGGTTGAGTAGGAATCAGTGGTTTTTTTATTCGACTTCCAGATTTGGTGATGGTTCCATGCCAACCAAATGTTAAGGCTGCAAATTTATAGGCCAGATCTAGCATGCAGATTTGTTTAGATTGGCCTACATGGTGTTTAAAAGTAATTTGAAGTTACACTTACAACTTGGGAGATTTGACATCAAAATTAGGATTTCTAGCTCTTTTTGAAAAATCAGAGGATCTACAACACTGATGGCAGCTCCCTCTTCTCCACAGTCCCCACCTGTCCCTACTGCATCCCTGTCATTGGTGCCAGGAATCTCATCACATCACGCTTTGCACTGTGTTTTTTCTTAGAGTAAATTAGATTTTTCTAATTCCTTTACTCCCTCAATTGTTTTTCTCACCTTCCTTGCTTCTGTAGGCATTTGAGGTTTTGATACCAGAAAATCAACTTCCTCTTGCTCAGATCTTTAGAGACACCAGAGACATCCTGGGTTTTATCCTGTCCTCTCTCCTGTGCTCTTATCCTGCTAAATGACAAAAGGCCCAACTCAACTTCAGACAAGCCTTTTTAAAATTATGAACCTAACACTTGGTATTGTGACCTTAGGCAACTTCTTCAACTTCTCCAGCCTCTACTTCCTCATCTGGAAAATGACTCCAGGTCACTTCACCTAAAGACAGTTAGCGAAAGCCAAGCCAAATGACCGGTTCAAACACTGAGACCAGTTGACCACTTGAGCAATCCACCAAATCATTTGATTCTTTGAAGCATTCTGTTTTCATCCATCAGCTTTCATTTGTCTCCATAACAGGATTTTACAGAATATTCAAGTATTGTCTGCCCCAGCTCTCTGCTGCTGCAGCTGGAGATTGAAGCACCAAGGGCAGGGGTGGGGGGGAGGTGAGAGGGAGTGAGGGGACTAAAGAGAGGCAGGCTGCATAAGGAGAATACGTTCGTGAGAATATGTCATTTATTATGAAGACATAAATACGTTATCCTTATGAATAAGAAAACGTGAATGAAGAGTATGCTCACAAGAATTCTCCTTATTAAGGAAGATATTATACCTCTTTCTTTCCCTCCATCTCCCTTCTCTCCACCCTTAGGCTCCAGCAGCAGCAGCAGAAAATGGGAGCAAGAATACACTGAATGTTCTTTTTAAATGCTGATATAAAGATGAAATGAAAACTGGTCAGTTAAAACTAAATAATTAAACAAAGAAAGTAAATTTATCAAAATTGCCATTCAGCCAATTGGGAAATATACTAGTACTTTCCTCATAGGATCGTTGGGAGGACTAAATGAGCTAAGGACTCTGAGGTCCATAAAACAGCACTCCACAAACAGGGACTATTGTTACGCTGATCAGAATGGCACTGCCACCCAGCCTGTCACCCAAATCTACAGTCTGAGTCAACTTTAACTCCTCCCTCATCCCCACCCTGAAGTCCAGCCAAAACCCAAGATTCTGCCCACATGAAGGTGACTAAAGACCCCAAGAGTGTGAAAAGGAAGGAATTAAGGATGTCCTGAGAGTTAAACTGGGAAATCAGCTCATGATCTAGTGAGCCGAAGTGCAGGGGCCGGAGAATAAGGCCTGCAATGGAACTAACACTTTGTGGGGAGAATGGGCCCCTCGATGAATATTGCTGAGCCAGGGAAGCCCGAAGGAGGGGTAGAGGCTGCACATTGGCAGGGCCTGCCCACTCTCTGCTCAGGAGAGGCTGGTGCCACGAAAAGTTCCCACTCCACAGCTGTAGCCCTGCCTTCTGAGTTCATGCTCACCAAGCCACCATTGGACAACTTGGCTTCCTGATGCCTCCAGGAAGAGAATCTGCTCTTCCTGCTGATCTGAACCTCCAGGTTGCTTGAAATTAGTAAATTGTCTTTCTGGTTTGTTCTCAGGTTCCTCATTGTGTATGTTTATTCAAGCACCCGATAACTTCTGGGACTTAAAAGATTGAACTTCTGAGCTCACATGGCTGAGGGCCAGACCTGAGGAGTGATTCATTCTCCAAGGTCGCTGTCCCCTGGTGGGGGCCTCTCTATATGTCCAGAACCCAGCCCCCGCTGTGACTGTGGGCTCTTCCCCCTGGCAGCCTCAGCCCCCTCAACAGGACACCGGAAGGTAGGACGCAGTACTGCTGCAAAAGAGAATCAGAGTTGAAGTTGGCTGTGAGGCACCAGCAAATTTTGTTCTTAATCAGGATTTATGGCCTTTCCTAATGTTGTTGGAGAGGAAGGGGGAAAGTTCCTCCCCATATTAGCCTTAAAATCTAATTGAGGGAAATTCTGTTGCCTAGACAATGGCATATTAAATTGTTCAGCAAAAGTAAGAATTTATAAAAAATTGTCCCTGGTCTATAGAACTGGGGAACGTAATAAATCTCTCAGGATAGTTAGCCATGCTTACGATATATCATGCTCAGAAATTGCATTAGCATGTAGATGAGATGAGCAGAGGGCTGCAGGCTCCTGAGCAATAGGACGATACTCCAGAGCAGTCTGGCCACTTGTGGTAATGAGCGTGTCTCCCGAGCACGTACCCAAGAGAAGGAAAGGGGGAAGGGAGACGAGGTATGTGTTGAGTGTACTGACAACCTGTGTCGTGCAGGCACAGGGCTGGTAAGCTTGACTATATAACATCATCTCTTTGAACCCTCACTGTGTGCCCAAAGAGTAGATCATTTGCTGTTTTTTGTTGTTGTTGTTTTTTAATCTCCATTATATTAGATTTCTTAGGGTGGCACATAAGAGAAGCTCATTCTGACTAGCTTAAACAAAAAGCAGTATTGATGGTGTAAATACTGCTGGATCCCACAGAGTAAAAATGAAAGGCTGGAGAAGGGCAGGAGCTATCAGCAGGTCTGTGGACTCAGCAGCAGGTTTGCTGACTGCCTCTCTGGTGTACTGACGTTACCATGACTCAGCAACCCAAGATCTGGGGCCCTCAGCTCAAGGACAGAGAGTGTGACGGACGCAGCCAAGGTTGGGTTCTCACCTGGATCTGTCAGGGATGGTCAGGGGGATGGGCACATGCAGTGTAGATAAAACGTACGAGGGCTCATCCACATGGGATTCATGAGCGGTTCCAGAGGTGCAGTGGTGGCAAAGTCCCCAGGGTCCCAGCAGGACGTACTGGAACAGATGCAAAATCAGCCTGCTTGTCTCCCCAGGCTTCTCTGCTCCTGGGGCCTACACATAGGACACGCATTTGGGGGCAGCAGAGAATGTGGCTGATTTGAAATTTAGCAAGGTGTGATTATTTGACCCCCAGCGGCCTCAAGTCATCAGCAGCAAGTGTCTCCCTTTCTAAAGTTATATATCTGGTCTGTTGTTGTCATTCTGCTTTCAGGTGGCCAGTCCAGCTTGCCTGGAGCTTGTCTCCTTCTTGAGGCATTTACTAAAGTCTGCAGACGATCTCCAACCCCTGAAATACTCTGACATTTTGCTGATCTGCCCCACGTGCTTCACCACTGGCCACGTGGTCCGGTTCCTAGTCAACAATGAGAGAGAGTTACATGGACTGTGTTTGCCCTGCATGTAAAAGGTCTGCCGGTGCCCCATACCGGGCTCAGGTGATCCTCACTTCTTCCCACCCTGCCTCGACTCAGCTGATTCCACATGTGAAGCTCTGTTACCTTGCAGCCCATTTCCAAAACCCATTTCTGTGTTAACGAGAACGAGAATAGCTAACATGTGCAGATTCAGTGCTCGCTGTACTGGGAACTACGCTAAATACTTTACATGTATAATCTCAATTCTCACAGCGACCTGATGAAAAGGGACTATTTTTCTACTTCTCTCCTCATTCGACAAGTGAGAAAACTGCAGTGCAGAGAGATGTCACAATTGACCCAAAAGTCACACCTAGCAAGTGGCAAAGCAGGATTTGGACCCAAACAACCTGAGTCAGATCTAAGTGCTTAATCTCTGTGCTGCTGCTCTTCTGGTTGTAAGCAACAGAAAAAAAAAAACTTTAGCTGGCTATTCCATTCATCTATTGCTACATAACCAGCCACTCCAAACTGAGTGGCTTACACCAACAGCAATCATTTATTTTGCTTACAAATCTGCAATTTGGGCAGGGCTCAGCAGGGACAGCTCGTCTCTGCTCCACGTGGCATCAACCGGGGCAGCTGGATTGAGGCAGGAGGATCTACTTCCCGTGTGGCTCAGTCATATTGCTGGGAAGATGGTGCTGGTTTGGCCTTTCCCTGAGCAGCTAGGGCTTCCCCTCAAACGGGGGCTGGGTGACAAATGCAAGCGCCCGTGAAAAAGAGTATAAGCTGCCAGTTTCTTAAGGCCTGGGCCTGGAAAGGAGAACAATGTAGCTTACACTAATAGTCATGCAACTAGTAATTAATAGGCTCTGGGGAGGGGCACAGACCCTGCCTCTTAAGCAGAGGAATGTCAAAGAATTTGAGGGCTATATTTTCTTTTCTTTTTTAAAATTTTTTGTTTATTGCAATAACATTGGTTTATAACATTGTATAAATTTCAGGTGTACATCATTATACTTCTATTTCTGCATAGATTACATCATGTTCACCACCCAAATACTAATTACAACCCATCACCACACACATGTGCCTAATTCTCCCTTTCGCCCTCCTCCCTCCCCTGTTCCCCTCTGGTAACCACCAATCCAATCTCTGTCTCTATGTGTTTGTTTGTTGTTGTTATTATCTACTACTTAATGAGTGAGATCATACGGTATTTGACCCTCTCCCTCTGACTTATTTCGCTTTGCATAATACCCTCAATGTCCATCCACGTTGTCACAAATGGCTGGATTTCATTGTTTCTTACGGCTGAGTAGTATTCCACTGTGTATATATACCACATCTTCTTTATCCATTCATCCCTTGATGGACACTTAGGTTGCTTTCAAGTTGGGTATTGTGAATAACGCTGCAATGAACACAGGGGTGCATGTATCTTTACGCATTGGTGTTTTCATGTTCTTTGGATAAATACCCAGCAGTGGAATAGCTGGATTATATGGTAGTTCTATCCTTAATCTTCTGAGGAATCTCCATACTGTTTTCCACAGTGGCTGCACCAGTCTGCACTCCCACCAGCAGTGTATGAGAGTTCCCTTCTCTCCACATCCTCTCCAACACTTGTTGTCTTGTTAATTATAGCCATTCTGATGGGCGTGAGGTGATATCTCATTGTAGTTTCGATTTGCATTTCCCTGATAGTTAATGACATTGAACATCTTTTCGTGTGCCTATTGGTGGGGGCCATATTTTCAATCTCAAGCAAAGGGAGAAGTTTATTGAAAGTAACCATGGTATCTCATGGATTCTAGAGAAAAGACAGAAGCCAACAGAAGACCCAGGTGCTTCAGCACTAGGAATGATGTCCTTTTTCTCTAGAACTCTGCCATCAAAGTGACTCAGCCCTGCTGTCTTCCAGCCTCTGTGCTTCTCGTTGCAACATCCCATACTCTTCAAAAATGTAGTCAGATTGGCCCACTGCGGACAAGTATCCACCCTGGATTCATCACCTACGGCTGGAGGGCCCAAGGCTGCACTTCAGACTTACTTTCCAAAGAAGGGAAACATTTACCGCCCTGTTTTATAGATGAGTAAACTGAAACCCAGTGAGTGTAAGTCATTTGTCCAAAGCCACGTAACCGGTAAGTTGCGCAGCCAGGATTTGTGCTCATGATCTTTCTTCCCCTTTTTAAAGAGGCTTGGAGTAAATAAAATCTTGGAGCTAGGCAGCCCTTGAACTTGCCAAGTTACTGTGGTGAAAGTGGTTGGTGGTCAGCTAGACCACATTAAATAATATTTCCCTCTCCATCTGTGTTAAAGTCAAAAGAGCAGAGTGTTTGGGCCAACCTCGTGACATAGTGGTTAAGTTCAGTGCGCTCTGCTTCAGCTGCCTGGTTTCACAGGTTCGGATCCCAGGCATGAACCTACACCACTCTTCAGCCATGCTATGGTGGTCACCCACATACAAAATAGAGGAAGATTGTAGAGAAAGATGTTAGCTCTGGGCAAAGCTTCCTCAGCAAAAAAAAAAAGGAAAAGAAAAAAAATGTATTAAGATTATTCACATCAAGTGGAATAAATAAAGATTAAAAAAAAAAGATTAGAGTGTTCTTTGTATATATGACTACCCTATCATCAAAGTTTCTGATTCAGCAGGTCTAGGGTGGTGCCCAAGAATTTACTTTTTAATCACTTTCCAGGTGATGATGCTGCTGGTCCAGAGACCACACTTTGAGAACCATTGGTCTAAAAGAATAGACATCTGCATTATATGATTTATCTTCCTCAGAGCTTCTGGAGTGCGTTGGTCAAAGATGACTGTTTAGCAAATATTCACTCCCTCTCCACACTTTCATGGGAGGAGTGTACTGCCCTGCTCCACTGATGTTGGGCTAGGTCATGTGACTTATTTTGGCCTCATAGTTGGAGTATACTTCTCTGCTCTTCAACTTTGTATTTGGCTACGTTATTGGCTTTGACCAATGGGATGTTTGCAGATGTGACATGAGCAGAGGCTTGAAATATGCTTGCGTGGTCGGGCTTCTTCCAAGGGGAGCTCATTGGTCCCAGAAAAATGGAAAACTTAATGGAGCAGAGTTGAACTCAGCTATGAGCTGTAGCTAAGTCTTTCTGATCCCAGCTTAGATCAGATGACCCCAAGCTGACCTGCAGACATGAGACAAAAATAAATGTTTACTGTTGGAGCCCACTGAGGTCTGGATGGTCTGTTATACAGCATTATTGTGGCAGGAGCTAACTGATGCAGGACCAGTGTTGGACCTTTCCTGTTCTTTAAACCATTCCTTGACTCTCTTTCTAAATGCCTACTCCAAGACCTTGATACAATCTTGAGTTTGTCTTTGCCAGATTTCAGTATTTCAATCTATATTAATTCATCCAAAGAAAGTTTTTATTAATGAATTACATAAACCAAGAGATTATTTAAGAATTCCATGTAAAAACAATGAGGAAGGGATGAGCTGGGCTATGTTCCTTGCTAGCTATGTAGACTGACCAAACCAACTGGCTTAAAATCAACATGATTCTGAACTTTGAAAGAAGCTGGAAAAAATGAAAGCCAGCATTGAAATGACAATCCATCTGGAAGGAGCCATAATTTATTGCTGAGATAGTAAATTGGAACTTTATGGAAGGAAAATCTATCTGAAATGACAAAAAGTGATCCAAAATCACAAATATTTTAAAAGCCAAGGCTCACGGGAAAGCTTAAGTGATTTACTGACTCCTTTACCAAGTCCAGTTTCATTGGGTGGAGATCACTTAGAATATAAAATTCTACAGAAATAAATCTGCGTTTGCCCAAAGAAATAGTTATAGGAACTGTTATTTACATTTGCCCTTTAACACCCGGTGGGAGAAACCTCCTGAAAGCTGAGTTTTTGTCACTGGCTTTCATTAGAATCCAAATGGATTACACTCAGATTTGCGCTTCTTATTCTAAAGCACATAAAGCTAAAAACTGTAGCTTTCTGTGAGGAAAAAGAAATATCCTCAAGATTACACCGTATTCTAACAAGCAACTTCAAAGTTTTAAAAGTGTCAATTGCAGCAAAACAGAGCTAGCCAATTACATTCTAGCAAGGGGAAGTAATAAGAAAACAGATCCAAATTCAGAAAATATATATGGATCACCCACTGTGTGCCAAGAATGGTGCTCAATGTTGCATATATAAAATTTCTTACTAATAGCAATAACTAATATTTATAGATTGTTTCTATGATCAGGCTGTGCAATGTCCCACTGGCTGTGAATTTCTCTCTTCCCTGCTCAACAAGTTTTAGAAGATATTCCTTAATCACTGAATGTACTGAATTAGCCCACAGTAGACAATATAGAAATTGTGTGTGTGTGTGTGTGTGTGTGTGTGCGTGCGCGTGTATGTAAACTTTACAGCCTTTATTCCAGGGAAAAGATAATCTTGGACAAATTATCATTTAATATAATCTATTCAAGATTATATGTCATACTGATATTTAATTATCAAGAAAATTATTATTACTATTATTGAGATAATACTAGCTAGAATTTATTGACTGTTTAGTGTGTACCATGTACTGTGTACATCTCATTTAATGCTCCTATAATCCCAATTATTCTATTAATTTCCCTACAAATTTCCCTCCTTTTTTAGATCAGAAAACTGAGGCTCAGAAAAGTGACCAACTTTCCAGGGGTTTCCACCACCAGCAAGTCATGGGGCTGGAAGTAGAACTCAGATCTGCCGAACCCCAAGGTCCCTACTCTAAACCACCTACCTAAATTGCCTCCATTTTTAGCTTAAAGGAATTTTTTAATACATAAACTTTCAAGGACAAGCAGAAGAGATAACTTGACAGCATGTTGGAAATGAGAAAGCAGATGGATGCGTGGCAACTAACTTAAAGGACCCCAGAAAGCTGACCCTTTGGGCAGCCATTGGAGCAAATGCAGCCTGAGTTGCCCCACAGAGCCCTCAAGGCTCAAGAATGACTAGCACCAGTTATGTCTGGGAGTGTGAGTAAAGGAAGGGCTAAATGGCTCAAAGTCTGCCCTAGAATCAGTTAGACCCCAACTCTCCTTTCCCACTCCACACAGCCATGTGCCTGTCCCTCACTACTCTAGCAGAAAACTGTCTTTCTGTTATCTGAAGAGGGCAAAGCTGGGGGTTTCTAGACTGAGGACATCAGGCATGGTTTAGAGTGAGAGTCCCATACTGCAAACAGGAGGTTTCAATGCACATTTATATACTTGAAAGCTGAGCCCCAGCCCACTTGTCAACCGTCTGCCGAAACTGGCTCCAAGAATGGAGCAGCCAGGCCTATATACTCCAGGTAGGAGACTACAGGAGCCCTTTCTGGGGAATATGGCCAGCCTAAGAGGGCAGACCTAAAGACCTGACACCAGCGATACCGGCAAGGAAACTGCCCAGCCAGACTACCATGTGGTGAAGTCCACCATTTCCAAAAACAACCCACCCATGGCCTTGGAGCACCCAATCAGCTTCTTGCTGTCCCACTCTTAAATATAGACCAGGAAGCAGGGATCAATAGATATCCGAGAAAAGATTTTAAATAAAATAAATAACTAAAAAAAAGAAAAAAATTTTTGAGAGACTCTGCTGCAAAAAGAAAGTAACAACAAAAATCTATCATTAAAAGAAATATTACATATTCAAAACAAGAACAGGGTGCTGAAAGAGAGATTGAGGGAGAAAGAGAGAGAGAGGAAGGGAGGAAGGAAGGGAGGGAGGGAGAGAGAGAGAGAGACAGAGAAAGAAAAGAAAGAAAGGAAGAAAGGGAAAGAAAGAAAGAGAAGAAAGAGAGAGAGAAAGGGGAAGGAAGGAAGGAAGGGAGAGAGGGAGGAAGGAAGGAAGGAAGGACATTCAGAGAACAAAGAAAGCCCTTAGAAGTTAAAAAGTATGAAAACAGAAATGAAAAATCAATGGAAGGTCTGCAAGAAGAAGATGAGGAAATTTCCCAAAAAGTAGAGGAAAAAAAATCAAAGAGAAAGAAAATGGAGAGAAAATATTAAATGAATGAATGACAAATACAAGATTCACAGCCCACAGATAATAGGATTTCAGAAAGAGAGAACAGAGAAATCAGAAAAGAAGTTATCTGGGCAAGACATTGCCCAGAACTGAAGAACACAGATTTCCAGATTGAAAGTTCCCATTATATTAGAACTTTACGCACCTTAAGGCATGTCATTGTGAAATTTCAGAATACTTGAGAGGGACTATCCTATAACCTTCCAGAAAGAAAAGACAGGTCACATACAAAGAACCAGAATTAGAATGGTTTCAGACTAATCAAGAACAATGTAATCAATATTCCAAAGGAAAATTATTTTTGAAGTAGAATTCTATACACAATCAAAGTATCAACCAAGTATCAGAGTGGAATGAAGACATTTTCAGACATTCAATGTTTCAAAAAATTTCACAAAAGTCCCGTGCACCCTTTATAAGAAAGCTTGTGAAGGACATGCTCCAATAAAACAAGGAAGTAAGCCAAGAAAGAAGAAGGCATGGCTTTAGGAAACAAGAGATCTAACCCAGGAGAGAGGCAAAAGTGATGGTGGTGAAAGAAGATTCCAGAACAATAGGTATTCATAAAGCAAAGGACCAGTGAAGACTGAAGCAGTCAGAAGGCACCAGGAGAGAGATTTCTTTAAGACTGACCTGAAAGAAAACAAAGTGAATTTGAACATTCTGAGAGGAGAATTGGACAACAATTGGAGAAAAGTTTGGAGCTGAATGAGTGATAAGTATGTAAGAAACTAAGCAAGCAGAGAAGCAAAAATAGGCAATAATTCACTAAAGAGGAGAACATGTTCAGGAAAGAGAAGTAACCACAGAGTATGCTCCTGGCTCAGCTATGAAGAGCGTTTTCATAGCCATGATGGAGACAAACATTGATAGAACCCATATTATAATTGGGCTATATTGTTAGGATGGGGGCCATGAGGGGTCTCCAGGCATGTGGTGGAGATAAAAGAGCAAAAGAGAGCTGAACCCCCATGTTTTAGTGTAAGGCAACCCCTGACTTTACAAAACCGAGAAGTAGACTAAGAGCAGATTCTTCAGAGAATTGGGCGTAAATACCAAAAGCATCAACTGAAAGAGTTGACCATGTTCTTTTCTAAAAAGAGGAAAGTGAGAGAGAGAAAGAGGAAAGAGAGCTGATTTTCACAACAAACCTATTTTGCTCTTTATATTATGAGCTTATGTAACCTGATGTAAAAATTAATAATTAAAAGAAACAAACTGCATTAACTTAAATGTTTTTCACTGCAATAAGTACTTAACAAGTTAACCTAATTAGATCAGACCTCTCTGAGGATTTGTAGTCTTTTCTGCTTCTTTTCAAGTAAATGAATCTCACACCCCAGGAAGAGCTAGAGTGATGAGCAATATACCTGCCTCCATGTTCTCTTCTGGGTTGTAGGAGCTGGGGGTCTGGGAGGTCCCCATGCCGACAGAGTTCCAGAGACAGTTTAGGCTTCACCACTGAGCTACAGTCACAGAGATTTAGAAGGCAGAAGGAAGGTCATAGACATCCTCCTTCATCTGAAACTGGTGCATGTCGAGACTCCGCAGGCCAGAGTTCTTGCGGCAGGCTATGTCCTCCTCTGCCAGTCACCTCACTCAAGCCTGCAGAGTTGCTGGGAAGTCGGCAGCAGTTTCCTGCAAGTTTCCGACATCCCAGCAGCAGCAGCAATTTTCTGACTGTTCGCCCCACAGCTGCAGGGGTAAACCTGGAGGTGGTTGACTTTTGCTCCTTCAGCTCTCCCACCAGTTTTGCCAGCAACTAATTCCATGGAGCCTCTGCTGATAGAGTCACAGCATAGTGCCCTAGGGTTTGGAAGTAAATCTGTGCCTTATTCCAGAAATAATTATTTTCCTTTTGAGAAGAAGTTCCTACCTGGCTACCAGGGCTGACTATAGGAGACCAAGTGACCATATGATCTGAACTGCTCATTGCAAACTAGATGTTTTCTGATGGCTTTACTTGTGCAGCAGCATGCATCATCCAGTAAAAGTGATAGATATAATATTGGGCTCAATCAGGTCCGAAGGCACAAGTAAGCTGCATAAGAGGTGTCTATATCCCTCTACTTCCTCAGTCCTCACCAATGGCTTCATGGGGAGTTCGTTATGACCAGTTGACTGAGGAAGAAAACGCTCAGGCCTGGTTCATGGATGAATCTACACAGGGTGCTGTACTCACTGGATGTAGATTGCCCCAGCGTTATACAGAAAGAAATCCTCCCTGTGGGCAGACTTTAAGCAATACAGTGGGTTGTCCATTTTGCCTGGAAAGAAAGATGGTCAGAGGTAGAGATCTGTGCTGATTTATGGGGAGTGGCTAAGGGTTTGGTCAGGGATTCAGAAGGAACAAGATTGGCAGACTGGTAACAAAGAAATCTGGGGGAGAGATCTGCAGGTGGACCTCTTGGAATGGGAACCGAGTGTGAGGATATCCGTGTCCTGGGTGAATGCTCACCCCAGGGCACCTATGGCAGAAGCGGCTTTCAACAACCTGGTGGACAAGATGAGTTGTGGATGTCAGCAGCCTCTTAGCCACAGCTTATGAGCAATCAAAGAGGCTATGGTAGCAGGGATGGAGTTCATGCATGTCCTCAACAACATGGATTTCTCTTCACCAAGACTGACCTGCTCAACCTACCAATAGCAAGACCACTGTTGATGTCTGTGATATAACACCATTCCCCAGAGGAACCAGCTAGCTGCTTAGTGCATGGTTGATCACATTGGACCTCTATATTCATGGCAGGAGTAGCTATTTATATACTCACTGGAATATTTTCCTGCCCTGCCTGTAATGCTTCTGTCAGTTCCACTATCTATAGGCTTATAGAATGCCTTATTCGTTGTTGTGGTATCTGCATAGCACGGGTTAATCCCAAATGGTCTAGATTGCATGTCTCTCTCTAAAGCAAATGACCTTTGGCCAATGCTCTGGAATGTATTAACTAAAGAAAAGTGATGTCCTGTACCGTTGGGTCAATGAGTTCCTTTGGAACAAGATGAATCAGCCTGTCAGCATTATTTCGTAAAATAATCGGGCTGACGGTTTGCACCTAGTTTTTATTTTGTGTGAGGAAGATCAACCCTGAGCTAACATCTGTGCTAATCCTCCTCTTTTTGCTGAGGAAGACGGGCTCTGAGCTAACATCTATTGCCAATCCTCCTCCTTTTTTTTTCCCCCAAACAAAGCCCCAGTAGATAGCTGTATGTCATAGTTGCACATCCTTCTAGTTGCTGTACGTGGGACGCGGCCTCAGCATGGCCGGAGAAGCAGTGCTTCGGTGCGCGCCAGGGATCCGAACCGAGCCGCCAGCAGCAGAGCGCGGGCACTTAACCGCTAAGCCACGGGGCCGGCCCTGCACCTAGTTTTAATGGCAGGGGAGATTTGAATGGTTAAGTCTGATCACATAGCTAAAGCATGCTTATGTGACCAACTCACCATAAGATACTCTCACCATGAGCAGGCTTCCTGGTACTGAGGTGCTTCACACACCTGGCGACTATCCTGTGTGACCCAGAAATTCAAGGACAAAGAAGTTTGCACCTGAGATTTCTGGGCCCCTTTAAATTCATGTCCGTTTTCTGCTGCTACTGTACTATATAGAGATGTCTATTAGACAGTCAAGTGGAGATGTAGAATTTGGATTTTTATATGTGATTTTGGATTTTGAGGGAAATATACATATTTGGACGTCATAAGCATACTGATGTTATTTAAAGCCGTGGAAGTAGATGAAAACAGAGAAGAGGCCCGAGGACTGAGCCTGGGTCCCTCCAACATTGACCAGGAAGAAGAGGAGACGCCAGCAAAGGAGGTGAAGAAGTGGTGACCAGTGAGCTGGGAGAAGCACCAGGAATGTATGGTGCCCCAAGAGATGGTAAGTTAACTGTTTTAAGAAAGAAAGAATGATCAACCATGTCAAATGCTGCTGAGAGCAAGATGCAATCTGAGAATTGATCATAGGATTTGGTAATATGGAAATCACTGGTAACCGCAATAGATGGGTTTCCAATGAATTGGATTAAAGAGAGAATGGAACGTATGGCAAAGAGAGGCCAACTGGACAATTCTTTGGAGGAATTTTTTGAGGAAATGAGAGGCCACGAGAGAGATTTTTTTAAATGGGAGATATTACAGTATGTTTTTATGATGATGTAAGCAATTAAGTAGGGAAGAAAAAAAGTGATAGTGCATTATCACTTGTCTCTTGCAAAGTCTGAGAGTGAGCAAGAGGGAATGGGATCCAGGACCCAAGTGGACAGGTTGGCTTTAGCCGGGAGCATCAGCAGTGCATCCATAACCGCAGAGAGAAGGAGGGTGTGTGGGTGGGCAGATGTGGTGATGGGAGCCTGCAGATGGTCTTATCTGATGGCTTCTATTTCCTGGGTGAAATAGGAAGCAATATCATCAATTAAGAGGGTGGATGAGAGAGGAATGGTTGGAGATTTAGAGAGAGAGGAGATAGTGTGAAATTGATTGGAAACGTAAAGGCCCACTTGATAATTGTTGTCAAGAATTTAAAGTGACACCAGTCAACATGGTGTTGTATGGTTTTTTCCCTCTTCTCTAAATTGTACTTGGGTATAAATGCAGAGTAAATGGAGAGTTGGATTTACCTGGGGGTGAGTAGTCAGGTGAGTATGTCAGAGAGAGGAAAGATAGGCAAAGGAGATGAGAATGCATGCACTACATCATGATGGCAGCTTTGGAATCTAAGCCGGGGCAGGAGAGAAGTGAGGACATGAGGAATGTGAGGGACAGAGCAAGGATCAATCCTTAGAGATCCCAGTGGAGTCATAGAATTGTTGGAGTTAGAGAACTGTTAGAGGGAATGCCATGGAAAGATATGAGGTGGTGTTCAAAGAGTGAGGTGCTTAGAATTGAGGCTTTGGAAGTGGTGGAGTTATTAGTAGTGACAAGTCTAAGGTATGGCCCTGGGAGTGGTAGCTGAAGTGAGACAGAGGACGAGATCTTTGCAGGCAATGACGTTAAGGAACTGAGAAGTCAGGATGCTGGTAGATTGTCTACATAAATACTGAGGCCACCAAGAATGACGACTCCAGTAGTGGTGGAAAAACAGTGAGTCAGGAGCCAAGATCTTCCGTGAATGAAGGGCAGGGACAGGAGAAGGGAGGAGCAGTGCTTGCTTCAAAGGAGCTAGAGAAGTCGAGGGAGAAGGCAGAAGCAGCAATGAGGGGCAGGGGCTGCCTGGCTCAGCTCTAGCGCCAGAAGTATGTAGGATTTGAGATTCAAAACAAAACCAGCCACCATTTAAGGAAAATTCTAAAAAGCAGTGTCTTGAGGGTAAGATACAATCTTTATACTCCAGTAACTGGCTTGGCCAAGCTGTGCTGCAAGATATACATGACACCAGACAGCAAGAGCCGCACATACACCCACCCCCGACCCTCTTGATGGCAGATCTTCAGCAGCGTCTTTACTCATAGAGTCAACATGGTGCTAGGAAGCAGGTAAAGGGCCCAGGAATCAGAAGACCCCATCGCCTCACTGCTGCCTCCTCAACACCACCACTGTGTGGGCAGCCCAGCCAGGGTCATTCACTTCAGTCTACAGGTAGGAAAAACGAGGCTCAGAGAATTAGGTGGCTCAACAATCAGTGGCAGAGCCAGGAATGATCCCTCTATCTTCTGACTCTTCCCAACCCACGCTATTTCCACTAACCAGTTTCTCCCAAGTTTCCCAAAGATCAGATTCATCTGGAGACACTTTAAAAATACAGATTCCTGGGCCCCATCCCTGGAGATAGGGACTCAGTAGATAGGCAGATTGGCTCAGAATCAGCATATTAACACTACCCCAGGTGATTTTTATCATGACAGGAGTTTGGAAATGCTGCAGGTCACCACGTTGCCTTCTCTATTGGTTTATTTTGTGTAGTTGAGAAAGTTACTTCGTCTCTTAGGGCCTTAATTTCCCCGCCTTTTAGTTGGGCACTACGACAATGACCCATTGTCCTGCCCTAGCTGCCTAAAACCTCTTCAATGCAAAGTCTTAATTAAAAAACTGGAGACTCAATTTTCCAGCTAATAGGTGGAATGGAAGATTAACACCAATACAGTACCAGGGTTTGGAGGGGGGACGGTGTGGGGGAGGTTTCGGGAGATACCTATTCCATCTCCATCACTTACCAAGCTGGAATAAAGCCAAGGTTTTAGCCCCTCCAAGCCTCAGTCTCTCCATCTATGACATGGTTATAATTCATACCTACCTCGTAAGGTTTTGCAGGGTTTGAAAATATTGTATGTAAAGGCCTATGCGTAATATTTGTGAAATTGGAGTTAATATGGTAGCTGCTGGTGATAGAAGTAATAATAACAGGAGTTGTTGTTATTGAGATTTTTCAGTCTGGTTTTGATCATTCTGTAAACCAGACAGGGAGATCTGGCCCCGGAATGAGCACTCATTGTGATGTTCACTATTAATAGGTTTGAGAGCGCCAAGCCAGGAGCTGATGTTGGGAAACCCTAGAGAGGCTTTCCAGTCAATACACTAACATTTGCTTTGTCCTCAAGCCTCACGCCCATGTTGACACAAGTGGCCATTAGAGAATGATGATGAGCCAGGCAGAAGTAATGGCCTGGAAGGAGGCGGCAGCACGCTGGATTTGGCACTCAAGGAGATAGTGTTTTAATCAATTGCAGGCTGTCATTAATGTCCGGGTTAAGGTTGGGCTGAGGTCAGGTGTGTTATCACATTTGGGCCCACCCTCGGAAGCAGGATGGGGTTCCCAGCTCAATAAGAAATTGCTCTCAAGGTCTCAAAAGCTTCTCATTGTCCTTAACAGCAAGTGTGGTCGCCAGCAGGAATTTTATTGTATGATTCACGCTGTGTGCTTGGGAACTATCCAATACTCTTTCCTCTAGAGAGGGGGGAAAGCCACATGAAACCAATTGATTAAACTGATTAATCATTACTGAACTTGAGAACTTTGAAGTTCTGCCCCTGAAATTCTAACTTATAGCTCTTTCTTCTGTTTTCTGAAAGTGACCAAGATGCAAATAAAAAGTAGAGCTGACTTGCTTTCAGTTCTGCCTGCCTTTACAGTGGCCATGATTCACTTATGTCATTTACTTTTTGTCTAAATTGAACAGAGTAACAATAGAGGCTTATATACATTATAGTTTTGTCCGCATATGGGGATACTGTGCAGTCATTAAAAATGGTGCTAGGATCCCTGTCATAGAACTGGAAATATGAGACCACAAAATATTAAGAAAAAAAAGCAAGATACAAAACTGTACATGTAGTAGTCCATGTTTGTAAGGAAAAATATGTGCAAACACTCACCCTGAAGTAGGGAAGGGTACACATGAAAAGATTGACACTAACCCACCTCTACATCAAGGTTCTCTCAACCATGGCTACAGAACCATGACGAAAACTTCTGTTTCAGTGGGGGAATGGTGTGTATTTTTAATTTCCTTCTTTATGACGATCTGTACTCTCCAAATTTTCTTTAGTAAATATATATTGTTTGTATTATTTTAAAAATGTAAAAAATGAAGAGAGGCAGACGCAAACAGCCACTACAGTATTCTTTGTAATGGTTTCTAAAATGGCAATATCTAAAAATCTGACAGTAGGGGAAAAGTTAAATAAAATATGGTGCATTCATACAATGAATATTAACCGGCTCTAAAATTTCATTTCAAAGAATCTCCAACACCACAATGAGGCAGATGCTGTAGACAGGCTCTCTCAATGCTGCTCCGGTACTTTCCCTCCTGTACAAGGGCTGAAAGGGTAAAGACTCTGTTCTCCAAACCCCATCGTAGCCTAGGTTCCCGCAGGTGACCTGGCTTCTGACAGCAGACATGGTGGCTGCTGCTTCTGCTCCCATGTCTTGAAGCCCAGGCTGACACCTGCTGCTCCATCCCGGGCAAGGATTCTGTAAGCCACTAAGCTTTGGAGATAAACCCTTCTACTTAAAATCGAAATACATGTGGGGGAGAGGTTTATTATCATGTTTTTTTCTTTCTAAAAAGCGAGGTACAAAACTGTCTACAGCATTATCACAGCATTGTTGAAAAAGAAGAAAAACCCCTACACAGAAAAAGGACCAAGAGAGAGTGCAACTAAGGCATGACAGGGATTGTCTTTGGGCACTAAGATCATAGGAGGATTCTTTTTTATGTTTCTGTATTTTTCACAATTTCTCTAACGCAAGTATGTGTTATTGATAATTTTTTAGAACTTAACTTTTTATAAGAAAGAGCAACTGTCACTGGACTCTCTCCATAGAAGCGCTAAAAGGATTTTGTGGTCTCCTCACTTCCACCTGTGTGTCTCAGCATGCGACATAAATCATGATAATGGTAAATTATGGTTATCATAGTAACAATCACAGTATAATAATACAAGTGGAGACTTTTGGCCCAGGTTGAATAACTAGCTGGTTTATTCTGTATCCTGCATCCCTGGATGAAGCAAACTTTGGTCCTTTTCCATCTGGAGCTGTCAAGCAGTGAGATAATCAACAAGGTTGAACAAACAGAAAAGCATCTTCATTCAGAAGATGCAACTGGTGAGTGTGGCGAGGGCCGCCCCGGCGGCTACAGCTTGCATCCGTCCAACCACCTCGCCAGAGTGTCTGAGTTCTGACAGTTCAGGGACCAGGAGTGCCTGTGAAGAGGAAAGCCGGGGAGGGTGAACAGCAGGGACAGTGTCAGAGCTCAGGATCTTCAGGGTTCCACAGGCCCCACTGACCCGTTTACACCCGCAGCCTGGCCCCTGGAGCGTTTGAGCTTGCTACCCCTGCTGTGGGCACGTTTCTGAAAGCTTTTGTGCACCTCGAGTATGTCGCTCTCGCTATCTCCACCACATCCTAACATGAATGCTAGGGTTCCCTACATCCTCGTGTCCACAACCCTCCGCACCCCACCCCACCTCTTTCTATAAATCCCACATCGTGTGATAGGGAGGCTGAACTGTGAACTGTGAAATCCGCCCCCAACCCTGCAAGGTAAGTATTTTTAAGTTCTCTGAAGTGAGCCTCAGAGAAGGTCTGTAACTTGCCCAGGGTCCTATGATGAGCACTTGGCAGACCCTAGATCTGAAATGGGAGCCCTCGCTCCCTGGGCCAGGGCCTCTTTCACCTTTCCATACACCTGCTTCATCTCTTACCTTCCAAAATTCCTTCCAGCTCCTCAACCCGGCCTTGGTCAGCTAGACTAAGTTTCTCTAACATTTTCTCCTGGTGCCCCTAAAAGTGACCTCCCTATTCCCAGCCCCTCTTCCGGCCCCCAGGTCCAGGTCCTCCTGTCCTAACCTAGAAGCTGTGGGAGTCACCAGGCCAGCTGCAGGCCATTAGAAATCCTGTTTCGTTAGCCCCCTCCCTCAGCCGGGCAGGCCTCCACGAGTCTTCCACGGTAGGGGGTCCCACAGTTGAAGAAGGGGCTGTGGCCCTATGACCCCTCATGACTATAAAGCAGCAGGGAAAACACACACATACATATTTTCAGAAATTGCAAGTCTTTCCACAGCCCCGCGCAGGCGTTGCAGAAGCCTCGGTCATCTCCCTTCCTGTCTGCCCCACCTCTGCAGAGCCACTTGAGCTGAGCTTTGGAAAAGACATGGCTGCTTATTGGCTTAAGAAGAGCTCACTTCACCGAGAATCCCGAGCAAGTAAGAAGGTCTTGATCAGCCTGGCCCAGCATACCCCCGCTGAATGCTGTACTACAATAAAGATGGGTTTAGCTCATTAGTGCTTACCCTAGAGGGCCAGCCAGCCTTCCAAATTAAATTCATGGGAAAGTTGAGACTATGTATCAAAGATATTTTAAACACTCAGAAGACAGTTAACATTAATAAGGCAACTCCCACTTTAAAATGCAATCTATTAAATTAGTGAGGAAAATGGATTAATAAGTAAGTAGTGTTGAGATCACTGAATAGCCATTTTAAAAATATAAATCTGGATCCCTACCTCACTTTTTATACCAAAATTAATTCCAAGAAGGCCAAAAATTTAAGTATAAAAACATGAATCTATGAAAATTCTATTTTCTAATTTGTTTAACAAAAACTTAACATAGGGCTTATTTTGTGCCAGGCTCTGTTCTAATTTAGAGGAAAACAGTTTGATTTCTTTACAATCTTGGAGTATGAAAAGATCTTTCAAAGAGATTTCATAAAAACTCAGAACCACAAAACAAAAGACTGAGGGATTTGATTCTGTGAAAATGCAAAACTGCTGCATGGTGAAGATACCATAAAGAAAGTCAAAATACAAATAAACCTGGAAAAATAGTGCACATGGATATGATGGACAAAGGTCTAATAACCCTAATTTATAAATGACATGTATAAAATCAATAAAAACAAAAGAAAACATTATCATACCAACAGAAAAGTGGGCTGAGAATATGAATAAGCAGTTCACAGAAAAATGGCCAATAAACCTGTGAAAAGATGCTCACTCTTTTGTAGTTTAAAAATGCAAAATAAAACAGAATGGTATCATTTTACAAGTCTCAATTTCCAAAAAACACACAAGTTTTAATGCTCCAGGCTGGTGAGCTGGGGGAACACAGACCCCTCATGCAGTGTGGTGGAGGTGTCCCCTCTCTGAATGCCAATTTGGCAATCTCTCACCAGCTTTTAAATGCACCGAATAGTCCCAGCAAATCTTCTGCAAAGGATTATCCCTAAGGATACGCTTGAAAGAACATAGAAATTCTAAGAGCAAGATGCTCACTGTGGAATTGGTTGAAACAGCAGCAGCAACAACAATGGAAACGACCCAAATCTTCATCATTAGGGAACTGGCAGATAATCCCCTGCAGCACCCACACAGCAGGGTACTAAGCAGCTATTACAGTGATGGAAGAGACCTCTGGGCAGTAATATGCCGGGATTCACGAGCTCTATTAATAAGTGAAAAAAAGCTAAGTGCAGGTCGTCAGTGTGTAAGTTAGGATTCCACGAGTGTTTTAAAATATTTGTGCATATGTTTTTCTTTGATTTGTAAGACGTAGTAACAGTGGTGAGCTTCAGGAGGCTGCTGATAAGAAGTTTTTTTATTTTTGTTTTTGTTTTTTTTAATTGATGTCATAATAGTTTATAACATTGTGAGATTTCAGTTGGACATTATTATTTGTCAGTCATCATATAAATGCACCCCTTCACCCCTTGTGCCCACTTCCCGAGAAGGAGAAGTTTTTTATCTTTCATTTTTAAGTATGTATGTATTACTTTTATTTTTAGAAATAATAAATTAAAAAGTAAAAATTTAAAAACGGCTTCTGGATAATGGCCCCAAATGCAGCCTTGGTCTTTCAACAAACATTTAGGGGACATCTATTATGTGCCAGGCACAGAGCTAGATGCTGGAGATACAGAGGCAAGAGAAGCCGACAAAAATCTCCTGCTAAACTTAGCTCCCAAAGACACAGAAAAAGACAAAAAACCAACAAAGGCCCGGACCTCTGAGATGGACACATCTCCTGTTGCCAGATTCTGGATGAGGTGTCCACGGCCTACAGGGCCTATGGGTTACAGTAAGGAATGTCACTCAGGCTTCCACTAGTAAAATGAGTCCACCTGCAGGTCCGCCCCGCCCCCAATGACTGACCTTGCTCAAAAACCCTGAGTCTGCCCCCAAAAGAGAACCGGACAGCATCCTTTTGTTGCCTTCCAAATGACCAGAGCATAGGTCTCCTGTGCACACCATTCCCATCTCTTTGAGTAGCCTGGTGAAAGCTCAGGCTTGGAACAGCACAGATCCAGGATTGATTTCAGCGCTGTGGCCATAGATAAGTTATTCTACCTCTCTGTGCCTCAGTTTCCTCATTTTTAAAATGAGGATAAAAGTACTCACTGCAGAGAGATTTCTGAGGATTAAATGATGATGTTTATGTAAACATACAAAGCCTATACACTAAAGAAGCCAAGAAATTGTAGCTATCATTAAAGAATTTCTCCTACTATAAGGTATTTTCTATTGTAAGATGCATGAATGATTTATTAACAATTTTAGGGGGAAGACATGTTGATTGCAAAATAAGCCCTAATTCAGATATATTTAGATGTACAATCTGGAACTGAGGAAATATGACATTGTTTCTAGATCTCACTGGAGATGACAATGCCCGGAATAAACTAGACAGTCTATTTGAAATGTGGGATGGAGGATAGGGCAGAAAAGGCAGGGGAAGGTGGAAATTGGTGGCGACAATGTATCTACTGGATAATGTAGGTCAATTGTGATAAATGGTATAGATGGAGGTGGTAGCAGTACATGCTGGAAATGGAGGGCTTTCATGTTCAGCCTATGAGAAAGAGCCAGACACATATATCAGAAAAATCCCCAAATTGGAAATTGGGCCAAGGACGTACACACCCATCTATGCCAAGATGGCCATCTGAGAGGAAGTCTGACATCACCCAAGTAACATTGAGCAGAGACAAGAAAAAGTCACATAACCTATCTATTTGGCAAATACTGTATATGAGTTAATCTGTCCTATTCAATGAAGGATAAAACTAACATGGGACCTGTGGGAAAATATTACAAGAAGGAAAGGGGGCATCATAATGAAATTTAGAGGAACATCCTTCTGAAGATAGCATCCTGCAGGATCCAGAAGTAAATTTGTTAAAACTAACATCCTCAATATGATGCAACCATACATGACCTCTGGAGAAAGCCATGGAAGAGAAGAGGAATAAAAAAGACAACAGTTTGAATGTTAAAAGGAAAATGGATAGGCTAACACAGAATTGCAAAGAAACTAAAAATGTAATAACCAAAATTCAATACCCATTCATGATTTAAAAAAAAACAAAACCTTTAACAAACTAGAAGTGGAAATAAACACTCTTAATCTGATTAATAGTATCTCAGAAAACTTAAAGAAAACACCACACCTGATAAAATATCGAACTTCTTACCTGTGAGATTGGGAATGAGACAAGGATGCCACTATCATCCCTTTTATTCAACATTTACTGGCGATCCTAGCCAATGCAACAAGGCAAGAAAAAGAAAGAAAAGGTATTGTAGAGCCAAATGTAAGAGGTAAAACAACAAAGCTTTTTAAAAATTAAGGAGAATATCCTCATGACCTATGACTAGGCAAATATATCCTTAAAATAACCAAAAATAACAATAAAGGGAAAGTAATGATAAATTAGACTACATTACAACTAAGAACTTCTGTTTATCAAGACTTCAATAATAAGGTGAAAAGGTAACCCACAGAATGAAAGGAGATATTTGCAATCCTTGTATCCAAAAAAAAAACCTTTTTCAAGAGTATATAAATAACACCTAACAAATTAATAAGAAAAAGACAGATAACACCATAGAAAAATTGACAAAAGATTTGAACAGACACTTCACAAAAAAAAGATATCTAAATGGCCAATAAACATTTGAAAAAGTATTCACTCTCATTAGTCATCAGGGAAATGTAAAGTAAACCCACAAAGCAATACCACTACACAGTCACAAGAATAAACTAGAAAATACCAAGCATTGGCAAGAATCTGGAGTAACTGAAACTCATAACTGCTGATGGGAGCATAAGTTGACAAAATCCTTTTAGAAAACTGTTTAGCAGAATATACCAAATCTGAAAATATGCATATGCATATCCTATGACCAGCAATTTTATGCCTTATATAATCAATGGAAGAATCCATTTATATATTCATCAAAAGATAAGTACAGAATGTTCATGGAAGCACTAAAAAAGTGAAAACTACCCAAATGCCCACCAACAGAAGAGTGGATAAATAAATTATGATGTATCCATACAATGGAATACTACACAGCTATGAGAATGAACAAATCACAGCTACACACAACAATATGAACAAATATAATATCTAGTGGAAGAAGTCAAATATAGGCCCAACCACTTGTAAATTTTAGTAGGCTTTCCTAAGCAAATATCTAGTTAAAGAAGAAATCAGAGTTGCAGTTATTTTGGGCAACAAATATATAACAATCAGTTATTATACCTAACATACAAAGAGTTCTTTCAAACCAATATGATGACCTGAATTTTTAAAAATAGGCAAAGGACAGGGACAGGGAAAAAAATCACAAAGGAATATAACTATATAACAAACATAATGGGAAAACACTCTAATGGGACATCATACAGTGCAAAAGAAGATAAGACAAAATTGTTATTCCTCTGTCAATGGCAAAGGTTTTGTAATTGATGAGAGTGCGGTAAACAGGCATTTTACTAAACTCTTGTTATTAGTATAAATTGGTACAAGCTTGCTGGAGAGTCATTTCACAATATGCATCAAGAACCTTAAAAGTGTTCAAAAACCTTTGTAGGAATTTGTATGAAAGAAATAATCAGAGATATACACACGAATTGATTTCAGGGATGCTCATCCTAGCATCCTGTATAATCCCAAACAAGACGAGGGGGAAAACATGTTTGACTTAAGGCAATTTGTCTGATAATTATTTCCTTCCTCCTGCAGCCTTGGGGTTGCAGAAATCAATGGTGTTCTACTGCTTAACTTGGTGGGTGGGATCCCACTGGTTTGGGACTGCAGACAGGCAGCAACCAAGATTAGGCCAAGATTAAGATTAAGATAATGGGTGAAAGTCATTAATACATGGCTATTTAAAGACGTACCACTCACCATGCTCCCATCCCTTCTTTTTCTTTTACAATTTTCTTGACACATTCAATTGTCTTCTTTAAATTCGGATTCAGTAAAGCTGCGGAAAAAATAAAGTGGAATGATACCATACCACCACGTGGCAGCTAAATCCGAGTGACATCAGGGAAGGTACAGGGTGCTCACGTTAGAGGGGCTTCCGTGTGATTCCAAGAATAAATCTACCCTTAGATTTTTCTCAGACAACACTGGGGGGTAGCAGGAGGTGGTCATCTTCTACGAAATGTATTGATTTTTTTCTTGTAATTCTTATCATAATATTTTGATTAAAAAATATATATATATATAGTGGATATTCTATGCTAGGCAATATAAGAAGCTGTGGAGATAGAACGACAAATGCAATCAATCTGTCCCTGCCCTCAGACAGCCTGCAGTCTGGGAGGGGATAGATAAAGATTACAGACATTATAATACAAAGGATACCTGGAGTGATGGGGGAATGCAGCTTGGTGTGGGGGCACCTAATTCAGACTTGAAGGGTCAGGGAAGGGTTTTGGGGCCAAGTGACATCTAAAGGAGGAGGTAAGGAAAGGGAGTTCAGGGAATCATAGCAGGAAAATTGTTCCAGGCAGAAGGAATAGCATGTGAGAGGGCTAGAGGCGCCTCTGAAGAAACAACATGTCTATGCATTCATCCTTCCACTCCCTCCTTGGAAGGTGGAAACCAAGACCTCCCACCTGACTACTGCAATACCCTCCTTCCTGCCTACACTAGTCTCCCCCCTTCCCTCATCTAGTCTGATTGCTTGCTTTTCCTTAAAACATTACTTCAGTGCCCCTTAGGTGCCTGTAAAGCAGAACCCCATATCCTTGCCTCAGTCCAACTTTGCCCAACATGCTTTTCCACTTCTACAACCTTACCTTCCATGGCCTTCCTCTACCACCCCACCATTCAAGACACGTCAAGGGGCAGGAGGCAAAGCTGGTGCCCACCCTGGTGGTGGGTGCTCCACCCCTGATACCCACAGCTTGGGGATCATACGCAGTTCCTCTGCCTGGACTTTGTTCATGCTTGTCTCCCAACCTGGATCTGCTCATCCCAACAGTACAGTCCTTAAAAGTCTGTCAGTGACCACCTAGCCCACTGCACCCTCTCCCCTCTTCTGACTAAAATGCCACTTTGATTCAGCACTTATCTGTTATATACACACATGCAAACGTACCCACGTGCATACATACGTACATACCAATCCCCAGCTACCTTGTAAGGTCTTTGAATGAAGGAGAGTTTTATTCATCAAGCACCAGACAGTAAATGGTGCTCTGACAACTCATCAAAGCCTTGTGGGGTAGGTACTATTATTATCTCTATTTCACAGATAAGAAAACTGAGGCTCAAATCACAGAACTAGTAGGAGGTGGAGCCCAGACTCTGTCTGGCCTCAAAGCCTGTGCCCTTTCTGCTCCCCACCCTGCCAGACAGGGAAGCACCCGGGTCCTCTGCACTGCCGCTGGTACTTAGCACAGGGTAGTGTCTAAGATGGTGCCTTGTGAGGCCTGTGGGCTGTGGGTACACTTTCCCAGGGAAAACGGTTTCCCCTCTATTTAGAATGTCTTCACTTTGGGGATTTTCTAGCTGACCTCTTTCAGCTGACAGGGCAGCTGTGTTGGGGTCTCAGCTTTCTGTGGAGGTCTCCAACGCACCTCCTCGCCTTGCTCAGGCCCTGTCTACACGGTGACCTGAAACCTGTGCACTAAGCTACAGGGAATCAGCTGATGCCCCAGGGTCACCTTTGGCTTCAATCCTCACTTACCTATCTGGATTCTTGCTCCTCTTTTTAGCCTCTAGGGATTTCTCTAACTTTCTTGCCAGCTAAACCAGGACTTTAAAAGATTCTTTTTCTTTTTATATTTTACCTAGTGGGAGGATTTTTCAGGATGTCTAGTCCACCATATTTTCATTACAGCACCCAGTACCACCACCTCTACTACAGATAACTCTATGTTTCTCCCATTGGATTCTGGCTGTGTGTGGGGCGGGGGGGGTGTAGTATACACACACACATATACATATATGTTTTTATATACACATACATATATATATATTTCTTCTTATGAGATATAGATTATGGACCTACTGTGTTTCTTTTTTTGCTTTGGCTACCAGGAAGTTCAGGGCGACATTGTAAGTTCCATCACAGTAGTTAAATTACATTCTTAATGTGTATGTCTCCGCTAGACTGTGATCATTGTAATTCACTATGGGCCCTCCACAGTGTTTCACATACTTCCCATTTAATGCCCCCAGCAACCATAAGAGGTTCACTTCACAGATAAGGAAGCTCTGGGAAGTGATTTGCACAGCTCATGTAGCTTATAGTGGGAGCAGCTGGGATTCCCACCAAGTTCCTGCATGGTGCCTGCACCTTTCCCTCTGACTTTGCAGTTCTGCTTCTCCTTGAATCTGGAAACTATCTTACTCCTTTCTGGAGCCCCAAAGCGGAGCATGGGACCCGATGCAAGGCAGGTTCCTCCTAGACCACACAGAAGGCTGTAAGCCTTTGCCACAACCTCTCCACTCTGCCTCCTAAAGACCCAGCTCAGAAGCCACAGGCTCTGGGACATTTCTCATCCATCACCGGGGAGGGAGGTTTGCTCAGTAGGAAGACCCTGAGGATGCTGGGGCCCTAAGACCCTCCTGCTGCACAGTGACAGCCTCAGGTGTCGGGGAGAGTTCTGGTTTAGCCTTGAGGCAGGAGTCACACTGCTTGGGTTTGCCTCCCAGCTCTACCACCTACCAGCTGTGTGGCCTTGAGCATGTACTTATCCTCTCTGGGCCTCAGTTTCCCCATTTATAGAATGAAGATAATAACAGTGCTCATGTCACGGGGGTGAAGATTAGGCAAATTAATACCTGTGAAGAGCTTAGAAGAGTAGCTGGCAGTTAGCAAGCACTAGAATGTCAACTCCATGAGACCAGGCACTTAGTGGGGGCTCAGGAAATGCTCGTGGGATGAGTGAATCTTGGGCAACCTCCTCTTGACCACAGTATTTGGGACCCCCTACGAGCAGCTGAGCAAGCTCCCCTTGGGATGGCCCCCTCCTGTCTCCTCCCAGTGACTACTTCTGCCTGTCGAAGTGGCAGCATCTGTTTCCCTTAAAGAAGAGTGTGGTGGCCAAGGGTGGTAAAATCAGGCCCAGCAGAGCCCTCTGCTCTCACCCTTCAGGCTTGGATGGGCTCTGATGCCGGCAGCCTCCTCCTCGCCTCCTCTCAACATCCCGACGCCTTCTCTGCCCATCTGGACGGGGTTTTCCATCGTTCCGTCCCAGGCCGCATGCCTGACTCTGCAGCCCTTTCTCTCTGGTACCCTGGCAGTGGGGCACTCGGCCTCCCCCGGGCCCCACCTGGGATTCGGCTCAGCCCAGCCCTGCCAGGCCCTCCTCCTCCCTGCTCCAAACTTGTAAACTCCGGCCTTTGGGAAGGCAGACCTCTGAGCTCACTGCTGCGGCCCCTGGGGCCCAGGTGTGGAATGGAGAGAGGGGACCTACCAGAGCAGTACTCGTGGCAGAGGTTCTTGCCTCTGTCGCACCAGTCATTGTCGCGGATCTGAAAGAGGCCGAAGCCGGTGTAGCCCCCATGCGTGTTCTCATAGATAGCCTCGGGGTTGAACTTGCTCTCAAAATAAGCCAGGCACACCCCTAGGACGGAATAGGTGTACGGCTCAGAGGAGCCTGGAGTGGGGGATACCTGGGCAGAGGACGGAGGGGAAGGAGGTGAGGAGAGAGGGGGCCGAGAGGGCCTACTCACAGTTTTCAAGGCTGTAGCCCTCAAAATTACTCAGGCCTCCTTCGTGGAGCTTCTTAGCCACCACACAGCGCCCCAAAACAGCAGCGCCACTTGGAACCACCAGGTAGCCAATGAGAGTGAGAACCACGGACACCTTCATCTTCTCCAGGCTCCTGGCAGCTCAGGGTGATAGCTGTCGGGTGAGTGGGCAGTCACATAAAATTCCTACCAAGATCACAGGGACACTGGTTCCTCTGAAGGACAAGAAGGGCACTGTGAGGGTGGGGGTGTGCAGTTCAGTGTGTCCAGAAAAATGGGAGTCCCGCCTGGCTCAACCATGATACTTCTTCCATCCCAGTTCTCTGTTTCGTGTTACTGCCAACCCCGGATACCTGAGCCCTGCCCCTCCTCCTCCTCTCCACCTCCTATCTTCCAAGGAAGCTGCTCTCCTGAAGGTCTCCTCCCCCACTCTCATTCTTTCCCTCCAGCAAAACCCAATGGCTTCTTGGTTTTTTTCTCATTCATTTCTCTTTAATAGTAGATACAGATGCTCAAATCTCCCCTTCCCCTTTGTTGTGAAAGTAGAACTTGGTCATTAAATACATTTGGGAAAACAGAAAAAGAGAAAGAAGAAAAAAATTCGTCATGGCCCACCCACTGGCGCACAGCCACCATTGTCACGTTGAGTTGTTCCCACCACTGCCTCTTCTCCTGAATGTACTCAGTGTGTGGTCTTACCCTTTACACAGCCTTGGCCCCAGAGTCTCTACAAACCAAACTCCACTGAGCTTTTCTCTTGCTGCCCACACAAGTGAATAAACCCCAGTCCAGCCCAGGCCTGCCACTTTTTAGCTGGGGCATCATCAGCAACAGCAGGCGAGTCACTTAGCCTCATAGTGTCTCTGTGTGTTGGAGATTGTTTGGGAGCACATTTGGCCTCTAGATGCCAGCAACTCTGCCCCCTCAGTTGTGACAAACAAAAATGTGTCCAGGGCCTGGCCCTATGGCAGAGTGGTTAAAGTGGTTAAAGTTCCACGTGCTCCACTTTGGCAGCCCAGGTTCGCGGGTTCGGATCTTGGGCACAGACCTACTTCACTCACCAGCCATGATGTGGTGGGGTCCCACATATAAAGTAGACGAAGATTGGCACAGTTGTTAGCTCAGGGCTAATCTTCCTTAAAAAAAAAAAAAAAAAAGAGGAAGATTGGCAATGGATGTCAGCTCAGGGCGAATCTCCTCAAAAAAAAAAAAAGGGTCCAGACATTGTCAAAAGTCTCCTGGGGGACAAAACTGGCCCCTGTTGAGAACCAATGTCCTAAATGTCTAACCTGGGCAAATATTAGAAATAAATGTATTCATGAATTAGAAGAATTGCAATTGCAAACATTTGTTTAAACTCTTAGTGCATGATTAGTTACAGACATGACCAGTACACCAAATGCACTATCGAGGAGAACCTAGCATGTAGGTGCTCAGACTTGGAGTCAGATTGCCTGGATCCAAATCCCGGCTTTACCCTCTCAGTAGCTGGGATGTTAGTGATCCCAGGAGTGGTTGAAGACCAGTCTCCCAGTGCTTCTATTTCCTCATCTATAATAGAGGTTAAAATCGTACTCACCTAATTGTGTTCATTTAAAGAGTAAATGAGTTAAATCTGCAAAACACTCGATCCCCTATGGACACTTGTTTTTCTGAGCTCTTGGAGCACTCCATGCCCTTAGCTTAATAACTGAATTCCAGTGCACGTGAGAGAAGTTCATGTTCACATTTCCCAACAGAGCAAACAATATGTTCAGGCAGTGTCTGTCTCCCAAGGGTCAGGCGCCATCTCAACTCATAAAAGGCCTGCTGAGTCCTGTCTCCTTCCTTCTTCCCAGCAACCAATACATCAGGAGCCCTGTCTCTGTTCTTCCAAAACCTATGCACCTCTCACCATCTCCTCCTAGTCCAGATCACCATCATCTCTGACTTCTGTAGAGGTTTCCCGACTATACTCCTATAGTCCATGCTCCTTTCTTGTTCCCATCTCTGCATTCTCCACACAGCAGCTAGAAAGGCCTTTTTAAAAACACATATCCAGTCACATCACCCACCTCCAATGGATTCCCCTTGCACTTTAAATAAGATCCCAAATCCTCAACCTGGCGGACAAGACCCTTCCTGATCTAGCCCTTAAATACTTCTCCAGTCTGATTTCACACCTCTCTGCCCCTTGGTCACCTTCATGCCTCCAGGATTCACCTTGTACATTTCTTTTCTTTGAACATGCCAATCTCATTTCCACCACAGGTCCTTTGCACCTGCTGTTCCTTCTGCCTAGAGCATGATTCCCCCAGCCACTCCATAGCTCGCTCTTACTTGTCATAGTCTCAGCTCAGATGAGCTCATCACCTCAAATAGGATTCCCTGACCACTGCCCCATCACAGAAAATAGTTTTTATTTTCTTTATAAAATAAGTCAATTTCAGAAATAACCTGGTTCATTTCTTTGTTCATGTGTCTATCTCCCATCCCAGGGTGTAAACACCAGGAATGCAGACACCTGGTCTGTTTTGTTCTCTGCTTTATCCCCAGTACTTAAAACAGAGCCTGGTGCACAGCAGGTACTCAGTGAATCTCTGTTGAATGAATGAATGAACAAAACCTACTCTTCCCAACAGAACTGTCATAGGATGAGCAAGAAGTGAATTTGCTGATGAGTGCCTCTTGCAGCTGGGTATCGTCACGCCTGTCCTGTTTCCTGGCCCCATATACCTGCTTATCGTCCACCAGTTCTTCCTTCGGCCTTGGTGCCTCCTCGGGGGATGGGAGGAACAGCCACTGCGGCAGGTTCGAACGTTTGTTATAGGAAAGTTGCTCTGTCTACACTCAGTCCCCTGGAGTTTTCAGATGCCACATCCTTGACAACCCATTTGCCTTCACCCCAGAGCTTCTAAACCAAAAATCCTTCTCCATGACCTGCTCTTCTAGAATTTTTTCTATGACATCAGTTGCTATGCACCAGAATATTCTGAAACAGAGAGAGGTCTGTCACCACCACATTTGTATTAGTTTTCTATTACTGCTGTAACAAGTTACCTCGAACTTAGCAGCTTAAATAACACAAATTTGTTATCTTACTGTTCTATAGATCAGAAGTCCAACACGGGTCACACTGGCCCTGTTGGCAGGGCCGTGCGCCTTTCTGGGGCCTCTAGAGGAGGACCCATTCCCTTGCTCATTGTTGGCAGAACAAAGTTCCCTATAGCTGTGGGGCTGAGATCACTGTTTCCTTGCTGGCTGTCAGCTGAGGGCCTTCCCCGCTGTGTGTCTTGGCTCTACCTCCCTTCCTCCATCTTCAAAGCCAGCAGGGGTGGGTCAGAACCCTCTTATGCTTTGACTCTCTCCTGCCTCTTCTTTCTTTGTTGTATCTCTCTGACTCACCTTCTGCCTCCTCTCCCACTTTTTTTTTTTTTTTTTTTTTTTTTTTTGGTGAGGAGATCAGCCCTGAGCTAACATCCGCCAATCCTCCTCCTTTTTTGCTGAGGAAGACGGCCCTGGGCTAACATCGGTGCCTATCTTCCTCCACTTTATATGGGACGCCGCCACAGCATGGCTTACCAAGCAGTGCGTCGGTGCGCGCCCAGGATCCGAACCAGTGAACCCCGGGCCGCCGCAGCGGAGCGCGCGCACCTAACCGCTTGCGCCACCGGGCCGGCCCCCCTCTCCCACTTTTAAGGACACATGTGATCTGATTGGCTCACCCAGACAGTCCAGGATAATTTCCCCATCTCGAGGTCCTTCACCTCATCACATCTGTACGCTGCCTCTGGCCATGCCAATAATATATTCAGAGTCTCCAGTGGTAAGGGCACAGACATCTTTGGGGGACCGTTATTCTGCCTGCCACAGCATTCTCCTGGGCCCCCACAGAACTGTCTTCAATGAAGAGCAGTGGGAGAGGCCTTTATTTTGTTCCTCTCCTCACGATGGGGCCGTGGTCAATGACATCCTCTCTTGGAGCCTGGGCAACCTCATTTGTGACAAGAGGGCATCAGATTGGGTTATCCTTAAGATCCCGACTAGCTCCCAAAAGTTAAGAGATGTTGAGTTGATTGAGGATGATGTTAGACTTTTGAAAACTTTGAAGTCCTTCTGGCTGACTCAATTACGACCGGAAATTAGTCGATTAATTAAAAGTGATAAAGTGGAGAATCATAGAACAAAACCAAAAAAAACACCAGCCCACAAACACTGAAACTTAAACCCATGAATGTACATTTGCTTAATAATCTTTAGTAATGGCCTTTTCTTGGATATGAGTTATGAACTGGAACACTAAGTTTTTTGTGTAAATCATATTGTGCTGTATTCCATTTCTAGTTTCTGTATCTTCAAAGCAAAGCAAGAACTTAAAGATGTAGGCAAAGCAATGTCTTCTAGATTTCTCTTCTAGATTTTCAAGTTTTTCTAAACTTTCTTAGTTATATCACCCACACTTATCCCTTTAGCAATATGATTTTAATAATTTGCCTTTATCAAGTTTTTCAAAGCTCTCAACTTAGTTTTGATTATTATCTTAAGCTAGAGTGATTAACTTGTCCCAGTCTGTCTGCCTTAAGCCTTATACCCACATAATTTACCGGTTAGTACTGGTGGTACATCTCTACTTCCTTTTAACCCTTCAACTGAGTTTACAAAGGTCGTTACTGCTACTCATCATGGTAGAGCATTTTGCAACTTTATATACTTTTAAGTAGCTTTTCAAAGATAATCATGAATTCTTAGGCTTTCCAGAACACCTCTAGTCAAGAGGGACTATGTCTCTTCTCCCAGAGTCAGGAGAGGTGATCAGAGGTCTTTTAGGGTAGGTCTGGTTATTAGCCTTCCTCTGCATCCCTACACCTCCAGCGCTGTTTATCTAGACTTCCATCCCTGTGCAGAGACTTCAGTGCATTCACTGGAGTGCCCTGGGAAGTCTCATTTGCTCTCATGAGGCTGAGGCCCCTCAGTTTGCCCCAGCCCTTGGCCCTAGCTGGACTTCTCCTGAGCCTTCCCCAACATATGGATCTCCATCTGCTGTGCAGACATCGCCAGATAACACAATCTATAATTACATTTGTATCTGTCTCAATATCTGCATCTATATCCGTGCAGTGTCTGCAAAAAAAATGTCTGGAGACAAGAAGAGATGCTAGCCAATCTGCAGACACTCAGAAACATTTGAGGTAGAAGTTGCCTTTGAAATGATCTGGTTTACCACTTTTCAAAGTTCGTGTTTCTTGCCACGGAGCCACTGATGAAAGCAATCTCATACAGAAACCCTCACTGCTAGCTCACCTTCCTTGCAAGTGGCTCATAGGGGCCATATTGGGGCTTAGGATGATGCATCCAGTTCATCATGTTATTCACACCTGAGCAAGAAATAGGGCCAGAACTCAGGGCTTCTGAGCCCAGAGAAAGAGGGCTGGGAATACATTTTTGGTCATCCAGCTAAAGCCACCCCTCCCTAAAAGAAGCCCAGTAGTGTTTAGGTGTTGGGCAGAGACTTGAATCGCAAAGAAGGTGGGACCTGCCCCTGGCCCATGGATGGTGCATGACCCAGCTCTGGCCAGTAGGATGTAAAGGGAAGTGCGCTGGAGAGAGGGGGCTTCTGGGAAGGATTTCCCCTTGGGCAAGGGAGAGAGTCCCTGCCCTGGGCCACCCTCCTTCCTCTTTGAACTCAGCTGCGCAAGGCATGATGTTTGGAGTTGTTGCTGCCATTTTTTGACATGAGGTGACCTAGAGGATGGCACTGATACCAAGTAAGAGCCTGACCTCACTGATCCCTAAATTGATATCAGCAGCTGCCCACCTCCAGACTTATTCTTACGCAAGAAACATAAAGCTCTGGTGCGTGAGCCCCCTTAGTCACGTGTTGTACTTGCTGCTGAAACTGTCTCTAACTGATTCGAGGGATTTGTGTAAATCTGCCACACGTTTATTTTCAAATCCAAGCATTTTTAGCTGTGGTATTGCTTGCCTAGTTTAAAAATATTCAACTTCATCTGAAATGGCATCAGAAAGAAAACAGCCCCACTTTCGTGTACTCACTGAGTGCTGGTCTGAGGCAAAGTGTGTTCGCAGCCTTGAGAAAGGGGGAGGGAAGCGGAGGTGTTTTCTTTTAGGAACACTCTTCTTATTGTTCATGTCAGGACAGAGCCACCCTCAGCTACCCACAATGCACTGAAATGGAAGGAAAAAGACATCAGGCCGTGACGAGAGAAATGCTGAACAGCGAGCAGGCAGGGGACCCATCACAACCCACAAGTCCAGGCATGGTGGGAGGCAGCAACTGTTCCCAGTCCTAGGGGCTTGTGGGCCCACATCACAAAGGGGATGAGAAAAACCAGCAGGAACCATCTGACACCAAAGGGTCCTCCACAAAGAAGGAAGGCTGAAAGGCACAGAGCCGTTAGGTTTGTGAAAGGAAAGGACATCTCCCCAGATGAGTGTGGTTGTGGTGGGGTAACCAACCGTCCCCATTTGACTGGGACTGAGGGGTTTCCAGGGATATGAGACTTTCAGTGTTAAAACTGGAGAAGTCCTCAGTGTGGAGCCTCTAAAGTAGTTACCCAAATACATGAGATACATATGAGATGGGGCCCTCACCTCCTCAACCCTCCACCCCCACCACAGGGGAAATAAGCAGCAGAGCCAGCCTGGCCTGTGGTTTGGGATTCAGGCTGAGTTGTTTTCAGTCATTTCATAGGGTCTGAGTGAACAGAAGGCAATGAATGAATGAATGAATGAATGATGCTAACAGGGTAATTACTTATATTTATATGACAGCTCTGTTTCCAGCACGATTATTTTCCATTGACTAACACATAAATTCCCATCAATTGACAAACACTGGTGAATTTACTACCTCCACTGCTAGGCCCCAAGGGGCAAAGGAAACCCATTTGAGGCCATGAACCAAAAAAATCACATTCACACGCATTTCATATTTGTACATTTCTGCCTTCAAGGAGCTTGTTTTCCATTTGAAGAGTTGATGTGAGCACAGAAAAGATGAGTTACAATACGGAAGCCTGTGCCCAGTGCCAAAGAAGAGCGGCCCACAGCAAGTGCTGTGGAGACACCGCATGGTGTTGAGATGGCGATAGCCTTTCCTGTGGCTGAGGCTCTGGGGGCCATGGCTTGTACAGGTCATCTCTTTTATGCTTCCAAGCCCTGAGAAGTGGGTACTCTTAGCACCCGCATTTTACAGAGGGGAGACCTAGTGCTTGCAGGATCTAGGTAACCTGCCCAAGATCACACCTATAGTAAGTGGCAGATCCCACATCTGTCTGGCTCCAGAGGCCATCCTCCTAACCCACTTCGTGCTGCTTTGTGCTCCAGGGACAGAAGACCGGGGTGGGTCCTGACACCGTGTGACCTAGGACAAGATATTTCACTCTCCAAATCTCAGTTTCTCTATGTGCAAAATGGAGATAGAAATAGTGCTGACATCATCAGGTTGTGTGGAAAGCTCTAGTTCACAGTACACTCTCCATGAAAGCCAAGTACAAGAGAGAGGAGTATCTGGGAGCGTAGTGCAGAGTGTGCATGAGCAGGCCAGATGGGCAGTGAGGAGGAGCTAGAAGGCAGAGGCTGAAGGCTGAGGGGGTCGGCCCAGCAGTTCTCAACCCTGACTGCACATCAGAATCACCTGGGGGGGTCACACCCCAAACCAGGTAAATCTGAACATCTGAGAGTGGGACCCAGGCATCAGTATTTCTACAACTCCCCAGGTGACTCCGACGTGCAGCCAGGGTTGAAAGCCCTTGACCTAGCCCTTTGATCCTTGAAGTGTGGACCTTGAAGGAACACTGGTAACACTGAGAGCTTCTTAGAAATGCAGAATCTCAGGCCCCACTCCAGAGCCGCTGAATCGGAATCTGCATTTGAATAAGATCGCTGGTGATTCATGTGCACATTAAAGTCTCAGCATCCCTGGGCTGGCTTGCAGATCACACAGATGGGGAAATAAGCAAAATGCCAAGCAGGCTTTGAACTTGATTAAAATCCAAAGTACAAGTTGGAGGGGAAATGAGGGGCAGCTATTTACAATGATCGCTCATGGATAACCTCATCTCCTGGTGAATGCGAAGGGCAGGGACGGGAGGCCTCTATGTGTTTAAACTTCAATGAATCTGCAGTGTAGACGCTCAGGAAGTCTGGGATTCTGCCAGCCACCCAATGTTTGCTCATCTGCCACTGTATCAGCCAGAGGACTAACATTATCTGCTGTCAACAACACACATGCCAGGCCCTGGCCTGGCATTAGCAGAAAAATATCAGCCTGTGGGAGGCTTGGAATCACTATAGGGAGATAATTCGCAAAGGGCCTTTCCTCACCCGGAATGAGCAGCTCTCCATCCCTGGGCAAACGGGCTGCTGAGACAGGCTCTGAGGAGAGCAGATGGTGGCTGGATCCCCAGCAGGGCCATGATTGCCCTCTGTGACAGAACTTGGGGCAACCTCTGCTGAGGCCCCAGACATAAGGCTTTCTTGGGAGGGAAAGGGGATCTATAACTTCTAGAACCTGAAGAAACAATATAAACTAAATTCTGATCAGTATTTACTATCTCTGGTAATCCCAACGCATTCACCATCATTTGATAAAAGGCAGCTAAAGAGCAGATTCTTCATCTTATATCGAAAGCACTCAAAAAGACAGTACAAACATGAAGTCTCAGTTTAAAGAAAGCAGTTCAGTCTGGTTCAATATCCACCATTATCTCAGAACGGCCAACTTTGTGGGTTGGCATTTGATAATCTAATCAAAGCTATGGGCCCTCTCCCTGATAAGTGGACACAAACACAAACTTGTACCTACAACTTCAGGGAATTCATAGACCCCTGAATCACTTCCTTGAACCCATCTCAGAGTTTTCTGGATAAGACTAAAATAGAATTCTGCTGGTTTTGCTTTGCGTCATTCATTTACACTTCCACCTACTTTCACTGTTGTAGCATGCTCAAGGTTGGAGCTTGTGACCTGGGGCTGAGCCCAGCAGTGTATCCCATTCCCCTGGCTACAGGAATAGACACATGGACCCTTTTGGGACCAATAAGACTCAATGAAAATTAAAGGAAAGTCTTTTCCTCTTTCCTATTGATGGAAACAGGAAGGCTATAGCCACAGCAGTAAGAAGCTGGCAGCTGCCATCTTGGGACCACAGGGGAGAGTCTTTGTGAGAATGGACTCAACACAAAGTAAGCAGACCCCAGAAATGAAGAGCGAAACCAGGTCCTGAACACAGCATTTGAGCCCTGAAGTCCTGTCAGATCTAACCCGGGACGGTTTAGCAAATAAATCCTGTGGGCCCACGCTAGAACCAGTTTGAGCCGTGTGCAACAGAAAGCACTCCAATGGATAATTTTTAATTCTTTGGATATTTCGATGGTTCTTCATGCAGCTACCAATTAAACAAATAATGTCACTGTATAAATGTCTTTTATGACCTAATTTTGGCCTTCCAGTTTCAGTAAATCTCTGCATTCCTACAGTTAATCCTCAGCTTCCCCCAGAATTCTTTATAAATCTACCCCTTCTGATACAAGGTGCTGAGGGGGAGGAAGACTATCCCCTACCCATTCTGGCTGGGCTACAAATTAAATTGACATGAGATCGAATTGCAGGAGAAAATCAAACAAGGCTTTATAACATGTATACATGGGAGAAACTCAGAAAATAGAAACTGAGCAACTGGTCATTCTGACTAAGTATTTTCAGCTAAAGGCAAGGAGGGTGCTGAGGGGTAGTGGTTTGGGATTTCAGAGGGGAAGAAGAAAATTCACATGGAGATGGAAATGCAAATGTTTGTCAGACAACTCTTTACAGGGCCACGTATAGAGAATGTGGCTGGAGAGACAGAATTTTTGATAAGATGGGCTTGTTGATGCCTTTCTTATCACATCTACTTTACATTATACTACAGCTATCAAATGGTAGCAGCTCTTTCCTGGAACAGGCCTTCTAAGTTAAATTCTCTAGGCAGTTTGGGAGGGGGAGGTGAAATGTCCTTCAGAGAAAATAATTAAGGTAAAGAGACATATTTTGAGGTGGCCGATTTTGATCTCCCACAGTTCCTTCAATTACGTGTACCAGTGATGTTTATCACATACCACAGAATTGCAAATCATGGTGTCATATTGCAATAAGTGAATTATATACATGTGATTAAAGCAGCCTAGCTGAGGTTCAACTTTTGGGAAACTACTTAAGAAGTATTCTGAAATCAAACAATTCAAAGCTATAATTGTGATTAAATGCAACTTTAAGTAAGATTATTCTTAGGCCTCAGGAATACACGTCATTTTTTCAGACTATAGAATGTTGATTTCTAGCAAGCCAGAGTAGGAAGAGGCTTCTGCAAGCCAGATCCTGGGTTTAGGTGAATTCCCTACAGCCCTATGAAAAGGTTGTGCCATGCAATAAAGAGTTTGGTCTCTGCAGCCAGGGAGACCTGAGATAAAATCCTGGTTCCTGCACTTACTAACTCATGCCACTTCTGAGTCTCCAGATCCCCACCTATAAAAATGAGTGTATTAACACCTCTTATGCAAAGCTACTAAAAGAATTTGAGGGTTCCATCCTCCTCCTGCAGAAAGCAGGTTGAACTCTTCGTCAACCTCAAAGATAACTCCCAAAGTACTAGGGGACCTACTTATTGTTTTGAAAATTAATAAAAGGAAAGAATCGAGCATGCATCATGTTTCCTCTGTGCACACTGTAACTCACAGGAACTGAAAAGCTCAGAAGGAGTTTCCCTTTATAAAGAATTTTAGCTAATAAATGAAGAAGGGATGATGGAATTAGAACATCACCAGTCTGCAGCCCCTAATGAACTAATGGGTTTGGGCGTTGACCATCAATGGCTGCTCATATCTCAAAAATAGAGGGCACCATACAGTGTGTGTCTCCTGAAAGAAAACAGTACTATGAAGTAGTCTTGCCAAAAACACAACCAGAGTCTGGTCAAGTGTCTATCAAACCACCAATTTTCAAGAAATACAGGAGACAGAGGAGCTTGTTATATGTCACTAAGGAGATGCAATCAACAAAATCCAGAATATGAAAAATTCTACAGGCGAACAACCTAGTTTCTTCAATACATAAATTGCAAGAAATAAAAGAGAGCAACTGAAGGGAAACTGCTGATTAAAAGACACATATCAGGGGCCAGCCCCGTGGCTTAGCAGTTGAGTGCGCGTGCTCTGCCACTGGTGGCCCGGGGTTCGGATCCTGGGCGCGCACCAACACATCGCTTGTCGGGCCATGCTGAGGCAACGTCCCACATGCAGCAACTAGAAGGATGTGCAACTATGACATACAACTATCTACTGGGGCTTTGGGCATAAAAAGGAAAAAAAGAAAAAGGAGGAGGATTAGTAATAGATGTTAGCTTGGGGCCGGTCTTCCTCAACCGAAAAAAAAAAGACACATATCAATCGGTTGGAATGCATGGGCCTTATTTGGATCTTGACTGAAATGAACCAACTCTAAAATAAATTTGAGGCAATCTGAGAAATATGAACGCTGACTAAGATAATAAGAAATTGTTAACTTTAAGGTGCAACAATGGTATTGGTGGTTGTGTTTTTAAAGAGAAATCTTTATCTTTTTTAGGTAAACACTGAAATGTTTATGGGTAAAAATTTTAAATTCCTGAAATTTGCACCAAAAAAATCTGAGAGTAAGGGGTGGGGGGTATTGATATTGACCATTGTTGAACAGAGTCAACATGCGGTATATGTGGGTTCATAGTATTTATTCTCCCGATTTTGTATATGTTTGAAATGTTCTATAATTAAAAGTTGAAAAATCTCCCAAGCATTGGTGAGTAATATAGGTTTTACTGAAGATTTGAGACCAGGATGGAGAGTTGGGTTGTGGTAGCAAAATTTACTTAACTGTTCCCACCAGAGATCCCTGCTTCACTCAAGTCTTCTCCTCCCAGTCCTTTTGCCATGTCTGTCCTTCCTCTTCCCCTCCCCCTCAACCCACCTCCTCAGTCTCCCTCTGTGGCCCAGTGTATCCACTCCTTCAGCTTCTCTACCCCACTCAGCAAACCAGAGTCTTCCATGCAGCCCAGCAACGACTCCCTAGTGTCTCTCCCACCTGCCCTCAGGGGCCTCTGTTCATCCTGCCACCATATCAAAGGGCTGGCCCACAGTGGATATTCAGTAATGGTGGCTATTCTTCCTGGGGTCTAGTCCTGCAGCTGCAGAATCATCTGGGAGCTTTTTAATAAAGATCCTGCTGCGCGTGCGCTATCTCTCTCGCTCTCATTCTCTCTCTCTCTCTCTACCCCCCCTCCCCCGCCTCTTCCCCATCTGGAACTCACACACCCACACCAACTGCTGGAACTCAGAGAGGTGAAACCCATTGCTCTGGAGAGCTGGAGAGCAGGACATTGCACGTGTTGTATTGTCTTATATGTTGAGGACCGGCATAAACAACAGGGTATGTTTCTCTTTTCCGAAATATTTTTAACCCATTTAAAATAAAGAACAAATCCTATCTCACATTCTGTGGCAAAACAGCTCCCCAGAATTGCCCTAAACCTAATTTAAAGCATTTAATGGATAGTTTTTTACAGAATTCATCAGTGTTGAGCTTTTTCCTCATCTGTAAAACAGTGATAATAACAGTGCCTACTTCTTAGGCCTCCCTCACTCCTTCCTCAGTCCCTATCTTCATACCCACCTTGACTTTTCTCCGTAGCACTTGTCACTATCTAATATATTACACATTTTTCTTGTATTTGATTATGATCTCCCTCAAAGACCGCAGTAGAATGCAGTCTCCAGAAGGGCAGTGATTTTTCTCTTTACACTCTGTACAGCGCCTGATATGTGGTAGAAACTCGTAATTACTGAGTAACTGAGTGTCTGTCAACTTGGACTGCTGTGAGGATGCAATGATAACATGGACACTGAGAAAAGTGTCTCCCACCAAAGAAACATTCAGTCAGGATTCACTGTTATTAACATTATTTTGACCAATTAGCTTTCAGAGACCAGTCATTCCATGCACCAATTTCCAGGGACTTTGCCTTCTATCCCCCTCACATATTTTCCCCTGAAATGAACACCCCCTCGTCTCTAATGAAGGTTTGAACAGTTCTCCCCTGAAGGGACTTGTGTGCTTATTCCAGAGCCAATGGGGCACTTTGTCCCTAGACATTGTTCTCTCACACCACACAGGGGTTGAAGCCTCGCTGTCCAGGCCTCCTAGGCTTTCCCATATAGATACTCCCAAGGCATTTGGGACCTTATGGACCTCTTCGTTGAGTAGTTGTCCCTGTCCCCATCCATTTTCTATCATCTGATTCCTTTGTTCCATCCCCCAATCCCTTCCCTTCCCGCTTCCCTTCTACCAGTCCTCCCTACAGAGATATTTGGTTCTCATGACCCCATCCTCCAGCCCTGAGCCCAAAACCATGAATGTCAACTCCAGAATGGAGAGTGCTCTAGCCAATGGCTTCTTCTCCACTACTCCTCTCTTCCTGTGAAACAGGAGTAATTGACTCCCCCTCCACTGGGCTCCCACAGCCTGGTTGACACCTCTGTTTGGCACTCCCCACCCCCAGGAGATACTGTAATTGTTTGTGAGCTTCTGGGATCCAGACTGTGGTTCAGCCCTCTTTGTGGCCCCCAGTAGGAGCTCAAGGACCACATGTTGAGTAAATGAATGGATATTTATTGAACAGACAAAATGGTATTTAATGTCATCTAAAGCCCATGTTGAGTGGCTCTGCACTGTACACTTCGGGGTGCTGAGCTGGTGCCATCTGTGATTTCCTCTGTTCCCAGTAACCGGCTTGGGCAGCAAAAAGCCTTGTTATTTTTCTAAGGGAGAAATCCTGGAGAAACGAGACATGGCCATGAGCTACTCTTCAAAAACATATGGCAGCCTCAGGCCGCCCCGGTGGCGTAGCGGTTAAGTTCGCACGCTCCCCTGCAGCAGCCTGGGGTTCGCAGGTTTGGATCCCGAGCTTGGACCGTCGCACTGCTTGTCAAGCCATGCTGTGGCAGTGTCCCATATAAAGTAGAGGAAGATGGGCACAGATGTTAGCCCAATCTTCCCCAGCAAAAGGAGGAGGATTGGCAACAGATGTTAGCTCAGAGCTAATCTTCCTCACACACAAACACACACAAATATGTATATATATACACGGCAGCCTCAAGGAAAACGCAGCGATGCTGAGTATTTCTCCTGGATTCAGTAGCTCTTACAGATAACTAACAGGAATGTAGGGAAAGTAAAAATGACTGACACATGGAGAGAGAAACAACCACAAAGCCCCAAGGGAAAGAACAGAAACGAGACAATCTTGTTTAAAAAGACAGACATCAAACCTAGTGGGCAAGTGAGGGAGGGAGGACAAATCACAGTCACTTTTGGTTTTCTCAAAAAATTGACAGAGCAATTAAAACAAGTAGGAATAGGTTGAAATAACAGCCTTGACAGCTAGAACTCAAGTAGAAATGAGAGCAGGGTGAAAAACAGAAAAGAAACTGTCTGAGACTCAAAAGATAAAATGTATTTGATCCAAAAGGAGAGCACAAAAGATACTTTCCAATAACTTGGAAAGATTCTGAATTTGGCAAGATAGGAGTGGGGGTGGGGGGATTTTCAGGCTGCCCCTAGCCATCAAGAACCCCTGGGGGTTGGGGACATCATCCAGGAGGATTCTGATCAGAGCCTCCTGTGCTGGAGAGCAAGCAGGACGGGTCTTCTGATAGATTCTCAGCTGTCCTTCTGGATGCTGTCAGCAAAATCTCCACAGGCGGTTGCTCCCATCCTGGCCGCCTCACAGAACATTCCCCCTGACAACCGCCATGCTGGGAAACTCGGCCTGTGTCTCACCCAGCTCTTTCATTCTCAAGCTCAAGATCTTGCCATCCTTTTCCAATCTTCTCTTCACTGTCCTCCATACTGAGTCAGAGGATGATGAATGGGAGGCTTTGGGGGGTAGGGTGTCCTTTAAAAATCACCTTCGGTGGACACACAGATCCTCTGAGAATCTTGCCAAAAGGCATACTCTGGGTCACAGTCTGGAGTGGGACCTGAAAACCTGCCTTCTTCCTCCAGGTCCCAAGAGATGCTGCTGGTGCTGCTCCCCAGACCACGCTTTTGAGAGCAAGACTTTGGGCCTAACTGTCCAGTACAGTAGCCACTAGCCGAATCACATGCAATTCGAAATTCCCTTTCTTAGTCATACTAGCCACATTTCAAGTGCCCAAGAGCCACTATATCGCACGGAGCAGAACAGAATATTCTCATCATCACAGAAAGCTCTGTGGAGCAGCACTGGTAGACCAACAGCCTCCTCAGGAAGAAATCCTTTCTCTTCCTTACTGGATAGAGATCCCTAAAGCTTCTGCCTGAGGGACCCGGGAGTTGTGACTTTCACAATATGTTGCTGGCTGGATTCAGCTGGTCCTACCTTCACACCCAGCTCATTTTCTGTCTTGGCTGTACACATCCAGTCACCCCCTTTTTGAAGACATAAAGGGGTCCAAGACACAGCATATTATTCAATTCTAAAAAGCAACTAGCATAAGATAAACATCTCACCTGTCAGCAACAACACGGCAAAGGACTCATTTACTGTGCAATGCCAAGGTTGTCAAAGGCTCCACCCCTTCCCACTTGATTCGTAGCTCTAAGAAAACCAAGACGGGGCCTGCCTGGTGGCATAGTGGTTAAGTTCACGCACTCCACTTCAGTGGGCCGGGGTTCACAGGTTCAGATCCTATACACCGCTTATCAAGCCATGCTGTGGCAGGCGTCCCATATAAAGTAGAGGAAGATGGGCACGGATGTTAGCCCGGGGCCAATCTTCCTCAGCAAAAAGAGGAGGATTGGCAATGAATGTTAGCTCAGGGGCTAAGCTTCCTCACCAAAAAAGAAGAAAGAAAAAAGAAAACCAAGAAATAAGGAGTTCTTGTCTCAAGAACCTCCCTAGCTTTCACCGGGGAAAATAAAACAAGAATAACTCATGGCTTGCACATGACATTTGGCAGTTTACAGGCAAGTGTATATGTGAGTCCTAGCTTTATGTTCTTGTCTTTGGGAAGGAAGATGAGGGGCCGTCTCTCTTTCTAAAAGACACATAGAAGACAATCAGTCTTATCATATCAGAGTAACACCTCGGATGGTTCTTGTTCTTGAAATCATGGAATTCACATGTGGACGCTGGGATGTGCCTTCCAGACCTCCCTTCAGGAATAAAGAAACTATTTCCCTAGCTGCAGGCAGACAGCCCCCAGCTATCAGCCCCTTTGGGGATTATGCTGTCTTTCCCTGTGGCTGCATCCAATGCCTGATCCATGCAGGGGTGTACAGGTGCAGTCCCTTTCCCCCAACTCAGGACAGCTCTGAAGCTCATCCCAGCTCCAGACTTGACTGAGTTGACTGAGATCTCCAATGAGACTGCATTGCAGCCCCACTTCTACCTCTGCCCAGACCTGCTGCCATCCCCCACCCTCCACAGGAGCTGATCTCGAGAGCACACCTAATAAACATCCTGCAGGTTAATCTCCATTCCAGAATCTGCTGCCTGGGCAATCCAACCTGTGAAAGGCCCCATTCTGTTGTCGTTAGTCTATGCCTAATTTCCAGGGGTCTTCACAAGCCTAAGACATGAAGGTGAGTGTGGGATGGCGGTGCGGGGGGGGGTGATGATGTTGTTTTTCATTATTGTCTACTGCACTTCATCACTGACATGCCCAACATCCCATCTGGTCCTCAGAGGTCCTTTCACACTAGTCAATCCTGAATCAACTCCTGATGGTCTCTGCCAACCCTTTGGGGCCAACCCTTTTTCTGTGTGTCTTCCATGTTCACAGACATATGGGAATCACTCCTCTGCTCCCACACCATGCTGGGGCTACGGGGACTCTATCTAAAGCCCCATCTTACGTGCACACCACACAGTCATCTTTTATCAGGGTCTTGTTATTTCCCCAGGCTCAACCCTAGAAGTGGTACCAATCTGCTCTCAGACCCGCAAACCTATTTAGGGATTCCTGTGTCCTTCCTCCTCACTGGCGCTTGGCCTGGGGAAGGGTACAGGGCACAGAGCCCCTCTGTGGCAGATTACAGATGGCTACAAATTTTTTGACATTCCTCCCCTTAAGAGGTAGGATTTACATCTCCTCCTCTTGAATGTGGGGGTGCTTTGTGATGGCTTTCAACAATAGAACACAGCAGAGTAACACTGCCACCTTTTATCTGTTGCTGGGCCCAGACCTGAAGAATCTAGCAGATTCCTGCCCCTTGAAACACTTTCTGGAAGCCCTGGGCCACCATGGAAGAAGCCCAACCTCCCTGAGTCCCCCATATCAGAGAGGCCACGGAGGTGTGCCACTCATCAGTCCCAGCTGAGCCCAGCCTCCAGCCATACCACCATCTGAGGGAAGCCATCTTGGACCCCCTGGACCAGCCATCCACCAGCTGGATACTACTGAGTGACCCCATTTAATACCACATGGAGCAGAAAAGTCACCAGCTGAGCCCTGCCTGAATTCCCAGCCCACAAAATTGAGATATAAGAAAATGTTTGTTGTTTTAAGCTGCTGCTGCCCTTTCTCAGTGACCCCCCTGATTCCTTTCTTCCTCTCCATCTCTATGTGTGTCCTAGCCACCGAATCTTTTCTGGTTGAGGGGCAAGGCTGTACAGAACAGGGAACTGGAATCTTTACTTAGACTCATCATGTAGTCCTTCAAATTACTCAGGCCTGAATTCATCCCACTCCCTGCTAAAGGTGTAGCTTTTGGAACTCAAAAGCTAGGAGTTCATCTTACCTACTTTCTGTTGTGTCTTCCGTTCCCTGAGGCAATGAATGATGAGGGCCTTGCTGGCAAAACGGGCAGTGGCATGAGAGATCATGAAAGGAAATAGAGACGGAAATATGAGATAAGATTGAAATATTATACCACCACTCACAGAACTCTATTAACTTTAGAGATCGAGATCCAAACTACTTCTCGTACAAACAAAGAAGCTAAGACAGGAAAATGAAGTGATCAGCACAATACACAAGGCTGGGTGACAGGGCTAGAACTTCAGACCCAGGGACTGACTTCCAGCCCGATGACCACTTACAAGACTTCCAAAAATGTGAGTGTCCAGGCATACTTATTTGAAGTTGCATTCTTCATCTTAAAAATATAATTTACTCTCATACATTGCTGGTGGAAATGTAAATTGGTACAATGACTTTAGACTACCACTCCACAACTAGACATGTAGCTGAGAGAAATGAGTGCATGTCCTCCCAAAAAAGTGTACAAAAATGTTTATAACAATTTATTTACAATAGCCAAAAACTGGAAATAACCCAAATGTCCATCAACAGGAGAATGGAGAAACAGACTATGGTATATTCATACAATGGAATACTACTCAGCAATAAAAAAGGAAAAACCACTGAGTATGCAGCAAGATAAGTGAACCTCATAAGCATTGTATGGAGCAAAAGAAACAAGACACAAAGGAGCAAGTACTGTATGATTCTATCTATATGAAGTTCTAGGACTGTATGATTCTATCTATATGAAATTCAAGGACTTCTATGGTGATAGAAGTCAGAAAAGTGGTTACCTCTGGACTGGGCAGATGGGCTGGAAAGACGCACGAGGGCACAGTCTCATGTGATGGACATGTTATGTGTCTTGGTGTACGCATATGTAAGAGTTCATCAAGCTTTTAAGATTTTTAAATTTTACTGTGTGTAACATACCTAAGTTAAAAAAACACAATCTAATATATATGAGTATATATATACACACACACACCATACACAATTTATACACACATATATACTATATATGTATGCATTTTATATATATACAATATATATGCGTCTGTATGTATTTTATAAATATATATGCTAATATTACATACATATTACTATTTCCAAATCTAATTCAAGACATTATTCTTTTGGCTGCTTTTCTTTTACCTCCTGGCACAGTTTTGATTTTCATTTTCCTCAAAACCAGTCTCCTTTTCTTCTCTTTAAATTTTGATTTTGTTAATATGATTCCATTATTGGCCAAAATGCATTTTAAGCTTTTAAGCTTTTCTAAACAGCTGACTTCTCAGGGGTCATATAGCTCTACTCTCAAATGCCAGGGAACAAGCCCACTCTGCCTAGACGCACTATACGCCTTCCTCCTTTCGAGATCTTGCTGCCTCCCTGGGATCCACCAAAGGCGGGATAGGTCCTCTGCTCTCAGACCTCCATGCCTTCACACATGCTGTTCCCAATGCCTGGAAAACCATTTTTCTGTCTGACTTACGCACATCCTTCAAAACCTAACCATCTTTTTTGGTATCCTTTCCTTATCCTGTATCTGCTTTTCACGGCCTCTGTGACAGCATTCTTCCCACTGGACTCTAATTGTCTGTTTTCACCTCTGTGAATTTTTCCAGCTCGTGTTCACAGACATATCTGCAAGGGCTTTCTATTCCCTGCCCACCACGGTGCCCAGCAAACAGTGAGGGTGCAATTTGTTAGGAGATAACCCCAAAATGGATGGATAAATCCTTAGTTGCAGCACAGCTGTTTTACAGGGTTTTCACAAATAAAATATATCCAACATTGCAAAAATTCATCTGGAGACTGAGCACATGAAGTGTTCACAAAAATAAAAGTGCTGTGAATGCAACTGTATAAACGGGAGGCCTCTCCTTTCTATGGAAGCTAATTGCCCCCAATGGGCCAATGGCAAGCAACGAGTAATGAAGGATGCCAGAATTATTTATAAAGGCTTGGCTCCTGTGGCTTTGATAAATTTATCATGAAATGCTCTACAGAACCTCAACCCCAGCGGGAACCTATTGCTTCTGTGATCACGACTTGAGATGTGTTTAAGGTTCTGCCTCGGGCCAGGTTTCAGAAACATCAAATGCCTAAATATTTTTTTGTGGATAAGAAAAGTCATAAAAGCTTTGGAAAACTAGAGAACTGACTATTTGGAAATATATCTTATCAGGGACTGCAAGTCTTTGAAACATCTATTCCAAATCCCCACTCACTTTTTGTTCCTACTACTCCTAGGTAGAAAGACATAGGAAGACATGCTTTTGTGAATTTAAATATAGGCTTTCAACCTAGATATCAAGGGGTTATTAGTGATTCTTGAGGATAAACAGATAAAATCTCTGAGTAAAAACCTCAGTTCCACCCAAGATTCATGATCCCAGATATCTCTCCAACCCATCTGCCCTCCAATATCTTGCCACCACCTCCAGCTCTCAGGGCTCTCCTTAAAATGTGAAGTATTTTTAGTAAATAGTTGAGGGAAGAGGGAGAAGGAAGTCAGGTGTAGGTAACCATCATCTGAGCAGCTCTGGTGCCTCTCCAGGTAACTCTGGGCAGACAAGTGTTAACAGGACCTGAAAGTCATGTCTCTATAAATTCATGGAAAACAGCATCTTGCTACTTGTGACTCTGTCCTACTCTAAAAAAAAGTGGACCTCGGCTCTATGAATCATGAAGCTCCCAATGTCCAGGCAGGAGGGGAAAAAAGGAAAGGAAACCCTGAGCACTTGCATGATCTCAATGCCTATTTAGATCCTCTGGCTTCAGTTTCAGAGGATGCTTCACTATGCTACCCATCAGATAGCCAAGTAAATCTGAGACACAGCCTCCCCATACACAGACAGACCAAGGAAGTGGGAACCCTCAGCTGGATCAAGGATGTAAAACAAGATCAGACCATAGAATGAGATAGAATTTGAGGAGGAATTCTTTGGAGAACATTATGCTGGGACTCCAAGGGATTGGATGGAGTGCTACCTCCATTGCTTCTCATCTAGAGAGAGTGGGCTTCAGTGGGAACATCCAGAAGGCTTCTTTTGGGTTCTCTGCAGCTGGGGGGCAAGATAGCTTAGAACCCTACTCCTGCCTACTAGCTGTGGGCCATGTTAAGTCTTGCTCCGGGGACAGCTAGGAGGACAAGAGCCTCCCAGGGTGAGAGCTGTGAAAAGTGGACACACTGACGGTGGCATTCCAACTCAGTTTCTACTATCCTACTTCCATCCACTTAACCTTGGTGGGGTCTCAAACAGCATCTTGCAAATGGGGGAAAGGTGAGGTGGGGAAAGCAGAAGTCACTCTTCCTTCCCTGAGAAAGACAGCTACCAACAACAGGCCTTAGTGTGGATATATGTCTTACCTTTGAATGATGTACTAATCATATCCTTTTATTCTGTATTTTTGGTGTTTTGACATCTTGGGGCCTCGCTGACCCTGGAGAGACTGCTCCTCCCAGGGCTAGCCAATTCTTAGAGACAATAAAAAAAAGGCTTGCCTTTGAGAGAACACCTTTCATATGCAAACCAATCCAACCCAGAGCCCAAACTCCCACCACCATCTTTATCAGACTCACACTGGGCCACTATTCTCCAGCCCTAATCATCCCAGGGCCAGGTACCAGGCAACTAGGGAGAGCCCCTGTGCCCCAGAGCCTGATGAAATTATTCAAACCTGCTCACCCAGCCTCATAGAAACTACAATAAGGGCTCATGCCCATGTTTCCTGTTGCTCCCTCAGCCTGACCCCTGTGCTTCTGCATGTGGCTCCCATGGCATGGCATGTCCCCTTCTCTCGGGATCTATGAGTATAATAAACTGTCTTTGCAATGGCAGTCATCTCCATTGAGATGGAGATGGTTGGCCTCACCATATCTGAATAATAATAAAACCTACTTTTTTTTTTTTGGCTGACGAAGATTTTCCCTGAGCTAACATCTGTGCCAATCTTCCTCCATTTTGTATGTGGGTCACCGCCACAGCATGGCTGATGAGTGGTGTAGGTCCATGCCCGGGAACCAAACCTGGGCCACTGAAGCAGAGTGTGCCGAACTTAACCACTAGGCCACTGGGCCAGCCCCTAAAACCTACATTTTAAAATAAGTGGCGACTGAGGCATTGATTAATATCCTTGATAGGATGCATTCTCTTATTAGCTATTATTATTATTAACTAAAAGTGACCGTAAGACCGTCTATTACCTAAGACTGAGTAGGAAACAAGTAATTCAGATTTCTGTTTAGAGGCTGGGGAAAGTTACTCCCCTGAAAAATTTTAAAAGGACTATCTGAGACAAAATAAATAAAGTTGCATTTTGAGTATGATGTGAGTTATATTTATTCAATATACCAGTTTCAACTGTTTTAAATCATTATTATTTTTGACAGCCTGGAATGTTACTGCACATTGAAGGAGAAAAGTTGTTCTACAGATGAGAGCCTTCCATGGGCTTTGGAGTAAGGGACTTCGCGAACCATAATCACACATGCAACATTCTCCCCATCCTGTGCTCACTTGAATGTACACGTGTTGGTAAAAAAAGAAAGTGAGGGCTGGGTATGAGGAGGGAGGGCGGGTCTGTTCAACCTGAATATTTTGAGAAAAATAAAAGCAGTCAAATCTGAAAGCAGACATTAATTTGTATCTGGCTTTGTCACTGGAGTGTGAAGAAGGACTCCAGCAAGATGGAAACGCTGATAGATGGAGAGGCATCCTGGGGAGGAGCCAGCCGGAGCACAGGCTGGGACCACCATCTGTCTACTCTCTGAAATAGCCTGGGAAACGTAAAACTAGAGGGAGCTTGCTGGGTGCCAACCAGAGGTCAGAATTGTGGAACAGTGTCTGCGACAAACGTGTGGAGGAAACCAAAGTGAAGAAGGCCACAGATGGACCTGTAACCAACCTGCTCAGAAAGTACTGGCCTCATGAGAAGAACGTCCAGGAGGTTTGCGGTTACATGAGGCCTGCATCCCCCACCATTGGAAACATAAGGGCTAGAAGCAGAACAGACTGTAAGCAGACAGAGGCACCTGGGGTCCCTTTGTTGGTTCTCAAACTTTAGGAGCATGAGGTAGCTCTTTAAAATGCTGCTTCTCAGGTTCCACACCAAATGATGCTGACGCAGCAGGTATGGGATGAGGCCCAGGAACGAGCATCTATCAAGCACCCAGATGCCTCAACTACACTTTAAGAAACACTCCTTGAGCTAGTGCGATAGACCTGTCATCACATGCCTGATTCAGCATTGCCTCATATCTTCCCCTCCATTACTACACACACACACACACACACACACACACACACACACACGAAACAAAAAGAAAAATCCTCCACAAGACCTTCCTGAGCAGTGAAGATTTAGTTAAGGTGTCACAGGGAAGGTTTAGAGGGAGGTTACATTTCAGGACACACAGCATTTCATCACAAACTTCCCTTCTGGACATCCCAGTCTCTCCTCTTGGGTACCGGCCATGCTCTATCTCTCTCTCTTGATCCTTCCTCAACAACTCTAAATTTCCCCTGGTCTCCTCTCTCCCTCAGATGCTGCAACTATTTTTTTGTTTTGTTTTGTTTTCTGAGGAAGATTTGCCCTGAGCCAACATCCATTGCCAATCCTTCTCTTTTTTTTTTTTTTTTGCTTGAGGAAGATTAGCCTTGAGCTAACATCTGTGCCAATCTTCCTCCATTTTTTGTATGTGGAACACCTCCACAGCATGGCTGGTGAGTGGAGTAGGTCCTTGCCTAGGATCCGTACCTGTGAACCCAGGCCGCCAAATCAGAGCCTTATTAACCATTCGACCATGGGGCTGTGCCCCAGATGCTGCAACTCTTTGCCAAATTTAACCCTCCCCTGGCTCTACCAACTTTGAATACTCATACTTTGCAAACAAAATGCCCTCCAGCTACTAGGATCCACACCCTACCCTTTAGAAGGCAGGTTATAAATAACAGCCTTTTTCCAGTAGCCACAGCAAGGATAAAGCTCTTCTCTGATGAGGCATCAATGGGAAAGAAGCCAGGCAGAACTGACAGTCAGCCATGCCGGGAGACCCAAAGACACAATGATTACATGGGTGCCAGAAGGCCAGTGGACCACCGGGAAAATGCAAATCAAAACCATAATGAGATACCACTTCATACTCACTAGGATGACTAAAATCAAAAAGTCAGATAGTAACAAGTGTTGACCAAAGTGTGGAGAAATTGGAACCCTCATATATTGCGATTGATAAGAACATAAAATGGTACAACTACTTTGGAAAACAGTCTGGCAGTTCCTCAAAAAGCTACACATAGAGTTATCATATGACCCAGCAATTCCACTCCTAAGTATATATCCAAGAGAAAGAAATCGTATATCCACACAAAATCTTATACATGAATATTCATAGCAGCACTATTCAGAATAGCCAAAAAGTAGAAACAATCCAAACGTCCATCAATTGATGAAAGGATAAACAAAATGTGGTATATCCATATACATTGAATGGAATGCAATGGAATATTATTCAGCAATAAAAAGGAATGAAGTGCTGATACATGCTACACATGGATGAACCTTGAAAACAGCATGCTAAGTGAAAGAAGCAGTCACAAAAGGCCTCATATTCTATGATTCCATTTATATGAAATGTCTAGAATAGACAAATCTATAGAGATGGAAAACATAGTTTTGTGATTGCCTAGGGCTGGAGGAATTCAGGACGAAATGGGGAGTGAGTGCTAATGGGTACAGGGTTTGTTTTTGGAATGAAGAAAATGTTTTAAATCGATTGTGGTGGTAGTTGAACAATTCTCTGACTATACTAAAAACCATTGAATTGTATATTTTAAATAAATGAATTATATCTCGATAAAGCTGTTACTTAAAAAAAAATAGAGAGAAAAAGAGAGAGAGAGAGGCCAACAGGGTACTCCATAGTCTTTGAGCCAAGCAGGGCTGTGCTGAATACCAGCTCCAACACTTACTGGCCATGGGGCTTCAGGTAAGTGATTTAACCTCTCGAAACCTCAGTTTCCTTATCCATAAAATAGGGACATAAATACGTACCATAAGGGCTTATTGTGAGGATTGAATAGGATCATGTGTATAAACAACTGCTTAATATGCTATCAGAGCACAGGGTAGAGCCCACTCAGTAAGTGGGTGCTAATAGTAATATTAACAATAGTAATAGATGATGTATCTTACATGGCCTCAGAAATTTTTTCGTTCATTCCGTGAATACATATCGAAGGCTACGTCGTATCTGACAATATTCGAGTTACTGGGGATACAGTAGTGAACAAGTCAGAAAAAACCCTGCTTGTGTGGAGCTCACGTTCTAGTTGGGGGAGAAATAGTACAGAGACTGACAGACAGACATGGCAAATATCAGATGGACGGACAGACAGACAGACATGGCAAATATCACATGGATGGACAGGCCTCCAGGCCTCCTCAGAGCAGTGCACTTTCAGGTTTTGCACAGCGGCCTTTAAATGAGGTTTTATTTTATCCTACAATCCTCAAGTGGGCAAGACTTCTGCCCACTTTATTCCCAAGATGTTCTGAGCTCCATTTTGGGGCAAACATGGCATCTCTGGCATAAATGTTCTTTCCAAATTTGATCCTCATGACATGACTTAAAACAGGCCCTCTTCCCAAGCCTTACAAAATTGAATTTCCCATCACTTTCAGTGAAAGCTGTGCTTCCTAGCAAATGCAATTCCAACTAGTCATCCAGATTCATACTGATAATAGGGCCTCGTGTCTTTCTGATTCAGTTTGGATCTTTTGAAAACTCCTTGATTAAATTTGGCTCCTCCGAAAATGTCAGTGGCTTTGATTCAGGAAGTGTGAATTGTCAGCCAGTTTGCCAAGTGTAGGACGCCTCTCTTCGTCACACATTCACTTTCTTCGGTGACTAAGGCCTGTGTCTCACACAAAGGGGTACATTTTTAGCCTGACAGCTGAGGAAAAACACTTGTCAGAATTAAATTCCCATTTCCCTTCGTCTTGCAGGTTCACTGTGCCGTGAAGGTAACATCACGCTCTCAGGTCCCCTCCGTCTCCTGAAGACGTCTGTCCGCAGAGACCGTGCCGTGCACCTTCCAAGCCACATGCTCAGTTAGGAGGACGTGGGGACATTGCAGCAATATAGGCCAGAAGGTGTGCTTGGCTGCAATAAAGCACTTCTCAGTTTTCAAAAGTCTCCACAGCCTCCCCTGTCTTCTCATCTCGGTCCTGAGCACACGGCAGAGAGATGAGCTGGGAATCTCTCATGCGATGCATCTGGCATTGGCCGACAGAACAGACACAATGACAGTCCCCTCTGGGAAGCAGCACCAAGAGCTGATTGCTGTACTTTTTTTTTTTTTTTTTTTTTTTTGTGAGGAGATCAGCCCTGAGCTAACATCCTCCAATCCTCCTCTTTTTTTGCTGAGGAAGACGGCCCTGGGCTAACATCGGTGCCTATCTTCCTCCACTTTATATGGGACGCCGCCACAGCATGGCTTACCAAGCAGTGCGTCGGTGCGCGCCCGGGATCCGAACCAGCGAACCCCGGGCCGCCGCAGCGGAGCGCGCGCACTTAACCGCTTGCGCCACCGGGCCGGCCCCCTGATTGCTGTACTTTTTGACAGATGACAGGGGAGGAGGATGTGAATGGACTGGGTACGCCTGTCCTTTAATAGCCTGGCAACTGTAACAAGGACTGCCCCTGTGGCCACGGAAACCAAGAACAAGGTTTTATTCTGCTTCTTTCTCTCCCCCAACAGCTGTGACCTCCCGCAGGGATGGGATGGGAGAACAAAGGAGTCAAAACCTTGGCTTGGCTTTTAAAGGTCAAAAGTCAACTTTGAGTTGTAAGAGACTGAAGGACTCAGGGCATGATATTTACAGACAACCTAGAAAATTCGAAGACATGTGATAGGTCAGAGCCAGTTTTCCCTGCTCCAGAAGAGAGGACGTTCCCACGACAGAGGAAGGGAGAGCCTCTGGGAAGTCATGCAGGCAGCAAGGGAGGTGGACACTGTCTCCCCGCAAACCCACCCACCAGATGCTACCTGCAGGAGGATGAAGAGTATGACAGAGACCTCAGACGGGTGTGGGGATCCCAGTGGAGGGGGTCCCACGCCTAAAGTTGCCAGATAAAATACAATACTTGGGACATATTTATACTAGAAAATCACTCATTGTTGACCTGCAATTCAAATTTAACTAGGTGACTTGTGTTTTTATTTGCTAAATCTGGCAGCGCTACTTGTACCTCACTTCCTGGGGGGCACCTAAAATGCCGCCTCACTGTGAGCCTGATGAGGAAGACCAAGGCAAGGAAGAGCTGCAGTGCACAGGGGGCCTGTCACAGCTCAGGAGGATTGCCACCCCACAGCTGTGGCAAGAGAAGAAAAATTCTTGCTCTGTGTCCCAGGGAGCCCCAGAGCCAGCCTCTGGGCAAGATTTCAGAAGTCAAATGAGGAGGACACAGCTGCCACCTGCAGGGAACATTCTTCTCAGACAGCACCAGTATGGATCAATGGTGTCGCCCTGACCTGATTTCACACGTGCACAAGCATGCACACACACACACACTATGTGCCTCTGTGCAAAAACAATAAAAGCCCACACTTATCGAGTACTTGCTATGGACCAGGGGCTGTTCACATAACTTTATGCTTAATACTTTCCAAATACATTATACATTCCTTTGTCAGCTCCTCTAATCCTTGTAACAACCCCACGAGGTAGGTATTTTTATCTCCGTTTTCCTGATGAGGGAACAGAGACAAAGAAGTTAGGCGAGTATCGCGAGTCACCTAGCTGGCAGTCCAGAACCCGTGCTCTCAACCTTCATGCTCCGCAGCCCACATCACTTGGGATTGGGTGCAACTGCAAGTTACAGAAAACGCCAATTAGTAGTGGCTGAAACACACAGAATTTTATTGTATCGTGTTTAAAAAAAAAGTCCAGTGGGCTGGCCCGGTGGCGCAGAGGGTAAGTGCGTGCGCTCCACTTTGGTGGCCCGGAGTTCACGAGTTTGGATCCTGGGAGTGCACCGACACACGCTTGTCAAGCCTTGTTGTGGCAGCGTCCCATATAAAGTAGAGGAAGATTGCCACGGATGTTAGCCCAGGGCCAGTCTTCCTCAGCAAAAAAAAAAAAAGAGGAGGATTGGCATCAAGTGTTAGCTCAGGGCTGATCTTCCTCACAAAAAAAAAAAAAGTCCAGAAGTGGGCAGGCCAGGACTGGTGTGTCAGCGCCACAAAGCTCCTCCCAAACTTCGCTCTGCCATCAGTAGGTAGCTTTCAAACTTGTGGTCCAAGAGAGCTGCTGGAGCTCAGTCATCACATCTGTGTTCTAAATAGCAGAAAGGAGGAAGGAGGAAAAAGGATGGGCTCCCTCTCTTCTAAACTCTTCCAGGAAGTCACGTATAGCACCTCTTGGTCATGTGGACTCATCTTGCTGCAAGAGAAGCCGGCACAAGTAATGTCTCGGCTGGTTGGCGATATGTCCAGCTACAATTAGAAATAAAAGGAGAAAATGACTATGGAGAAGCAATAACAGCTTCTGTTACACTATCTCTGAACTTTTAAAGTCCCTGGAACTATTGAACTCTATAGGCCCTGTTGCCCAAATCCCACCCCCGTCCCTCAGCTCCATCACAGACGGAGCCAACAAAGCAGTTAGTGTGGCTTCCCGAGGACTCCACCAAGAGTTGACGAGGCTGGAGGCTGAGGTATAGAAAAGTTCCCAGGGACTCTCCCCATCCCCTCCACCCCTACCTTGAAGCAACCACTGTTCTGATTCCTATCACCATAAGTTAGCTTTGCATCTTCTAGAACTTCATATGAACGGAACCATAGAGCATGAATCCGTTGTTTAGGTTCTTCCAGCCAGTATTATGTCTGTGAGATTCGTCCCTGTAGTGTCTCACTGGTTCATTCCTTCTTGTTGCCGTGGTACCTCGTTATGTGAATATACCACAATTTGTTTATCCGTTCACCTGTTGAGAGACATCTGGTCTGTCTCCAGGTTTGAGCTATTATGAGCAAAGCTCTTAGGAATGTTCTCACTCACGGCTTTTTGTGGTTATTGATTTTATTGGTCTTAGTTAAATACCTAGGAGTAGAACTATAGGACAGATAGACCCGAGTTTTGTACAGATAGACATTTAACCTTTTATGTAACTGCCAAGCAATTTTCCAAGTAGTCGTAGCACTTTACACTCCCTCAGGCAATGTCTGAGGGCTCCAGCTGCTCCACATGGCGAATTCTAGGGAGGAGCCCCGAGGGGGCACGATGTCCTCACCTGGACCCCGAGGCCTGGCGAGATCACCACATGGAGCTCCAGCCTGGGAAGTGGTGGCAGTGGTTCCTCTGCAGGATAACCATAGGGAGGCTTGGGCTGGGGAATTCCAGAGCAGCAGGCCCTGTGACGTGAGGGCAGCATGGGCAAAGACATTCCTGGGACTGTGGAGATGGCAAGCCATGCACAGAAAATGCTCAGGGGTCTCCTGCCATCCTTCATGTCAGCACTGGCCCGCCCAGAATGCAGGGATACACCAGCATATATGAAGGGGGATTTGGAGATGCATTTTAGACACTCGGATGGGAACCCAAGGAGACTAATGTTCCCGGAAGAGAGCCAGCAAAGCCTCCCTCAGAAAATCCCCACATACTCTCGGAAGCCAGGAGGCAAGGTCCTCTCTGATCTGGAGTAGGAGGAACTTGCAGAGGTGGGAGCTGTTTCTCCCAGATACAAAATACATTAATGTCTTGTAGAAGACTCTCCCATCAGAATCTTAGGCCCACAGGTCATGAACTCTGTAAAACTGACAAGGATTTGGGGTGATCTGATCAAGAAGCATCTCTCTCTCTTTGTATTTCTTCTGATTTTACTGTCTTCCCAACACTTAGTCCTGCCATGGGCTGTGGCTAGTGATCAGTAACTTGGGAGTGATTATAACACACGTTCATGTTAGAGGTGGTATAGCCTAGTGTAGGGCGAGAGGGGCCCTGAAGCTAGCCTCACTGGGATAGAATCCTAGCTCTGCTGTGTGACATTGGACAAGCTACTGAACCTCTCTGTGCCTCAGTTTCCTCGGCTAGAAAATGAGGTTGATACTAGCACGTGCTTCATAAATGGGCTTTTCTGGGGAGTAAACAAGTTAATTTATGTAAGGATCTTAGAGCAGGACTGAAATATAATAAGCCCTTAACGAATTATGATTCTGAAAGTTTGGGGCTTTGCTTAAAAGCAGTTGCAGTGACACAGTTAGTTCTGACTCTGAGGGAGGAAACTGAGCCACACATCCAGCCCCTTGTCCAAGGCCTGGAGCCTCTAAGTGGCAGAGCAGTAATTCCACTTTTTCTGAGTGGCTCCAAAGCTGGGGCTCCATTCCTGACACCAGTCTCTTTTTATTTGCATCTCATAAACTGCCTGGGCTGAGTGGTGTCCTGAGGCCTGAGGAACGTGGTACCACTGCCACCTGGTGGTAATGCTGCCACATGGCCGTCGGCTGGGGCTCCCACTGAAGACAACAGGACAGAGATGAAGATGTCCTCAGAACAGAGGACCACTCTGGGGCAGCCTGACCAATGGAATGTGACAGGTTCCTGAAGCTATTCTGGAATCCTTGTCCCCAGAGGGCTCAGGATCTCGTGATTAGGATCTCTCCTTCTAGAAAAGGCACTTGGAGATAAATCCTTGCCAAGGTTTCTATGTGTTATTAATACATCAATGTGTTAGTTGGTTACCAGATTAGCCAGCTCTTGTGCAGGAGACAGAAGGGTCAAGTGGATGGGACAGGTAAGTTTTGATGGGGAAGATGCAATTCAGGACTTGAAGTGTGGGCCTCGCCCCAAGAGGTCAGATTTGGATGGGGGCACTAAAGGAAAGCCCCCTCTATAATTCTGTCCCCACTTGGCCTTTCTTTGCCAATTCCCCGACCTGGAAGGAAGAAGGTGGGTGGAAATCCTTGATGAGGAATACAAAGCACTCTGTATTCTGGATCCTGTGATGTGTCCAGCTCAAAATATAAATTGATATGAGATTCCAAACCGGTTGGGATGTCAAAGAAAGGAAGTGTAGGTGGCAGCCCCAAACTGCATGTATGGTGCCCTGGCCAGATCCCCTTTACCAGGGTGGGTGCACCCATCCCCTCGGTGCTGGTCAGCTGCTAACATTCCAAAGCTGCCCCTTCTCTCTGGAGAATCACCTGCCACAGAGAGCCCATCTCTCCCCCAAAACCACCCCCAGCCAACAGGCACAGAGGTACAAAAGGCTGGCTTTGAGGCATAAGAACACTGCAATGGATTTACATCCCCAAGACCCCTCCACCACCCTGGATCTGGCCACATCCTTGCTCAGCGCTGTTCCTTCCCACCGTGCTTCTTCCCTCCATTACAGCCTTCACCTCAGAACACTACCCCAACAAATCACCAGGCTCTGCTTCTAGGGGCCCACCTATGGCAGCTATGTGCTAGCATGTGGACTAGAAGCAAAGGGAGCCAGCCTGTGGGGTAACAGTGGCAAAGATTCTATCCTTGACCAAATTTTAGACGGCTCCTCTGAGCCCACTTTTCAACGGTCCTCAACTTTGGCCTATAAAAATTGCAAAATCGTTTTGTCTACCCCCAGACAAAAAGACTTGAACAAATGCTGACATAGTGTCTAACAGCTCAAGGCTGCATCCCAAGGATGACCCTAGTCCTCTTGAAAGTGGCTGCCTGAGGAAGCTCAGGGCCACCAGGGAGTTACTGCCTGTTCCAGCCAAACAGGGTTCGGGGGGTTGTACCAGACAGGCCCCTGTATCCCCCTCTTAGAGCAGTTACTTTAGAAAACTTGCAGTTGTAAATCCTTTCTCTCACTCTTTGAGATGTAGATCTTCTACCACCCAGAAGTGTCTTCTCAAGAACCTAAGAGCTCTCTTTGAAATGCAAACACTCAGGGAAATAACTCCCCTTCTCCCTCCCAGCCCACTCTCCTTCCCTGTCAGGTCTGGTGGGCTCTAATTTTCACTGCTACCTCTTGTCATGAAGGTCTGAGAAGTTTGCTTTCCCCCCAGATACGTACCAATTAACAATCCCAGTCTCTGCATGAGCTGCTGCTCATTTCCCCTCGCTGCTGCTTCCTCTTCCCTTTAAAATGCGCAGTCACCTCTGCAGCACAGATTAAAGTTGAGTTCAGTCCCCACTGGACCCTCCTGCTCCTTGCAATGGTTATTACTGAATAGTCTATCCTGACCACTTTCACTAGCGTCCTGCTTTATCTCTGACAAGAGAAATGAAGCAACCATCCAATGAGGAGTAAGGGCGGGAAATGGGGACCAATACTGCCAGCACCCAAGTCCCTGCTTCCAGGTCATTCCAGGGCACTCCTTCATCCCTGCCCTTAGGCCCCATGAGGCGCTTTGTGACCATAAAACATATCCCCACTTCTTGTTTAAGGAAACTCATGTCAGTTTCTATTACTTACAACTAAACCAGCCTTTAATGAGATGTTTCCTCCTGGTGTGCCCTTCTCCTCCCTGCTGTCTGCCTGGTTTACACCTATCCATCTTTCAACACAACTCCCGTATCAACTCTTTCTTGAAGCCTGTCCTGAGAACCCACTCTGCAGCCCCTGTGTGTGCCTCCAACATATCCAGAGCCCCTTGAACATTGCCTTGTACTTTTTGGTTTACAACTACATAAGTTCCTTAAGTTTGTATGGGAAACCCACTTGGCCAATAGAACTAAAAAATTTGTGCTTCAGTGGAAAACTATGCATTATTTAGAACATACCGGTTGCGATTATCTAATCCTGATTTTATGGGAGCTAATTTGCAACTCTAAATTGTAGAAAACTGATAGCAGTGTAAAATCATTCTTGCATAGAGACATGTAAATAAATGTGCAGGAGAGGGATGACCCTCGCCTCTATGGAAAAGACAGTTTTGCATCCATTTGTACACTTGTTTCAATATTCCTAATCTATCTATAAATGTATCTTTTCTTTGGATTCTCCTTTGATCTAGTTGTGAAATTTTTACCAGTTTTCTCATTAATGAGCTAAATAAAATCTTTAACGTGTTCCTTTTTATATTTATATGAGAATCATGATTTTACCAGTTTTTGAAAATTATCCTTTAACAGAACATTGAGGTCTCCAGTTTTAATTCTCCTAATAACTGCTACCATGAACTGGATGCTATGTGATGGATTTTACTTCCATTGTCTCATTTATACTGGAGATGTTATCAGTTTCATTTACTACTGTATTCCTCAGCCCCTAGAACAGTCCCTGGCATATAGAAGGACTCAAAAAATTATTTGTAACTAGATGAATAAATCTTAACAATGCCAGGCAAACTGCTGTTGTCATCCCTATTTCAAAGATGAGGAAGATGAGGCACATAGCTGGTAGATGACAACTATCATCTATATGAGATGATAGTTGTGTGAGAATTTGAATGCTTTAGGTCCTCAGACGAAACTGAGACAGAAAAAAATCTCATTAAACTTCCTTTTACAGAAGTATGGAAATTGTTCCAAGAGGAACTCTCAACAGATTTCTCCTTATTTCTCATTGGCCCAAATTATGTCACATGTCCTTTTGTGAACCAATCACCAACAAGGGGATGAGATAACACTTAGACTATCAGGGCTACCCATGCCTGGAGTTGGTGATGGGGTCCAATCCACGGGGAGGGGTCTGAACAAAACGCGTGGGTTTGCACCCAATAGTGTCAACTTCAGGCACTTTCGCAGTGGCCTCTGCCCAGGCCCTGCTGAGTTCAGTAGCTTAGAATTGATTTTATTTTTGTCTCATCAAATTAACTTTTTATTTTGTCCTAACTTTTTATAAATGTATTTTTACATGAATGAAAGGTATCCATTTTAAATGTATAATTCAATGAGTTTTGACCCATGTATCCACCCCTGCAACCACCATACCAGTCAAGATATGGGATATTTATATCACCCCAGAAAGTGCCTTTGTGCAACTTTCCAATCAATCCCACACCCCCACCACGAGGCAGTCACTGTTCAGATTTGTATCACTAGAGACTAGGTTTGCCTCTTCTAGAACTTCACATAACTGAAATCACATAGTCTGTACTTTTTTTATGTCTGGATTCTTTCGCTTAATATAATATTTTGGGATTCGTCCATGTTTCTGTCTGTATCAGTAATTTGTTCTTTTTTTTTTATCACTGGGTAGAAACCCATTCACACAATGGGAATATACCACAAACTGTTATCCGTCTTCCTGTTATAAATATTTGGATTGTTTCCAGTTTGCGACTTACAAATAAAGATGCTAAAAACATTCACATACAAGTCTTCTCAGAATCCATTTTTAAATTATTTTCATGGCTCAAGGATCCCAGACCATGGGTGAAATTGTAATCTCAGCCCAATACACAGGAGCAGCACTGGCCCAGTGATCCTGGAAGACTCAGTTTCCACCCAGAGACCATTTCTGGCCCAGGATCCTGGGCTGGCAGGCTGAGATTCCATCCCTGTTTAGGGAACTCAGACAAGACAGCACCGTCCCAGCTCTGTGTTTACCCACTCACATACCCAGTGTGGGCCTCAGTTCCTTCCCCTGAGAAGGGATTACACACTCCAGGGCCTCAGGTATGCATTTTGTTCACGTCCACCCACCTCCTGGGGGAATCACACAGCTCCTAATCCACCTCACCACTGTGGCTGTGGGAGTGAGGACCTGGAAATTTTTCTTTCTTTCTTTCTCCCTCCCTCCCTCCCTCCCTCCCTTCCTTCCTTTCTTTCTTTCTTCAAGCTTAACTGAAAAACCTTAGTCTGTTCAGTCATTCATTCATTAAATGTTTATTAAGCACTTACTATGTGTCAGGAGTTGAGGATATAGCAGTAAACAAAAGACAAAATAAAAACACAATAAACAAAAGCCCAATCCCTGTGCTGAGGGTGGACTGAAGAGCTACCCTAAATGACGTGCAATGAGGTAGACAATGTCTAGGGAAGACTGCAGTTCTCAGCCTCTTTGTAATTGTTTTGGGGTCACATGACTAGTTCTAACCAATGAAATGTAAACAGTAGTGACATATAACATTCTTGAGCTGAGGCAATGAAAGTCCCGTGCACAAATCTCCAGTCTTTCCCTTCCCTTGGCCATCTGCCACCAGTCCCAGATGCAACAACTTCAAAAGATGGTGCCTCAGTCAGCCTCAGACCCTGAGCGACTCTGTAGCAGTCTCCCATCCCCCTTCCCAATGTGTAACAGATTTGTGTTGTGTTAAATCACTGAGATTTGGGGAATTTTAGTTATCACAGCAAACCCAGCTGATCCTGACCAATGCAAAAAGTCAGCACCAGAAAGAAGTGCTGCTATAACAAAAACCTAAGAAACGGCTTAACGGTCAAACAGTAGTTGGCAAGGAAACTGATACACAAGGCTGGAAAGGTGACACTAAGTTATGTAGCGGCAAAACATTTGGGAGAATTATTCCCTGCAATAATTTGGGAGGTAGATCATGTGACTAATAAACTTGTAGCTCTAGGAGAAGGTTGGAAAACACAATAGGAATATCGGGTGAGATTGGCCTCACTGGTAAGATAATACAAAAAAGAGAAGCACTTAGGAAATCATTTCCCATCAGAAATAAAACTGAATAGAGAGAATTTAGAAATTTGGGGTTTCACGTTACTGAAAAATCCAACTGCTTAGAAATCCTAATTACTGGAAGATAAAATTGAGAAAGCCCCCCAAAACGCAGACTCTTGGCAAAGATCAAACTAAGAGTAGAGCTTTCCCAAAGAAGTCTGACACCTTTAAAGTATCCTTCTTCAGAGTGAGAATGAGAGTGAGAATGGGGACGGGGAGCGTAGGGAAAGAAAGCAGAGAAATATGGTGAATCTGAGAATTAGATCTTCGAAAGAAGTGCATTTATGATTACAAGGACATGGAATTGACTGAGGTCAAACAGACAATAAATCTACTAAGTTTTGAAGAAATGATCCTGGACTAAAAGAAACCCGTGATTCCTCAAGATTTAAACTGACCCTCCATCCCTCAACTTTCCTTTGTTTAGCAGGAAGTGAGCTGAGAAATCTAAGCAGCCCCCAAGGAGACTATATTCCCAATTCCCACCTGAGATTAGCCAAGAATAATAGAGAAGAAAGAATCTCCTAATGAGCAGAATCAAGGCATGATCAAAGAGAATTCCTCATCTCCACAATAGGGACACTCACAATATCTGCCCAGTGGAATTTCAGAGTTGCTTTTGAGACACATTTGGAGATCATGGAAGAGCCTGGGCTGGAGATATAAAATCGGGATTATACACAATTATACACAGAAGTATTTGAGGCTGCAAGTCTGGAGTGAGTATAGATAGAGAAGAGAAGTTGTCCAGATACTGAGACAGGGGGCACTGCAAGGTTTAGAAGTCGGCAAGACGAGAAGGAACTAACAAAGGAGACTGAGAAAGAGGATCCAAAGAGCTAGGTGGAAACCAAAAGAACATAAAGGCTTACAACCAAAAGAATTTAGTGTGCCAAAGAGTAACTTAGAGAGGTTTAGTTTGCTCACAGCTGAAAATTTTTCATATACCAGAGAGCACAGCCATGTATAAATTGTCACTCTAAACAAAGGCAAAGAGAGAATTTATAAAGCAAAATTCACTGAGAGCGTGAGGAACAGAACCTTGCATTTTGCCCTTGCGTTGGATGGCTGGCTGCAAGTGCTCAGGGAGGGCAGTGTGCCCTGGAGAAGACTGGCAGAGTTAGGGAAGACAGTTTAGTTCTTTGTAGATGTAGATGGTGCGCCTGCCTCTACCATGGTGACCACTGTCTTTCTGCTGATGTCTCCACCTCAGGTAAGCAGACAGTCTCTCCCTGTCCCTCATTATGACTTCTCAGTCTCTCATTGGGTCAACCAGAGCCACTGAGTAGCTGAGAAGTCCACAAGGACCCCAGTTTCTTTTGGATATGGTACCATCAGCTGGGGATAACAGCCGTATACTAGTAACATTTAAGTGCCAGGAGATTAGACAGCACAGTAAGGCAAGAAGGAGGATACTTGCCATTACCATGATAAGAAAAGGAACATCTCCTTCAATTCTAGTTTCCTTGTCAGCCTACCCCTCACCAAGAGAATAAATCCCACAGATCAGTTGGCCAACATGAGACAACCAAGTGTCCTTTTCTCTAAATTTATTAATTACTCTACTTTCCCTTTAGTGATCACCTAGGAATTACGAAATGTATTAGTTATTGTACAGACCCCCTTTGGCTGGCTAGAGAATAGTCAAGGGCCGTTTCATTATCGGGACTGCTTTAGCCAATGAATATACATAGTCTGTTGAGCCCCTGCAGCTCGAGTGATTCATTCGTTATTTGGGCTATAGTCAGGAATAAATGATGGATTTATGTTAGATTTAGATAATCACATTAGCTTCTATAAACTTTTTCAATTTAAGAGACTTTATAATCTAACTTATTGATTCCCTCTGGAGGGAGGCAGAGATATACTAATTCATTTGCTCAGTTTTCACATCGAAGAGAAAAGAGACAGACCAAAGTTATGTATCTTAAGCTTTGCTTAAGATAAAGCTTAAGATTTGGGGGGAATGGAGGGCAGCCACAAAGTTCCAGACAAGCCAAATGCAATGACCTCCTTTTATGCATTTCTATTCCATCTGAGATTTGAACTTTTAAATACACATTTAGGCTCATTTAAACAATTCTTATACAGATCAGGTAATCTTGCTTAGAAGCTACGGTTTCCAGTTCTTTCCACCACCTGAAACCAATTTCAGTTCTTTTACTCTTTGTATACATTTCTTCCCTTTGATGGTAAATTGGCTATATGAATTAGACATCCCAATGGTGCACACGAATGAGAAATTCCTATAACCAATTAATCTCTAAAATTCTCCCCCTAAAAGTGAGGTGGCCATAGATACAATAGGGCTATACTCACACCAGAGGAAGGGGGAGAATTCTTATTTATAGACAAAGAGACTGGAAGTCTCACTTTTGAAACATCAGTCAAAAGCAACTACTGACACCTGTAAGTCAATTACTCTACCTGCCTTATTGGGGCTTCTGTAGATCTTCATACACAAACAGTGGCATCAGAACCAGGGCCACATTCCAGGCCTCCAGGCTCTTAAACTGAAAGATGAATGTCCATCCAGTTCTGCTAGGCTCTCACCCAGGAGACAACATTCGGTGCCCAGACCAGGATGTTTCAGACTCTTGCTCTCCAAGTGCGAGTCTTGCCAGCTTTCTGCTGGCAGTCAATCATGACCTACAGGACCAAGATGTTTCCATTTCTAAAATTTGAAACACAAAGACATATAACTATATTTAGCAGACAAGTAAATTCCCATCAGATCTGAGAATGGTCATCTTCTCTGAAAATAAGCACAATTTGTTGAGTCTCAGACTAAACTTACCAGTAAATTAAGCAGCTCCACAAAGGAAAGGCAAGGAAACACCAAAGATCTCAAAGGTGCATTTGCTGTGATATTTCTTGATCTGGGGCTGTTCTCCATTTCAGGATGTTTGCTGTGCACAAAATTCTGTTTGTACAAATTCTATGTGTTAGTGATGTAAGCTTATACTGCTGCACAGACAGCAAATAATACAGAGGATACTATCAACAGTTAGGAAATAAAGGATGAGCCTGGCCCAAAGAAGACTTTGGCCCTTTGCCTCTGGTTCCTGGAAGGTAACCTCTGAACTTTTTAAATGTCCTGCTCCACAAGAGTATCTTGTTTACCTAGAGGTAGACTGTCTATGTTAGCAATGTGATTTATGGTAGGATCCTTGAGCTACCTGGTCTCAGTTAGATCTCTGGAGGGGCTGGAGACTAAGGTCAGCCACCCGTGCAGTCAGCTATAACTATGTGATCAACCCCCAATAGAAATTCTGTCAGTGAGCTTCTCTGGTTGGCAATACTTTGTACATATTATCACACACTGTTGTTGGGAGAAATAAGCACTCACCACGTGATTCCAACTGGGAGAGGCAACTGCAGGCTTTATACCTGGTCTCTCCTGAACTTTGCCCTATGTGCCTTTTCCATTGCTGATTTTAGTCTGTATCCTTTCTCTATAACAAACCATAACCATGAATATAACAGCTTTGCCTAGTTCTTGGGTCCCTCTTATGATTTATTGAACCTGAGCATGGTCTTGGAGAACCCCAAAATGCAACAGACAAAAAGACAAATAGTTTTTGAAGTACAATTGCATGAGTGACTTCTCAACATTGTGGTTGAAACAAGTTAACAGTCTGATTAAATCAAAGTTTTGTGACCCAGTGATAGACAAACAACCCTGATGCAGAAGATATCATAATCCTCAAGGCAAAAAGTCAAAAAATACAACAACAAATCACTTTGCTGCCACTAACAGAGAGAATAGAATGGCCATGTGCAAAACAGAATCAAAATACCACCAGATGTGGCCAAGAGCCATATTCAATGTTTGAGAGCCAAAGAGTTTGATTGCCAGACTTACCAGAGAAAACTTACCAGAGAAGCTGAAGAAGGGTGAGCCAGGACTCGTTGACTAAAAGTGGTCTAGAAGGGCAATTTGCACTTCCAAATAATAATGGAGTTGTCAGAGAAGGCAGTTTTAGTTTTTTGTGGATTTTCTCTTTGGGATATTAGCTGTGGAATATACTTAGACCTGACCTCAGACCTCAGCCTTAGTCATGGACTTGATCCTTGGAACCGGATCTATCTGGAACCTTAGATGTGGACCTTGGTATTGGACCTGATTGTTGCACGGAACTTGGATCTGGACTTTGGACCAGGACCTAGATATAGTCCTAAATATAGGAACTGAAACGTGTTGGCTCTGGTCTTCAGACGTGGAATTGGACCTTTGTGCTTGGAACGGGGCCTGAGTGTTCTACCTTGGCCTGAGATCAGGATTTGGTAAGGGCCTTGGACCTGATATTATACCTGGTCCTTGGGCCTGCATCTGGACCCAGATCTGAGCCTTAGAATGGAACTCTGAAACTTGGACCTCCACCTTGGTTGTGGACTCTGAATTTCACAAGTGGACTTTGGATTGAAACTCTGAACCTGAATCAGGTGTCTAAGAGTAAAACTCAGACTTTGATCTGGAAACTAGGCTATGGCGTTGTACCTGGATCTAGACCTGACCTGACCTGACCTATGCCTATATCTAGACCCGGGAATTGATTTGGACCAGGCCTGGGACCTGGATCTCAAACCTAGATCTAGACCCATACCTGGACCTTGAAATGAAATTATGAAGATCTAGACCTTTGCCCTTGGCTTTGAATCTCAGACATAGCCTTTGGATCTGGACTCCAAAGATGAACTATGGACCTTTGACCTAGAAATCAGACTACGACATCAGACCTGGACCTTGAATATGGACATAGATCTGACCTTGGAACTGGACCTGAGACCTCTAACCACCATGAAACTTGACCTGGATCTTGGACCTAGACCTTGGACATCAAGCTGTACTTGGATTTATCCAGGACCACAAATCTGACTTTAGACATAGACTTTGGTATTAGACGTGGACTGAGGACTTGATCCTTGAACCTGGGCCATGGATCTTGACCTGAGCCTTCAACATGGACTTGGACTTTATGTATGGACCTTAGGTCTTCACCTTAGACCAGTATTTGACCAGGTCTTTGGACCTGTACTTTGAAAACTGGACCTTAGACCTGGACCTCAGACCTGGATATGGATCTTGGACCTGGACCTTGGATCTTGCTTTAAACTGCACATAGGATCTGAGCTCAGGCATGGAATTTTGTTCTGGACTTAGACCATGAAACTGAATTTTGGACCTGGGCATAGACTTTGGCATTGGACCCAGACCTTAGACCTGGATCTCAGACCTGAATATGGATTATGGACTTGGATCTTGAACCTTGCTTTGAACTCACATTAGATCTGACCTTAGGCCTAGAACTTGGACTTGAACCTTGGATATGGACCTGGATTGTTGAATAGGGTATTGGACCTAGGTTCAAGACTTTGGAAACGGAATTTGGACCTTGGACCTAGACTTCAGACATGGACCTTCCTGTTGCTTTGTACAACAAACCATAACGAATGTGGTAAGCATTATCCAACCACAAATCTAAAAAACATACATTTCTTTCAATTACACTGATGAATCCAGCAGCGTTTATGACAGTGGGCTAACAGTTTGGAATTCTCAAAAGTTCCATTGTAAGTTAGAGTGAGTGAAAGTGTATCCAAGGAGTATTTATGCAAAAGAGCCCATTATGACATGTTGTTTTAAAAAAATACTTTCTTATTGCAAGTTAGAGCCAATTAAGATAAATCAAATCAGTGTTTAGGAAAACAAATTGGTTTCCTAAATGTATAAACAAGCTCAGTCTCATACATTGTTCTCAACAGTTCTTACTGCAAATTAAATTAAAATAAGTGTACTTGCACAAAGAGAAAGAAAACAGGCTCAGAATCAAAGTCCAAACCTTAGTTCCAACATCAAAGTCCAGGTCCAAGGTCAAAGTCAAAGGTTAGGTCCATGTCCAATTTCTATGTCTAAGGTCTGGCCCAATATCCTAGGTAAAGCAAAATCCAAGATCCAGCTCCAAGGTCTAGGTACAGTACAAGACTCAAAGGCCACGTCCAAGGTTGAAGTCCAGGTCTGAGATTAGAGTTCCTGATCCAACATCCAGGATTGAGGTCCAGGTCCAGTGCAGAAGTCCATGCTGTAGGTCCCAGGGCCAAGGCCAGATACCAGGCCAAGGTACAAGACCAAGGTCCAGTTCCAAGTCCAAGTTTCAGGTCTAAGGTAGGATCCAAGGAAATAGACAAAGACTATTCCAAAGACTAGGTCCAAGGTCCATGTCAAGGCCCTGGTTCACATCCCACATCCATATCCAAGGTCAGGTCCGGGTCTATGACAGAGGTATAAGCCTGAAGTCAACATCTGAGGTTAGAGGTCCAGGTCAAGGTCCAAATCCAAGGTATAGGTTCATATCCAAGTTTCAGCTCTAAGGTCATATCTACATAATGAGGAAAACACAGGTTTAATATCCAGGCCCAACATCCACATCTAGATCAGAGGTCCAAGTCCAAAGTCAAGTTCCAAGGGGCAAGGTAGTTTCAAGGTCCAGAAAAAATGCCTGTCAAAGTTCCAGGTTTAATGTTGAGGAAGAGTTTGAGGTCAATGACGTTGGTTTAAGGTCAAAGTCTAGGTCTAAGTTCCAGGTCCTGACCAAGAACCAGGTCAGGTTCAAGGTCTTGAAAAATCCCACATCTGAGGTCAAAGTCTAATTCCAAGTTGAAGGTCCAAGTCAAAGTCCAAGGTCCAATTTATATTTCAAAGTCTGAGGTCCTGGTCCAGGTCCAAGGTCCAGGACAAATGCAGGTCCAAGGTCAGATTCTGATTCCCATCAGGGTCCAAGTCCAAGCCCAACATCCTGGTCAAGTTCCAAGGTTTAAAGCCCAGTTTGAATTCTAAGTCAAGGTCCAATATCCAAATCCTTCCAGATCCATGGCCAAGATTAAAGTTCAAGATCCTGGTTTAGGGTCCAGGTCCAAGTTCAAGTTCTAAGTGTGAGGTCCAGGTCCAAGCCCAAGTTTAACAGCCACATTCAGGACTATGTCCAGGTTCTGGTCAAGGTCCTGTTCTAAGGTCCAGGTCTGGGTTTAGGTCCAAGGCCCAAGGTTGACTTTAAAGGTCCAATTCTGGTTCCAGGTTAAAGGTCCAGATCCAAATGCAAGTCCTGTGCAGTGATCCAAGGTCTAGGTCCTGGTCTAAGGTCCAGATCCCTGTCAAGGTCCAAGGTCCAAGTCAAAGGTCCATGTTCAGGTCTAATTTCCATGGTCAAGAATTATGTCCAAGTTCAGGTCTGAGCTCCAAGATCAAGGTCAAATGTCAAGGTCCAAGATTCAAGTCCAAAATTCAGGTCCATGACCAAGGACAAGATCTAAGGTCAAGTCCTAGATCCTGGAAAAATCCAAATCAAAAACTGAAATCCTATGTCTCATCTAATCCCAAATCCATATCCAAGGTTTATGTCAAGTCTAAGATTCAGGGTCCAGTTCAAAGTCTGAAGTCCAGGTACAAGGTCCAGATTGAGGATTCAGATCCAGATCCTAGTCCTGGATCCAGGTTCAAGATCCTGGTCCAAGACCAAGGTCCAGGTCTGAGGTCTAGGTCCATGGTTCAGGTACAAAATTCAGGTCTATGTCTCAGTTACTGATCCAAGATCAGGGTCCATCACGGAAGTCCAGAGTCCAGGTCCAACATCCACATCCATGTTCACAGTCCACATCAAAGTTTAGAGGTCGGGGCCAGCCCAGTGGCGTAGCAGTTAAGTTCTCGCACTCTGATTTGGGGCCGGGGGCTCGCAGGTTCGGATCCAGGGCGCAGACCGACACACTGCTTGTCAAGCCATGCTGTGGCGGCATCCCATATAAAGTAGAGGAAGAAGGGCACAGATGTTAGCCCAGGGCAAATCTTCCTCAGCAAAAAGAGGAGGATTGGCAACGGATGTTAGCTCAGGGCTAGTCTTCCTCACCAAACAAAAAAAAATTTAGAGCCATTGTCCAGGTCCTGGTTCCCATCTAAGTTATAGGTTCTAGGACCAACTCTAAGGTGCAATGTTCACATTTGAGGTTCAGGTCCAGGTTCAAGGCCTAGGTCAGAGGAACATGTCCAAGTCTGAGGTCTAGGAACAAAGTCAGAATTCCATTACCAAAGTCCAGGAGCAAGGTCCAAAGCCTATATCCAAGGTTGGTGTTCAAGTCAGAAGTCCTTGTCCAACATCTACATCCATCATGTCTAGGTTCAAGTCTGATGTCCAGGTCTGAGGTCCAATTCCAAGTTTAGAGGTAAAGTCCAAGGTCTGGTCCAAATTCCATACTCAGGCTCAAGGTACAGGGCCAAAGTCCATATCAGAGTTCAGATCAAGGTCCAGGTCAGAGGTCTGGTCTAAGGTTTAGTTCCAAGATTAGAGACGCAGATCCAAGATCAAAGTCCATGACAATGGAAAGGTGTAAATCCAGGTCCGAAGTCCATAAGAACCAAGATGATGCCCAAGGTACAGATCCAGATCTGAGGTCCAGGTTCAAGATCCAGATACCAAAACCTGCTTAGATTCATCTTAATTTGGACTTGTTTGCACAAATACTGGTTGGATTTGTTTTAACCTATTTTAACTTACAATAGGAACTTTTGAGAACACTGTGTGACTTGGGCCTAGTTCCCACAATTACTGCATGGATTTATCTTGTTTGTTCTAAGTCAAAATAATAAGAGATTCCTTTTTAGAGTAATGTGTGACTCTGAGCTTGTTTTCCCGTATACTGCTGAGATTCATCAGTGTAGTTGAGAGGAACGTGTGTTTTTCCAATTTTGCTCAAGTAATGCTTATGCCCCTCACAGACTTTTGTGTGTGTGTGTGAGGAAGATTAGCCCTGAGCTAACATCCATTGCCAATCCTCCTCCTTTTTGCTGAGGAAGATTGGCCCTGGGCTAACATCCGTGCCCATCTTCCTCTACTTTATGTGGGATGCCGCCACAGCATGGCTTGATGAGCAGTGCATCAGTCCGCGCCCAGGATCCAAACTCGCAAACCCAGGGCCACCGAAGCAGAGTGTGCGAACTTGACCACTACACCACTGGGCCAGCCCCTCTCACAGATTGTTTTACCAAGCAATAAGAAGTTACTTTGGAGAAGGTTGTCTGAGACTGAGCTTCTTTGCACTGATATTGTTTCACTTCAAAATGACTGTGCAGTCTTCCAGTTTCACCAATATGGAGTTGTCCTATTCTCCCTGGTCCTCCCTCTTACAACTAAAAATCCCTAGACATAAAACAACAAACAAGCTTAAGAAGACTCTGAAAGGTGGAGAGAAGGACACAGACTGCCTAGAGACCTCTGGACTTGAGGAACAACACCATGGTGAGTCCCCTGGGTTTCCTCCTTGCCACTCACATATCGTGGACAGGATATGGCAGAAGCTCCCAACCCAGAACTATGAACAGGCATAGACATAAAAGCTCCAAGAAAAGCCTGTTCTCTCTAACCAAAGGACTGAAAAAAGGGTAGTCTAACAGAAAACTTTGGCAATATTTGCCCTACTCCAGCTAAACATCAATGGAAAAACACATCTTACCCCTGGCAATTTGAGCAGAGCCATGTGGGGTGGGTGGAGGAAATTGATCTTCTACCCACCCCCTTCCTCCATAGAAGTGAGTAGCACACTCTGCTTTTTCTGCCAGTAATGTTGGTGAGTCTGAGCAGGGAGCTGATAGTCCATTCTCTGGCTGGCAGAAGCAGGCAGTGCTCTGATTCCCCCCAAAAGGTCCAGGAGTGAGCTCAGCCTTCACCCCCACCTGGCATCAATGAAACCCAACAAAGAACTGCAAGTTGGGGCTTGTCATCACTCCACTTTTCCTCCATCTCACATATCAGTGAGGCCCAGTTAGGAGCTGAACCTCCACAGGCACCCAGCAGCAGTGAGACTGAATGAGGCAGTGCAAAGCAGGGTTAGTCAGCACTTCTGCACCACCTTCCAAGTACCATCAGGGCTCAGTGGGGCTGAGCCTCCACAGCCACCCTGTGGCAATAAACTGGTGTGGGTCAGCCCAGTTCTTTCCCCCTCCCTGGTAGCAGTGAGGCCCAGAGGGGAGCTAAGCTTAAGCCCCCACTCAAAGGCAACAAGGCAGTGTGTGTTGGTGCCCCACTTTTGCTGAGAAGGTGTCAATGGAGCTGAGGGGGAAATGAACTTCCACCCCAACTATCTGCAATAAGTAGTGCCCCACTTTTGCCAAGGTGATGTTGTCCAGGCTCAGTAGAAAGCTTACCCAGCCCTTGTGTTACACCTAAACAGAGGGACTAAGGCTTAAAAAAAGATTAAACAAGATCCAGAGTCTCATGTCATAATATCCAAAACATCCAAGATACAATTGAAAATCAATCATCATACCAAGAACCGAGAAAATCACAACATGAATGAGAAAATGCAATATACAGATGCCAACATTGAGATAAATTAGATATCAGAATTATCTGACAAGGATTTTAAAGTAGCCATCATACAAAATGCTTCCACACAATTGTGAATTCTTTTGAAACAAAAGAAAAAGCAAAAATCTCAGTGAAGAAATCAAAGTTATTTTTTTAAAAGAACCAAATGAGAATTACAAAACTGAAAAATACAATAATTGGAAAAAATTTGCTGAAGGGGCTTAATAGTGGAATGTGGATGAAAGAAAAAAATCAGTGAAATTGAGGACAGATCAATAAAACATAATCAATCTTAACAAAAGAGAGAATAGACTTGGGGCCAAAAGGTACTTATGGGACAATAACAAAAGATATAACATCCTACTATTGGAGTCCCAGATGGAGAGAGGGAGAGAGAGGGACTAAAAAAGTATTTGAATAAATAACAGCTGGAAACTTCCCAAATTTAGTAAAAGACGTAAACCTACAGATTCAACATGCTCCAACTAGGATAAACCCAAATAAACCTATGCCAAGACACATCATAATTAAACTTCTGAAAGCTAAAGACAAAGAAAAAATTCTTAAAAGCAGCCAGAGGGAAACAATATTTACTCATAGGGGAACACCAATTGAAATGACAGCAGATTTCTCATTTGAAACTACAGATACAAAGTGAAAGTGGCACAACATTTTTCAAGTACTGAAAGAAAATTATACCTAGAGCAACCACTAAGAAAACTATACAAAGCAATATACAAATCAAGATGGGATCCTAAAAAAAAATGTTCAGATAACCCATGAGAAGCTAAGAAAAGAAAAATAAAGGAATGAGAAATAGAGAAAACATAGAATAAAATAGCAAATCACCAATTAATGTAAATATACCAATAAAAAGAAAGATATTTACAGAGTAGATTAAAAGATGATACAACAATATGCTATCTACAAGAAACTCAATTCAAAAACAAAGACACAGGTAGATTGAAAGTATAAGGGAGAAAAAAGATGTACAATGCAAACAGTGATAAAAAAAATCAGGAGTGGCTACATTAACATCAGACAAGGTAGACTTCAAGGCAAAGAAAACCACTAAGGATAAAGAGTTACATTACATAATGATAAAAGGATCCAACCACCAGGAATACATAACAATCCTAAACATATACACACCAAATAACAGAGCCTCAAAAGACCTGAAGGAAAAACTGAGAGAGCTGAAAAGAGAAATGGAAAAATCCACAGTTAAAGTTAGGAACTTCAGCAGCCCACTCTCAACAATTGATAGAACTACTAGACAGAAAATCAACAAGGATATAAAAGAACTGAACAACACAAACAACCAACAGAATCTCATTGGCATATATACAACATTCCACCTAACAATAGCAGAATATACCTTATTTGTAAGCACCCATGGTACATTCACTAAGATAGACCATATCTTGGACCATAGAACAAACCTCAACAAATTTAAAAGAATTAAAATCATAACAAATATGTTCTCTGATCATAATGGAATCAAACTAGAAATCCATAGCAGAAAGATAATAGGAAACTCTCCAAACACTTAAAAAATAAACAACACACTTCTAAATAATCCATGGGTCAAATAGGAAGTCTCAAAGGAAAAATTTTTAAAATAGATATAGAACTGAATTAAACTGAAAATGCATATCAAAATATGTAGGATTCAGCTAACACAGAAATGAAAGGGAAATTTATAATATTAAACACTTATATTAGAAAAAAGAAAAATGTCTCGAATCAATAATTTAAGCACCCATCTGAAGAAACTAAAAAAAGAAGAGCAAAATAAACCCAAAGCAAGCAAAAGGAAAGAAATAATAAAGATAAGAGCAGAAATAAATTGAAAAAAGAAAAAGAGAGAAAAATCAATGAAACAAAAAGCTGATTGTTTAAAAAAAATTTTTTTTTAAGATAAACTTCTAACAAGAATGACAAAGATAAAAGAAGGCACAAATCATCAGTATCAGAAATGAAATACTAAAAGCAACTTTATGCTCATAAATTCAACTACTTAGAAGACATGGACCAATTCCTTGAAAAACACAAACTGCCAAAACTCAACCAAGGTGAAATGGATAATCCAAATAGCCCCATAATCATTAAAGAAATAGACTTTGTAATTCGAAAGCTCCTGAAAAAGAAATATCCAGGGGCAGGTGGTTTCACTGGAGAATTCTATCAATTTTTTTTTTAATTAGCACAAATTTTACGCAATCTTTTCCAGAAAATAGAAGAGGAGGGAATACTTATCACTTCACATTATGAAGTGGTATTATGCTGATATAAAAACCAAAGACATCAGAAGAAAAGAAAACTACAAACCAATATCTCTTATGAGAACAAAAGTCCTCGACAAAATGTTAGCAAACTGAATCCAGTAATGTACAAAAATAATTATGCACCAAGACCAAGTGTGATTTATTCCAAGTATGAAAGGTTGGTTCAACATTCAAAAATCACTCAATGTAATCCACCATACCAATCAGTTAAAGAAAAAAAATATGATTATAATAATTGATACAAAAAAAGGATTTGACAAAATCCAACACCCATTCATGATAAAACTCTCAGAAAACTAGGAATAAAGGAGAACTTCCTCAACTTGATAAAGAACATCTACAAAAAGCCTATAGCTTACATCATACTTAACGGTAAAAGGCTAATGCTTTCCCTCTAAGGTCAGGAACAAGATAAGGATGTCTGCCTGACCACTGCTATTTAATATAGTACTGGAATTTCTAGCCACTGCAATAAGGGAAGAAAAAGAAATAAAGCACATTGGTTGGAAGGAAAAAATAAAACTGTCCCTATTTGCAATGACATGATTGTCTATGTGGAAAATACCAAGCAATTTACAAAAAAATACTCCTTGATCTAATAAGTGAGTTAAGAAGGGTCACAGGACATAAGATCAATAGAGGCATACCTCGTTTTAGTATGCTTCACTTTGTTGTGCTTCACAAATATTGCGTTTTTTACAAGACCCTCTACCAGCAAAAAGATTGCGATTGGCTGAAGGCTCAGATGATGGTTAGCATTTTTTGGCAATAAAGTATTTTTTAATTAAGGTATGTACATTGTTTTTTAGATATAATGCTGTTACACACTTAGACTACAGTATAGTGTAAATGTAACTTTTCTATGCACTGTGAAACCAAAAAAATTCATGTGACTCACTTTATTGTGATATCTGCCTTATTATTGTGTTTGAGAACCCCCAATATCTCTGAAGTATGCCCATAAACAAAATCAATTGCATTTCTATAACTTAACAAAGAACATGTAGAAACTAAAATTAAAAATACAATACCATTTACAATCATTCCAAAGAAAATGAAACACTTAGGTATAGCTCTAACAGAACATGTGCAGAATGTATCCTGAAAATTTAAAAGTGCTGATGAAAGAAATTAAAGAAGACTTAAAAAAATGGAGAGACATACTATGTTCAGAAATGGAAAATTCAACATAGTCAAGATAGGTTTAATGTAATTCCTATCAAAATTCCCAGCAAGTGTTTTATAGACAAATTTATTCTAAAATTTATATGGAAAGGCACAGGACCTAGAATAGCTAAAATAATTTTGAAAAGCAAGAATAATGTGGGAGGAATCACTCTACCCAACGTCAAGGCTTACTACAGTAATCAAGACAGTGTGGTATTAGAGACAGAAGAGAAGAGAGAATCCAGAAACGGACCCACACACATATGCCCAACTGATTTTTGACAAAGGTACCAGAGCAATTCAATGGAGAAAGGAACAAACAAGTCATTTCAACCAGTGATACTGGGGCAATTGGACATCCACAGGCAAAAAAGTGACTAAAACAAAAAGTAGTGATAACACCAAATGCAGAGAAACTGGATCACCCATACTCTGTTAGTGGGAATGTAAAATGGTACAGCCACACTGGAAAACAGCTTGGCAGTTTCCTATGACACTAAACATGCAACCACTAAAAGACCCAGCAATTTGAATATTGGGCATTTATCCCAGAGAAATGAAATTTTGTGTTCACAGAAAAACCTGTATGCAAATGTTCAGACAGCTGTATTCATGACTACCCCAAACTGAAAACAACCCTAATGTCCTTCAGTAAATGAATAAACAAACAAACTGTGGCATAAACATACCTTCAAATACTACTCAACAATACAAACAAATGAACTTTCGTTATACTCAACAACTTGGATAAATCTCCAGGGAATTATTCTGAGTGGGGGGAGAAAAAACAATCCCAAAAGGTTGCATACTGCTTGATTCCATTTATATAGCATTCTTGAAATAACAAAATTGTAGAAATGGAGAAAAGATTCATGGTTGCCAGGGACGGGGATCAGGAACAGGATGGGGAGAGGGAGGAAGGTGGGTGTAGCTATAAAAGGGCAGCTAGAGAGATCCTTGTGGTGATGGAACCACTGTGTATCTTGATTGTATCAATATCAATATCCTGATTATGATATTGCACTAGAGTGCTGCAAGATGTTACCTTTGGAGGAAACTGGGTAAAGGGTACACCGGATATCTCCATATTATTTATTACAACTGCGTGTGAATCTATAATTATCTCAAAATAAAACATTCAATTAAAAATTTTTTCAAATACCAAAAAGAATTGCTACGTAGTTTCATCTTAATTGGCTCTAACTCATGATTTAAAAAAAAAAAGTCAGTTAATAATGTTTCCTGGCTTTTTTTGCCCAGATGAAGCTTACATACATATCTTCATTTTAACAAATTATAAATAAGTAGCTATGAGAAGAATTTCGGAGGCTGAGCTTGCCCACTTACACTGCTCGTTTCCTCAAACGCACTTTGATTCATGTTACTTTGTGCCACAAGCAGGTGGAGTCAGGAAGAAAATGTGTTTCTGAGTGTCTATCTTCACATTTCTATCTAGTAATTCTAAAAAGCAGTCATAAATTACTTTAGAGTAGGACATCTGAGACTGAACTGCTTTGTTCTAATATTGCTTCTTTCCACAAATGCTGCTTTGTCTACAAAACTGTCCAATGCTGTCTTTTGCGAGCACTTTCTTCCCCAACTCTATGATCCAGTTTAGGATCATACCTTGCATTTATTTAGCTGCCATGTTTGTTTAGTCTCCCTTAATTTGCAACAGTTGTCACTCTTTGTTTTTTGTAACCTCGACATTTTTGAAGAGTCCAGGTCCGCTGTTCTGTAGAATGTTCTTCTGTTTGGGTTTGTCTAATTATTTCCTTATGATTCAGGTAATGCATTTATTGGCAGGAATACTACATAAATATGTCTCCAAATTGCACATCAGGAGGCAAATGATGTCCATTTTTCCCATTACTGGTGATGTTAACTCTGATTGTTACTGAACCAAGTGGACTCACCTCCTGGTGAGTTAAATAAGTCTCTATACCAGTGGAAGTTGTCTCACAAAGTAAAGTGTATTTGCAGCAAACAGGAGACCAGGAGGAATCATTTCCAAAGCCATGGCGTCCCCAAAAAGAGGGAAGCAGGAACTTTTATTTGTTTGGGAATGAATATTCAAAAGGGAGAGGCAGGTATTCACTTGCACAGGCTCAGCTGGAGAATATACTTCCACGTAATGAGGCCTAAGCTCCTTCTGGAGAGATCTTAGCATTAAAAATAAGGCAAAGGGGGGCTAGCCCAGTGGCAAAAGCGGTTAAGTGCGCACGCTCTGCTGTGGCAGCCTGGGTTCGCCCGTTCGGATCCTGGGCGCACATTGACGCACCTCTTGTCAAGCCATGCTGTGGCGGCGTCCCATATAAAGTGGAGGAAGATGGGCATGGATGTTAGCCCAGGGCCAGTCTACTCAGAAAAAAGAGGAGGATTGGCAGATGTTAGCTCAGGGCCAATCTTCCTCACAAAAAAAATAAATAAATAAGGCAAAGGTCATGGGCATAGCTCTTGTGGTGAGGCTTGGTCAGTTTCAGGATGGCTAGTGGTTACATCTCCTTAACATACAAACCGAAAAGAAACAACTTGGAAAAACAGTTAATTGCTTCCAAACCCACCTTTGAGTTTCTTGAAGCACCTAGTCAGTGACATGATCACTTGGCTAAGGTGTATCTGCCAGATTTTTCCACTCTAAAGGTACCTCTTTTCTTTTTGTAATTTGTGGGTTTTTTTTTTAACTGTGCTTGATATTTGGAATATCCATGTTGTTAGTAGAATGGAAAATATCTTCATATTTTTGCCTGTTAAATGTCAATGCCAAAAAGTGAACCTTAGTGTGACCACTTTCCAGTTTTAGAAGTTGACATCCCACTATTTTGCACAGTCATCCTTTGAGCACCAGGAAGCTGTTTTCGCACAGAGTTGAACACTGCAGAGTGTAAGTGCTAGAAGCACTAGCATCTCCAGTAGTGAAATCCATTTCATCCACCATGTGAAGATGAGGAGATGGTTGCTTTTCCGAGAGAATTTCCAGCAGGAAAAACACACTTTTCACCTGGGCATTCACTCCAGCACACTCAGCTGCAGCAGAGGTGGTGACAGCCCAGGTGTTCCTGCATCTGCTATTTTTAATGTTCAAATAATAAATATACAGTTTTTGTTTTGATGCACATGGACATATGTTACTTTTATTTTTTGGAAAGAATTTTATATTTGAAATTAATTTGTGATGAAAATGTTTCATAGGTCCACCAATAAAATACAATCGGTTTGTTGGTCAGTATATAAATAAATTTTAAATACATCATCATTTAAAGCATCCCTTTTCACTCTCAAAAGTGTCCCACTTTACTTAAATAAGACCTAAAACCGAAAAACTCTTAGAAGAAAACCTAGGAGAAAAGCTGCATAACATTGTATTTGGCAAAGATTTCTTGGATACGACACCAAAGGCATAGGAAACAAAAAACAAAAACAGACGGATTGGACTTCATGAAAATTTTTAAATTTTGTACATCAAAAGACACTATCCACAGAGTAAAAAGGCAACCCACAGAATGGGAGAAAATATTTGCAAATCATATATCTGATAAGGGATTAATATCTAAAATATAGTGAGAACTCCTAAAAGTCAACCAAAAAAAAAAAAAAAAACCAGTTCAAAAATGGGCAAAGGATTTGAATAGCTATTTCTCCAAAGATGATATACAAATGGCCAATAAACATATGAAAAGATACTCAACATCACTGATCATTAGGGAAATGCAAATCAAAATCACAATGAGATACCACCTCATACCCGTTAGGATGGCTATCAAAAAACCAGAAATAACAAATGTTGGCAAGGATGTGGAGAAATTGGAACCCTTGTGCACTGTTGGTAAGAATGTAAAACGGGACAGCTGCTATGGAAAACAGAATGGAGGTTCTTCAAAAAACTAAAAATAGAATTACCATAGGATCCAGCAGTTCCAGTTCTGGATATATACCCAAAAGAATTGACAGCAGGGCTTCATAGAGATATTTGCACATCCACTTTCATAGCAGGGTTATTCACAATAGCTAAAACATGGAAGCAACCCAAGTGTCCATCAGTGGATGATTGGATAAGCAAAATGTGGTATATCCATACAAAGGAATATTATTCGGCCTTAAAAGGAAGGAAATTCTGACATATGCTGCAACATGATGAACCTTGAGGACATTATGTTAAGTGAAATAAGCCAGTTACAAAAAAACAAACACTGTATGATACCACTTATATGAGATACTTAGAGTAGTCAAAATCATAGAGACAGAAAGTAGAATGGGGGTTGCCAGGGGCAGAGGGGGTGGGGGGTAATGGTGGGGATTACTGTTTAATGGTACAGAGTTTCAGTTTTACAAGACGAAAAGAGTAATGCAGATGGATGGTGGTGATGGTTGCACAACATTATGAATGTATTTAATACCACTGAACTGTACACTTAAAAATGGTTGAGATGGGGGCCAGCCCTGTGGCATAGTGGTTAAGTTCGCACACTCCACTTCGGCGGCCCAGGGTTCACAGGTTTGGATTCCAGGCTTGGACCTACACACTTGTCAAGCCATGCTGTGGCAGGCGTCCCGCATACAAAATAGAGGAAGATGGGCACGGATTTTAACCCAGGGCCAATCTTCCTCAGCAAAAAGAGGAGGATTGGCAACAGATGTTAGCTCAGGGATAATCTTCCTCACCAAGAAAAAAAGAAAATGTTAAGATGATAAATTTTATGTTATGTGTATTTTATCACAATAAAAAAAAATGTTTTCAGTTGTCCTAGTTTGGAAACTTTAGTCCACATGCCTGAGAATTCAATGCATAATTGTCCTTGAGATAGATGAATTCAAACCTTCAGGCAAAGATGGTAGGGATGGCTCCAGAGCAGCCTTCAGCACTGCCTTCAGTCACCCTCCATGCATCAGCCCTTCCTCCATACACTCAACGTCAGAGCCCTGAGCCCCAAACCAGATATGCCCCATTAATGAGCAAGGGTATGTCTTCCATTCCAAACTACCAATGGGTCAAAGACTCAAGCCAACAAATAGCTGGAGGGACTTGGGTTCCTCTGAGCAGATCCATCACCATCCCTCCTCTTTCCCCTTGCCCCTTCTCTTCTCCTTCCCTTAAATGCACTCAATTCACAAGCAAGGAAACTGTGGTCCAGAAGGGGCAGAGACTGAACCAATGGCATTGCCAAGATAACCAGGATAGAGCCAGGATCCAACCTATCCTTCTAGTTTCAGGAGAGTCCCTGCATAGGGGTAGGAGGCAGGAATCTCGGCTCAGGATTCGCCTGCCCTGGATTTCCCCAGCCTGCTCACTCCAGCTTGAAGGAGAGCCACTGTGGCCACCAGTACCACAGTCCACGTAGCACCAGACCTGGTCCCCAGGAAGGGTATGGCCCCCTGCAGCCTGCAGTGTACCGCTCTGTGCCCAGGGACGAAGTGCTGTCAAACACCGGAAACCCTCCTTTTTAAGGATATCAGCTACCCTACCCCAAGAAAAATCCACCATCTCCATGATCATCCAGACTAACCTAGGGTTGGGAAGTTCTTTCTGTCACTCCCCCTGCAGTCTGAAACAGCCGCAAATTACTCTATGACATGCTAAGTGGTGGTAATTTCATAGTTTTTTATTTTTTTTAAATTCACACTCACTAGGGCCGGCCCCGTGGCTTAGCGGTTAAGTGAGCGCGCTCCACCGCTGGCGGCCCGGGTTCGGATCCCGGGCGCGCACTGACGCACTGCTTCTCCGGCCATGCTGAGGCTGCGTCCCACATACAGCAACTAGAAGGATGTGCAACTATGACATACAACTATCTACTGGGGCTTTGGGGGGGCTGGGTCATCCACTGGAGTTGATTTCCAAGGTCCCTGCCCCGTGGATCACCAAGCCCTGGAACCTCCAAGTCCCATGGATGCAGGAAAAGTTTAAGCCTGAGGGTGATCACCTCTGGTCTTCACCTCTGCCCACTGGCCTTGCTGCTCAGGGCCAACCCACCTCCTCAACCTCTTCTTCTCAGACCCCAGGAATTCAACACTTCCCTGGGGTCTGGGTGCCAACCCTCACCAGGACCCTCAAAGCAAAGTCTCCGCCCTCCCTTTTCCTGGACAATTCAGTTTCCTCCGGTTCCCTCCGAGGGCCTGTTAGAGGTGTCTGAAAGGCAGACCACCCCTCCCAGGCAGCCCCCCAATCTGGAGTACAGAGGCTGTTGAGTCCTCCCTGGCAGTAAGGAGCACCCAGACCTTGGAGCAAGGCTCCTGGGAGGGTGGGTTTGCCTCTCATCCCTTCCGGATGAGTCTTTGGCAGCAAAAAACAATAACTTATCCTTTGACACACCTAAATTACTCCTGCTGCTTCCAGCCAGTTCCCTCTGGCTCCAAGGAAAAGCAGTTACGCAACTTCAGGCTTTGTGTGGCTGTGAAGTGGGCGGTGCTGGTCAGCATACCCGCCCTTCAAGGCACCATGTGTACCTTTGTCCCTTGTGGATAGGCCAGGCCTCAGCCCAGAGCCCTGAGAGGAGGACAGGAGCTGGTTACTGTCCAACATGTCACCGTACTGCCACACCTCACCAGGGCAGGAGACGGTGGTGTTCCAGGTGCTAAGGGGCCTGCACAGAAAAGGTTTAATCATCCTCCGTGGCAGCAAGATTTTGTGGGCTCTAAACCCATCTCTAGTTTAAGTGATACCTCTCCATTAATCAGAACATTCAATTACCCAGAACTTCAACAGCCAGCAGGGAGAGCCTTCCTGCAGGAGTCAGGGGCTTGTGGGTGTATCCTGGGCCTCTATGCCTCCACAGAGACCATCAGAAGTAGGAAAAGAACCCCAAGTTCTAGCCCAGCCCCACTCTGTGTACTATGTGGCTTGGGGACCCTCTGTGTCCTCTCTGGGTTTCGGCTTCCTCAGAAGTGAGCAGACAATCTCTTCGGCTGTCCATTCGGGAACTGCCTCTTGGCTCTACGATCTGTCCTCTGTTGGCTCCCTAAGCATCCCCTGCTCTGTGCTCTGCCTCCATAGAATGGAGACTGGGAGGCTAAACCCTCCTCCAAACTGCCAGGTGGCTTCCTGGGGCCTGAAGCCCCCAGCCCACCCCCCTTGCAACTTCTAGAAGGTAACTGTGCTCCGCAGTCCTGAGGCCACCTGGATGTCTCAGCCACATCGCACTTCCCTAGGATGGTGCAAAAAGGCAAAGTACACAAATAGGGTCTAAGGACCATGACATCACAGAGCAGGAGCGAGGGAAGAGGCTGTGGGAACACTCAGCCCTGATTCACTATGTGACCTCCCCCAGGACACTTCCCCTCTCCCAGCCTCAATTTCCTCAGTGATATAATGGGCACACACATGCACACTTGGAGCCCAGGGCCTGGCCCACACTCCTGTTAACACCTATTCAGTTCTGCTCCCTGCCCCAGGAGGTCACTGCTCTGCCCACACTCTACTCATCCTCATGCCACAGAGAAAATGGCCAGTTGCCCGCTTCTCACAGGGAATTTCTGGAATTCTTTCTTAAAGGGTGATGACCAAGCCCAGACACAGCCCTCACCTAGGAAGGCCTCTTCCAGCAGGAATCATGTACTCCTTTTTCTGAGCCAAAAAGAGGAGTGGGATTCAGTGACCCCTAAATAGCTTGCAATTCCCCTAGAGAAGCAAAGAGGTTTTGCTGAGTATGAAAAATAAACCCTGCTGTCAGCTGTCACCTCCAGCCCCCAGTGCAGTTAGCAACCACCTTATTTCATGGAGAGAACCTGGAATCTCAATGGCCTTGGACTCACAACTGCTTCTGAAAAGATCTGTGCTATTTCTGAAAATGAATTGACTAGTTCTCATTGATCAACCTAAAAAAAAAGCCCAGCCCCTTTCTGACAGGTCTCAGAGCTCTATTCTCATGCGTGGCCCAAAACCAAGACCGAACCCTGACCCACACTCAGCCTTGACCTTGTGGAGGCCCAAAAGAAATCTGAACCCATCAAGACAGACGTGTTTACACAAATAATGTGTGATTATGACGTTACGCATGACAATGGAGCAAGTGTCATATTGAACATATGAGCTGAGAATTATGGGCGATGAAGGAGAACTTCTTGGAAGGAAAACTAGATGGACTGGACTGTCTTAGTCATTTTGGCACCCCCCCAGAACCCAGCCCCAAGGCTCAGGAAACATTGGGAGGGAGGAAGCAATTTGGACCTTGAAGTACAGACAGACAGCCTTCCAGATAGAAGGAGCAACATGAGCAGTTATGGGGGCCTGTGGCAGACAGGTGGCCCCCAAGATCCCTGCCTCCTGGTGTTGACACAGTGTGTGAACCCCTCCCCGTGAGTATGGGCGGGACCTGTGACTTGCTTCTAACCGACAGAATACAGGACGGGAGATGGGAGGTATGTGGCTATGTAATATAAGATTGTAGTGCCCATCTTGCTATTGTCACCCTCCGTTCCTGGCTTTGAAGGAGCAAGCAGCCGTGATGGGGAACCCCACACAGCAAGGAACCCAGGCAGCATCTAGGAGCTAAGGACAGCCTCAAGCTAGCAGCCTGCAAGGGCTTCCAGCAACAAGCAAGAAAATGAGGCTCTTAGTCCTACAGCCGCAAGGAACTTAACTCTGTCAACAACTTTGTGAGCTGGGAAGTGAATCCTTCCCCACTTGAGCCTCAGATAAGACCACGGCCTCGGCTGACACCTTGATGGCAGTGTCATGAGACCCTGAAGTACAGCTCCTAGCTGAGCCATGCTCAGACTCCTGACCCACAGAAACTATGAGACAATAGATGTTCGTTGTTTTAAGCTGCTAAGTTTGTGGTCATTTGTTACACAACAATAGATAACTAACAGAGGGCTGTACGAGGAAGTCTTGATGGGACTTTGGGTCATTGGGATGGTTGAAGGTGGCTATCAGTGACAAAATATTGGGCAGCAGTGGGTGTGGGGGGTTGTGTGAAGCAGATGGTAAGGGCTACACGAACTATGTGCTGAGCACTATGCTAAAGGCTTACATGTGCTAACTCAATCCCCACAAACTCTAGGATGTGGGGACTAGTATTATCCCCATTTCACAGATGAGGAAACTGAGGTGCAGAGAAGTTAAGCACCTTGCCCAAAGTCACACAGCTGATAAGTGGTAGAGCTGGGACTCAAGCCAAGAAGCCTAACTGCATTGCCCCCATTTTAAAGCACTTTGCCATCCCCCGTCAAAAGCCAGGGAGCTGGCATGTCAGCCTGAGGAACTGTGTTCTTCAGGCAATAGAAGCCCTTGACGATGGGGGACAGGGGAGTGGCACAATTTGTTGTGTGTTTTGGAAAGCCGTCTTCAACAGGACAGTAGGGAGGGTGGGGAGCCAGACTGTGGGGAGATGTGGAGGCTGGGGGAGTTTGTGGAAGATGGCAGGAAGACCATCAGAGGGAAGACCTTGAGCCAGGCACCTGGGGATGGGCTGGGGAGTGGTGGACCACGGGGCAGAGCTGAGATGCTGATGAAATCTGCTAGGCCAGCGAGCATCTCCGGGGTCAGGCCTGTATTGAAGTGACCCAATCCAGCCCCTGAGCCTTGCTACCTCCCCACTTCTGCTCTGCAGTCTTGTAGCCTCTTCTGCCTCCTGGCAGAGTGCAGTGGGGCTGAGAGAGGCTGAGCTCCAGTCCACAGCCCCCAGCCAGTCCCTCGGCATGCTCTTTGCCCCTCTTCCAAAGGTTCCTGGGAAGCGCACTGGAGGATGAGTGTTACTGCCCAGCAGACAGAGGCCAGGCAGGGATAGCCAAACCCACCAGGGCACAGACTCCTCATCCCTTGAGGCTCAAGTTTGCCCTGGGTCCCATTGACCCATCCCTGCAGCTCTCACCAAAAATGAAACAAAACTGGGCATTGACTGGGGTGAGCCAGACTTAGGCAAACCCTGTAATTAGTTTTTTAATCTGGCAATTTACAAACCTCTAAAACTTCCGGGCCGCTGAGCCTCAAAGTTGCTGATTCCACACTAGCTAATGAGGGCAGTGGCTTCCAGCTGGAGTGCCTGGCAGCTGGCACTTCTGGGTCGAGCTGCCCCAAAGCCAAGATGGGCACTGGTGGCTGGACCGGCTGTCCCAGTGGCTTGCAGAGGAGGAAATGCCTGAGGGTTCGGTGTTGTGGAGTTGGGGCCCAGCCTGCCTGCCTGCTTAAGTCTCTGCTCCTGTGCCTGGCGGTACCACCTTCTTACAGTCCTGCCCTACCTGACTCTTCTGAAGCTTTCTGTGTCTCCTGCTGGGGATGCCCTTGCTGTCCTCCATCATCCTGCAAATCCCACCTGACTTTCACAGGCCAGCTTCTCCATGACACGTTCCTGAATCCCATCAGAAATGCTTTCTCTTTCTCTAAGGCTCCCCAGCACTATCCCCAGGGGCCCTGACAACGTTTTGCCTCTTATACTAGCCCTGTGTACGTGTTCCCTTTCCTCCTAGACTGAGCCTCCCACCTCTGGGGCTGAGTCTGGTTCAGCTTTGCCCTCCCCTGGAAGCCATGGGGGTCATGATGGCTTGAGGTTGAAGCTCCCCTCCCCTGTCCCCAGAGTCTGGATGCACACACGCTGGCATTTCCCCTGACCTCATTGGCTCAACACAGCAACCAGCCCAGGCTGGGAGAGGATCTCCAACTGAGGCCATGTGGCCTGAGAAGGCAACAGATCTTGTTTGTTGCCCCCTATGGGGCTCCCCATAGAACAGGGCGTCTTAACCCTGGGTCCACTGACCCTCAAAGAATACATGAATAGAAATCAGAGGGTCCATATACTGGAGTGGGAGAAAATGACTTTATTCCCATTAACTTTTAACTGAAGTTTAGCATTTTCTTCTGTTATGAAGGTAGACAGAAAAACACAGTGGTATCGGCAGGAGCTGGGCCTTCCTCACCAACAGAAATCCAAGGTATTTTCATCTCACATTCCTGCTGGTGGAGATGTCTCCAAATGTCATCTACTCTCATGACTGCTTTCAAATCACCATAGTAATTCAGCCTGCCACTAGATCTTGTTATTTGATACAAAAAATCAAGGAATACGTGTATCACTATGACACAAATTTATTTTTAATATTTCAATGGTTGTATTTCAATTGATTTTTCTTTGTAATCCTTTATGTTTTGTTTTCTAAGCATTTAAAAACATCATCCTAACCAGAGTCCACAGGTTTCACCAGACGGTCCATGGAGGCGAAAAGGTTCAAACCCCTGCTTTGGAAAGACCCCCAGGGAGAGGGAAGGGGTGGCCTCCAGTCAGGAGGGATCCTCATTAGACCCTTGTAGAGGTGGACCAGAAGTCTTAGAAGTGAGTGTTCTGGGGCAGGGGCTGGGCAGCCAGACTAGCAAAGTGCTTTATTCCATCTCTTCTTCCTTCTACTTACTTTAACTCGATGTATGGCTACAACTTCTGGACGTTTCCTTGTGCCAAGCATTGAGCTTGGCAGAAGGGGTTCCTGGCAGGATGCAGTGGAAAGTGAGGGCCTGAGGGGCACCAGTCTGTGGCCCTTGGATTGGGGTTTTAGGTGGTGGCAAGCAGCCCACAGGGCAGCCCTCAGTTTCACAGTCGGGGGTCTGGGAGTGATAGAGCCCAAGTTCCAGGGGCTTCCTGGAGATGGCCTGTGTTGGCTGTCACTCAGGGCTTGTGAAACCTGGCCAAGAAGTGAGCTCCAAGACAGGAACCAGAGTGAGACCGCAGCACTTGCCCGGGGGAGTCAGTGGCTGACAGGAGGCCTTCAAACTTCACAGCCTGGACCCCTGTCCTTAGGCACTTTGGGTAGGGGGCAGGCAAAGTTGGCAAGTTATCTATGTCAGGGATGCCAGAATGGTCCCCAGCCTGTCCTCAGCTTCTTCCATAGTGTAGCAGCTGCTTTGGGGGTCCCTTCTCTGATTACAGCCATAGCTGTGGTGGACAGTTCCACGCAGCTCTCAGCATTCCGCTTCAAGAGCACATAGACCTGTCCCTGTGCCTGTCTCAGGGCTATCTCTGAAACCAAAGAGCAAGGGACAGGGTGGGAGTGGAGGGGTATAGTCAGGAAGTGCAGAGGAGTTCATTTCCCAGGGTAGGACCCATAGATAAATGCCCCAGCTTCCCACTCCCAGCATGGATCACTCTGTGAGGCTTCTGAGGTCCTTGCTGAGTTGAGTCCCCATCCGTTAAAGCAGAGACCTCGATAGCACACATCCTACCCCCTTCCTCCAACCCCATAGGATTACCTCCCAAATAAACCACCTGCACCCAAGTTCCTGCCTGTGATACCGTGATTTATAATAATAAATACATATTTGGTCTTCATCCCCAGTTCCTGGCACAGAGCTCCCAAAACCGTTGTAATTTTCTGGGTGATAAGAGCACTAGGAGCATCTTTTGTTCTAATATTTGGTCTTTGGCCCCAGTTCCTGACACAAGGTACTAAATCCCTTGGAATTCTTAGGTGATAGGAGTGTCTTTTGTTCTAATGAGGCAACTCTGGGTGGGCTCCTGGATGGCTCGTAGATGGGGACTGGTCACCAGAGAGACCAAGCCGTGATTAGAAGCTTGGAATTTTCAGCTCTACCCTTCTTCTCTTGAGAAGTGAGACAGGCTGAAAATGGACTTAATGATCTATCATGCCTATGTGATGAAGCCTCCATAAAAATCCCAAAAGTATGGGGTTCGGCCAGCTTCCAAGTTGGTGAACACATTCTTGTACCAGGAGGGTGACACAACCCAACTCCATGGGGGCAGAGCTCCCGCACTCAGGACCCTCCCAGACTTCATCCTATGTATCTCTTCATCTGGCTGTTCATCTGTATCCTTTATCATGTCCTTTAATAAACTGGTAAATGTGAGCATTTTCCTGAGTTCTGTCAGCCACTCTAGCAAATGAATCAAACCCAAGTTGGGGATCACGGGAACCTCAGATTTATAGCTGACCAGTTAGAAGATCAGGTGACAACCTGGACTTGGCAATAGACATCTGAAGTGAGATGGGAGCAGTCTTGTGGGACTGAGCCCTTAACTGTGGGATCTGACGCTATCTCCAGGTAAATAGTGTCAGAATGAGTTAAATTGTAGGATATCCAGTTGGTGTCACAGAATTGCTTGGTGGGGGAAAACTCCCCACACATTTGGTGACTAGAAGTGTCAGAAGAGAATTGTTCTGTGTGAGTACTAAAGGAGACACAAGGAGGTGGAGAACTGGGTTTTTCCCTGCTCGGGAGGGAAAGAGAGGGTTTTCCTATTCACTGTCCCGGGTTCTGCTTTCAGGGAGACCCAAACTAAGACATATAGTAATAGAATTTTTAAGCTGGGCACATGATTGCCCCTGAGAAAGTCTAAGTTTCCCAGCTGTGTGTGGCCATGTGACTAAGCTTGGGCAAGTGGGATATGAAAAGAGGTGACTTGGCAACTTCCAGGTCACTTCATTTCTAAGAAGGAACATGGCTTCTCCTTCCTCTTTACCCTTTCTCACTGACTGGAAAGCAGAAGTGGTGCTGAGCCAACTTTGGCCCTGTGGACAGGATCTTCACCTCCTCGTATTCATGCCATTGTGTAGCCTCCTCCCACATTGAATCAGGAGTAGCCTGTGTGACCAATAGAATATGGCAAAAGTGACAGTGTGTGACTTCCAAGACTAGTCATAAGAGGCATTGTAGCTTCCATCTTGGTCTCTTGGAACCCTTCCTCAGTGGGAAGCCAGCCACTATGCCATAAGGACACTCAGCAGCCCTGTGGAGAGATCTAGGTTGAGAGGAACGGAGGCCTCCTGCCAACAGCCCCTCATTTTCAAGTGAGTCACCTTGAAAATGGATCCTCCAGCCCCAGTCAAGCCTTCAGATGACTGCAGCCCTGGCTGATATCTGACTGCAAACTCATGAGAGATCTCAAGCCAAAACTGTCCAGCCAAGTTGCTCCCAAATTCCTGACCAGCAGAAACCATGCAAGATAACAAATGATTTATTTAAGCCACTAAATTTAAGGGTAATTTGTTATACAATATTAGATCATTGTTATGGGTTGAATTGTGTCCCCCAAAATCCATATGTTAAAGTCCTAAACCCCAATATCTCAGAATCTAACATTATTTGGAGATAAGGTCTTTACAGAAGTAATCAAGTTAAATGAGGTCATCAGGGTAGGCCCTAATCCAGTATGATTGGTGTGCTTATAAAAAGGGGCCATTTGGAGAGAGACATGCACATAGGGAGAACATCACATGAGGATGAAAGCAGAGATTGGAGTGATGCTTCTACAAGCCAAGGACTGGCAAAGATTGCCAGCAAACCACCAGAATCTAGGTGAAAGGCATGGAACCAACTCCCTCTCACAGCCCTCAGAAGGAAGCACCCTTGCTGACACCTCCGTCTCAGACTTACAGCCTCTAGAACTGGGAGATGATAAATTTTTGTTGTGTAAGCCCCCCAGTTTGTGGTACTTTGTTACAGCAGCCCAAGCAGACTAATACCATAACTTATACAGGTAACATCCGAGGGAGAGTAGAACAGCAAGACAGAAGGGTCCTGGGCCCTTAACAGCACAGTGACAGCCTCCACACACCTCCACATCAACTCTGGCTTCTATGTGAAAAAGAAATAAACTTCTATCTTATTTAAGCCACGGTTCTTTTGGTCTCTATCACATGCAGCTGAAGCTATATCCTACTAATACAGCATCTAAAACTTCCTCCCCACATCTCCTCTCCTGACAGCATTCACATGGAAATGATTTCCCCCAAAATAAATAAATGGAGACCTACACTACCAACAATGTGGTGAAGACTACTTTCCTTTCACAGACACTTAGCATTTCTTCCATATGGCAAGCAGGTGGGGTTGGGTTAGAAAAGATGCAGAAAGCCAGCTCCAAACTCTCCTCAAACTCTCCTTGCAGTGAAAGAGCAACGCACCCAGGCAGGACTGAGGGAGAAGCCAACTCTACTCACTATATGGGGATGGAGCAGAGCATCTTACTATAGAAAAAGAAAAAGCGCGAGATCCAAGAGAGACTCCACAGGTCAAGAACAGAGGCCAACATGAAGATCCAAAGGAAATGTCTGTCTCTGTCATAGAGCTAAAAGGAGCCACAGGCACTTTCCCACTGCCCCACCTCCAAGGTGGACTCTTGCACCCCGCTCTCCCTCAACAACTTGGGAACTGCAGGGTGGAGGGTTGCAGTATTAGAACTTTTTCTGTTTCATATGAGAGAAAGCCAGCACACACTGGCTTAAGCAAAGAAGGGATTTATAACTCAGAAACTGAAAAGTCCATGGGTAGACTGGCTTTAGGTGCAGCTGGATCTAAAGATCAAACAACATCATCAGAAATCTGTCACATCTCAACATCTCTTGGATCTGATTTCCTGTGTACTGGCTCAAATTTCAAGCAGGTAATTATGGCCACAACAAAAGACAACAGCAGACATATTTTCCTAGCATAATAGCAAAATTCCCATAATTCCAGCAAAAGTTCCAGGGCTGAGTCTCATTGGCTCAGCTTGGGGCATGTGACCATCAGCATGGCTCTCATTGGCCAGGCCAGGAAAATACCCACGACTACAGCCAGAGTGGAGGATGAGCCCCACCCAACCACTAAACCACATAGGCCAAGAGTAAGGGAGCTATGGTTTCCACCCCAACAAGCAAGGTGGTGTTGCCAAAAGGGCACTGGATAACAGGTATGTTCTGCATGGATGTATTCTTCACATTGACATCAAGAGCACTAAAGAGTGACTCCATAGCTGAACGGCTAGCATCTGCCAGGCTAGAGCAGCCTGGCCATGCCCAGCCCATCCATGTGGAGGAGAGGCCAAGACCCCAACCCTACTCTAGCCCCAGATCAAGGGATCCTCAGGCCCAAGCTTTTCCACGAGTTGGCACATCCCCTGGACCAGGGGCGGGCCATTTCTTTAATGCATATAGTTCTATACTTTCCCAAGGCAGGGCCCCTTCTCATGGTCTTCTGGTGGTGCCCAATTGCCCCCAAATGTGGTCTTGGCTCCTACAAGGCCTCCGCCCTCTACACCCACTGTAAGTTACAAACACACACACACACATTCCTCCTCCACCACCAGTCCCCTCTGTGATCCTCCATTCCCTTCAGAGCACAGTTCCCACTGAGCCCTCCTCTGGTCTATATCACCCAGAGATGCTAGCCCAGCCTTCAGCAAACTCATCCCTACAGGGGATTCTGGTCTCCCCAATCAGCCTGGGGGCACCCAGGGCAGGAGCTTGGCTTCCTCCTTGCTCCCTCTCCCCCCACACACTGAACCTCCCTCTGCAAGACAGAGGACAGACAGGTCTATATACCCAAAAATGGGGATAATCTCATATCTGGAGCCACCACGAGGCAAGAGAGCCAATAGCCAATCCAGGGTGGCTTCCCAGAGGCAACAGCAGATATCAGGATCCTTTTGGGCTGCAGCAGAGCCACTGAAGCTATCAGGGCCTCTACCACCATCTTTCTGGGCCCTGTCCCATCCCAGGCAAGAAGAGGCCTAGGGGAAGGAAAAGCTGGCAAGTAACGCGGGCTTGGGTAGGATCCAGGATAGGGAGGAAGTGAGAGAGGCTTGCTTAGCTGAGGCTATTTTTACCCAGACCTGTGCAAATAGAGGCATGGGCTGGTCCGGCCAGTTCTTCCCTTCCACTGGTGCGTGGCCTCAAAGTCTTTTACTAGGTTGACAGCACCTACTGGGTTGGGAGCCAGAGGGGAGGGATAGGTAGAGGAAGGGCAGATATGAGAACTGCCCCCAGGTGCCCCAGAGACTCTCAGCCTTGAGGCCCTGACTTCCCTCTGGAGGCTGTAGACTCAGACTCAGGGCCTACCTGTGGGGAGCCAGCCACACATTCTCACTCCCCACGGCAGACAGTGTGGATTGGGGCTGGAATCAGGGCCAGGGGTCAGCCTGGGGTCAGAAGTCAGGCTGAGACCTGTGATCAGAGTTAGGTATCACCCTGGGGACATAGTTTACTCTGGGCTGGGGCCCATGATCAGGATCAAAGGTTAGTCTGGATCAAGACCCATGATAAGGGTTAGGCATCAGACTGGGGTCAGGGAGCAGTCTAGGTTCATGGGTAACTCTGGATGGAGGCCTGGGGTCATGGTTAGGGATCAGCCTGTGGTCAAGGGTCAGACTTGGCTTAGAGTCAGAGATAGGTCTAAGCAGGAAAGGCCTCCTGGAGGACCTCCATTTCTCTTGCTTATCCAGCCATCACTGACACCCACTCTGGGCCTTTTATCCCCAGCAGATGACCCCATAAGTCTTCCCAGAGGGAGTGGCTGACATGGATTCAAGTCCTGAGGCATGACAAAGTCACCTCCAAGAGACATGTGGAAGAAGGCATTCCCGGCAGAAGGAAAAGCCCAGGCAAAGGCATGGACTACGAAAGAACATGGTGCTCTGCAAGGCAGAACCAGGCTTGGGTGGGGGAGGGGAAGAGCCTCCAAAGCCAGGTTGAGTGGGAGGAGGGGTTTCCCTCAGAGCCTGTGAGAGGGCAGTGTTAGAAACCTGGGACAGAGCCAGCCCTGATGGCCTAGTGGTTAAAGATCGGTGCTCACCACTTCCGTGGCCTGGGTTTGGAACAATACCACCCATCTGTCAGTTGCCATGCTGTGGCAGTGGCTCACATAGAAGAACTAGAATGACTTACAACCGGGATATACAACCATGTACTAGGGCTTTGGGAAGGAAAAATGGAAAAAACAAAAGCTATGGATTTTAGGAAGAATCATTCATTTATTCAACAAATATGAATAGAGGACTTACCATGTGCCCAGGACTTGAGTCTAGGGACTTGAGATACATTGGAAACAAAACGCCTAAAATCCCCACCCTCATGGAGCTTCTGTTCCAGCAGGGAGAGATATACAATAAATGTAATAAAGTAAATTCACAAATAATTAAAGGACATGGAACCTGAGGTGGTGGTAAGTGCAGCAGGGGAAAAATGTAGGCAGGGTGAGGGGCCCAGGAGTTGGAGGGGAGGGAGCAGTTTGCAGTATTACGTAGGGGAGCCAGCATTGAAGAGAGAGGTCAGGAACCATGGGGATCCCTGGGGAAGAGCATTCCAGGAAGAGGGAACAGCCAGTGCAAAGACCTAAAAGCAAGAGGGGGCTAGGAATGAGTTCTTGGAATAGCAGGGAGGCCAGTGTGGCTGGAGGCAAGGGCAGGAGAAGCCAAGAGGAGAGGGAAAGCGGAGGTGATGGGGTACTCGCTCAGGGCCTGGAGGTACTTTGAACAAAGGAGTCACAGGATCTCACTTATCTTTTAAAATAATCAATCTTAGAGAAAGAGGTTAAATAAACCACAGGGACGCAATCAGCAAACTCCAACTGTGCGAAGCTAGTGGAAGGGACCAACCCAGTTTCTTCAAAAGAGAACGTGCAAGGAAAAGAGAGGCCTGGGCAGAGACATGGAGGGGCACTATACTAAATTATAACGTGTGAACCTTATTTAAACAAACAATTGGTAAAAAATAAAAGCATTTATAAAGCAAAGAATGAAAATTAAATAGACTGAATATTTAATGATATTAATGAATTTGGGGGGAGAGGTATAAAAATGGTATTGTGTGATAATGGTATTGTGGTCTTTTTTTTGAGCCCTTGTCCTTTAGAATTAAGTACTGAGATATTTACAGATCAAATGATAGATCTGCGATTTGATTCAAAACAATCACTGTTGGGGTGGGAGCATAGAGGAAACAAACTAAGAGATGGGGGATACCTGGGAGTTCATTATATTATTTTCCCCATTTTGTATATATTCTTAATAAATTAAAAAGCAATAATAATACTCAACCTGGCTGCTGAGATTGGGGGAGGGGGAGGTGCCAGGGAGAAGCCAGAGATGACGAGGAAGCTACTGCTGTGAGCAGGTGAGCAGGTGAGCAGGTAAGGGATGAGATGAAGGTGACCTGCGACAGGAAGAAAGGCAGGCCCAGGAGGCTGGGGGTGGGGGGGTACACAGGGATGGGCTTGCAAGAGAAGACTTCCCTTTGCAAGACTTGCCCCTTGCTCCAGCATTTGGTTTCCTCCTCGTCCCCTCCCCTTCCTGCCTTGCTCATTCTTTTCCTCCCTCCCAATTTTCCTTCCTCCACTCTCCATCCTCACCCTCCCTTCCTTCCTCATCCCTCCTCCTCCATCTGTCCTTCATCATCTCTCTTCCTCCCACCTCTCTTCTCCAGCTAGCATCCTCCTGGCCTGGTTCCCAGCCCTGCACAGGTGGTCCCACCCAGCTGGTTTTTCTCTGCAACTGGGTTGCCAGGCAGCCCCAGTCTGATTCGTCTGGGCCCTGCCTCCCACCCCCAGCCTCCTGGGCCCACTCTCTCCTTGCTGAGGGTGACCCCCTCCAAGTTTCCTCAGAAGGAAGAGAAAGGGTGTTGCAGGGGCTACCCTCCCTCCTCAGAGCAAGCAACACCTCAGCCTAAGGCAGTTCTGGCCCAGCTTGGGCGGAGTCGGGGTGGGGCCGTGGGGAGGCTGGTAGGACCCAAGGTGGCAATGAGAGGATGAGATGCTCTTTGCTGTTCTTCTCCCTGGAAATGATTCCTCTCTTGGGCAGATGATCTCTCACTGCAGAGGAGGGTGGAAGCTAGGAGGGAAGCAGAAGTGGCCCCAAGACCAACAAAGATCCAGGCCTTTGTTTGCAAGTGTCAGGCCTGGGAACTGACCAGGCAGAGGGACGAGAAGGGAGGACTTCCGTGGGATTCCCTGAGGCTGCCTTCCTTGAGCGGCTCTAGACTCTGTCTGCTCCCACCTGCTCCCCACCTCACGAAGGGACTAGAGTATACACCAGGAGGCTGGACCTTGGACACGAGGCCCCCAGCTCCACCAAGATTCTCAGGCTCCAAAGCCTTAGCACCCTGCAGGCTGGGCTAATGGTGGTCTTGGCATCAACCAATATGGCCCAATGAGCAAGAGGAGGAATAAGGAAGGGACTCCCTAATACTTTCCCAGCGCAAACCGCCCAGAAACCTAAGAAAGGCTGATGTTATATTTTCTGCCAAACTGGTATAATGAGAGTGTAAAGTCAATATTAATTTTAATTCTAGAGAGTAAAGACAAGCCATATTTCTTGGACCTGAGAGTTTGTGGATTGAGATTCCCACCCAAGGGAAATGGAAGGCTGAGAAGGGAACTTAGGGCTTCTGGCCCCAGTGAGGCCCGAGGCTGGCTGTGCCAGACCCCAGATTGCAGACCATGGTCCCGGTCCAGTGGTGGTGCACCAGCCCACTTTGCAGCATGTGGGCTGCCATCAGAGTCTGTGCCACTCTCATGAGGGCCTCAGAACCCTGAAATAGCCTGTCTCCACAGAGAGAAAGGACACACACCCCCAGGGAGATCAGAGGGCAGAGCCTGGGGCTGGCGGTCTGATAGTAATCATAGTACTAAAAATGATAACAAGAAGCATTTAAGGAGTACGCTGTATGCCTGTGGGCACAGTCAGGCTGTAAGAATCCCAGAGGCCTCTTTGCTAGACATCTGTGGCTGCGGTGGGGGACATAAGAGGGACCGGAGATAGGCTGTCCCAATGCAGCCCATGTCTCTTGCTCTGTCTGCCCAACTTCAAGCCACAAGCCCAGCCCCGGTCCTGGAGCCCATCCTTCAGTCTGGAAAGTCACAATGTGGCCACTGCAAAGGCCCCAGGTCAGATCTCAGGTCCTGGTGATGGGGAAAATGAAGTCATCTGGATGCTCTCGCCTCTGCCCTGTAAGGACCAGGATAATGGCTGTGCCTGGTGTCTCCCAGGGCTGGGCTGTACTCCACCTTCTCCGCCCGTGGCAGCCCAGACTTTGGGCCCGTCCCTTTCCGGGAACACCTGGTTTACCAAAAGCAGCCTCCATGTTACCAGCCAAGGTCCCCTCCTCCAGTCTCAATTCCCACCTGGCAGGTGAGACCTGCCTCTGCAGACACACCTCCTGGGCCTAAGTGCCCTCATCCCACCAGGCAGTGGCTGGCAGCACTGTGTCAGAGGCACATCAGCTGATAACAGACCTGCCTCAACCCTTCCCCACAGCAGCAGCCATGGTTTATCTCCCTTATCTCAATTTTTGCTTCTATGTTTATGTATGAACATGAATTAAACATTAAATGTTAACTTAAATTATATATTAAATTAATTCATATAATTTCTTATTTATTAATGTCCATTAAATTATAAAATGGAGTTACAGTTTTCTTTAATGTGCTATCCTTGCCTTGTTTTATTATCAGCATTATGACACCTCATAGAATATCTTGGGAAACATTCTATTCTCTTTGCTGCTCTTGAGCAGTTTGATTACATGGGAATCATCTGTTCCTTAAAGGTTATAGAATTCTCCTGTAAAACTATCTGGGCCTGGTATCTTTTTTGGTGAGTAAACATAATAACTTATATATCTCTAGAAAAGCATCAGTTTCACCTAGATCTACAAATATATTGGCATAAAGATAGTATTCTCTTATAGTTTCTAATATTGTCTATTCCTGGAACGATGTCTCTTTTCTTATATGTTTCCACTTTAACTCTAGATCAGGCTTGCTAAACCTTTGTCTATTTATTGTTCAATGGGCAAGTTTATTTCCTTTGTTAATTCAATATTTTATTTCTATTTTATTATTTTCTGCTTTTCTCTTTACTAATTCCTTCTTTATTTAGATTTATTTTGTTGTTTCTTTTCTAGTATATTTAGTTAACTTATTTTGCTAATTTTCAGTCTTTCTTGTTCATAATATATGTAATTAAGGCTACAAATTTTCATCTAATTGCTATAATGTCTATATCTTTCAGGTTTTAATATTCATTGTTATTCATTTCAAAATAATTTATAACTTCGATTGTGACATCTTTAACACAAGATTTACCTAGAAAAATGATTTTTGACGGTGATTTTTTAAATTATTAATTGTATATGTGTATGTGAAATATTTCAAACATAGGAGAAAAAGAATAAGAAAATCAAACCTAATCTATTCATCACCTAGTTTTATTACACCTTAACATAATGCCATATTTGCTGTAGAGATTCAGTGAAATTGAGGACCCCTTGTGTATTCCTCTTGTGGTTAGCAGAATTCTAAAATGGCCCCCAAGATTTCCGGCCCCTCTTGGGCCCACCCTGTTAACCGCCCCCCTTGAGTGTGGTGAGCCTGACCTAATCAGGTGAGCCCTTTTTAAAGAGGATCTATAGTTCAGAGACAGAAGAAGTCAAAGTGAAAAGCTACAGCAGATGCTCTCTTGCTGGCCTAGGTAAAAAGCAAATGTCTATGCTGTGAACTGCCTATGGAGCGGTTCATGTGTCTAGAACCTGAGGAGAGACTCCAGGAGCTGAGAGTGACCCCCTCAGCCAACCACTAGCCAAAAAGCAGGGACTTAGTCATACAGCTGCAAAGAATTCAATCCTGCCAACTATTTGAAGGAACTTAGAAGAGACCACAGCCCCAGCCACAGCAGAGGACCCAGCCAACCCATATCCGGACTTCTGACCTACGGAAAATGTGAGCTAATAAATGGGTGTTTAAGCCTCTAAGTTTGTGGTAATTTGTTACACAGCAATAGAAAACTAATACAGTTCCCTTATTCCACTCCCCTCCCTCTCTTTGCAGAGATAAAACGTGACTTGGGTGTTCATCCTTCGTGGACATTTTTTAAGCTTTTGCTACGTATTTATGCATCCATAAAAGGTACATAGTATTCTTTGCAGGTTTTAAGTTCTATGTAAGTAACACTGTGCTGTACACATTATTCTGCAACCTGCTTTGGTTGCTCAACACCGTATTTTGAGATATATATCTCTGCCAGGAGATGTGGCTGTAGTTCATTTATTTTGATGGCTGAAAGGAATTCCTGAAGGAAGAGTATTCCAGTCCTCCGCTGTGACTGTAGACTTGACAATTCCTCCTTTTTTTATATGTCCTTTTTATACATCTTGAGGCTATATCATTAAATGTATAGATGTTTGGAATTATTACATCTTTTTGATAGACTGAATGTTCTAATAATATGAACTATTCCTCTTAAATTCCTGTCTTAGATTCTCCTTCATTCACATTGACTGTAATGATCAATGTTTTTAATTATTCCCGATATCTGATTTTATGTTTCTACTTATCATGTATTCTTGTCTCTAATACCCGCACATACATACAATCTTGTATTGGATTGGTGATGTTTTATTCAGTTTTATTTTCCTTCTTCTAGTTGTTTGGGAGTTACATAGAGACTTCCATGTTTTTCAGTTGATAGCCTTAAATTTTTAATACACACACTAATCCCTGATGGCATCAATTATGTTATTCAAAGGCCATATCTATTTTGTCCTACCCACATTATCTTCCTTTTCCAGAATCTCTGCCCAAAGTCAGCTACACACCAATTCATGGAAACCCAGGGCTGGGAGTGGGGTAGGGGAGCTTTCAAACTTAGATCTCCTGTGGAGTTAGTCTGAGCTCTCCCTGGGGTGGGAAGCACCCCACAACCCCCACAGGAGTCCACTGCCTCAGGAATAAGCTCTGAGAGATGGCCTGGTGCTGTCTGTGGTCCTGGGCACCCTCCCTGAGACTCTTCCTCTCTCTGCCCTTAGTTACCCAGAACCTTGCTGCTAACTCCACCTCCTCCCAATACACATTGGCCAAGCCCTGCTCTCAGACCCCAGCTGGGAGTAGACGTGTCTGTACTGACTCATGCCCATACACAAGGACACACACTCACATGCTCTTATACGTGGACTCATACACACACACACGCATACACATGCGTGCACGTGCACACACACACACACACACACACACACACACACACACAGATGCTGCGGTAAGCACTTGACCAAGAGACTGTGGCTGCTGTTGGAGCAAAAATAGGAGGGAAGGGTCCTCTCCTCTAGAGTCTCCCAGACTTGCTACACCATGCCCCCCATGCCAAGCTGCACAATGACAGACTTCTGACCCCCTGGACCAAACTGAGCCCTGGGATTTTGAGGAAAGGAGTTCCTTCTCAAGTCATCCCTCTCTGTGCCCAGAATAGGTGCTCTCCAAGGGTAGGACCTAAGTCTCCTCTTCCTCTGTCTCCTGGAGCAGGAGCTCTCCCACTCCCTTCATTTTCCGTGCCTCAGTTTCCCCTCTGTGGTAGCCACAGACATGCATCACTTGGATTTCCCCTCAGTAGAGAACTTGCTGTTCAGCTGTGAGACAGGCAGCGCTCTGACAGCCTCTAGCAGTAGCGCCTTCAGGATCCACCGCGGCATTTGAGCTGAGGCCCTGCTCTTCCCAGACAGCTTCCCAGACAGCCACTGACCGAGCACAGCAGGGTGACTAAGGCATCCATGTGCCATCTTTGCTCTGGAGCTCACTGCCAGGTTGGCAGAGGGTCTGTCGGAGCTGCATCACAGTCTGAGTTTCTCCATGCCCGCTCCTGCTTTCTCCTCCTTTCTCTTTCAGAGGGTCCCCCTGCCAACCAATAAAGTTCCACAGTCCTAACTCCATCTTAGCATCTGCTCTGGAGGACCTGAACTTACACACCTAGAGTTGGTACCATGCCCTCTCCCACCCTCTCCCTCCCGAGCTCTAAGCCATAGCCTCCAGGACCAGGGGATGGTGTAGGCCATTTCAGAACCAGTCCCTGGCCTTCATTTCCCCATTCATCAAGTCAGGACGATTCTCCCTCCATCACCTGCACTCCCATGAACTTTGTTTTCCTCCTAGGCACAGCTGCGGCACCACCAGAAGAACCCCTCGTGCCCCACTCAAGCAGTGCTAGGTTCCCCTGGAGGGCAGCCCATGTCTAAGTCACTGTGAAATCCCCAGTGCCATCACAGGGCCAGGCCAGCGTAGCTGGTGAAACATGCAGGATGAAGGAATGATTTTCTCTGTGTGCTGTTACAGAAGAATGAAAGGAACGTTTCTTCTTTGAATACCTGCCTGGGCCTCTCCTGCCCTCCACCAAACCACAGCTTGGAGTTAAGATGCAGCTTCTCATGGAAGAATTGGCCCCAAAGAAGGAGCAGCCTGGGTAGGTGGTGAGCACGTCATATCCCTGGAGCTGCCAGCCCCACTCAATGGATAAAGACCCCTTCAACTCAGAAGCCCAGAGAGGGCCAAGCTTGCCTGCATCCACACAGCAAGTGGATGGCTCTGGAAGGGGAGTCCTAGAGCAGTGACTCCCCAGGCCAAGTCCCTGCCTCGCCCCCACCATGCAAGCTAAGACCACACTGTGATCCCCAGGTGCCCTTCCCACTCTACCGCAGAACCTCCCCACCGTCGAGTTCCTGAGCTAGGAGACTTGAACAGTGAGTACACGATGCAGAGAGGTGGGGGAAGGATGGGGGAGGCAAGGGTGGCGCCAGCTGCAGGGATGAGACAGGCAGCCAGGAAGCTAGGCAGGCTCCAGATGAGTAACTGCAGATTCTTTCCTGCCCTGCCTGGAGATAGCAGGTGGCTCTGCCTCTCTCTCCCTTTCCCCACTACCTTCTGCACCCCTGTGATTCCCAGCATCCAGGAGGGAGGTGGAACGTGGGCCAGAGCCTGGGGACAGGTTCCAGGGATCCAGGAGGGGAGACCTCAGGACAGAATACACCAGGGAGGGGGCCAGCCCCGTGGCGTAGCAGTTAAGTGTGCGCGCTCCGCTGCTGGCGGTCCGGGTTCGGATCCTGGGCGCACACCTGATGCACCGCTTGTCAGGCCATGCTGTGGCGGTGTCCCATATAAAGTGGAGGAAGACAGGCACAGATGTTAGCCCAGGGCCAGTCTTCCTCAGCAAAAAGAGGAGGATTGGCATGGATGTTAGCTCAGGGCTGATCTTACTCACAAAAAAAAAAAAAAAAAGAATACATCAGGGAGGAATCCACACAAGAGAACATGGGGAACAGAGAGCAGGGGGTGGCTGTGGCCCCCTCCCCAAGCCAGGACTGGTGAGGCAAAGGCCAACTCCAGAGGAGCTGGGGCTTTAGATGGGGTAGGGGATGGGGAGACAGAGATCCAAGTCACTGCTTCCCACCCCCTCAGGTAGCCTGCCTCCCCCCATCTCCTGCTTCTGGTATCCCTCCCCCACCCCAGAAGCCTTCCCAGATCATCCGACAGGTGAAAGGATGGCTTCCTCATCAGATCCCACAGGACTCCCCAGGAGTGGGCCAACCGGTGATCTCCCAGTGCCTCAGAACACAGGACTGTGCGTGCAGGAACAATTAGCTGAAACATGATCAAATTTAACTCTGGTTGAATTTTTTAGGTTTTTTTTTATTTTTACTGTTTTCTTTTTTCTGCTCCTTCTTTCACTTCTGAATATGTTTTGTGCCTTTTGATAGGTAAGAAAGGGTGGGTCCCCCAGGAGAATAATTCTGAAAGAACAAAGAAGTAATTTTCATTGCAAAGAATCTGCAGGAAAACTATTCTCCCTTAGTCACCCTCCGCCTTCCTGGGAGCCTGAGGACTGCAAGGGCATCAAGAGGCCTTGCCAGTCATTCTCATTGCCTCCAGCCTGCCCACACGGCCCTGGAGCTAAGGAGGGGGTTTCTTGTGGACTGCCCTCCAGAACAAGGGGTGAGGCAGCCCATCCCCAGCTAGGAGCCTTAAAATTCCCTCCCCACTTTCCCATGGGCCCCCTACTGGGCCGGGCAAAGTGGTGTCTGGCTCCCTTTTATTCCCCAACCCTCGCCCCCGTCAATGCACTCTCAGGTACCCAAGATCCCTGTCATCAGAGAGAGTAGAACTTCAACAGTCCAGGGGGACAAGCATTAATGGTGGGATTTCAGCATTCTGCAGCTGACTAGGTAGCATGTGTGTGTGTGTGTCTGTGTGTAGAGGTAGAGAGGGCAAGGGTTTATGAGAGCCAAAGCCCATGGATTTGCCATTCACATCTAGGACTCCTAGGACACTGCCAGCAGAGGTGACTCCCCAGAATGAGGACATGATTCCACTGCCCTGCCGGAGAACTGTCAGTGTCACAAGGGGAGGCAAGGACTGCTGGTTCCTGAGCCTAACCTGGCCACCAGAAGTGAGGACGGCTGAGAAGATGGCTGGTGATTCTTCAAACACTTCCTCCACTGAGGAGTTGGGCCCAAACCCCAGAATGGCCAGAGCAGAGGCATCTGCACAGTTCCCATATCTGGGGGAGGACCTAAATCCGGGTTCACTGATTATATCTGGAAGGAGGTGGAAATTGTGGGGAGTACAATAGCTCTCCAGGTCTTTCTCTGGCAAGAGGTGCTGCTGTCTTATCCTCCTCTGTGCCCCAGTGCACAGCACAGAGCCTGGCACACAGCAAGCTATTAATAAATGTGTGAGGAAGGAAGGGAGGGAGGGACGGAGGGAGGGAGATATAAGAGAGGGATGGGAAGGAGGAGGAAAGGATGGAAGGGAAGAAGGAAGGGGAGGAGGAAAGAAGAGTAGAAAGCAAATGCTAGCACCCCAAATAAGCAGAAATGGATGGAGGCTGGGCGCTCATCCCTTCCCGGCATTCCCCTGACTCCCCATAACTCCATCCCACTCCAGAAGGCCAGTGGCTCGAGTTTCCCGCGCGGTAGGGAGGGAAGTCCGGGTGGGTCCGCAGGGAACTCGGACGCACCTGCTGGTCAGCTAGCGCCTGGAGTTGGACCCCCTTCAAGCGGCCGCACATCCCGATAGGCGCCCCGGGACGCGCAGCCCTCTCAGCCTTTCCACTGAACACCGCCCTCCCCCATTCCCCTGTCACATTCACCCACCATCCACCTTATCACCGCCGCCACCGCCATCACTCCAGTCTCGGTTGCACCGTCTCCAGCCGCTGGAAAGAGGGCCAGGCAGCCACCTACGCTTGGTCCACAAGAAGACGCGCTCCCGGCGTGCGGCGCCGAACCCGCGCCTCATTCTAGGGACGAATGAGCCCTTAGGACGCGCAGTGGAGGCAGGCTGGCCCGATGTCACCCAGGGGCCGACCCGCCGAGCCTTGTAAGCGAGATACCAGAAGCAGGCGGCCCGGGTCCAACCTTTCCCTGGACCTCAGTTTGCCAGGCTGCAAAATAGGCAAGGCAGGCGGAGGAGGAAGTCTCCGGTTCCTTTTAGGTCGGATGCGCAGTCTGGTCCCGCGCGCTAAGAACACACCTTCCCTACCCGCGTGGGGGCGCTGGAACCGCGGCCCAGCCTCCCTCGGGAGGTGCCCGGGCCGAGACGCGCGAGGGCGCGGACGCGCCATCCTCCTCGGAGCACGATCCCCCGGGTCGTGAAGGACTGGGGAGCCCAGCCGGTGCAGAGTGCGCCCTGCCAGGTCGCCTGAGCTCAGGGGAGGCACCGAGGGACCCAGAGTCAGGCCTCACTCGCGCCCTCGCTTCTCTCGCCGGGCCTCTCGGGAGCGAGGAATGAGTTGGGGCGATTGAAAACGGATCCAACAACGCGCCCCAACTACTCTGGGTCATTTGCAGCACAGGACCCTACGCAGGCCGCAGCCCCCAGCCTGGGGGATAAGTGACATGTCCTGTCTCCTAGTCCAGCCCGCCCGCACCAGCCCTCTCAGGCGCAGAAGTGGGAAATGGGGAGCCTGGCGGGGAGGCCTCCTGGAGGCGGTGGCTCTGAAGGTAGACGTAAAGAGCGCCCTGCGGTGGGAGTGAGGGGGCGTGCGGGAGTGGGGGATCGCAGCCAGGCGCTTGGAAACGTCGTCAGCCCAGCAAGGAAGGATGGGGCGTATTGGGGATCGAGATTCCCGGGGATGCGGTCCGAGGGGGCGAAGGCTTGGCAATGCCTGGCGACTGAGGACTGACGTGTGGGAGTGGCGGAGGGAGTGCACGGACTCCCGCTGGGGCGCCCCCAGCCCCGCCCCACACCTGCTCGGCGGCCCCGCCTCTGTGGATCCATTGGCTAGACCCGCCGCCCGTCAGACGAGCCCCCGGGGCCCGCCCCGAGCGGCGACTCTTAGCGCTGGGGCCACCGCGGCAGCGCCACTCTGCCAGGCTCCCCGCCGTCGACCGCGCGGTGCGCCGCCCGTCCGCCCATTACGGGCGCCGGGCCGCCCGCAGCGGGCTCGGGGCGGACCATGCGCCCGCCGACTCCGCCGCCAGCCCGCTGGCTATGCGTGTTGGCCGGCGCCCTCGCCTGCGCCCTCGGGCCCACGGTGAGTGTTGCTCGCTGGGCCACCCGGAGCCCCGGCAGCTGGGGGTGGAGTGGGGGCGGCGGGAGCCCGGCCGTCTGTGCGCACGTCTGTGTAAGGGGAATAAGGAGCGCGGAGCACCGGGTCTCGCCTCCCCGCTCCGCCTCGGACCGGATCTAGACCCGAGGGGTGGGGTCTCGGTCGCGCCTAGTCGCTCCCAGCGCAGCCCGGAGCCGGCTCCGCTCCGCGATCTGGGGCACTCGCGGAGGGGTGGCGGGAGAGAGGGGGCTCCAAACCCGCCTTCTATGTCGTGGTTGCGGGTGTGCGTGGGGTGGGGAAGTCAGGGCCGAGGACTGTGGTCGGATGAAATGGAAGGTCTAGTAGACAGTGGGTGGGAGGGAGGGAGGCTGTGAGGGTCGTCGTTGTGTGCTGTGCCCCTCTGGAGGTGTCTGTGGGGCGTTGTGTGTTACGTGTGGGAGTGACGTCTCAGCAGCAGACCCAGCGCTGGGGACCTCCAGACCTGGGAAGGGGCTTTTGGGATCAGGTGGCTGACAGGCAGACCCTTCCTGTGCCCTTTCACTGAGCAGAGCTGAAATGTACGGAGCTCACGGTGGAAGGTGGTGGGCAGGGAGGGGTAGGGGATGGTGCTTATAAGGAAGAGCCAGACATGTGCTTGGGAAAAGCTGAACAGGGAGCAAACAGCCAAAAAGCAGTGGCCTCCCTCTTCCTCCCACTTCTGCTTCATCCCCACATGGGTATGTGTATGCCCCTGACCCATGTGTGCTAGTGTGCCCCATGTGTGGGTGTGCCCATGTGTGTGTTTGTGGATGGCTCACCTGGGCTGCAGGGCAGATCTTGGTTGAGGCGGGAGATGGCTGGATCATCTCCCTATAAGATTAGAGAAGACCTCAAGACTCACTGAGTCTACCCAGGCCCATTTTATAGATGGGCAAAGTGAGGCCCAAAGACACCTGCCCCCCACCAGTCAGACCTGGACTGAGGTTGATTTTCTCTCTACCCCTATCCTAGGACTTGAGGAATCTGGGGTTGCTGCTGGTGGGTGGGTGCAGCATATTGATGATTTAGTCTCTTCTATTCCATGATTACCTCTCTTACCATCACCTCCACCAGGCCAGGAATCTGTTTCCATCTAGCTAATGTCTTGCACACCCTGGGGATGAGGAGCTCATTGTCTGTCCTGGAAGCAGACCTTTTGACAATTGGCAGGAGCCTCCCCTCCTCCCACAGAGAACCATGGGACCCACCTCCTGAGCACTGGAAGCCTCACCAAGTTCTGGCCCTGAGGCCACAGCTCTGGCACCATGTACAGCCCCTGAGTGTCACCGAGCCTCCAGGCCTCTGGAGTCTCCCACAACCCTCTGGTTCTCCCAACCCTGGGCTCCAACCCCTCAAATTCTCCTTGGATGAGCCAGGGACCTTGAGACCACCATTGGCACCCCAATCCTCCATCCCTGCAGGCTTCTCAGCCCAGGGGCAGAGTGGTTTCAACGGGGCCTCCTCTCCTGCTAAGTCACATCTGCCCCCTACCTCCTGAGACAGTCCAAGGCTGGCTCCTCCAATCCCTACCCTCCCGTGTCTTTCCACATCTTATTTAGTTCCCAGCTCCAGCTCCTCCTCCAGACAGCCTTCCCTGATTGCTCCAGCCCACTCAGCCCTCCCCCTTCTGACCCCACCCTTCAGCCCTACTCACCTCCCAGCCTTGGCTCTTCTGACCATCCCGTGGGATCAGAGGCTGAGGTCCCTCACCCTCCTGTGTCCCCCACAGCCCAGTGCAGGGCTGGGCCCAGAGGGAGGAGACTCACTCAGGACTGGGTGAGGGCAGGCTAGGATGAGGGGCCCCCATTTCCCTCTCTACTGCTCTCTCCTCCCCACCAGCCACCACTTGCTCCCACACTGAATGGACACCAGGCAATCCTGCTCCAGCCGGACTCGGGGGTTGGAGGGGGGCTGGTGTTATCAGAGTCATAAAATGGCAGCTGCAAAGTTCAGTTTGAAGGCCCAAGGCCTTATCACTGCTGTTTATGGTGCCCTGACCTCAGCATGGGAAGGGGAAATCTCTGAACAGGGAAGCAAAAAAAAGGAAAGAAAACCTCCAGTGTCTCAGAAGAGGAAGTGTGCCCCAAGGCCACCTGTCTGGCCTTCCACTGCCCCTACCCCCTGGACAGCAGGCACTGGGGCTCGTCATTGGTAGGAGAACTGCTCAGGGCAATGCCCAACCCTGGGGTGGAGGGAGGGGTGTCACGGGGGAGGAGCAGACCCAGGCCCTGCCCTGGGAAGATTCTCAGGCTCTGGGGTAGAGCAGAGCCAGCGACTCAAAAGCCCAGGGCTGTGTGGGGTGCAGCCTCCCAGAACTGGAGCAAGAGTCACAGAGAGGAGCAGTCAGGGAAGGCTCCCTGAAGGAGGCAGGACAATGCCCTGAAGAGTTCAGCCGAATAGGCCGACTTTCCCCCTGAGACCATAAACACCCTCAGTTGGCAGGACTAATGGGCCTGACCCCCAAAGGAGGAGGAAGCCCCAGCTCCCCCCAGAGACTGGGGTGGCCTAGAGGTCGGGAGGCTTGGCTTCTCTAACTCCTCTCTGAGGCGGGTTGCTGGCCACCTGCTCCTGAAGGCCTCACCTTGCTATAGGCATCCCGCCCTGGCCATCTGCTTCCAGCCTCTCCAGAGGCTGTCCACAGCTGCCCAGGCCCCCCTGTGGGCTTTAGAAAATACGGCTGCACCGGGGTCAGACCTCCTCCCCTAGTGAAGGGACGACCTCACGTAGGCCTGCCCAGGGCTCCCCAGGGACTGTGCAAGAAGAGCGAGCTCCCCTCGGAGGTGTGCACCCGCCCTCCCCGGTGCCCTGAGTCTCAGCCTTCCCTGATGCTTCTGGAGCTTCCCGGAGAAGCCTGAGCTGGGGCTCACCCCGCTCCGTGGCAATGGCCAGTTGCACTTGAGAACGTGTTGCCTGTCCGTGGAAGAGCCTCAGTTTCCTCATCACAAAAGTCAGGGTGAGAACCCTTTTCCCAACATGCAGGAGAAATGGGAAGAGAGGGCTGGCTGGAGGCCAGCTCCACCCCCTGACGGGCATCATCGTCCCCCTGAGCCTCACAACTCTGAAACAGGCTTAGTCTTCCTGTCAGGAATTCTGCGAGACTGGAAGGAGGTGAAAGTGTTGTGTGAACTGTGTGACAGGGCGTTCCTTCCTCTTGATCCCCGGCTCGGGAGCCCTGTGGATCACTATTCAGCCCTCTCTTGTCCCCACCTGCCCAGGGGTCCCCAAGGCAGGCAGGAGTCCTAGGGACATGGCAGTGTCCTCATGAGGTAGCCAGGCAATTTGGGGGTTGAAGCTCCAGGCCCAGGGCAATGGGTCCTCTCAGAGAGAGCTGGGTGATAGGTGATGGGCCTTCTCACGTGGTCAGAGCTTCAGTGGCAGTCCAGCCTGGGCCCAGCCTGCCACTCGCCTGGGCCCCTCACTGTGGCCTCTGTGGCCATGGATGCGGGAATGGGGCCAGGGCACTAGATGAAGCCCTGTCCCCTTCTCCCTGCCCCTTCTGCTCAACCTCCCAGACTCTGCCCTCTGCCGTCTGACTTCCCAGCACAGAGCAGTTCTCCCTGCACCTGGGAAAATATCCAACATGTGCAAACTCTCACATCCCTTAGGCGTATTTCAGAAGAAAAAGAAACACGGTTTAATCTCTCCACCACATTATAGGTTTTTTATTTTGAAAATTTTCCAACATATTAAAAAAACTGTAGACTGGTATGACTAAGATGGCCATACCCATTCCTTGGAGTAACATCAGCAAAATGGCAGTACAGGAATTTCTAGTACTCGTTCCTTTCCAATTTCTAGGTTTGACAATTATTAACCTTAACAATTAATATTTGCATCATTTGCTTTTCTGGCCGAAGTATTTTAAAATAAATTATAGACATCATGACCTTTTACGCCAAATTATTTTAAGATGCATCCCTAAAACCAAAGGACATTTTCTTTTTAACTATGGTACCATCATCACAACTAAAAAAATTAACCGAGCTTCCTTAATGTCTAATATTCAGATATCCCCAAGCAGCATTTAATCAAGCACCACAAGATGAGTGGTGATATTATCAGGACTTTTGGTCTTATTGCAAGGAGCTTTCTTGCCTGTGTCGTGGTGGGACTGTACAGTGAGCTGGCAGGGTGGGCGAGGAGAGCAGGGGCCTTGAGCAGGGTGGGTGAGCCTCTAGCTGGGCTTCACAGGACAGGGCCCAGTCTGTATTTGCACCTCCTCTCATGTGGCTCATGATGTGAGGTCCATATCTCTCAGGAAGTGCCTCCTGCTATCTGCAACAAGTTCTTCCTGCACATCTGGTCATCAGAGGTCATCAGAGGGAAACAGTTCACCAACCAACCCCTGTGTAGCAAGAACTCACAGCCTCGTGGCTCCCTGTGCTAGTGCCCAGCCCTCTGCAGGTGGCCCCAACACCAAAACCACCCACAGACACCGTGTTTGTAAACTGAATCCTCTTTCCCCCGGGGTGCCCAGCATGACTTTCAAGGGGCAGAGGATTTAAACCTGAGTGCCTACTGTCCCTGCTTTGCTGACTATCCCCACAGTGATCCTCTGCAGAGAAACCCTGAAAGCCTTCGTGACCCTAAGTAAACCTTCCAAGGGTTCACTTACCCTTGGAACCAAGAAGGGCCCTTAGTGGCATCAGGCTTAACCCCAGGCTGACCGTCTTTGCACATATTCTCCTAATAAGAGCCACTGTCCGGGTACCACTCTGAGCTGTAGAAGGTTCTCTCTTGCCCCAACCCAAACCTGTATCCCCAGGTCTTCCCCGCTTTTTCACCCACTAAAAACCAGTTCTCATTCTACCTTCCTACTACCCAGAGCTCAGCCTTCTCCAAGGCGGGGTGTGGTTGGCAAAATTTGGATTTGCAGAGAGGGGAGGTTTTGGACTATTGGCAAAAGGATGTAAAAATATAGGAAAAGGAAGAGAAATTAGACTGCAGTAGGGGGTGAGGGAAACTGCGAGACCCAAGCCTGTTCTCTGGTGGGCATGGCTGCCACTTGTTAGGGGGTAGGGCATTCAGGCTGGCCGGGGTTATGCAGGGCGTTAAGGCTGCGTCTAGACTGGGGTCTGGGCATTGACGGCAATGAGCCTGGCATGAGGGGCTGGGCCAGGGCTTTGGCAATTACTGCTAACCTTTGTTGGCAGTCAGTTAGTGTCCTTTACATGTGACCCTCAACACAACCCTGGAAGTAGGTGGTGCTGTCGTTGTCCCCATTTGCCCAAGGTCACCCAGCCAGGAAGTGGCAGATGGGCTGATTCTGGAACCTGTGGACTTAACTAGGCTCTGCTGTCTCACTAAGAAGAGCTGCTTCTTCCAAAGGGGCCGTGGCATGCCACGTGCTGCTCTAGCACGTTAGAGATAGCTTTTAATTAGTAAACTGACAAATCTGAAGTGACAGCTCACAGAATTGTCACTCACATGTACACCTATGTAGCTACTACCCCGATCAAGCTTTTACACATCCCTGTCACTCCAGCAGGCTCCCACATGCCGCTGCCCAATAAGATGAGGTCTTATTTCAACTTCTTTAGTGCCCTCTGCGGAGCTGGGAGCATGTTTCTCCTCTTTTCTGTGACTTCTGGATCCCATGAGCTACCTTATCCTCCTATGCCCCCACCCCTCCCCCCTGCCCTTTTCTCCTTTACTCCTTCTCTCCTCCCTGTCTGCCTCCTGGACTACAAAATCCATCTCCTTACCAATTCAAACACAAATGCCAGAATGAAAGGGGTAGCTGGGAAGCTAGGTTGTGGTCCTGTGTGACTTTGATCACACTGCTTTCTCTCTGGGTCCTCAGTTTCCCCCTGTGTCTTTTTGTTGCCCTGTTATTTCAATGGGGGGGCGCTTAAATAAACCTTGGAATATGAGATGGTAATGGGGGAATGTTAAGTGGGAGCACTCCTGAGTCCCCTCTCCTCTACTTCCCATTCGCCGGCCTCCTCCAACCATCCCCAGCAGGAAAAAAGAGCCCTCCTTTGACAAACCTCGGAAGCACAAATCATCCACAGTAACTCCCAGTGCTCAGTAATTTGCAGACAGGAAGTTCTTTCTCCTGTCTCACCTAATCCAGCCTGCTGCATTTTAGAGCCCTCTCAGAGACGAGCTGTTTCTCAGAGGGACTCACGTGCTCCTACTGCACCGCTTCTGTCTCCCTCTGCTCCTCCTGCCATAGTTCTCTGGCCCCGGATGAGGCTGGGGTGTTCTGATTTGAGGCCAGTAGCTGTGGCCTCAGACTTCTCTTGAGGGGATTGGGTATGGCCCACAACCTGAGCCAGGCCCACCCTGCCTTGCAGAGCCCCTAGCGTCTAAGAGCTACAGCTCTCAGCATCTTCACCCTTCCCCCCGCAACCCTAGGCTTTGCCCCAGATCTTGGGAGCCCCACATGGAGAGAACACAGGGTTTTCTCCCAGCCCCTCACAGTGGGGATAGAGAGGAGGGGGCCCAACCAAGCAGGTGGAATTGACAAGCCTTGGTTGATCCCTGCACCTACCAGAGACCCAGGATTCTCCTGCCAACTCTCAGCCAGTCACCTCCACATCCAGCCAACACCACGGCAGGGGAAACAAGAGGACCAGGGCTGAGGGATGCTATGGACTTCCTCGCTCTTGCCAGGTCCCTTCTTCCAGGCTCAGGAACTCCTGTCATAGAGAAGGTGTTGGGGGCCCAACCTGGCCTGAAATTCTCACTTCAACCCAACTGCAAGGTCAGCTGATTGTAAGCTCACTTGAAGCTCAGCCCAGCACAAGAACTGGTGAGGGTTTGGGAGAAAGCCCTGTTTTCTTTTCTCCACGTGGGGCGTCAGAAGACAAGTTGGGAGAAGCGAGCAGTAGAGGGATTAGGAAGGGCCTTGAACACCAGTTTTGAAGTGTGTGCTTTGATTCCTAGGCCATGGGGACCATCAGAGATTTGAAGCAGGAGAGTGAGGATGGGGGTACACATCTTACAAAGATCTCTCAGGTTGCAGGTGGTGGGGCTGAAATCTACTGCACCAGTCCAGGCAGGAGCTGATGAGGCCTAGCCCCTGCCTACGTCTCCCAACTTATCTCCTGGTGCCTCCAGCGCCCTCTGCTGCAGCCACACCAGGCTTCTTGCAACCTTGAATGTATTAGGCATTTTCATGCCTCCATGCTTCTGTACACACTGCTCCTACTTTCTGGAATGCTCTTACTCCACCTCTAATTGTCAAACTCTTACACATCCTCAAAGGCCCGCCTCTATTACCATTCTCTATGAAGCCCACACCCCAGCTATATCCTACCCTGGAACCCTTCCCTGGATCTGGCTGGGAATTTTCCGACTTGATGTGTCTGGAGTCCAGAGGGATAATGAGGGTGTTTAGAATAGGGAAATAAGTGGAAGAGGAAGTCCAAAGTCTGTCTGAATTCCTCAGTGATAAGGGCTAGAGGGAGCTGCCCTGGCGTCGTCCCCCAAAGGGCAATGGTTCACCTGATGACCCAAGGCGAGGCTGTGGAGAGGGATTGATGCCGTCCAGACTAGTGGTCAGAGACCCAGGTCCCTCCTGGGAATGTGCATTTCTGGGTGACTTCAAGGCCCTCTTTGCGTCTCTGTTTCCTCTACTCTTCTCCAGACGGGGCCCAGCACTCAACTAAATTGTGCTGAAGACAGAGCTCGTCTTCCAGGCCACCCTCACTTTATTCAGAGGCACTCCAGGCTCCTGGCTTACCCCGAGGGCTCCTGCCCCTCCTCTGTAAACTGCCTATCAGGAAAGGCTTTGTGGCTGTGCTGCTGGGGGAGCAGAGTTGGCTAGAGAAGTTGACCCAACACCCTTCCACCCTCAGAGAACGGCAGAGGGAAGCTGCCAGGAACCCTACAATGCCCTCAGTGATTGGAAAAGAAATATCTCTTGGCATACAGCATGGCCACAGCCCTGGCTTAAGAGGGCCTAGCAAGTGAGGGGATCTCTTGTCCTGTCCTCAGGGCACAAGTCTGGACTCTTTTAGTTACAGGGACAGAAAACTCAACTGGCTCAAGCCGTAAAGAAAGATATAGACTCATGTTGCTGGAAGCAGGGCTGGTTTCAGACATGGCTGCATTCAGGGGCTCAGACAATGTCAAGAGGACCCAGTTTTACTCCATCTCTCTATTCTGCCTTTAGCTGTGTGGCCTTCATCATTGTGTTCCACTTGGCAACAAGATGGCAGCAGTAGCTCCAGCCCCTGCATCCTTTGAGGTTTCCAGTCCAGTGGGAAAGAACAAATCCTCTTGCCTAATTGCTTAATCCAAAGTCCCAGGAATGAGGCTCCTGGCTCTGAGTAGCCTGACTTGGGCCATGTGCCAGACACTATGGCCAGGAATGCTCTGACTGGCTCAAGTCTGATCTCCAGGAAGAGGGTTCATCGGAACCCCATGAACTAGGAGTGGGGAAGGAGGTGGTTTCCAAGGTAGAGATGAGGACTTGGCACCAGAGGAGGGTAAAGGATGGTAGAAGACAGCAACAACAGATGTCTACAACCATCCATCCTCCTTTCATGCCGTTGGGTGATAAGAGGTAAGAATGGGCAGGAGAGCCAGGCAAGGCTGGGAAGGGGCCAGAAGGCAGAGTGAACCCTGTTGTTGGAGGACAGTGGGGCTGAGAATGTACCCTGGGGAGAAGCATGCTCCAAGTAAGCAAGACAGGCCAATAGCGTGACATAAGCCGGGGCGGCCAGTCCCCAGATTCCTCTTTCAGAGGCCACCTCTGGGATCCTTCTGGCCACCCTTCTTTCCATTCTTGAGCAGGATGAGCCAGCCACAGATCCCTTAAGACAGAGCATCTTGAGTGTTTTGGTCTGGATAACCCTAATGGACAAGAGGGAAGCACGTGACCCCAAAGAGAAACCACAGTACAACATTTCCTTGAAGTCTCATATCCTTTCTTTTAAACAGTTATACAAATAACTGCATCCTGCTCCATAATAGATCTGTGTTACTTTCAATATACGAGTTTTAAATGACTTACCAGCTAATGTCTTTACCCCAATTGGCTGGTAAAGTTAATGGTCCAAGATGGAACCCATGTTCACTGTGTGACTTCCAGGCCCATGGCATGTGAGTGAGTGAGGTCTGGGTGCCGGGAGTCTGAAAGACATCCTGGACGAGGAGGCCTCCCCTTGGACCTGGGCTAGGTCAGCTGTGATGCTTAGCTGCAGATGGGAAAGTTGGACTATGGGGACCGCTGTGACAATGAGCCTCCACGAAAGCCTTCAACAAGGGATGAGAGAGCCGTCGAGGTGGAAGAGACTCAGCTGTGTGGCCTCTTGGGCACTGAATTGTCCAGCTTCAGCTTGGACTCTCCTCCTTCCACAGCAGTGGAGAGCTCACTGGCACTTCAATGGGGTCAACTCACCTAGAACACTGGTCAAAGTCACACCCTTAGTGACTGCAAGCCAGACAGGGACCCCCTTAAAGGAAGGAAATAAGGGGAAACCCCTCCACTTATGCTCTCCCCACAGCCCTATTGCAAGAGCGCTTTAAGTCAGCAGGGAAAGTGGTTGAGGCCCATGTAGCCTACAGGGAAACTGAGGCCCAGGGAAGCTAGGACCTTGTCCCAGGGTGGGAAGGACAAGTTGGAATAGACACTGAGATTCTCAGATGCCGGAGCAGTCTTGCTGGACTCTCCCTCACGACTGTGATGTTCTCTTCCCTAGCAGAGAAAAGGAAACTGATGTGGGGTTGCCAGGAGTGGCAACCATTTTCCTACAGCCAAAGAGACAGAAGCTGCCTCCAGCCCAGTGGTTCCTCCATGGAGCCTTCACCCATCCTTCCCCACTCAGTGGCTTCCAGACCTGTTTTTTTTTTTTTTTCTTGGCTGTTCCTAGGCAGTCATCACCCCTACTCACGTGTCAGCCCCAGTGCCAATGTCACCCTGGCACACAGGTCTGGCCCCACCCCTGATCCCTGGCCAGGGTGAAAGGGAGGTGAGGGGAGAAACTTGGTCTTTCCCATCCTTTCTCACCACCTTCCAGAGGCACAGGAGCCCTGGTGGGATCACAAGACATTCTAGAGGGGCTTCTCTTACTTCCTTAAACTTCCCCTGCTTATCAGATCTGCTATAGCTTGAGTTATTCAGAAGCTAAGACGGAGGCAGGTGAGGTCTGGGAAGAGGCCAATGTCCCCTTCCCAGCTAGTGACCCAGGGGACTGAGCACAGGCTCTTAGAATGGGGGCAGAGGCTGGAAGATGCAGCCAGACTCGTGGATTCCTCCCAAGCCTGGCCCCAGGAACTGGAGGCCAGGGTCCAACTCCCATAATGAGGTAGCACAGCTGGGCCCCACCCATCCTGGAGACTGAGGCAGGGACAGACAACTCCCAACCCTCCCATCAAGCTGGTGAATGGCAGAGTCCAGTGGGCCAGTTCTGGGCTCTAAGGAGAGGCCCTCTCCCATCTGTCCAGGGTCATGCTACCCACAAAGAGATAAAGTTGTTACAGCCGCAGCAGTGCTGGGGGAGCCCCCAAGAAGCCGTGACAGGGTCTTCAAGGCAGACCAAGCTTTGGGGGATAATGGACAAGTTTTGGGTTAGATCCAGGTCAGGGTCAGGCTTCAGTCTGGGGCTGGGATTGGGATTCACTCTGGAAGTTGGATCAGTCCAGGGACGGGGCCAAGCAAGGGCCCCACGCTCCTGGAGTCTGTGGACGAGATGTGAGCCATGGACGAGGCTGACAGGTCCCCTCCCTGTCTCTGTCCCCCAGGGCAGCTGGGCAGCTGGGCTGCAGCGGGAGGAGTGTGACTATCTGCAGATGATCGAGGTACAGCACAAGCAGTGCCTGGAGGAGGCCCAGCTGGAGAACGAAACAGCAGGTGAGGCCCCAGTGGGAAGAGAGGTGCTGCAGACCCAAAGAGCCCCATTTTTCCTCATGTCACGAGCCCAGATCCAGGTCACATTCATTCCACATTTGTTGGAGGGGGACAGCACTAAGGAGCTGCTGGGTGGTAAGGAAAGGATGCTGGGAGAAGTTGGGGAGCCAGATGGAAGAAAGAAGCAGCTAACAGGCCTCCACGTTCCCATCACCCACTCCAGGTCTGGGGAGCTCCCAGCTGTTAGCTGAGGAGAACATACTAAGTTAGGGTTCTGAAAAGTGAGTGGAGTGAACTCTGTCTTTGGGGATCCCTACCCCTCTTCTCCAGGAAGAGTGAAGATGATGTCCATGGCTGCCAGCCCATCCAGGATGGGAGGCCAAGGCACTGCATGGTGGGGGCCTGTGACAATGAGGTCCTCTGACCCAGGCCAAAGAAGGGTTGGGATAGCTCTCTGGTGGGAGCACTCCTGGGTCCGGTGTCTCAGCCCCTGACGTAGTTGGAGCTGAGATGGGGAGAACTGGCCCCAGAACACCACACTCCAGGAATAGGCATTGTACTGTCTTAGCATCTCAGAGGGAGAGCGGAGGACTTTCGGTGACAGTATGTGACCGTCAAAGGGACCACATGGAAGCTCAAAGCCATCTTGGCAGCCTAGAGCAAGAAGGGGCACCAGGCTAATCTGCACAGGTCTGGAATACTCCCCACAGGAGGGAGAAACTGAGGCCTAGCTCCTTCCTCCCAACCCTAGGTTCTGCCAGCCACCACAACACCCAGAAGTGATGTGGCACACACACTGACCTCCCCAACCCAACCTACCCTCAGCAGGCCAGATGAACCATCAGCTCTTCATCCTGCTGATTACACAAGTCAAGGTCAGACTCAGAGGCTGAGCATATGGGGGCCCAGCTTTTGCTCAGGGGGTCTGAGGGAGCTCCAGCATGGCAGTGTGAGGGTGGTGCCAGGGGCACTGTTAGGTGACTTGGCCTGGCCGTCAGATCAAATGACAACACCCGCTCCTCTTCACCCCCACCCTCTATGTGCCCACACCTGGCTCAGCAGTTCTGGGGTGAGAATGGGAGGAATTACAGAGGGCTTCCTTCCAAAGGTGCCGCTTGAGCCAGACTCGGAAGGGGCGGACAGGATTCGGAGAAGCAGAGAGGCTGGGAAGGTGGGAGGCGCCAAGGCAGACTGCCCTCTTGGGAGTGGGGGGTGGGTATAGGGCTCGAGGCTAACTGAGAGGGAGGGGGAGGGCTGGAGGCAGTGAGGAGGCTGTGCCTGCTCTGGGCCTCCCTCCCAGGTCACCCCCCTGAGGCTGAGTTTACAGTTACATAACAGCCTCACTCAGGAGCAAGGAGCATCTTTATGTCCTCCTGGCTCCCCAGTCTCCTGCCACCTCTCTGAGACAGACAGTTATGTAACCCCTACCAGGTCCCTCCTTCTTGGCCCTGGTGCCCAGGCTCTCTGCCTCCTGCACCATAAGTGAGTGTGTGTACCCTCACAGATGGGCTTCACCTCCCGAGCTCGGCTCTCAAGGAGGGAAGGCCTCCTGTCTCTTGGGGCCCTGAGACCGAGGCCTGGGTCCAGGGGTGGCCAAACCTGCCTACTGTTCCTATGCCCCACCTCAACTCACCAGGGCAGGGAGGCAGGGCCAGGCTGCAGATAGGCCTCGGCAGGCCCCAATGGCGGGATCGTGGGCAGCCTAAAGAGGCCCAGACCCCAGACTCTAGGTCCCACTGCGGCGCCTCCCAGGCCCCCAGGGCAGGCCACCCTCGTGATCCCAATGAGGTCATTACTGGCACAGGGTACCTGTCAGGTGCCAACACCCTGTCACCAGGCAGCCAGCCTGGGATCCAGAGGAGGGCAGGTATGGGTCTGTGGACCGTGAGTCTGCCCATGACCTTGTGTGGGGCTCTGTGCATGTTCACACACATCCAGGTGTGTGCTCCTGGCCCATGTCTGTCCGGGGCTGTTTCTGTGCCTCTGGGGTCTATAGCTCCGTGTCTGACTCTGAGTGTCTTTGTGTGTCAGAAGCCTGTGTCTGTGTAAGCCTAGACATGCCTGGAGGTGTCTGCCTGCTGTGTCTCTGTGTGATGGTTTGTGTGTGCTTGTATCTATGAGTGTGAGTGTCTATGGTATGCCCAGTCATGTCTCTGTGTGTGTGTCTGTGAGTTGTGTGTATCTCTGTGCCTGTGTTTGTGTCTGGTCTTTCCATGTCCAAGTAAGCATACATGTCTGTATGTTTGCACATGTGTCTGTGGTTCTGTGTGCCTGGGAGTGCTTGTCAGTGTGTGTCTCTGCACACACACGTATATAAAATGACACAGCAGAGGCCCCCACCCTGCCTCGCCATCCCCCACCCCAGGCTCTAGCTTGGGCTTTCTTTCCTGTTGAGGTGGCAGCCCCTAGTAGGCACACACAGCCAGCCTGGGCTCTGTGTCTCTGTGGGCCTGGTGACACGGGGGGTGGGACCTGTGGGGCCTGGGGTAGGCACACAGAAAATACTCCCAGGGCCCAGCCCAAGACAACAGACCCTCCAGATGACTAGCATTTTCTCGGCTGTCACCCCCTCCTCGGCTTCCTAACCCTGCTGCCTCCTGCAGGAAGCTTCCCTGACCATGTGGCCCTCCTGGCCTCTCTCCCCTGGCTCCCCTGCCCTGCTCGCTGGCTTGCACCCCAGCACCAGTTCTCAGCCCAGCCCTAGTGGTGCTGAGATTCCTTGAGGACAAATGTGGCCTCCCCGAGGGCAGGGCCCCGTCTCTCTCTTCTCTGTGCCATCGCCGGTGAAGCGGAGCTCAGGGCCAGACATCCAACCCCAAATTTACTCCCCGAACTGTGCTGCAGTTAGAGATCCAGAGAGCTCAAAGTCTGGCGAGGACCCTGGCACAACAGCCGGCCTACAAAATAGGGTGTGCCCAGCGCTGTCAGAGAGGGGTAAACAGAGTCCAGCAGAGCAAAATTCCCAGAGAAACAGCGTCAAGCCCAGCCTCCAGCATGGAGGAGTAAAAGCTGGAGAGGGAGCATGTGAACAGGCTGCACCACTCGCCAGCAGTGTGTCCCTGGGCTCGTTACCTAATTGCTCTGTGCCTCAGTTACCCATCTATAAAATGGGAGGGTTAAAGAAGTTATTTATTTAAAGAGAGTAGAACAGAGCCTGCCACATACAACGGTTACGTAAGTGTTTGCTGATATTATTAACAGGGTCTTGAACCGCTAGCAGGATTTGACTGGCCTGAAGGGCCCCGACGTGGCCTCTAGAGAGGCTGGCACGGGAATGGAGGAGGGACTGGGAGCCAGAGTGAGCCACAGAAGCCTCAGGACAGGTGGGGCGGAAGTGTTGGGGTCCCTGAGGAAGGGAGGCTGTGCTCTCTGACCAGGCCCCAGGGATCCAGGTGTTCTCAGCCTTCAGCTGCGGGTGCCACCTGGCTGCTGCAGCCCCAAAAGATACACCTCCCCGCTGTGGGCCCACTCAAGTGCTAGAGTCCACAGGCTCTTTCCTAAGTGGGGACATCCTTTCACCTCTTCTTCCCAGGCCCCCTTCTTGGGAACTCATGAACCTTCGGACCTGGGCTGGGCTGGGCTTGGCCCAGATGCCGTTGACTTTGGCTCAGGGGTTGGGTTTCCTGAGCAAATCTATGGGACTGGCAGGGTTGCAAAGAGACAATTAAACTTCCCTCAGGGAAGGGGATCCAGAAGAGTCCTAGTCACTCTGGGACCTCTGAACAGGCAAAACCATGGCATTTGCATTTGCCTATTAAAGCAGACCCCTAGGAACCCCACTGTGCCCCCTTCACCAGCCGGACCCTCAAGACTAGTAGGTACACAGCGGAGAACACAGCCTGCAATGCAGGGTTTTCTCTGAACCGGCCCCCTCCAACCGCCATCCCGTCACAATTCACAATTCGACTGAGTTGGGGTCTCTGGGTTGCTTTGTGAGTTTTGTGAAGACTCCTCAAGAACTAGATAAACCCCAATATACCCATCACCCCATCATACCCAACACTTCCTTTTTATAACAAACATTTCCTAATGCCTCCTTTACCATGATAAAATGAAATTCAGGATACACGCATGCATTTTTTTAAAATGCTGTTCTAGTTGTAAAAGAAAAAGAAAGCAATTTATAATAAAATACTCTGTACATATTCAGGCACAATTACACTCAAAGATAAGAAGACATAGTCTGAAGGTTGTACCTATAAATATAAATCCTGGGAAGGTGAGAGCTATAAATGTGGATTGATATACACCATGGTTGCATCACTGACTCAGGTGTCACGGGCAGCATTACTGTAGGTTACGTGATTTTCCAAAACATTAAACAACTCTTAGTAAAGTTCAGAGCACAAACAAGCCCAGCCTCCTCTCCTTGTACTCAGTAGTTGCATTCCTGGGAAATGCATGTATGTTAAACCTGTGCAATAAGGACCTTGTGTTTATATGTAAAGTGGAGTAAGAGTCTACGCTCTGATCATTACAAAAGGTTTTCACCTACACGAATGCCCAGCGGCTCATTCGAAAGCCTTGCAGTTTATCATCATGCGGGAACCTGCAGCCAGTCTGCCTGGCATCCCCGTACCTGCCCATCAAATGCAGGGTGAGGTCCCCAATCTCTGCAGCAGACCAAACCCCCACCACTGCTTGACACACCCCCAGGGGGCGCTCTGTCCCTCACTGAGGACCATGGAGCTGCAGTCATGCCTTCTTCTCCCCCGTCTCTGTCAGGACGGGCCCTGGACAGCCTGGGCAGGGCAGTGCCCCCCACCCCCAGACTAAAAGCTCCTAGAGGTGGGAGCCTGGAGGAGGAGAAAGAGAGTGGGTGCCTGTGGCTGAAGCCCCAAGACTGGAGGCACCTGGTGGCTGTGCTGACCCATGTGTCCTCTGCCTTTACCGCACAGGCTGCAGCAAGATGTGGGACAACCTCACCTGCTGGCCGGCCACCCCTCGGGGCCAGGTGGTCGTCTTGGCCTGCCCTGTCATCTTTAAGATCTTCTCCCCCATTCAAGGTAAGAGCCCTAAGTTGAAGCAAGGGAGCTGGGTGGCCCAAGTGGGGCCAGCTGGAGTGGGGACCTGCCTCTCAAGAAAGTGAGAAAGCAAAGGAAAGTGGTCAGAGGGGCTGGAGCCATCAAGGAGGCTTCCTGAAAGAGGATGCGCTGGCACGAGGTCTTTGAAGGACTCATGGGATTTAATCAGCTCTTCACCTAGAGATAAGCATGTGGGAAGGGCTCACTAAATATTTGCTCAGCAATTGATAACTGATTGACTGACAGACACTTGATTGAATTATGGCTCCTGTGTTCCCATTGTCTTGGGCCGATCGTGATTGAGTCTTTCGTTACCTGGAGCTGATGGCCTTTCCGGTTCCGTGAAACCACTGCATGGCTTTGCTTATGTAAACACCTTGTCATGTTCTGCCTAAATGAACTTTCATATAGAGGGCAGAAGAGAAAGGGGGGAGCCTCTTGAGGAAGTGGGCTTTTCTGCTACTGAGTGATTAAAGAGTCTTGCAGCTTAATCTATTCAGCCATTCTTTCATTCCCTGAATGTTCATTACACTCCTACTAGTACGACAGGCACTGGGCCACATAAACCTGGGGTCGGGCGGGGGGATAAAACAGCCACGCTGTCTGCCAGCTCAGAGCTAACGTTCTAGTTGGAGAGACATTTAGCAAGAAAACAAACACAGGTATCATAAATGGTAAGCAGTGCTGGGAGGGAGTGGGGGGGGGGTGCAACATAAGGCAGGTGTTCAGGGACGGCCTCTCTGAGGAGGTGATACTTCAGCTGCTGTCTGAAGACCTGGGGTGGGAAAGAGCCACCACGCAAAGATCCTGGGTGGGGGGATCATTGAGAGAGAGAATCCACTCCCCCCGCCCCCCCGGGATGAGACCTAAGGAAACTCAATGGAGGCCAGCTGTGTCTGGAGCAGAGCGCTCAGGGAAGGGAGGGACAGGTGGGCGGGGGCCAGACTGTGCAGGCCTTGAGGACTGACTGAGGACTCCGGCTTTTTCCCAAGTTCACTGAGAAGCCCCTGGGGGTTTTAAGCAGGGACCTGACATAGTCCAATTAAGGTTTTTCACTGATAACTGGTTTCTGTGAGAAGAAAGTATTCTAGGAATGCAAATGGGAAGACCCAACTACAAGGCAGGTGAGAGATGATGGTGATTTGAACTTGGGAGAAAGCATGGCAGAGGAGAGAAGTGGGAGACTGGCCTATGGAGGTGGTGGGGGGTGCAAGGGGGAGGGAGGAATCACACGTGCCCCACCTCAGGTCTAGGTTTGATGAGCTGGGGGGAAGAGAAAGCTGGATGTGGTGGGAAGAACCTAGGGAGCAGCAGGTCTGGGGTGGGGAGGACTAAGGGAGGAACAGGTCTGGGGTGGGGAAGTTTGAGGGAGGAGCAGATCTGGGGTGGGGAGGGTTGATGAGGAGCAGGCTGGGGTGGGGAGGATTGAGGAAGGAGCAGGGCTGGGGTGGGGAGGATTGCTAAGGAGCAAGCTGGGGTGGGGAGGATTGATGAGGAGCAGAGCTGGGGTGGGGAGAACTGAGGGAGGAGCAGGCTGGGGTGGGGAGGATTGATGAGGAGCAGGGCTGGGGTGGGGACAACTGAGGGAGGAGCAGAGCTGGGGTGGGGAGGATGGAAGGAGGAGCAGGTCTGGGGTGGGGAGGATGGAGGGAGGAGCAGGCTGGGGTGGGGAGGATGGAGGGAGGAGCAGGTCTGGGGTGAGGAGAATTGAGGGAGGAGCAGGTCTGGGGTGGGGAGGATAGAGGGAGAAGCAGGTCTGGGGTGGGGAGGACGGAGGGAGCAGCAGAAGCTAGATAAGGATTCAGAGGGTGAGTCTTTCTAGACTCTTGGGTATCTCTCACTCCAGGTGGCCTTTTCTTCCCTGGACCTCAGTTTCCCTGTTTGTAAAGTGGGCACAGGTAGTAGACCAAATGGTTTCTTTGGGATAGGCCAGTTTTGCCCCCAGTGCTCGGTGTTGCGACCTCAGCAGTGAAGGAGAGACCCTGATGCCCTCCCCGAGGAATCTGGGAGCAGTCACCAGGGTGCCATATTCCAGGCCGGCACCCATCTAGCCCAGCCCTCCTCTAGGGGAACCCAGCACCTGAGCGGGCAGGAGATGAGTTCCTCTGGCAGGTCTCCTAGTGTATCCCGTCAGCAGAGCCTGGCAACTAGCCTTCTCTTGGATCCCTGGAAGCTCCTGCTAATTGTGTTCCTCCCTGACACTCTGCTAATTGCATTCCTCCTTGACGGCTCATCCTTCTGGCCCTGCTGGAATTGTCGAGGCAGCTCCTTCACTTGAGAACCTGGACTCCAGCCCACTGTCTGGCTAACCCTGAGGCTGCCAGCCTCAATGGGCCCACACAATGCCTTCGTACAGATGAGAAAAAGGCAGCCCTTCCTCAGGCGGAGTCAACCTCTCACCAGAACCCACCCAGTGGCCGAATGAATATGAAGTAAATTTTTGCCCCCGCTGTCCATCAGCCAGCTGCCCTTGTGCAGTGAACAACCTGCACAGCTATACTCGACAGCCCTAGTTTCTGAAAATGATGGAGAGAAATAGGAGAGTGGGTTAGGGGCTGAAAAAGTAAGGGAAAGAGGATGTGTTTTCCTGGGCAACTAGATGAAGAAAGTGTGAGCAACTGACCTTAAATTTCAAAGAGGGACGTTTGCAAGTAAAGGAAGTGCAGGGTAGGGATGATGCCAACCCCAACTCCTTGAGTAACAGAACTGGGGAAAGGAGTGTCCTTCCTGGAAGGGCTGGAAGGGACCTACAGGGAAAGCTGAAGAAACTTTGTAGAAGATAAAGATGGTACAGAGTAAGAAGTCATCTACCCAGACTAGGTAAAAGCCCAGGGGAAGGGGGTTAGCCAGGGAAAGGATTGCTTATCAAAGTGCCAAAGCGTTTGTGGGGCCCAGTCCTTTAATTCGTGGTCTGTGTGTGTTTCATCTGTGGTCTTTTTACCTTCAAATATATGAAGAGACTTTTTTTAGAATAAAAAATAGGGTAGCTATTTTGGTTGAGAAAACTCAACATACAGTCTACGTTAACTGTGTCTGTGGGGTCTATGGGACACCTTCCCCCCCACCCCCACCTCCCCCACCCCCCCACCTGCATCATGAAGCCATAAATAAGAAAGTCTTGATGCCACCCTAAGACATTGACCCTGGCTGGCTGGGACGGGGCGCCATTGACGGGATTTCAGCAGGAGGGCGCCATGGGTAGGTCTAGGTTTTAGAACAATCCTTCCAGCTATCTCAGGGTGGGGAGCAGGTTGGAGCGGGCAGGAAAGCAGGAAGACCCATCAGGAGGTTCCTCCCTAATTCAGGGGAGATGAGATGGTGGTGGTGTTGAGGAAAGAGAGGCTGGGACAGGACTGGCGACTGATGGGGGAGAGGAGAGAGGAGAGTGGGGAGAAAATGATACCCCGATTTCTACCTCCAGTCTCTGAGTGGTGCTTTTCACACAGAGAAGCCAGGGAGGAGTGGTGGGGTGGGGAGGCCATGACTTCTTTTTGAGACATGGTGAGCGAGAAGAGACTGAGAGAATGGGGCAGTCCTCCCAGCACGGGGTTAAAGTGCCTTGCCCCTCCCTCCCACCCTCCATGTCCCCCTCTACACACACAAGGTCTGCCAGTTCCCAGGCCCAGACTGGGGAGAGGCTCTTGGCTGCTTCTTGGGGTCCCATGGTGACTGCCTTTGAGATCTACTCAAGAGTAGTTCCCTTCAGGGCAGCCAGGGCTCCAGGGGACAGGGTGCCCCTTCAGCCACTGCTGGGAGCCCAGAAAGGTCTGGAGTCAGGCTGACCTAGGTCTGCATCCCAGGCCTGCTGCTTCCTTGTTGTGTGACCACGGATGAGTCACTCAACCTCTCTCAGTCTTGGCATCCTCGTCTTTTAGTGGGACTAATGATAACTCCTGATCACTAGTCTGAACACATTAATGTTTGCTCCCAACAAACACAGCATGTGAAGCTGCTGTGTAGACGCTGATGGGACACTCAGGTTCACTAGCTTAATTCATGATGATACCAGGTGCCCACTATGTCCTGGGCATGACCTCATGGAGCCCTAGTCTCTCTGGCGAGTGGGGAGCCCAAAGCCTGAGGTGTTAGTGTCCCAGCTTCAAGGCTGGCTGATTCGGCCTTGGCCCTTTTCCAACTTGCCCCAGCCTAGTGGGGCAGTCCCCACAAGAATCAGATCCTGGGAGGGGACATGGCCTCAGGGCCCACAGTGAGCTCCTTAGATCTGGGACTGAGGCGGGCCTGCAGTTTGATAAGGGGCTAGTTGAAGCCTCCAGGCCGGCCAACCCCAGCCGCAATGAGGGAAAGCTGAGGGGCTGAGTAGGGGCAGCGTGAAGACTTTTCTCTTCTCGTGTGCTGGGAGCCTCTTGCAGCAGTGTGGTTGGTAGGCCTGTGCAGGAAAGGGCTGCCAGGGCAGGAAAGTGGCCCAGCCCAGTACCCATTCCTAGCAAAGTCCCTCCTGCCCTCCTCCGGGACCTCACAGTACAAAGAGCCCCAGCTGCTCCTTCCTGGCTGTCCCCCCAACCTCTAGCTGTCCCTCAGTTCCTCATCCGTAAAATAGAGAGGTAAGAACCTCTTTCAAAGGGTGGCCAGAAGGATTTACAGAAATAGTGACTATGGGATCACTTGGTATATTCTGAGCACACAGCAGAGTTTGGAAATATTAAATGAACATGCACAGTGACCCTCCGCGAGCTCACAGGACAGCTTGACTCCTCCTACAGCTCTGTACCTGGATGCCCGAAACAAGTCACCTCAGTGCAGGTGAGGGCAAGGTTGCCTGGGAAGACTCTGGGGACCACACCTGCTCTACCCCGTCCTCTCTGTCTGGCCTTGGGCAAGGGAACCAACCTCTTGGAGCCTCACTTAGCTGTGAAATGGGATTACCTTCCTCATTGGATGGTTGAGGGGATTCAATAAGATACCGGCCTGAAGTGCTCTGTACAGTACTGACACGTGAAAAGTTCTCCAAACTTGTTGTGACGAAGCTGATGATGGTGATGGTGGTGATGGTGCCAGTAAGAAAGGAGCTAGGGGCAAGGATGTTGGGACCCATCTTCTTTCTTGTCTCTTCCTCACTCCTCACCATATCTCTTTCTCTGCTTCTCTCTCCCTCCCCCTCCTTCTTCCTCCATCCCCTTACCTCCTCCTCTTACCTCTTCTCCTCTCTGCCTCCTCCTCTCTCCCTCTCCTTTCCTGCCTGCTCTTCCCCTCCTCTTTCCTCCTCCTCCCTTCCTCCCACCTCAGCAAGCCTGGCCGGCCAGCTTTCTCCTGGACTCAGGGCCTCTTGACTGAGTCCTGTGATCGGGGAATGCGGATCTTCTCTGGCACACCCATTTTCTATTAAACCTCCCTCCCTCTCAGGGAAGAGGACACCTCCCCAGGGCTGGAGAGTGGGGATCCTTGGGGGTACCCCTCCCCTCACATGGCCCCATATTGGTCCTGTCCCTTTGCTGCAGCTTTGGGCCTCCAAGAACAGGGGAGAGTGACGTGCCCGGGAGCCCCAGCCTCAATGTGGCTCAGCCCCAAGATCCTGCCATGCTGTGCTGCCTGATTCCGCTTGCACATGCCTTTGCCCGGGCAGATTCCCCTGCCAGGAACTCCCTGCTTCTCCATTATGAGGATTTCAGATCTGTGCCCTTACTGGGTGTCCTCCAACACCCACCCACCTCATGCCTCACCTTTGGTCCCTCTCCAACAGCATATCTGAGCCCCACCGGGTGTGGAAGGAAACCCAGGCCCATAGGCCCAGGCAGGCTGACCGAGGAGGACTGGGTAGGCCTGGGCCCCTCACCTCAGCCAGAGGGCTGCTGTCTGTACCCACAGGACAAAGAAACCATCTGCCACACCAGCTCCTGTGGCCCAGTGACAAGGGTCAGCGTTTAGCTCATGGCAAGGGTCAGGGATCATTCTATGCCAACGATCCAGGCAGTCTGTGACGAGAATCCATTTCTGTTGCACCTGGGTCCAGGTTCAGATGTGACAAGGGGCAGGACTGAGCCCAGAAATGTCTGCTCTGACTGTCATCTGTGACAGAGGGTCCCCTGGCAGCCCTGGAGGGGCTGCTCCCTGCCCCAGGTTCCCCTGGGATGCCCTGGGTCTCTAGGTCAGGGCAGCTGGACCCTGACGCAGCAGGGGTTGGTGGGCGTAGGTCTGAGACCATGCCTACTCCACGGATGTGCCCTGCCCCCAGCCTCAAACTCTCTCCCCTCTGCCCTTGCCCTCTGCCCAGGCCGCAACGTGAGCCGCAGCTGCACCGACGAGGGCTGGACCCCCCTGGAGCCTGGCCCCTACTCCCTTGCCTGTGGCTTGGATGACAAGGCATCGGGTTTGGACGAGGTGGGCCTTAGTGCAACCCCCCGCCCCCCTTAGCCTGCTAGGCTCCTTCCGCTCTCTCCCACCCAGGGGTGAGGTTGCCGTCTGCGTGGGAGTTAGGACTCCCGGGCTCTGCCCTCCTCGTGCCTCCTCCGTCTCCAGGCCTGCATTTCTGGGGGCTCATCCCCTGGCTCCCCCGACAGGATACAGGAGGGAGCTTTCATGAGGAGGCTCACAGCAGCAAAAGCTGAAGCAGCACCCCCAGGCCAGGCCACCCCACTGCCAGGGGGGAGCCTTGCTCCAGCCCTGGAGATGGCAAGGCTGGCAGATACCATCCTCCCTGTCATGTGCAGAGGGGAAACTGAGGTGCCGATCTCGGAAGGAACCAGCCGCAGATACCCAACAGCCAGTCAGAGATAGGGACAGGGGCAGGTCCTCAGCCCCAGGACAGGGATCTGCCCCAAAGCAGGTGAAGCATAGGTGATCACTGTAAGGATGTGGGGCCAGAAGCCAGGTAGGGATACTGATGGGGAGGCTGGAGTGTAATTGGAGTCCTCAGCTGGAGCCCCTCGCTGCTTTGGTGTGCGAATGCACGTGTGTCTGTCTGTCTGTCTGAGACGACTCCTGTCCCACCCCCAGCCACCCCTCTCAGACAGGGCTTTCACTCCTCTCAAGAGAACAGGCATTGCCTCAGAGGCCTTCAGAGCCCACCAGATCCTCAGGCAGAACCTAATCCCCTAAATCCTGCTTCACCACTTGCCTCTCTTCCAGCAGGGCATGGGAGGTAGAGAGGAAGGAGGGGCCTGCCCAGTGACCGTTGCTCTGCGTGTGTGTCCCTGGGGAGGGCATCCGGAGGGGGCCAGCAGGAAGCCCTTGGTTCCAGCTTTGTCCTGCCTCCCCAGAAAGGCCAGATTGCCCTCATCCTGCTGATGAGAGCCCCAAATGGGAAATTACCCCCAGTGTCTTCTTTACCCTTCTCCATTCCTTGTGTGCCTCCCCTAACCACACGGTGAGGGACCCTCCTGTCGGGGTCTGAAGGGCAAGCAGTCTTGGTCCTCTAGGATGCTGAGCCCAGGGTTGGCACAGAAGGGGTGCAGACACATGACTGAAGAATGAACAAATGGACAAATAGAAACTGTGAGGTCTTTGCTCCTTCCCTCACTGTTTCCCTCATGAAGAAGCAGAGAGAGGGGGTTGATTCAACCCCTGCCCCCACCCTGGGAAGCAGTCCTGTCCCGTGTGTGGAAACTGGGGGATCAAGGGGTCTGGGGACCGAAGGGGGCTGCTCAGCTGCTCTTGGGAGCCTTGGGCCTCAGCCTCCTCATCTGCCAAGGCAGGGATGAGAGGCAGGGTGTGTAGGGCATCCCGCCTCTGCCAACACCCCCTAGGTGAGCCCATCTCATCCCCTACCCGGGATCCTCACCCACCTCCCTCTAGCAGCAGCAGACAGTGTTCTACAGTTCTGTGAAGACCGGCTACACCATCGGCTACAGCCTGTCCCTTGCTGCCCTTCTGGTCGCCACAGCCATCTTGAGCCTGTTCAGGTGAGGTCCAGCCCCAGCAACAGGCATCAAAGCAGCCCTGCCAGGTCACTGCCGTGCTGAAGCCCAGCCTGGCCCAGGCATGCTCTGCCCGCTTCCACTGTCATCCCCCAGGCAGCACACAGTCCCTGCCCCAGGCCCCTTGCCAAGCCAGCCTCCCCTAGAGACAGCAGGTTGCTCAGAGTATTCCACCTGTCGCACCCTAGGCCCCCACAGGATGGCCCTGCACCTGGGAATGAGGCACCAGAGGGTGGGGCCTGTGCTCTGGAATGAGGCACCTGGAGGCCAGACTGGGAGCTGAGAGCTGCACACGGGGATGGGATGCCCAGGAGCAGGACCTCCACTTCGGGGCACGGCCTGCACTTGGAGGCCACATGCTCCCCCTGCCCTACCCTTGCTCGGAGCACTGGACAGTGTTGGTTGGGATGGGGGCAGGAGGCCCCTTCCGCCTCCCAGATCTGGCCGCCTGCCTCACACAGGAAACTCCACTGCACGCGGAACTACATCCACATGCACCTCTTCATATCCTTCATCCTGAGGGCTGCCGCGGTCTTCATCAAAGACTTGGCCCTCTTCCACAGCGGGGAGTCGGATCACTGCTCTGAGGGCTCGGTGAGGACCCCGCCCAGGCCCACCTCCCTCTGTCTCTCCTTCCTCTTCTCCTACCTGAGTCTCCTTCTCCCTCCTCTCTCCTCACTTTCTCGTTTCCCCTTCCCTCTCTCTGTCTCCCTGTCTCTCTCTCCTTTTTTCTCTGTCTCTCTCCAAGGATGGCCAAACCCCATCGACCCCACTTGGCAGCTGCTTGAATCCCACCCCCTCCCAGCAACAGGAGGTGGTGCTCAACCACCTAGGAGTTCACAGACCCTGCTCCTGCCAATGAGAAATGCCTGTCCTTGCGGAAATGGTTTACTTCATGGCCAAAGCCCACAGCCCCATCCTACCTTTCTTGCTAACTTCCCATGTGACCTTTGGGAACTCCCTGCCTCACTTTCTCCATCTGTGCAAGGACTTCCAGGCTTCCTTCCAACTCTGCCCTCTGCCATCTGCATACCTAGGCTTGGCTCACCTTGTCACCCTTCCTACTTTCCCCCCTTGCCATCTGGAGCCAGTCCAAAGGCATACAGCCCTCCCCTTCTGTTCTTCCCCTGCCTTCAGTCAGTTCTGGGCCACCTTAGGGAAGAGAGGTTAAGAGAGCGTTGAAAGAATTCATCATTCAGCACTAAGGGGTCCATCTCCAGGTGATTCTGAGCTCAGGGCCCCCTCCTTGAGTGCCCCCGAGCTAGGACAGAGAGCACGAGACCAGCCCTGGCTCCCAGCCATTCCTCGCGGTTAGTGACTCATTGCCTCATGAGTGACCACGGAAGCAGTGCATTATTTCAGGGGTCATCAGTACCTTCTCCCCAGAGAGTGAACCTAGAATGGTGGAATCTCAGGCATCTCAACAAGAGGGAGAGAAAACCCAGAGGATCCCCCCTGACTGTTCCCAGAGCTCCTCAGAGGGTCCCGCCCAGGAGCTGGGGCTGAGTCAGACCTGCGCAGTGTGAGCCGCAGAGCTTGGGAGCAGCCTGCAGCCTCCAGCGCGCTTGTTACAGATAATTGTGGAGACTGGCTTCCCCACTCATTAGCAGCTCTGTGAAGCTTTTCTAAGGCAAAGAGAAGCACAGATAATTGTCCTGTTACAGAGCTGAGTTACCCCTGCTGTACAGCAAAGGAGGATGGGGGAAACAGGCATGCCTACAGCTAGGGGGACTGAAGTGGGACCTGAGGAAGGACTTGCCAGCCACAGGGAGAGGAGGATAGGCGCTGCTCTCTGAGGATGTCTCGAAGTCAAGGGCACAGGAAGGAAGGGTGGGAACCTGTGTTCTGGGTACAGGGAGGAGGGGAAGCTGGAAGGCTTCCTGGAGGAGGGTGACTTTAAGCTCTGGGTCACAGGTATCTGGGTTTGATCTGAAATGGGAGAGGATGGAGGGCCCAGACAACCTAATGATGCCAAGTGGGCCGCCCAGAACCCCTGATTGCCCTACTCAGGGGTCTCCCTGACTCCTCCATTGTCCTTACCTGCCTGGTGAACCCATTCTTCTGCTAGTTTCTCTGGCTCCCAGGAAGAATGGCCATCTCTCTCCTCTCCTTTTTTCCCTCATTTGTGTTTCTCCTTCCTCTTCCCTCTTATCAGTGCCTGTCTCTCTTCAACACTTCCATCTGGGCCACACTCTACAGTCCACAGCCCACACCCCGACACATTCAAGTGACTCTTGCAAACAAGCAAGAATTCTCCCTCGTATGTCTTCCAGCTGCCTTCAATCCTAACTGGAATAAGACGAATGGGGAGATGGGGTTAAGTGGATGGGTAGGTAGATGGATGGCTGAGTAGGTGGAGGGATAGATGGATAAAATAAGAAAAATTGGATAGATGATGAGTAGAGGAGTGAGTGGGTAGATAGGTAGAAGGATGGGTGAGCAGATTGATGGACAGATGGATAGAGGAATGGATGGATAGATGGCTAGGTGTGTGGATTGGTGGTAGATGTTAGAAGGTAAGATGAATGGAGAGATAGGTGAGTGTGTGGATGGATTGATAGATGGGAAGACGAATAGATGAAGGATGGTAGATGGATAGATGGGTGAGTTGGTAGTGGATGTCTAAGGAGTGGGTGGGTAAATAAATGAATAAATGGATAGGTAGGTAGGTGGATGATCAGATGGGTAGGTGTGTGGATAAATATATAGATAGGAAGATGAATAGATGATAAATTGATGGATGGATAATTAAAATCGCAAGCTTATTCCAAAGCATCAGATGATCTAAAATCAGGGAAAATGGGAAAACGACTGAGTACATTTTTAAGGTGATAATGCAAAAATAACAGAGATTAAGTTGGCTGCACCACAACCCTGTTTGTCACCCCAGACAGAGATGTGGGCAGGCAGGGACCCCTGCTAGCCCCAGTGAGCCCCCTCTCTGTTCCTCCTCCTGCAGGTGGGTTGTAAGGCAGCTGTGGTCTTGTTCCAGTACTGTGTCATGGCCAACTTCTTCTGGCTGCTGGTGGAGGGCCTCTACCTGCACACCCTGCTGGCCGTCTCCTTCTTCTCCGAGCGGAAATACTTCTGGGGGTACATACTCATCGGCTGGGGTATGGTACCAGGGAGGGCTACCAGGCTGGGGACAGGGGGGACAAGGCCTGGGGAGCTCGCTAGGGGGCGGGTGCCAGCCCAGCCTGCAGTCTTAGGTCTTGCTGGGCTGCAGGTCCTGCCTGCAAGGCTCTCAGCCAAGGGTTGATAAAACTTGCCCCAATGTCTGACCCCAGGGCAGGTGCCCTCAGGCTGCAGCTGTACCTAGGGCTGATCTGTGGGACAGACAGTTTCTACCAACATCCTTCCATTTGCCCTTCAGCCCTTGAAACACATAGGGCCACTGCTAATCTATGAATTACCTCTACCAAAATTAGAAAAAGACTCTCCCTTTAGGTGGACACAGCCTCTCAGGCATACAGTTTCACCCCCTCAGTGGAGCATCTTTGCACAATGAACAACCTATGCAACCATAGGTGGCAGCTGGAAACCCACCCTTTTCTCTCTCCCTCCCTCTCTCTGGCTCTTTCTCCTCAATCTCTCCCCCATGCCCTCTATCCCTGCCTCTCCTGCCGTCTCCTCTCTTTTTCTCTCCTTTGGCCGTAACAGGGGTGCCCAGCACATTCATCATGGTGTGGACCATCATCAGGATCCATTTTGAGGATTATGGGTGAGCTATCACCCCACTCCCTCCTCCTGGCTGCCGTCACTGGGGGCAGATCCCCTGGGTGGAATGAGGGGGACATGGGAGCAACAGACTCTGGGCCTGTGATCTCTAAAGGGTTAGAGGGCAGAGCCGGGAACAACTGGGAGGACCACTGACTCCCTCTGGCTGAGGACAACCTCTCTCATTCTCCCCCACCATACCCTGCCCAGATGCTGGGACACCATCAACTCCTCATTGTGGTGGATCATAAAGGCCCCCATCCTCACCTCCATCTTGGTAAGGCCTCCTCCCACCACTCAGAGATGGGGAAACTGAGGCCCACATAGGGTAGACAATTTACCTCAGGTCCCACAGGAAATTCGCGTCTAGCTCAGAACTGAAAGCTAGGCTTCCCAATGCCCAACGCAGGATCATCCCCCTCCCTTCTCCCACCAGTTCTTCCTCTAGAGTAGAGAAAATGGATTGGGAGGCCCAATCCTCAGGGATGTGAAGTAGAGTTCCCAGGTGACCTGTCCAAAGGGGAAGAGCTAGGGGAGAGGTAAGATGGAAGGGCAGCAGGGCCCCGGGGAAGAAGGCAGGCCATCAGCCCAGGGGGCTGGACACCCTGCCTCCCCTCTCTGACCACCTGACCTTGGCCCCCACCCTCCAGGTGAACTTCATCCTATTTATACGCATCATCCGAATCCTGGTTCAGAAACTGCGGCCCCCAGATGTCGGGAAGAGTGACAGCAGCCCATATTCGTGAGTGTGGGTCCAGTACCCTGGCCCTCCCAGTATCCCCATCCGTAGTCCTCAAACCATCCCATATCCTCTTGAAGTCCCCCTCCAGAGTCACCAAAAAGCCACCTTGCTCTTGCCCACCTCCACCCCCATGGCCAGGCTCAGCCCACGAGTGTCCCCTGCCCCAGCCCCACCTGCACCAGGCTCGTGAGCCCCATGTCTGCTTCTCCTGCAGTCACTCACCTAGCAGGAGATCTGACCCATGTGTGTATCTGCTGCCAAGGCAGGTTGCTCGAGAAGACAGTAGATAACCTGTGTCTTGTTCACACCATGTGCCTGGCACAGGAACGGGGCACGATAAATGCACAGTAGATGAATGCCCTGGGGGATCCCCCAGTCTACCAACAAGACAGCTATATCCAGGACTTGGTACTCCCCAATAATAATAATAACATCTGCAGTTTACATGCCAGGCATATGCTAAGGGGTTTCCATGCATCATCTCATTTCATCCACACAGTCCCCCCAAAATTGTCCCCATTTTACAGGTGAGGAAACTGACACGCACCCCTCCTCCTCCCAAAGGGGTTTGGGAGCACATCGCCATGGCAGGGGGAGGGCACAGCATCCATGGGACAGTGGTCGTGCTCCTTGTTTGGAAAGGTGTGAGCGCTGCTCCCTGTGCTCCGGAGGACAGGAGAAACAGGCAGGGTTTCATGAGACAGCAAGGCTTGAAGACAGAACTAAAGAGACATGAAAAGGGTGGCTGTGGGAAGGTGAGTAGGGGTCTGCATGCCCACAGATGGGGACAGGAGAGTGATGATCAGTGCTGCACAGACAAGACAAACGTGGGGCTCCCACAAGGGCCTTCCAGTCCTGGGATTCTAGAATGTTCTTCTTGACCTAGCTTCTCTCTGGGGAGTCTTTGCTGTGGTTCTAAGATTCCTGGCTAGAATGTCACGAGCTGCTGGATTTAGGATTCTATTCTGGAATCCTGTGATTCTCTCTGATGAAACTAAGACTCACGTTCCTGGTATGACAGCATTCTCTCCTGCTGGGTGTGTAGGCGGAGCTTCCCTTCCAGTTTGAGATGGGAAGGCTCTGCGGGGCTCTGCGGTCTGTCAAGGGGCAGCACATCAGGCCTGTGTGCTCTCATCTTCCACTTTGCCTGTGGGGCCTTGTTTCCCCCAATGTACAACTACTCAAAAGGGCTTGAATCTGAGGCAAAGAGAGCTGGTCATCGCCAGGTCCACGTAAGTGAGATGGAAACGGAACAGCTGTCAGCAGGCAGAAGTGGGGGCGGGGAGTAGGAGATGGAACGTCCTGCGGAGGGGCTGTCAGCTCCCACTCTCCACCTCCCCATAAGCCTTCAATTTAAAGAAAGCCTCCATCTGTCAGCCTCGGGCGAGTGGGATAGGTTTGCAGCCAAGGAGAGGTGGGCAGCGCTCAGGATTTTGGCATGGCTGGGAACCGGGTCCAGGAAGGAGTAGGAGGGGCAAGGCCAGCTTCTCTGACCCCAATTTGCTGTGGGACTTTAGGCCCAAAGCTAGGCTTCCCTGGGCTGACTGCCAAGGCAGGAGAGATAGAGGCAGAGACCCCCCGACCCCACCCCTCAGACCTCTCCCAGCCAGGGAAGCATGGGCTCACACACCTGGACCAGCTATAAGGTCAGGTGGCTGGGAGGCCTGAACCAGGATAAGCCCTGCTGCATGGGAGAGGGGCGAGTCCTTTAGAGCGAATGTGGACCCTGCCAAGCACACAAGGCTGGTGGAGAAGGAACTGGTCCTTCAGGGTATGCTGGGAGTGTGTGTATTGCTGTGGAGAGGAAGGGGGAGAGGGATGCAATCCCAGAAAAGGTGATAACTCCTGGAGAAGTGGACACAGCAGATATGCCCAAGACAGCGGGCTGGACTATTAGTAGACCCTGGGTCATCCTTGGTGACCAGGCACAAACTTTTGCACCCACCATCCTCCCAAGTGGCCTTGGGTATATGTGGTCAGCACCCCGATTAGAAAGACTTCCTTCCTAAATGCCATCACTCCCAGTGCAGAATTGGTCTTTCATGGATGTACTGCCCTTTATAGTACCCAAAGCACTTCTGAGTTTACAGTGGGCCCCATTTCTGTAATTTGACCATGTTGAGCTTACCTACATCCCATTGTACAGATCTGGGAAACTGAGACCAGGAGAAGGAAAACCAGGACCTCGAGATCCTGGTTGCTCGAGAACATCTCCCCATTAGCTGCCATAGAGCCTGAAATACCACTATTATGCATCATCCTCGGGGTTCAGCACTGGCCCTCCTTTATACTCTCTCCTCCAGAAGGGTGAGAATACAGGGTTTCTTTCTCCCTCATCCTTCCCTCCATGCTAGGAGGGCCAGGGGGCATGAGGGTATAGGCACTGCAGATATGGGACAGGAGCAGATGTGGACGTAATATTTGTGGGAGCCAACCGTCCATCCTCACACATCCTGGTCGTTGTCCCCATCTTCTGTGCCCCAGCTGCCTCTACGCCAGAGGCACATGTGTGGACACACACACCCACTGCCTCCCCTGTCCCCATCCCCAGGAGGCTGGCCAAGTCCACCCTTCTGCTGATCCCCCTGTTTGGAGTGCACTACATCATGTTCGCCTTCTTCCCCGACAACTTTAAGGCTGAAGTGAAAATGGTCTTTGAGCTCGTCGTGGGGTCTTTCCAGGTATGAACTGTTGACTTAAGGCTATGTTCTCCTCTGGGCTTTAAGGGAATTCAGCCTGGAGCCTTGGTCTCTTGCCATTGGGTTCCAATCTTTTGTAATAAATATTGATTAGGTATCTACTGTGTGCTTAACCATTTGCTTAACCAGGGGAACACCAGGGCCAGGGCCAGGGGTGGGGCAGGGTTGGGGGCTCCCTGGGTCTGTCTGCCTCACCTCTCCTGCCCACTCCCTCCCTAGGGTTTTGTGGTGGCCATCCTCTACTGCTTCCTCAATGGCGAGGTAAGCCCCTCCTAGACCTTGGGGGCCAGGGAACAGAAACACTGATGTGCAGAGCAAGGATGGGTTAAACCTTGCTACTCCAAGTGTGGTCCTCAGACTAGTAAATCTGGTGGCACCTAGGACATTGTTAAAAATGCTGATTTCTGGGCCCACCCCAGACCTGCTGACTTAAAATCTGCATTTCAAGAAAACCCCCCAGGGGATCCTTGTGCACATCAGAGTTTGAGAAGTGGCTATGTTAGTGGCTGTGTGTAGAGTGAGTTGGGATGGGTAGGGGCAGCGAGTGAAGGCTGAGTTACTGTGGAGCCCTGGTTACAGAGACAGAAATCCACTTGGATGAGCTCAAGTGAGCTGGAGGGCAGAGATCAGAAGAACGGGGACACAGCCACCCCCAGGCAGCATCCCTCTCCCTTCCTGGACTGCATTCTCTGATCTCTGCCTCCCACTTCCCCCCACTTCATGGCCTTTATTTGACCCTGGCCCCTACACGGTCCCAAATGTGCACCGCCCAAGGTAGCATCCGGATCTCTCAATTTAGATTCCCAATAGGATATGACTGGCTGGCTCAGCACCCTACATCGAGAGCAGCCTAATCAGCAGTGGAGGAGGCTTCGTGGGGGCGGGCCTGACCACCTCTCCTTCTCCCAGGTGCAGGCGGAGCTGCGGCGGAAGTGGCGGCGCTGGCACCTGCAGGGCGTCTTGGGCTCGGACCCCAAATACCACCACCCGTCAGGAGGCAGCAACGGGGCCACATGCAGCACGCAGGTCTCCATGCTGACCCGCGTCAGCCCGGGCGCGCGCCGCTCCTCCAGCTTCCAGGCCGAAGTCTCCCTGGTGTGACCTCCAGGCGCCAGGGGCCCAGGGCGGCCCCTCCCGCCCGCACCCCCACTCCGGGCGGCACCGGGGGCAGAGGTCTGCCCGGGCGAGGCCAGCCCCAACCCTGGGCTCGGAGGCTGCTCAGACCCCCAGGTCACTGTCCAGACGCCCCTGGAGAACGCTGCCCTTGCGCCTGCCTGGGGAAAGGAGGGTACATAGATCGGGGAGCTGGTTCTCTGCACGTTGGAGCGCTGGGAGCTCCTACCGTGGAGGATGTGGGGTGGAGCTCAGTCATCAGACTCCTCCCCTAAAGGCCTCCTCCGCCAATCAAGGGCAAGACGTCCGCATACTCTCACCTGACTCCGTCCTCTGGTAGCTCTCCTGACCCAGGGGAGGAAGGCAACCGCGCATCCCTAAACAATGCGGGAACAAGGTGTGATCTGAAGGGACAAAGGTCTTGCACCGAAAGGTCACCCGCCACCACCACCTAGACAGTGCCTGAAGTTCCACCATTGCCGTCAAGTTCCTTTGGGTTAAGCATTGCCATTCAGGCATCTCTCCGAAGATGCAGTCTCCGCGCCCCAGTGCCCTCCTCTTAGCTGCCAGCTCTTCAAGGTTGTGATACGGAGCTTTAGTTTGGGAAGCACAGCTATTTTCAAGTGGAATGGCCCCAGGATGGCCAGAACAATTCAAGGAGGCTGCCACTAGCCCTACCTCCCTATGGGCTGTGGGAGCTGCCCTTGGCTACCCACCTGTGTGCCAGCTATTGGAACCAGGCTCAGAGATGTGCACTCATAGGCCCCTTATTCCTCACATCAACCCAGCAAGGTGGGATCTCTTTTTCACAGATCACTCCAAGAGACCAGGTGCCACTCCATGTCACACAGGAGGATTTGAACTCAGATCTGGCTGGTGGGAAAGTGAAAGCACAGACTCTTAACTGCTGCCTTTTATATATTGTAACAAGCTGGATCCTCTTGGTTATTTGTATCACTGCTGATTATTACAGTAGTCCACCCTTATTCACGGTTTCACTTTCAATAGTTTCAGTTATTCTAGGTCAACTGCTGCCCAAAAATATTAAATAGAAAATTCTAGAAATAAACAATTCATAAGTGTTAAATTATATGCTTTTCTGAGTAGTGTGATGAAATCTCACTCCCTCCTGCTCCGTCCTGCCTGGCACGCTATGTCACAATGCCCTACATCATTCACCTCACTTCATCTCATCATGTAGGCATTTTATCATCTCATATCATCATAAGAAGAAGGATGGGTACAGTACAATAAGATATTTTGAGAGAGACCACATTCACATAACTTTTATTACAGTATATTGTTATAATTGTTCTATTTTATTATTAGTTACTGTTGTTAATCTCTTACTGTGCCTAATTTATAAATTAAACTTTATCATAGGTATGTGTGTATAGGAAAAAACATAGTATAGGCTTCAGTACTATCTGTGGTTTCAGGCATCCATTGGGGGTCTTGGGACGTATGCTCCACAGATGAAGAGGGACCACTGTATTACGACCATCCCTGCAACCCCATTCCCACCTGACCCTCCCTGGAGTGTGGCTGAGAAGTCCACTGGCCTGTGTATCATCTGGACAAGAGCCTGGTGGTTGTAGCATCCTGCACCTACCTTGCACCCCTGTGGCCACATGGCTTCCAGCCCATGCCCCAGCCAGAAGATCCCCCAGGACTGCCACCAGGCTCAGGCAACAATGAATGTTGGGTTGGAGTGGCTTGGTTTCCCTGGTGGTTGATGTTTCCGTGTGGCCTAAAATGGGGACCAGCTTCCAACTTGCGGCCGTCTCCCCCCATTTGGGGTGGTTGAAAACATCACTGAAGCCAGATGCCACCACCCCTCTGGCTTTGGATGGGAATTTTACATTTCCATGTGAGGCGCGCACACTTCTAAGGGCCTTCAACTCATATCTCGTTGAGTGGTATCCTCTATCTTCTGAGTGTGATGACGTTATACCAGGTCCTCACTGTGTCCCCATACCCCCTAAATCCAGCAAAGAGGGGACAGTTCTATTCTTGGATCAATACAAAACAGCTGACAGAGCTGCCTGCAGTCCCATAAATGGTTAAGTGTGAGCGTTTCACAGGCCACAGTCATTCCTGTAGACAAGGAGCACATAGGGTATGAGATGACTGTGTTGCCATGGCCCAGGGTTCAGACAGGAGGAGGTGGATAGAGGACAGAATAAATGTCACCAAAACAAGTGAGTGAGCAGATCGAATACAACTCATAGAAAAGTTTAGACGCAGAGGCTGTATGGTGAAGTCGATGAGGTCAGGCAGCAAGAGATGTCTCCAAAGCCGTGGCCTGAGCTGTGCTCCTTGACTTGCACTTCCTACAAACCTGCAAGGAGCTTGTCTTGCTGCAGGAGCAGGAGAGGGATGCCAAGCTGGTAAAAAGAGGCCAGGATGGGCTGGCAAATCAGATCTGCCTGCAAGGCTCCTTCAAAGCCTTGTCCTACTCAGTACTATCCCAGGACCCATCACCAAATGACAGTCCCCAGCCAGCACCCTGCAGAGGCCCAAGTCAGGGGTGGTGATGCCAGAATGAGTGACTGTTAACCTAGGGCAAGGGCAGCCCCAGGCAAATACCCTTTGATCAGTGGTCCAGCATATCCAGGAGTGGCAAACTCTCTCCATGTAGATTCACACTCCATGCCTGCCCTGTGCACATCAGCTGTTGGACAGAGAGGGTGGCGGTGCCCCTAGCTGTGACTTCAGGTACTCCCGGCCTGCCGGAGAGAGCATTCTCAGCACTCTCCCTCCCTACCCCCTGCCCAGGCCAACAGTGGTGACCACCAATGAGGTGTTCGTGGTGGAGAGCCGGGCTGGGGCATTTGGGCACCTTGGACTTGTTTCATTCTTCCCTGAACTCGCGCCTACTTACTACTTCAAGGCATGGAGGATGAGAGATAGGGAACAGGCAATAAGTCCATGCTCCTCTCACACAGCTGGGGCATGTCACTCACTGCTTTGATTTTCCTCCTCACCTTCCCTACTCGATGCCTCCCTGAACTGGTTGCAGAGACCTGGCCCACAAGTAAGGTCCAGAAGACCTCACTAAGGTCCAGAAGACCCAGCCCTAGACTTTTAGTACCAATTTTGATTCAGACTTTCTCAGAGGTCATGAGCAGGTCTCTGTCTCTCTCTGGGCCTCAGTTTCTCCACCTGCACAATAGGGGAGAGTGCTGGATGGCTTAGCTTACCTCCTGGCTAAGGCATGAGTGGCTAACAAGGAGGGGACAGTCCAGAGCCTTCTGCCACCTGCTCTGTCCTCTGGGCTCAGGAGGAGGATAGCAACTGGAGGGGGAGCCCCAAGCAGTCTGGGGGCTGAGGGATACACAGAGAATGGAGGCTGTGCAGAGAACAAGGTCAGGGAACTGAGGGATGAGCCCAGGCTGGTAGAAGAGGGGGCGAGGAGGAGGAGTAACAGAAATGGGAGGAGCCAACAAATCCTAGAAGCAAGGTGTTTGCAGAGGAAAGGCAGCACCCTGCCTTCCAGACCCGGAACCCTATGGGCTGCCTGAGGGTGTGAAGGCCAGGAGGGGCCCCCAGACCAAGCTGGACCCGGCCCATCCACCACAGTGCCTGAAATCCCACCATTAGTGAGTCATGGCTTCAGGGTAAGGAGAGAGCCCTGGAGAGAGGAGCAGAGTTATCAGCCAGGAGGGTGGAAAGTAAATGGAACACAAAGAGACCCAAGACACAGGCAAGAAAAGAGAGGACATAGGTGGGGCCCTGCCCTGAGAGGTGGTAGGAGGTGAAAAGCCCAGTGGTGGGCATTCAGGAATGGGGAGAAGCCGAAACACTGCCTTGGGCCAGCAGAGGCCATGAGCAGACATCTCAGGCTGCCTATGGAGTGGGGGTGGAGTGGGGGTGACCATGAGCAGGATTTCTCCTGCACCCCTCCTCCCTCCAGCTCCCCACATCCCTCTCCTGCCTTGTAGGGCAATTGTCAGGCTATACCAGCTCATCTCTATCGCCACCTGGTGGGTACCTCAAGGACTTCACCAAGGTTGGCCTTAGGGCCCCAAACACCTGGGTGCAGGCCCCTTCCCAGGAGGCCAAGTGACACAGAGGGCAGGCTTCTCTCTTCAGCTCCATTTCAGAGCAAGATACAAAAGGGAGGACATGGTGAGGCCACAGCACTGGTGACCCCAGGGCAGCCTGGGATTAAGACTCAGACCCAGGCTCTTGACCTCTGTGGCACACAGTGATCCCTGCTCCAGACCCAGCTGTGACCCCAGGTAGAGCCAGGACTCTGGTTGGCCAGAGGTTAGGCCCTGGCCCTCAACCGAGCCCTGACCCCAGTCCCTGAGGGCAAAGCCCAGTTCACTCAGCTGGGCACCTCCTGGAAACACAAGGGCAAGGAGCCCCCCACCATCCTGGCACAGAGGACCACCATTGAGTCGATGACAGAGGCCACCACATGGATGATTCCTGCCACTCCAGAGCCCAGGCTGCCCAAGGAGGGCAGCCAGTCTGCCAGCAGAATGGATAGGGAGCAGCTTCCCAGGTGAGGAGACATCAGGGTAGTCTCTGAGGACTAGGTAGGGGTCTCTGGATCCCAAGGGTGCAGGACAGGTGCCAGGGACACCTGAATCCAGGTGAGCAAGTGCCTGGGGCCCTTTGCAGCAGGAACCAGGAAAGGTTTCTTAAATGAGGCTAAGGGGATGAGGGTGGGTTTGGGGCAGGCCATTCTGGCTGCTGAGAAGGGCCCCAGGGGCAGGCCTAGGAAAAGCTGCCAGTCCATCATCCAGGTAAGGGAGGAGGAGGAGAGGGTTTGGGGACATGATGACCTGATTTGGGACATGCCGAATGTAATGTCTGTGGGACATCTGGGGAGAAGCCCCCAGGCTATTGAAAGGGAGATTTAAAGTGACAAGTCCAAGGCCCAGGCAGAGGGTGCCGGCCCGGTGGCACAGTGGTTAAGTGTGCGTGCTCTGCTTTGGCGGCCTGGGGCTCACAGTTTCGGATCCCGGGCGCACACCGACACACCGCTTGTCAAGCCATGCTGTGGCGGCGTCCCATATAAAGTAGAGGAAGATGGGCACAGATGTTAGCCCAGGGCCAGTCTCCCTCAGAAAAAAGAGGAAGATTGGCGACAGATGTTAGCTCAGGGCTGGTCTTCCTCACCAAAAAAAATATACATGTATACATATAAGGCCCAGGCAGAGGGTAGAGAGACCAGGACAGCCCCCCATGAGGGAGGGGTGCACAGGAAGTCTGTATCTCCAGGCACCTCCATCTGGCGTGCTGGGCCAGGGTGGGGTGAGGAGTCAGTGTCAGCTCCTCCATTCCCACCATTCACCCAGGGCCTGTTTTAATGAGCAGTGACCCTGCCTCCCCCCACCTCCCCCCATGTGGGAACAGGAACTGCTCTTATCTCTCCTGGGGGAGGGGGCCCGAGCCACAGCTGGCAGTCATTAAACACCCTGATCAGGCCAGGGATGGCCGAGATATTAATAGCCAGGATTCGATGGCCCTGGAGACACAGCCTCCCAGGAAGAGGGACAATAACCTCGGCAGGCCATGGGGATGAGGAGGATGGGTCAGGAGGCCATCCTGGCAATACCCCAGCCCCCATGCAGGACAGACGGGGTAACCAAAATCTAGAGAAGGGAAGGGATTTGCTTGGGATCACCAGCAAATCATTGGTAGAATCCAGGCTTGAACCCAGTTCTCAAACTCAGAGTCCTGCTTCATTATACGGATTGCCACAGGTGTGGTTCATTGGGAGTGCCCTGTGTGGAAACAAGTAAAGACCTAGTTGGCGACACTGATTCTTTAGTCTCTTTATTTAAAAATCTTGATTTTTTTTAATTGTGTATTTTTTGCATTAGTTTTGATTTTTTTAAATATTTCGTTAAAATATTATTTATCCTGATTACTGAGTTTTTTTGCCACCTCCTTAAATTTTGCACCCAAGGCAAGTGCCTCACTTGCCTCACCCTAGTCCCAGCCCAGCTCCCAGAGGTCCCAGCATCCCTGAGCCCCAGCATATTGGCCTGGAAAAAACTTTGAAGAGCTCTGAATCGGCCTCTATGGGGCTCAGAGGGAAAGGGTCCTGCCAGAGTGATGCCCACTAGAAGCAGGCAGCTCCAGGGTTAATGCAGTGGCTCAACGATGTCTTCATAGACCTAGGTATTTTCTCTCTGTCCACTCTACTATCCTCGGTATGTGAACTTTCATCTGCAGACTTACCCCCTCACAATTGCAAGATGGCTGTCACTGCCCCAAGCATCATATTCTCACAGAAGCCCATCCACTGGCAGGGAGGAGAATGTTTCCTGTGTGTCTCCTTTTATCAGGGAAAATAAGCTATCCCAGAACCCACCTTCTGCACACTTTCCTCAGGCTCCTTGGCAGGACTAGGTCACATACCCAAGCCCTGGCTGCAAGAGAGACCGGGCTTACAGAAGGGAAGCTGACCTGAAAAGGAAGAAGTGGTGATGGATGTTGAGTAGGCAACCAATAGAGTTTGACTCGCAGTCTCTTTTTGGATGTCTATTTGGGTAAATGTGTGGCCTTTCAGATTCCCTCCACCTGAGCCTGGTGGTGTAGTATATGGTGGAGGCGAGGAAGCCAAATCAGTGATGGTTCAGTGTGGGAAACAGAAAACACTCTAGGTATTTTGTGCAGAAAGAGATTTAATGTGGAAATTAAACATAGAAAGAGTTGGAGAAATGGAAGTTAGGGCACACTTCTATGCTTCATGGTCACACCACCCCAGCTGCCGCCTTGCAAGAAATTATTGCCCATGTCCTAGTTGCACATCCATTAAGCTGGGGACAGGAAAGTGGAAGGAACACAGTGTCCTACTACTGCAAAAACTCGTGTCTGCCAGATCCCACCCATCAGCCACCACACTGCAGGAAGAATGGCCTCCTCTTCCCTTCTGCCTTCGAAGTCTCTCCCGCAGTGCTTCCCTCTGGCAGAGCCTAAGTTGCATCCAGATCCCCAGCAGCAAGGGGTCTGGGAAAGGTAGTCTTTAGCCTTCCAGCCCCTGCAACACAGGGGACTACGGAAGGGGCCAGAGAGGGATGACGAGTGCCAAGAGATAATTTCTAGCACAGAGGCTCAAGTGGCCTTGTAACCTGAGTCCCCAGAAAACAGAAACCCTAAAGCCTGAGACAAGGACCTGCAACCAGGAAACAGGAAAGGAGAACACAGAAGTGTGAAACAAGGAAGTGGGGAAAGGAGGGTTATTGAGCTGGTCACTGCTGTGGCAACGGACACTCCTTTCCACTGGGCCTCTCTGAGGAGTGGGCAGAACACACCCCTGAATCGTCCTCCTGAGGGACAGGAGAGCATTAACCGCTGGCTCCCACCATCTATCGCTCAAGGTCTGCCCATGTCAATGACCTCATACTTCCAGGCTTGGCATGCATGAGCGTCAAGCTGGTTCTTGCAGGCATCCCACACCATAGCTTTAGAGGAACTCGGTGGCAGAAAGTGATAGCTGTGTGGTACAGCTGAGGTGAGGAACTATCTGGTTATTCCTGTAGGAGCTGGCAAAGGTAGGTTAATAGGATATGAAGCAGAGGGTCCCATACAGATGGCCTCCTGGTGGCAGAGAAAAGGAGCCTCACACAAAGGTCCTTGTGCTGCCCTCTGCGCTAGGGTCTTCGTAGACACTCATTGGCCCCTGCGGCTGAAGTCTGCGACTGGGATACTCATAGCCTGTTCTCTTGGTGGGGCCCCAGGGCCTGCCACAGTTGACTCAGCCCCACCTCGGCTCACTCTGGCCCCTCAAACCCCTCCAGTCTCGCCATGCCTGCATCCAGCCTTGGGTGTGAGCTGCCCTCACCATGGCCTCTGTGACGGGCTCACCTCACCACAGACCATGCAGCACGGTGACAGGCCCACCAGTTCCAACTCAGCCGCCTACCTCATGCCCTGTGGAGCATGCAGGAACTTTTGGATCCCTTACAGGCCACTGGGAGCTGAGGGAGGCTTGCTGGTGCTCACTCAGACCTTCTTGCCATCAAATCCATAGCTCCACCATTTTTACCCAGCAGGGCCACCAAAGAGGCACAGGCTGTCTTCCAAATGCAGAGTGGGACACACGTTCCCCTCTGTTTTCAGCTTTCAGTTATTTTCCCCCCAAGATTTCATCCCAGAGGATGAGACCCGGACACCTGTGTGACAGATTCTTCCCCTTCTCCTTCCCACCACTCACCAGCTGCCGGTGGGCTTTCCTCCCTCCCCCTCCAGCCTCCCTTCCTTCTGCCTGAGAGGGCACTCACCTGCCTCAACCCCTCATCAGGGGCATAATGGTGGAGTGGCTTCAGAGGAATACAATTTCAGCAGTTAGAGGATGAGAATTATATTGGTTTAACATTTTCAAAGTATTAACGTCATTATATTCATTCAGCAAATAGTTACTGAGCACTTCCTGTGCGCGCAGTTGGAGGACACAGCAGTGACCAAGGCAGAGGGCCTGCCCTCACGGAGCTGACTCTTTCACGGCGGAGTCGGATAAAGGAGAGAAATACAGAAAAAAGACAACAGGATGAGGGGCTAGAGTAAGGGGGTGCTGTTAGTTGGGGCGGTCAGAGGAGGCCTCCCTAAGGGGGTGACAGTGGAGCAGGAGCAGGTCATTTCCCCTTCCTGATAATCAGAGGATTTTAAACCATACACGTCAGAGCTGGGGCCCAGAGATCTTGAGGTCCAGGTCAAAACATGCAGTCCCCTGCCTCTGCAGCAGCAGCCTGGCCAGTGTGTGAGGAGAGCCACATTCTGGGGATTTGGGGCCTCAGTGCCATCTGACTCTCTCCTGCGTAGAGGCTCAGGGCCTCGGGGACTTGGGTGACTGGGAGGGGATGCCCGCCTGGACGTGGTGAGGCTTGTTTCTAGGACCCTCTACTGCAGCAGTGATCCGGGCCCACAGACTCCATCTGGGCATGGGGACCAAGAGGTCACCCCCGGCTCAGTGTCCTCGGTGCCGAGTGACAGAGAACAGGCAGCTCTTGAAAAGACTAATATTTACTCTTCAAATGGGAGCTGGCACAAGCTGTTTCCTGCAACTGGCGTCTGGCTTGCCCCGTGGGATGGACACTACAGGAGGAGGCACTCTGGGAGACAGGCAGATGTCCCTGCGGACACCAGCACCCAGGACGAGACAATGTCTTTGAGACGGGGACAGTGAGTTCCAAGGTCCCATCAGACATATCTCATCTGTGCTTGCACACCTTCACGGTGAGCACTCACTACCTCCCCAAGCCCTGCTGGACAGCACTGTGAGAAAGTTCATCCCAGTGTTGGCCCTGTGTTCCTTGCCCCTGGTCCTTGCTCTGATCCCTGGGGCCTCAGAAAATATGCCTGAAACAAGCCCTCAGGGCAATGGTGGTCCTGGTCACCTTCACCCCTCCCGTCCCCGTCCCCTGTGGCTTCACTTCCCCGGGCTTGTACAGTCAGCTCTGGGGCCAGAACAGGCTATTTCTGGAGTGGGAGGAAGGCCTTGCCTTGCCGGCACCTCTGTCCCCCCCTGCAGCTGTGTTCCTTCTCCCTGTGAGAGCCCTTCAGCTGAGTGCCTCATGTGGGAAAGAGTCTCCGCCAGGAAACTACTGGTCAGACAGCCTGAATCTGGGAAGTAGAAAGTCCCCGGTGGCTACAGCCAGCTGCCACCCACCTGCTTTCCTGTCTGGCATTCCCTCCTCTCTGCTTTTTCCCCTCCCCCTCCTACACGGGTTCCAGAAGCCCTCCCTGACCATTATAGCCCCTGGCCTCGGCTTCAGTGCCCACTCCCCTCACCCACTGGAGAAGCCCTGGAGGCTCAAACACTCTGGCAGCACATGGGGCTTTAGAGCCTCCAGAGGCAGGCCTTCTCATCCTCATCAAGTCCAGTCAGGGCTGGCACACTCGGGGCAAGATCTCCAGGGACAATGCATGTCCCCTGCTTGTCGCAGGGCTCTCAGACCTGACTGCTGACTACAGCAAGTCCTCTTTTTTTTTTTTAATTCCTTACTATCTCTATACCTAACTCCCATGGTCCTGGCCCCTTGCAGGCAACCATTCAAATGTATTTAACATGTATCTTTTTTCAATATATTGTTACAAAATATTTTATCATTTTGTGTGCATATATTTCTAATCATATAAATGTTATTTTTCACTCAGTTCTACCTTTGGAAGATCCATCCATGCTGCTTTGTTACATCTAAATCTGGTACTTCTGCCTGCTGCATGGTGCTCCATGGTGAGCCTACACACTCTGGCCATGACAGACACACAGATTGCTTTCTGCCAAAACAAATAATGCTTCAGTAAACATTTCTCTTCATACATGTCCCCTTAAGGATCTGTGGAAGAATTTCCCAGGGACATATAACCAGGAGTGAAGTGTCCACATCATGAGGTATGTACACACTAAATTTGGGTAGGTAACTGTTATTAGTTTGCTAGGGCCAGAGTACCCTAGCAAAGTACCAGAGACGGAGCAGATTAAACAACAGAAACTTATTTTCACACATTTCTGGAGGCTGGAAGTCAGAGATCACAGTGTCGGCAGGGTTGGTTTCTTCTGAGGCCTCTCTCCTTGGTTTGCAGATGGCTGCCTTCCCTGTGCTTTCCCACAGTCTTCTCTCTCTACATGTCCTAATCTCTTCTTATAAGGACACCACTCATATTGGATTGAGCCCACCCATATGACCTCATTTTACCTCTTTAAAGACCCCATCTCACCTCTTTAAAGACCCCATCTCCAAATGTCACATTCTGAGGTACTAGGGGTTAGGACTTCAACACATGGATTTGGGGAGGACACACTTCAGCCCATAACAGCCTTGCTCTTCAGACTGGCTGCGCAAAGTCATATATTCCCACGTTCACTCCAACACTTGGTGCCATCCAGCTTTCTAAGTTTTGCCAAAATAATAGGCATAATGTGATAGCTTATTGTTGTTTTAATATGTATTTCTCTGTATTTCTAATGATTTTAATCTCCATATGCTTATTAGCTTTGCAGGTTTTCTTTTCTGCAAACTGTCTGCTCATTTTTCTATTGAGGTTGCTTTCTTGCTGATTTAGAGGAATTGCTTGTATATTAATCCCTTATTGGTTTCAGACATTGTAGTAATTTCTCCCAGTCTTTTAACTTTGCCCATGAAATCCTTATTTGTGTGTAATCAAATTCATCAATCGTTTTGCTTAAGGTTGTGCCAGTGATATTTTTATTTAAGAAGCACTTTAATATTCCAGGTCACAAAGATACTCTCCTTCACGTTCTTCAGTGAACTTTATAGGTTTTGCCTTGCACATCCAATTCAGCGACATCTTACAGCTGACTCCGCAGAGCCAGGCAGTGCCTCCCTACCAGCTATGGCCCCCTTCTCTCTGAGCCTCACTGTGACCTCCACTGGCACTGCTCAAGGATGTTTGGCAGCTGTCAGGCTGCACTTCTGCTACCTGGCCCCATCAGGAGGTAGAGCTCAAGAAAAAGGAAGGCAATTCATCAGCCTGGGCTGGCACCGAGCCCTCCTGGCACAGAAAGGGCACCCTTCATGGGCCAAGATCCCCCTTTATTCTTTGTGGGTACTGCCAAGTGGTAGACAGCACCTAGTACCCAGTCCAGGGTACAGAGATCTGGGCTACATTGTCCCTGGCTCCCTAGGACAGGCCTCAATTTCCCCAACTGAGCAACCAGAGGGTTGAACCAGATGACATTTAAAGGCTCTGCCAACTCCCAAATCCCAGAACTCAATAACTCAGATGTTTATTTTTGAGGTCTTTGCCCTCCTTCAAGAGAGTTTCATTCAGGACAGATGGTGGAGAGAAGCTTGGAGCATGCATTCCCCAATGTGCTTAGAGCATGGTCAGGAGACGTTGGTAATTTGTTTCCTTTCTGGGAACTTTATCAGCTGCTACAGGAAAGAGCTCTACGGAAGAGCACAGTCCCCTGGGCTGGGAACCTGACAATGTGGCTGGCAGCCACGCCTCCTGGTGGCCATTTCATGACAAGTCTGGTCCTGGGAGATGAAAACTTCATCACCCTGAGTATGGACAGGAGCCCAGAGCAGGGAAAGTGCCTGCCTAGGGGTACACAGCCAGGCAGAGGCAGAGGCTGCATAGAAGGCAGGCCTCCCAGCCCCCAGGGTGGCACTGCAACTAATTTGGTTTTTCCAAGGTCTTTCTTGGACTGATGACTGCATTCCAGAAACTGGGGATTAGTGCTGAAGACTATTTGGAGCCCTTGCACCTGTCGACCTCTTTGGACAAGAGGACCTGAATTTCAATTCTCTCAACAACCTCCACCCACCCCCCAGTCCCACGCCACCCCCCCCTCCCCCGCCAACGCTGCATTATGCCAGGCCCATATCATACCATCTAGGAAAATGGACCCATAACTGAGAACTTTTCACACAAATACACACACACAAGTTAATAAGCACCTTAGATTTATTCTCCCCCCGCTTCTGAAGCCACCTCATTTAATTTATATATACATAGTATATAAATGGCTATACAACATTCTTTACAAACATTAACACAAGTTTAGGCTTTACTACTGCGTGAAAGTTTATTAAAATGTACCCATAATTTACTCAAAATAGATCTTTGTTATTACATGAAACAGTAAGACACTTGTATAACATGGACAGGAAGCATTCAGAATGAATACATGAAGTAAATGGTTTTGCTCTGGCTAAAGCAGCCTCAATCTTTTACTCTCTTAGTAGAAAAGTCCATTAAACAAGATAGAATCCTGGGGGTTAAGTTATATGAATAATCCATTAAATAACACTTCTGAAGCAATTTCAGAACCACATAAGGGTTAAAGAAGGTCATATGTACCAAGCATATCAGGTTAGAGGAACAGAATGGATTTGATCATTTTACCCTAAATAAAAGGCGCTTGTGGGCAATAGCTCTGCCATGGGTACACATGGGCAGATGTTTCCATATCCGGCCATTCCCAGATTTTACTGACAAGCCCTTTTCCACAGGTTCCCAGCGAAAGACGTTTCCCCAGCAACAGAAGTTTGACATCACTGCTCCCAGACAGGAGAATCAGAGCTCTCCTCATTCAGGTCAGGGATGGACAGTGAGGTTTGGTCCAACCAGCAGAACCAGCCTCTCTGGATCCTGGAGAACCCAATGCCAATGGTACCAAGGGCTCTGTGCCAGGAAGGCAGGAGGCAGGTCCAGGGGGAGAAAGGGAGACTGCTACCTTTCTGGAGTGTAGAATAAGGCCGTTTACACTGCAGCATCATAAAATGTCCTTTTTTGTAAGGGCCAGAAGACATGGCTCTGCTGTGCTGCCTGAAGCATGCAGAAAAACCTCCCTGTATCGGGTGAACTCCAAGTCTTTCTTCTCCTGCACATGAACAATGGATTCACCCAGTATTCCCCTCCACTGCCGCTTTTATCCTCACGACAGCATGCCAGCGGAGCAGGTTGATGTTATCACCATTTCCCAGATGAGAACACTGGGCCGACGGGCAGTGACTTGCTCACTGTGGCACAGAACCAGTGAAAGAGCCAAGCTGATCTCTAGGCCTTCTGGCCAGCTGACCAGTGCGCTCCTTCTCCCGCCTTCTCTCTCAAGGGCACGTCTACTCTCTCTTCTCCCACCACCATTAACACTCACAGTGCACAGGTAGAGCTTCCCTGTACCAGGGCAGGATTCTGTGTAGGAACGTTTGGAATGTGAGCAATGTCAGAGTAGGGGTTTGCCATGCACATCTAGTCGCCATAAACACTCCCATCCCTGCCGGTCCTCACCTGCACTGCACTGTGCAAACAGCAGGTTCTCCAAGGGCCACGTCTCCTGCATGTTACAGTTACAATATTACATGTTACAATGAGTGGCCTACTCCTCCAAGGAATAGCAAATGGCAGCCCTGGATGAAGATGCAGCATGCAGCCCTCACATGCTAAGAGGCAGCTGCTGTCTTCCAGCAGACAGAGCGCCCTCAGCTCTGCTCCCCACCTATCCCCTGCTTCCCGTGCCCTAAACAGCCGGCCCTGCTGGCGGTCATCTTTGACTCTGAGCAGTGCTGACCACTGAAGTGCTACTCCCCTCCGAGACCCGACTCCCAAGTGTGCTGGAGCTCCTAGGGGTGCACGGGGGAGAGGGTGGGCCTCAGTGCCATCTGCTCCTTCTCTGAAGCGCCTGTATCCACCCTATCGATTAAAATTAAAGGTGGCTTTCCCATTCCTCCAGAGACTCCAATTTTGGCCTCTGTCCCCAGGACTGGAGTGCATGGGGCAGAGGTGGAAAGAGGCAGGCGAGACCTGGAGAATGCGGGCGCCTAGGAAAAGAACAGGGAGCTCAAGGTGAGGTCGATAGAAAACATGATTAATAATTTCAGCTCTCCTCCTAACACCCTTTTCCCACTCCTTAAAGAAGTTTAAAATTTTGGGCCTTGATTCACAGATAACAGGGGTGCAAGACTGAGAAGCAAATCCGGGAGCCCGTGGTGACAGTCCTCCCACCGCAGGCAGTGGGGGCTCTAGTATCGAGAGGGAATACCAACCCAAATATGCTCCAACTGTCTCCACCCAGAAAAAAGAAACCCAGGAATGGTCCTCTTCACAGTAATGCTAGCCTGGGGGAAAGAAAACCACAGTCTCCAGGTCTCCTTCACTAGCATACTTGGGGAAGGGGAAACCTTTTGGGCTTAGGCCCCTTGGTTGGGAAACTCGGCCCAAGAGCACTGAGCCCCATTCCCACTCGGATGCAGTGGATGGGACATAACACACTCTGATGCTCAAGATCTTGCAGCATCTGATACCAGAAGGTACTTTTAAGGTTTTGTTGTCAACATTATTTCATCTATACCCAGATCTAGCCCTATGAGGTCAGTAGGGCAGGTAGTATTTAACCACCGGGAAACACAGGAGCTAGACCAGCAGTGAGTCCATGGTAGGGTGAGGAAAACTTGTGCAACGAGCAGCCAGATTTCTGGCACCAAGGATGACACAGGGCGTTACAAAACTCCAGGCCTGAACCAAGTCAAGCCTGAGCCTGGGACTTCCCTTGGATGAAATCTCCAGAACTTCTTTCCTATCATTAGTCTCTTCCTCCAGTGAGCTGAGGCTTCTTTTAGCTAAATTTAGGTTAAACAATGTTTATGTGGTCATTATTTGGTACTGTGTGTCTAGTACATCTTTTCCCTTTTGTTTGCAAATGTAAATCTCAAACCCCATGGGGATATTAATTAAGACCACATTCAACCAAGTGTGGATAACATCTCCACCAGTGCAGGAAACATTCACCAGGAGGGACTCCTCTTCAAGAACTGTTCTCTACTACTTACTGAATGCGGATCCCAGGCTCAGACCCCCAGATTATCTGGGGTACAGGGCTACATGGCAACACCAATAACACATCGGCTTGAAAAGAAAACAATATACCTGAAAGCTGTTCTTACCAACTTTTAAAGCGTTTTTGTGTGTGTGCTTCTAATGTAAAAGGATTTCTCTCCCCTCCTTGGCTTCGCAAGCTATTTTACCATCTCTTCTAAATTATCTCCCAGAAAGCCTGAAAATTCACCTGCTGGGTATGCAGAAAATTATGCAGATGCAAGATCAATGATGACTTTGAGAGACAATTTTGAAGTTTACATCTGAGGATGCTGCCAATATAAGTTTCATATCCAGATATTTTGTTTGATTAAAAATAGAAAATTCTATTATAAGAAAATAAAATTACCATGGCAACATTTTCCCAACACAGTTTCTAGTCGCATCGACTTGTTTTTTTCAAATTGATACCAAGGTAGCTCAGTAACAACACACCACCAGTAATAACCAAGTACAACTGAATCCATAAAATGACATCCTTGCTTTCCCCATCTGTTCAATAACTCTCGCAACAGTTTTCAACTTTTAGAAACTATCGAAATAGGATTTTTTAAATTTATTAAGACCACATAATTCAATGCAAAGTATTCTATGCGATTGTAGTTGAGCTATTCAGATTCCAGACTTCTACTAAGAACAATCCAAAGGGCAAACTCCCACAGTGGCCTCCTGAATGGTACGGGACAACCCAGGCTGACATTTCTGGAGACCAAGGGATCTTATTCAGATCCACATTTTGGAAAACTATGATCAGTCAATATTTTGACAATGAGAGAAAGAAAAGTAACTTTTCAGAGCAGAGGGTTAATTATGTTTTTATAAAGCTTTAAAAAAGTTAATACCTACTTAACTCTCGTTCATAAAAAAATGAGGCCCTTGATCTAATTAAGATGACTAGGAAAGGTGTAGAGGAGTAATTAATTTGGGAGGTCTTCTGGGAACAGGTACACAGGGTCACGTATTCATCATCATTAAAATGACACGCACTCAGCTGCCACGTACAAGGCTGATGACAGCAGCCTCTCCCCGCTGTGTCTGCAGAGTGCCACTGTGTGAATCCTCATGACTCACCTACTCCAGTTTGTGGCTCACTGAAAGGAATCCTAAAATTCTCATTTCTGCTCATGCTTATAACCTTATGATCCAGTAGCATTGGTTACTCAATTAATTTTTAAAATATTCAGATATACCCTGCAAATAAATACAAAACATTTCTGTACCCACACAGTCCCACCACCATAAAAGATTATATACAAATTAAATAAACTCAGCTTTCTTAACCATTTTCTGAACTTAAGTTTGTCCTTACCCTAAAAGAAGATAAGTTAAATTTATATCCAAAATATATTTAAATATTCTAAAGGTATCATATTGGACCTAAGTTATCAAAAAATGTAAACAAAATATGTCTAGCTTATATTTATGAACCACATTTTTAAGTTTTTAATTCATCCTGTGCTGACCCTCTAAAGAAAACTAACCAAGTCACATTTAGACTGAAAAGCTGATAAGGATTTTACAGTGGTTCCTCAGAGACAACTGCCAATTACTAAAACTAGTGCTATTGAATCTGGTGGATTATTGCATCATTCAACTTAAAAGACAAAAATAATTCCATTCTGATCTTCCAATAATGCTCTTTCTGAATGAGGCCCCAGATTCTGCTGTCCTAGGTAAATGTGCTGAATTGGAGATTCTGCACTGACGCTCGGCACAAAACCAGGACTCGGGATCAAGCGACCTCATGCCTTCAGCTGCACCTGTTAAAAATCTCCAATGCTTGTTATCAGTTAGTTTGGTTGAAAGGAACTTCAAGCATGGAAACTTGAGGTCAAGTCAAGAAGTGAAAAGGGAAACACAGATGACCCTCATGAGATAATCAAAGGATCCATTCATCACACGATCCTCACACTCCACAGTCAGACTGCTTCTCCTGAAGCTGCCTCGTCAGTATCTGATAGGAAGACAGAAAAGCCACTCCTATGTGGAAAAGGATTTGCCAGAGGTTCCTCAGCCCATGCAGGTACATGTTGCCCAGGCAAATAAAGAGTAGCATCAGCACCACCTTCATAGTCCTGGCTGGACTGTAGAACAGGTACAAATAACACTGAAATGACACCATAAGAGGAAGTCCGGTCAGAGATAATAAAATGGCCACAATGTCAGATGAAATATTCACTTCTTGTACCTGCCATGCACAGTGTCATGTCACACACATTAGCTTATTAAATTGAATTCATTACAATGAAGCTTGGACTTGCTGGATAATAGCTGGACTCACTATTAATCATTGGATGAAAGTGGAGATTTAGAAAAGTGAAATAGATGTTACAGGAGGAATTAGAACATGGCACTCTTGAAAAAATTTAAGAAATATAGACAGAAATGCCAGGTTGCGGGCTGTAGAGAAAGAAGAGATGTAGGTAAGGGGCAGACAGCCAGGCTGGGATATGCTAAAAAACTGCCTGGCCTCCAACTATTTTTTTCCTTCAGGGGAGTCACGACAGGTGAGGAAGCCGGTGAGAGAAGCTGTACTTTTACTATCTTAGTTTTTCCTGAGTTACTACTACATAGGGAACCACTATTCCCTAGATATCCTCCTTATCATGTCTTCAAAAGCATGAGATGGGAAAAGATCTTACAGCAGGGAGAGTGGTATTTTGTGTAGGGCTATCACACAGAAAAGAGGTCATTCTTGTTCTGCAAAAGGTGGAAACAGCTTTTTGGTTCAATGTTTGAAAAGGAAAAAAGCACATTCTCAAAACACAGAGCAATCCAACAACGGCTCCAGTGGGAAGGAGAGAGCCCCCCATCGAAAGAGCTATCCAAGTAAGAACACAGTTGAGGGAATGAAGGTGGGGCTGTAAGATCCCTGCAGCCCTGAAATGCAGGCTCTAGGAAACTTCCACTGGCAACACCCCAGGTTTTTGAGATTTGTTTTCTAATAAACGAATGCATTTTCAATCTTGAGTTGAAAATTTCTTTTTGCACAATCATGTAATTCTTAAAAATCGACCATTGTAGGATGTATGTGGAAGAGAGAGGAAGTGCCCTAAGAACAGAAATTTTAATTAAAAAAAAAAAAAAGGTTAAGCACGCAGAGAAGGTACTAAAATCCTAGCCCATGTGGAGGATGAAGAAAGAGAATCAGCGTCAGGTTTTTACTAGAATTAACTCTGCCTATAGAGGATTCAAAAGCTCCTTTTTACTCCACCCTTTAAGTATGCAGCTTATTTGAAAATAACTAAATAACAATCAAAGCCGTCTAGTTAATGTTATAATTTTTGTTTCATTTCCTAAAGACAGATTTGAGTCAGACAGTATCACTATTAAAAACAACTTTTTAACCTAGTCCTGCATTTAAAAAATACACACATACAATGTGTTACTTCTGTAGAAGGACATTTCTGTACTTGGGCTGCCCTGACAATAGCACCAGGCAAGACCCTGCCTCACACTAGTCAGGCCCAACCCAACCCCCACACCAATCTCATCCCTCCCTTGTTGGGAGTCAAGTCCAAATTCCTGGTTTCTGTTCTGCCGCTGTCAAAAGCCCTGTGGCCTAGAGGAAGTGGCTTTCCTTTTCTGAGTCCAAAGTTCTTTCTGTGTGAAATGAGACGATTGGGCAGGACAGGTCTAAGGAACTTCCACTGAGAGCTTGGTATTGTCCATGATTTGAACCAAAGTCTTGGTGGAACAAAAATAAGATCTAGAAACTTGTCAACTGTTCCAGAAGAAGAACAAAATAAGGCCATGGGTTTAACCCACTCACCAAAATATCAACGTTTCACCTACCTGAAAAATGCAGGCTATAAAAGGAATAAAAAAAGCCAGAATATTTCCAATTTCCTCGTGGGCAACCTACAACAAACATGAGGAACACAAGAAAAGGAATATTTAGATGAAAGGAAACACTAACATGAAGCACTTGATTCCTCATTTGGTCTGGTATGGTTGACAGTACAAAATCCCTGGGTGAGTAAGATGCAAGTCCCTGTTTACGTACTACATCAGGGGTTGACATACAACTAGTTTCAATGGCCTGGACACACCATGCGCACTCCTGTCCCCGTGCATCTGCGCTAAGCCCTCAACCTGGAATGCCCCAACCAACCCTGCTACCTCTCAAAATCCTACTCAGCTGTCAATACAAAGCTTTCCCTAATTCCTCCCACCCCCAGGTACTGCCACCTCCTTAGGGATGTCATCACACTCTGCTTTGTGCTCCCAAGGCAGGGACCATGTCTTAACCATCTGTTGGCCAGGCACCTGTTCTAGTGCAAAGAGACACTTGGTAAGTATCTGGCTGTGAGTAATCATAAGCAATAAAAGTGGGAACCACACCACACAGTGGCCGCAGATGGGCTGTGGTAACAGGTGGTTACCCTCTTATAGCACAGGCCTGCTGCCATTCTCCAAACAGGTCAGTCTACGTTAGTCTCCTGAGAGTCAACATCTGCGTACTTCAGGCTTTAGCCATTGCACACAACAGTGTGAGCATTATGGCTCTATTTTTAAAAGTAATATCTATCTGTTTATGCTCATAACGGTTCTATACTTTTTAAAAGTGTTTGAAATACCTCAAAGTTAAAAAATAATATTTAAAAAGCACTGAAATAGAAAGTTGCTTTGAGATGAGCAGGCTGGCAAATCAATCTTCTAGTGATACAGTTCTTTGACAAAGACACAGGGAAGGTGGTATCCGCGTGATATGAACCAGACTATGAGACAACTTTTCCCAGGGGAAAAACAGCCTGAACCTTAAAGTCTGAGAATCCAACTTTTGCCCTGGGTGAGCAATCTAGCCCCCGGAGTGACCCTTGGGGTCCCAAGGGCCATGGGGTAGTCTGATGTCCTTGCAGCAAGTTGTCCATTTCTCATCAATATCCCAGCAGGCCCCTTTCACTTCTTAGGACAACAGACACAAAAGAGCAAGTTTCATATTTGTGTAACTTACCACAAAGAATAAAATTAGAAATAAAAATTTTATTTGAATTTTTAAAATTTTAAAGCCTTAGTGCATAATACCCTTATAAACAAAATATATGCCCATCAGTTTCTTCCGTCATGTGACCTTCCATTTAAACTATAAAGGAAAGGTTACCTGTAAAGAATGTTCTGCGAGGTGAATTCCACGAATGAGATTCAGAGCAGCACACATGATGTTGAGAACAAGGGAGAGCACGCCCACGGCTGTCACGGGTTCCATTCGGAAATTAGGAGCTTCACAATGAGAAAAAACAAGTGTCTAGTGAAAATCATTTCTATACAAAAGAAAAATAAAGACATTAACTAGACCTCCACTAATGATAGGTTCATTATGTTAAACACACAATTATAACCACATTAATTTAAAAAGCAGCTGTAGTTAGAGGGGAAAAAAGGCAAAAAATGAAGGACAGAATGAATCTGTGAATCCAAGGTGAGTTTCTTCAAGAAAGAGGCCCAACTCTGAGCAAGCACAAGTTTTTCAAGTGCTTAATTTCCTTTCTCCTTAAAGTGATGGTTCTCAGCCAGGGTCTATACAGCCCCTCTATGGACGTTTGGCAGTGTCTAGAGATATTTTGGGTTGTTACAGCTGGGAACAGGGTGGTACTGGCTTCCAGCGGATAGAGGCCATGAATGCTTCTAAACATCCTCCAATGCACAAGACAGCCCCCACAACAAAGAATTATCCAGTACAAAAGTCAATGGGGCTTAGGTTGAAAAATCCTGATTTAAAGCAATTTATAGCTTTACTTGTAAATCGGTTGTCAAATTCTGAAAGCATTTCTATCATATACCTCAACCCTCAGCTTGAAAAACGCTCCACTCTTTCTCCGACAAGGACAATATTCAGTGTCATGTGTGCTTCTAGAGCAATTCACAGCAAATGCAATTTTTTAAATTACAAAATAACTGGGAAGAGGAGGGAAACATTGATTATCTAAGCTATAAGCCATTTCTGGAACTCTAATTAGAACAAATGATCATTCTCTCTTTAAAGATAGTTACTGAAACTGGTTCTGGTGGTGGTCACACAATTATATGGTGTCCCACCCATTCTCTTGCTACACTCTTTCTAAATCATCCTTTCTTGTCCTTACATTTCCCACATACACACACATGCGCACACACAAATATCTAGCTGCAACCCAACTGATTGCCTATTGTTAGTGTGCTAGTTTCCACTGAGCAATTCAAAGTTCCTGTTAGAACAGAACATGCTACCTGTAAAGATTCAGGACAATAGGGTGAGTCAAACCACAGTAAAACGTCCGAGAAAGATAGGCAAGTTGACACTTTCTGATTTGCTCCTATTGTCTAATTGGTTAAAAAACAAAACATATATTACAAAGTTACTCTGTCTTCAGATATGGCAAAGGAGAAGCTTGTGGTTCAATTACCCCAGTCTTCCTTTCACAAAAGTTAAGTTCATTCCCAATATAAATTACAAACACTTATTGATCGGCATGAGAGCCAATCCAGGAATTTATTGGTTGAAATAGATTAAATCAAAACACAAAGTTAAGCCCAAAACTTGAACATTTTTAATACACCACTTTTAAAATTCAAGCAATGAGTTTAGTATAAAAGTTAAAACAAAATAGACTGCTATAGTGTAGACAGCCCTATCTTTCAGAGAAGGATTCAGCTCTTAACACCATTACAGAATTCTTAGAATGTAAATATCCACTTCAATTAAAAATTGATTTAATTGTGTGTAGTTGCAAACAAAGAATGCAAAAAATCATGCTTCCTTATGTGCCAGGCATTGAGTGGCTAATGGTGTTAATGCCAGACTAAGTCATGGAAGGCAGGGCATTGTGATCATGTTCATTAACACCTCATTCTTAGATAAGTACTCCACAGGATAAGGAAATCCACAAGGATAGAGGGATGTCCCCAGGTCTCATGAGAATCAAAGACTGAGAGCACTAGAAGCCCTGGCTCTGGCTCCTGTCCACTTTCATCCCCATAGGCCTCCCCCTCCCTCCATCAAGGAGGGCAAGAGTTTCTCAATGAACGGAGATATGCAATGTTTCACTAAGAGATAAGATGAGATGAGGATTCACTGTCAAAGGAAAAAACATTATATACATATATAAAAAAATTATATACATATACATATATAAAAATATAAAAAATTAGACATATATGTATATACATTATATACATACAAAAATTATATACATATACAAAAAATTATATACACATATACATACACATATAAAAATTATATACGTATACATATACAATATAAAAAATTATTTACATATATATGTGTATACATTATATACATATAAAAATTATATACATATACAAAAATTATATACATATAGAAAAATTATATACATATACACAAAAATTATATACATATGTATACATTATATATATATACAAAAATTATATACATATATATCTCTATATGTATGTATGTGTGTGTATGTGTATATATGGTGAGAGAGAGAGAGAATGTACAAATCTGTACAGTTCAATAAGTGACTTCCAACAAAAGAGAATGAATCTCCTTTACAACATTTAAACTTACAGACTTCACTCTGGTTAAGAAAATAACCTGCCAAGGGACTCTTCCCCTGAATGTCATCATAAGAGCCATCTCCCCTCAGATCAACTCACAAAAGTCAAGTTTAACAGCCACCTAGAAACAAGATCAGTCCATATTTTCCCCCACATATTTTATATGCCCCTACCCCTCTAAAATACCTTACTAGTAAAAAAAATCAATGTCCATTTGAAATACGTAACATCACCTCATCAACATCAGACAACAGCAGGCCACTTACCAGGCTCCAAGTACATGTGTGTGTGACCATTCATCACCCCATTTGCCACATCTGTGTCCTCCAGAGTGAGAACCACTGGAGGCTGGAACTGGAGCTCCTCCTGAATTTTTTCTAAGCTGCTCTCCATCTGAGTGGAACTTACATAGTTAAAATGCCACTTCACTTTCTGAATGACGCTGTCTGCAAAAAGAGAGCAACTCAAGTCGAGCATTTTCATCACAATGGATGTTATAAGATAATATGTTCAAAATTAAGTTTACATTTCTAAGCAAGCTAATAAGTCAGCCAGATTCTAAAGAGTGTCAAGCTATACACAGAAGTCAAATGATTACTACATATCATTACCAGTCTCATCAATCTCTTCAAAGCAGAATAATTAAAATGTGATAGCCTGTCTACAGAGAAAGCAATAATGCCTTCCAGAACCTCAGTGATGAAGGAGTCAGGGGACAGGGGCTTGAGCCTTAGTTCAGCCACTACTGATAGTACAATCCTGGGTAATTCACAAAGTATTTATAAGCTTGAAAAATGGGGACAGTTATTCTTGACCTGATTATCTCAAGAAAAGGCATGTGAGAAAAAAATTACAAATGAATGTGAATATGTTGTACAAACTAGGATTATATATTTGAAAGGTATTGGTTTTAATTCGTTTATTTATGTTAGTATTAATCCATTACCAAGTTTTAATAAGCGTTTGAAATGAGGTTTCACAGATATTGGCAAAGCAAAATCATGTATAATTCTAACATCTACTCTCACCCAATAATGAGCAAACTCGATGCTGGGGATGGCTCTCTTGTCAGGTCAAGCACATCGCCTTACAAGAAAGGCACATGCAGAGAGGAGGGGAGAGAAGAACACAGGTCCACCAGCTGCAAATCCACGGACAGCCCAGGGATGCACAGCTGTGATCTGTCTGGGGACAGCACGCCCTCTTCCTAGGAAGAAGTGGGGCTGAGAGCAGCAGTTTGATGAGGGCCTCACAGGGACACTCCGGGGCAGAACTCGCCGTCTATGTCAGGTCTACCAGGCTGGGGCCTGCACACCAGGGAGCTCCCCAGTGCCTTTGACTGACAACAAAAGAGGGTGCTGGCCCATCCCTGATGGGCCAGCCAGTAGACTACACGAGGGAATGTGAGAGCTATGGCAGTCGTTGCCAGAAAGCATAAGCAGCAACACTTCTAGGGGCTGGCCCTGCACCTGACCCTTAGGACCAAATGCTGCCAGCCCCTTGTTCAAGAGCATCACAGAGACAGTGGCTGTTTACAAAGAGACCACAGAGCGTCCCCAACTCCCACCTCTACTCCCGTTCTCCCAAGAGCTCAAAATGACTTGAATCACACCTGAGAAAAACAGTGCATCCACTATAATTATCATGCTGTGTTCCAAAGCCCCTGAGCCTCTACAAGGCCTCCCTGGCAACTTCTAGAAAAGAAGTATCCTCTTCCAGAGCAGTGCTTCTCAAACCTCTGAGTGAAAGACCAGCTTTTTCTTGTTTCCAAACTGTTGCTGATTGATACTCTGATAAAGTACAATAAACAATATCGCAGGAATGTCAAATTACTACACGAATTTCTAAACACTTATTCGCACTTTCTGTACTTATCTCCTGATGGAAGAACAAGTTCGCATACCACCCTGTGAGTAGTACTGCTCTACAGCAGGGGTCGGCAAAATTCCTTCAAGTGCCAGAGAGTCAACATTTTAGGCTGACAGGCCCCATATGCTCTCTGTCACAACTACTCAGCTCTGCCAGTGGAGAGCAAAAGCAGCCAAGACAAGGTGTACAAGAACGAGCATGGCTGGGTCCCACTTTATTTACAAAAAGAGGCGGCTGGCACTTAGGCCACAGTTTGCAGACCCCTGCTCCAAAGGGCTGTGCTGAATAACCTACACAGGTTTCACCATTCCTCCACCCTGCCCCCAGCTCTGAGGAGACGAAAAGCCAGATCATTACATCTCGAAGCTTTCCAGGCCACTTCAAGTGCTGTGAAATCTCGTGGTACAAGGCTGTTCTCCAGTGACATGTTATTGCACCTCCAATGGTTTTCCCTCATGGTCAAAACCAAATCTAAATTGTAAATTCTGCACATACCATGCCATAAGAGAGAACAATTAGTATGAAAGAGGGTTACAAACCAAATTCAAGAAAGGCGTATGGCCTGGAGGCTAGGCCAATGCAGGTGATGTCATAGGAAGCTGTGAATTCCCACCACAAGGTCTCCAGAAAGCAGAAGGCCATGGCAGCTGGACACTGGCAGGAGCAGATAGCCATGCAGGCCACATCCCCCAAAGAAGAAAAACTGAAACAAAAGGGCGACATCTACATTACCAGGGAACAGACCCACCTATTCCCATCCCACACCCAGATACAACCTTGCCTCGCTCTGTACTTGCTTGGCCTCGAACAGTCCTGTAGCTGTTTGTTGCATATATATTGTCTCTCGGGCTAGACCTACCTGGGACTGGGCCTTCCTTATACTTGCTCTAACACGTATAGCAGTATTTGCCACTGACAGTGTGTGATCACTCTTATTGTTTCATGCATGAGGGATGCATGTTCCATTAGGGAAGTAGCCTTAGGCTTCTCTGCACCTATTAAGGAAAATGTTTTTCTTCTTTAATCTACATCAATAGCTTTTCTCACATTAAATCATCCTGGCATCCTGAATAAAACCTTCTTGGTTGTGAGTTTCTACATATTTATATACATCACAACTGCTGGATTTAGTTTGCTAATATTTTGTTTAGGACTTTTGTGTCTATGCAAAGTAAGACTGGCTTATAACTTTCCTTTCTTGTACTGTCTTCATCTAGTTGTGGTATTAAGGTTATTCTGGTCTCACAAAATAAATGCAGGGTTTTTCTTCCTTTTCTACTCCTTTTCAGACTGTCATGCTATCATTTCAAGTTCTGGGGACTCTAGTTCTCCTGCCTGTGGTGTCTACTGACTCCCATTCATTGTGGAGTATTTCCTCTAGTGTTTGTCATTTTTTGCCGAGAGCTCATTACTGTGGAGCTGTATTTTTTTTTTTAGTAAGAATCTCTGAAGGCCTGAGTTGCAGCACACTTCTTCCAGAGTGGTTCTGCATTTGCTTTGGCCAGCTACTCCAAGAGTGTCATCAGTCTGGAATCAATGCTGATATTTGAACCTTGGCTTGGGAATTCCTGGACTGTGGGGAGTACAAACTCAAACTCCAATCCTACACAGGGGCAGGGTTTCAATTTCTTAGGTAAGATTTTAGTTTTCCTTCCCATCCAAAGCCAAGCAGAGATGAGTCACCCCTATATTGGTGGGCAGATTATCGTCATTCCACTAGCACTGGAGCCTGACAAGAATCCTTCCTTTATGCATGGGTCTTGTTCCGAAACCTCACCCTACATAAGTCCAAAGCCCTCTTCCTTCAAGCCCCAAGTTTACTATGATTGATTACCCATGAGCCTCAACATCAGCTCACCCATTTACCACCTGATATTCTGTTTTCCCTTCATTTCTGGCGCCTTGCGATTTCTTTCAGGCTCAGCTACACATTTAAAATAATTTTTTATATATTTACCCATACTTCTGGGTGTTTCTGGCAGGAGGGTAGTGTTTTTAGGTTATAGTGATCCAGCACCTTTTTGTAATTGGAAGGTTCTATATAAAAACTTTCATAATTTTAAAAAATTATGAGGATTATAAAAATTAAAAAGGATAAAAAAATAAAATAAAATAATGACTTCCTCCTTATATAAGGAATTTCCCAGAAGGGCCTAAGTCTGTCCAGAATGGAGGTGTTTCTATTTGAAAGCGGACCCCTATTTTTGGGATGAATTGTGTCCCCCAAAAAGATCTCCCAGTACCCGTGAATATGACCTTGTTTGGAAGCAGTCTTTGCAGATGTAATCAAGATAAAATGAGGTCATAATGTATTAGGGTGGGCCTTCGTCCATGACTGATGTGAAATTTGGTCCCAGAGACAGAGAGAAAAAGGCCATGTAACCAAGGAGCAGAGACTGGATTAATGCTTCTACAAGCCATGGAATGACAAGGACTGCTGGCAACCACCATAAGGTAGTAGAGAGGCATGGAAGGATCCTTCCTTAGAGCCCCAGAGGAAGCATGGCCCTGTCAATACCTTGATTTCGGACTTCTGACCTCCAGAAATGTGAGAGAAAAAATTTCTGTTGTTTTAGGGCAGTTTGTGGTAATTTGTTATGGCAGCCCTAGAAACATAATTCAACTCCTTAATCATAAAATAAGCTATGGTATTGCTCACCTGTAAGAAAAAAAAAAAACCTCCGTTTCCTCTGTGAAAATAATGGTGAATATTTAATTAAAAATACAAATGAGTAGAACATTTTATATTTCACTTTTCAAAAAACTACTGAAGTACCCAGAATTTCATTTGCAGTCATAGACTTTTTCTTTCTTTAAGACAAAATGTTTCCTATTTGAGGAACAGTACAAGGTTCACACAGAATGTTAGATAATCACAGCATAATGAGGATGGGACCATCAAGGAAGGTGGTATCAGGCACCCGGAGAAAGGAGTTGCAGACGTGGGCAGATGAGGCTCAGCTTTTGCTCCTGAGCACCCGGGGCCCACACCACAGGGTGACAGCTACATGTGCCTGCCGTCTGACACCCCTTTCAGGCCACATCCCTCCTCGCCAGACAACAACACGGAGCCTGGAGTCAGGCCCGGACTTGTCCTTTTGTTTTTGATTCTGAGACTGACTTCCCCTAAAAGGACCCCACTTTATCAGGTCAACTAAAAATTTATTATTCAAGGGGAGCAAAAGGGACTTGGTAAGTGAAGGCCTAAATACTGGAACACAATGATGTAAAATCTATAACAAGCCATTTTGATATTTCAAAACCTGCCTTGCCCTGATCCCTCTGTAGAATGGCTTCTTGCTGTAAGCCCTAGAACAAGAAATGATATAACACATGAGGAGCAGAGCTTGGTGCCTGGTTGCCAGCATTCAAATCCTGGCTCTACCACTTACTGACAGTACAACCTTAGCTAAGTCACTTAGCTTCAGTTTTTTCCTCTGTATAACAGGCATAATACTATTACCTACCTCATAAGCCAGAAAAAGCTCTTAGAATAGTGTCTGACATATAGAAAACACTCAATAACATTAGCTATTATTACTATGATTATTGTAACCACTTGATTCCTACTTCCATTGGAGCATTTTCCCCACTGCCTTATATTCAATTAATATTTCTCTTGTTCCCTCATTAGACTTTAAGTTCCTTGAGAAGAAGTACCTACTTCTGCTCATTTTTCACTCCCTCGCTCCTGTCACATAATAAAAATTTTTTTAAAAAATGAAAAAATTAAAAAAGCAAAAACTGAAAGCAAGAACTCTAAGTCAAGTCTTTTTTCGTATTTTCTTGGCTTTCTCACTCTCATCCTTTTCCTTCCCCCACACTTTAATCTAGCATCTCCTCCCTCCTCACCTTTTTTCCACCTCTGCATTTAATACAGAAAACACTACCAAACTAACAGCAGAAAACTGGTAGAACCCGGGTCTCTCAATGCTCACAAGCACTCCACTAACACAAAGGCAGGACGTGAAGCAGCAATGTTTGAGGTCCCCTGGATTCTCTTATAAATACACACAAACTCAGACTGCTGAGGTCAGATCTTCTTTTAACACACAATGTGATTAGCATAATGTTACCTCAACATATGGTTAAAAGTAACCCAAATTTAGCCAACGTTCTGGAAAAGAGAACACGCTTGCTTACTGTATACTGAAGTCACATCCTTCTGCAGAACCTCGACCTGGATACTGGGCCAGTCGCAAGGCTAAGGTCTTGAGCCGTCTCCTGCATTCCAGAAAATCTTGGGTGTGGTAAAAGTCAGTGGAGGCCGAGAGGGGCAGTCCATCCCTCACCCTTACCACACAGGCAAAAAGGATCATGGACATGGTCCACAAGAGAAGTCATGAGGACACCTGAGGAGAGCAAGGTCACCTTGTTACTGAGGGCCAGATGATGGCGCCAGAGCCACCCCTGCCCTCTACACGTCCACTCTGGGTTATTTCACCCTCACCTCCACTATAATTGCAAATGTTGCTTTTATTATCATTTCCCTGCCCTCTATTGCTTCGTCACTCCCAATTGTCTTCCCTTCATCATCCTCCCTGTCTCTTCTTCACTCGTAGTCGTCCTTTTCCTTCTCTGTGAGGAACCTCTCCTTTTCCAGAATTAAACCAACTGGGATGAGGGAGAAAGGAATAGAGAAGCAAGGAAGCAGGACCGAAATGATTCAGCAATGACAGTGGATAGCGAGATGCAGGAAGTAAGATGGGCACAAAGGGACAGGATGAGCCTGACACTGAAGCAGCAGGGATGGGGTCCAGTGACCCACGCCTTTCAGGCCACCCAGGGAAGTAGGTGCTGAGCAGTTTAACTGCCATATCCTCACCTGCAGTGGAGAGATTCTGAGCACCTAATCTAAAGCTGGTGGCAAGGACAGCAGAAGGCAAAAATGAAACTGAGATAGTATAGTATGTCCTCTAGAATTTCTGCAAATGTTTGATACAGAGCCAGTCTTCAAAATGATGACTGAGCTCCTACAGATGGCCAAAGGAAGTCATTTAGCAAATTATATTACAGTAAAACACTAAATATTTGGCCATGATATGTGAGCACCATTAAGAAACAAAAGGAAATAGATTCTGAGCCCTCCTGGTGCCTTTGGCAAATTAGAACAAGGTGCTTCTCAGGGTAGAAACAGCTCTGGACCAGTTCTGCTGGCAGAGCCTGGCTGGGTTTTGGCCCCACCTGTTAACTCTGCAGATGCCTGTACAGGCATAACCTGCACATCTGTGTGTGGCAGCCCTGCAACCAACGATGAGTGAGGTGGCTACTGCAGCTTCAATGGGTCTCCATGCACCCACACATCTTGTTTCACAGATCCTGTTTGTCAGGTCTTCTACTTGATAGGATGTTAATAATAATAATGCACACTGGTGGACTTTTCTTCCAAAGAACTCTAGGGATGTAACCTTATTTGGCATCCCAGTTCCTGTGAGTAGGAAAGGGGACCCCCCAGGACGCACACTACTCTCTTCACCTCTGTGCCTCTGTGTATGCTTCACCTATGTCTGCCATTCTTCTGATTTCCCCATATCCAAATCCACGTCAAAAACTGTCTCAAATTCACCCTTTCTGTGAAACCTTCCTAGACTTGTCCAGCTGGGAGTACTTCTCCCTTCTCTAAATTCCCAGAGAACCTACCTCTTTGTTCTCTATTTTACTGATTTATCATTTCACTATCTAAGTGTAAGCTCTAAGAATAAAGACCATCTCTGGAATGGATGGATGAATGAATGATTATTCCCCTTTTACACAGGTAGAACATGCAGTGGTACAAAAACACAGAGAAGGCAAAAAGAAAAAATTAGTCTACCAGCCAACAGACCCTACACAGTCCATTTATCCCATCTCCCCACAGTTCCCATTGAGGAGTAAAAATGTGACAAGCCCCAGGAAAGACATATCCATACACAAAACTGCTAAGTTCCCAGCACCATTGGCAGGGCCAGGCCAACTGCCAGAAGGCCCTGTGGGGGCTGGCCCCGTAGTTTAGTGGTTAAGTGTGCGCGCTCTGCTGCTGGCGGCCCGGGTTTGGATCCCGGGCGCGCACCGACACACCGCTTCTCCGGCCATGCTGAGGCCGCGTCCCACATACAGCAGCTAGAGGGATGTGCAGCTATGATATACAACTATCTACTGGGGCTTTGGGGGAAAAAATAAATAAATAAATAAAATTATTTAAAAAAACAAAACAAAACAAAAAAAACAGAAGGCCCTGTGGGCTGTACCCCAGCTGCTTGGCCAATGCTGAGACACCTAGCACCAGAAATAGCATCAGGGGATGGATGTATGGAGGGTAATCATATTATCTTCTATACGTTCATGAATGTTTGAAATATTTAATTTAGAAATAATTTTTTTTTAAGTTATAGGGCACAAAGCTCTGACAAAGATAGGGGAAGACTACAAGATCAACTTGAGACCAGGGCTTACAGTCTAAACAAGAACTTCAACTTGCTTGCTACCTTGAGAACAGTGTTACACCAGTGAATGGAAGTTATACACGTTCTGCAACGCATTGTAGAGAAGTGTTCAAGAACACTTGTAATAAAGATGTTTCTAGGAACATTACTTGCAAAAAAAAAAAAGAATTCAACAAGAGTCCTAAGCCAAGATATAAAGATACTGAGCCCCCCTGCCCCCCAAAAAAGACAATGAATCAATAAGATACCAAGAGAATCAGAGACAGGACAGAAACACCCTCATGGCAAAATAAGAAAGATACTTTTTAGGGGGCTGAGTAAATTGTATGCTCTTCTAAGGGAAAGCAGTTTGCATTTATTCCAACTGTCAACCCCAAAATATCCTCTCTAGCGCTGTCTTTATGGAGCATCTAAGCACCAGGCATGGTGTTTAACCAATAAAAAGGAAAACAGTGACCTTTCCAAGTGACAGTAATCACAAGAACCAGTTCTACCACTCTCTAAAGGACCCAAAAATTCCCTCTGGGCTCTCTCTTTCATCTATTTTATCCTTTTAGTGATCAAACCTGCTTCTCCTCAAACAATAACATTCAAGATAAAGAAAATCTGTTTTTCAGTTTTATCAAGTTACTAATACTGCAAACTAGTGAAACCCACATCCATTTTCTAAAATATTTAAAAATACTTACAGTGCTTAAATGAAGGTGACACTGTGATATTAACTTTCTTGTGTTTGTGTGTATGTGTGAGTATGTCAAGGTACAGATGGCAACTGCCTGAGGGGTGGAGGGACTTTACATGCTGCTGTGGAAAAGTCCAGGAACAGAGACAACACCAGCAATACTTTTTTCCTTTGTGGAAATGCACTTTGCATTCCAAAAGACAAAAAAAAATTAATACAAATAGGGAGAGGCTCATCTTTGTGTTCTTCACAGTGCCTGGTAAGGGCTTTGAATACTGTAGGGATTTGATATTTGTGAGTTCACGTTATGAGCTATGATGAGACAATCTGTACTCGAATAAGAGATCTGACCACTGCTCAAAGAAGAATGAACTGAGGACTTCTGCTCTGAAGGGTGGAGTTGAAGTTCTTTTTCCTACTCCCACTAAATACAACTAAAACCCACGGACATTATAACTAAAGTAAGCGTAACGAGATTCTGAAAGGTGGAAAGAAGAAGGCCTACTGGCTACAGACCTTAGGACTTGAAGAATGACACAGCTGTGAGTTTGCTTGATTTTCTTTTTCCCTTATATATCCCAGTCTTGATGCTGGAGAAGCTGGCAACCCAGAAACACCAATGGGAGCAGACAAAAAAAACATCCCCCAAAACAACAACAAAAAGCCTGCGCTCTCTAGCCAAAGAACCAGGAAAGGTACAGCCTAGCAAAACAGAAAGCTTTTAGAAAAAATGTTCCACTCCAGCCAAACACCACAGAAAAAACTGCAGCCATCATATACCTACAAGCAAAGGCCAAGTGAAGAGCCTAGACTTCTAGTCTTGTTCTGAGGTGGTAATGAGGTGGCCCCTCAACTCCCCTGCTGGCCAGGGTAGTGTCAGAGAAGACCAAGTAGGGAGGGACAGGCAGCAATAAGCCAACCTCTCCACTGTGTCACTGGGGAGACAGAATTCCCACCTCTGCCCAGCAATAATGAGCAGCCCCTTCCCTTCAGGGAGTCAAAAGAGGCCAAATGAAGAACCTGGACTTTTGCTCCCACCTGGCAGTAATGAGATAGTACCCCCACTTTCCCTGCTAGCACAGTATCAACAAAGGCCAACTAAAACAGAAAATTTAAATAAGATCCAGAGTCTCATAACATAATGCTCAAAATGCCCAGGCTTCAATAGAAAATCACTGGTCATACTAAGAACCAGGAAAATCTCAGCTTGAATAAGAAGAGACAATCAACTGATGCCAACACCAAGATGACAGAGATGACAGAATTATCTAACAGATTTTAAAGCAGCCATCATAAAAATGCTTCAATGAGCAATTATAAACACACTGGAAACAAATGAAAAATAACAGTCTCAGCAAAGAAGTCGAAGATATAAAGAACCAAATGGAAGTTTTAGAATTAAAAAAAAATACAATAACTGAAGTAAGAAACTCAACAAATAAGCTCAACAGCAAAATGGAGGGGATCGGAGAATGAATCAGTAAACATGAAGCCAGATCATAGAAATTACTGAATTTGAACTATCTGAGAGAAACTAGATTGAAAAATATTGTACAGAGCCTCAGGGATTGTGTGACTATAACAAATGAGCTAACATTCATGTCACTGGAGTCCTGGAGGAGAGGAGAAAGAAGGCAGGACTGAAAAAGTATTAAAAAAAATAACGTCTGAAAACTTCCCAAATTTGGCAAAAGACTTAAGCCAACAGATTAAAAAAGAATAAACCCCAGAATAAACCCAAAGAAACCCACGCCACCACACATAATAGTCAAACTTAAGAAAACTAAAGACAAAAAAAGTCTTGAAAGCAGGAAGAAACAATACCTTACCTATAGGGGGAAAACAATTCAAGTGACAGTAAATTTCTCATAGAAACCATGGAGGCCAAAAGGAAGCATATTTTTCAAGCGCTAAAAGAAAAGAACTGCTAACCCAGAACTCTGTATTTTCAGCAAAAATATCCTTCAAGAATGAAGGGAAAATTAAAATATACTCAGATGAAGGAATACTAGAAGAATTTGTTGCCAGCATACCTGCTCTAAGAGAATGGCTAAAGGAAGTTCTCTAAACAGAAAGGAAATGATAAAAGACGGAATCTTAGAATATCAGGAAGGAAGAAAAAAACAACAGAAAGAGTAAAAACATGGGAAAATACAATAGATTATCCTTCTTCTCATGAGTTTTCTAAGTTATGTCTGATGATTGAAGCAATAATTACAACATGTCTGATGTGGTTCTCAATGTATGTAAAGGAAATATTTAAGACAGGTCTAAATGAGGGGGGGTACAAAGATGTAAAGGGAGGTAAGGTTTCTATGCAACACTTGAAATGGTAAAATGCTGACACAAGGAGACTATGATAAGTCATATATATATGTGACACACATATAAGTATACATATACATATATGTATACATCTACATATAAGAGCAACCACTCAAAAAGCTATATAAAGTGATATACTCAGAAACACTATACATAAATAAAAATGGAATTCTAAAAAATGTTTGAATTACAGAAATGCAGGAAAAAAGAAAACATAATAAAAAACAATAAACAGAAAACAAAAAATAAAAGAGTAGACTTGAGCCCTAACACATCAATGAATACATTAAATATAAGTGGTCTAAATATATAATCAAAGACAGAGATTGACAGAGTAGATAAAAGACACGACCCAATTATATACTTTCTACAAGAAATTCACTTCAAATGTAACAATACAGGTAGGTTGAAAGTAAATGAATGGAGGGGGGCCGGCCCCATGGCATAGCAGTTCTAAGTGCGTGCGCTCCGCTGCTGGTGGCCCGGGTTCGGATCCTGGGCGCGCACTGATGCACCACTTGTCAGGCCATGCTATGGTGGCGTCCCACATAAAGTGGAGGAAGATGGGCATGGATGTTAGCTCAGGGCCAGTCTTCCTTGGCAAAAAGAGGAGGATTGGCGTGGATGTTAGCTCAGGGTTCATCTTCCTCAAAAAAAAAAAGAAAGCAAATGAATGGAAAAAAAATACCATGAAAACATTAATCAAAAGAAAGAGGGAGTTATATTAAAGCAGATAAAGCAGACTTCAGAGCAAAGAAAATGTCCAAGGATAGAGAAGAACATCATATAACGATAAAAAAAAAAATCTACCAAGAAGACATAAAACTAAATGTATATGCACCAAACAACGGAGATGTAAAATATGCAAAGCAAAACTAACAAAGTGAAAGGAGAAATAGACAGATCCACAGTTACAGTTGAAGACTTCAACATCCCTCTCTCAACAACTGATAGAACTAGAGAGAAAATCAGCAAAGATATAGATCTTAATAACACTATCAACCAAAGTATGTAATCAACATTTATAGAACACTCTGTCCAACAACAGAATTTCTTTCAAGCACCCACAGAACGTATAGCAAGACAGACCATATCTTGGGCCATAAAACAAACCTCAACAAACTTAAAAGAATGTAATCAAACTAGAAATTAATAATAGGTAATGAAAACCTCCAAACACTTAACAACACACTTTTATTTATTTTTTTTGTGAGGAAGATTAGCCCTGAGCTAACATCTGTTGCCAATCATCCTCTTTTTTTTTTTTTCCGAGGAAGATTGGCCCTGGGCTAACATCCATGCCCATCTTCCTCTACTTTATATGGGATGCCACCACAGCATGGCTTGACAAGCAGTGTGTCGGTCTGCACCAAGGATCCAAACCTGTCAACTCCCGGCCACCACAGTGGAGCACACAAACTTAACTGCTACACCACTGGGCTGGCCCCTAACAACACACTTTTAAATAATCCATGGGTCAAAAAGGAAGCCTCAAGGGAAATTAAAAAAATACACTGAACTCAATGAAAAGGAAAATGTATGAAAATTTGTGGGACACAGCTAAAGCAGTACTGTGAGGGAATTTATAGCACTAAATGCTAACATTAGAAAAGAGGAGGGGCTGGCCCGGTGGCGCAAGCGGTTCAGTGCTTGAGCTCCACTGCGGTGGCCCGGGGTTCACTGGTTCGGATCCCGGACGTGCACCGACGCGCCGCTTGTGGAGCCATGCTGTGGCAGTGTCCTATATAAAGTAGAGGAAGATGGGCACAGATGTTAGCCCAGGGCCAGTCTTCCTCAACAAAAAAAAAAGAGGAGGCTTGGTAGATGTTAGCTCAGGGCTGATGTTCCTCACACACACAAAAAAAGAAAAGACGAAAAGTCTCAAAACAATAATTTAAGTTCACATGTCAAGGAACTAGAAAAAAAGCAGGCAGGAGGAAGGAAATAATAGAGTACAAATCAATTAAATTGAAAACAGAAAAGCAATAGAAAAAAATCAATGAAATAAAATGTTGGTCCTTTGAAAAGATCAACAAAACTGACAAAACATTACCAAAACGGGCAAAGAAAAAACAAGAAAAGAGACAAATTACCAATATCAAGAATCAAACAAGGGATATCACTACAGACAATACAGACATCAAAAGGATGATAAGGGAATACTACAAACAACTCTACACATATAAATCTGACAATGTCAATGTAATGGATCAATTCCTCAAAAAGCACAAACTACTACAATTCACCCGGTATGAAATAGATAATTTAAACAATCCTATAACTACATTTCCTATTAGGAAAATTTCATTTGTAACTTTAAAACTTCTGAAAAGGAAATCTCTAGGTCCAGATGATTTCAGCGGAGAATTCTACCAAACATTTAAAAAAGAATTAACAGTAATTCTGCACAATCTATTCCAAAAAATAAAAGAGGAGTAAACAATTCCAAATTCATTTTATGAAGCTATTATTACCCTGATATCAAAACCAGATAAAAACAATAGAAAAACAGAAAACTACAGACCAATACTCCTCATGAATTTATACATAGAAATCCTTAACAAAATATTAGCAACTAGAATTCAGCAAAATAATCAAAAGAATTAGACACTATTACCAAGTGGGATTTATTCCAGGACGCAAGGCTGGCTTAATATTCTAAAATCAATCAATATAATCCATCATATTAACAGGCTAAAAAAGAAAAGTCACACAATGATATCAATTAATACAAAAAGGGCATTTGACAAAATTCAACACCCTTTCATGATAAAACTCTCAGCAAAATAGGAAGAGGGGAACTTCCTCAACTTGGGAAATAGCACCTACAAAAAGCCTACTAACATCACACGTAATGGTGAAAGACTGAATGCTTTCCATCTAAAATCAGGAACAAGGATGTCTGCTCTGACTACTACTGTTAAACACAGTATTGGAAGTTCTACCCAGTGCAATAAGGCAAGAAACAGAAATAAAAGGCATATAGATAGAAAAGGCAGAAACAAAACTACTCTCATTTGCAGATGACATAATTGTCTATGTGGAAAACCCCAAGGAGTCTACAAAAAAAAAAAAATCTCCTCAAACTAATGAATTCAACGAGGTTGCAGGATATAAGACCAACATTCAAAAATCAATTGTACTTCTATATACAGGTTTCCCTGCTATCCGAGAGTACAGTGTTCCTGTGAAACCTTTTGTAAGCCAAAATGGCATAAAGCGAAGAGTATCCTCTGCTTTCCGAAAGTTCACATTAAGCCACTCTGCTTTTACGAAAGATCTACATTAGTAACTGTTTTTGCTAAGTGAAAGAAATCCAAAGAGGATGTCTGCTTTTACGAAAAAAGCCGTTACCACACTAATACAGATCTTTCGTAAAAGCAAAGTGGCATAATGCAAACTTTCAGAAAGTAGAGGATACCTGTACTAGCAATGAACATGTAGAAACCAAAACTAAAAACAATACCATTTACAATCATTCCAAAAAATGATATCAATAAAGCTATAATTTTTTAGAATGAAATATTTAGGTGTATATCCAACGAAACATGTACAGGACTTGTATGCTCAAAACTATAAAACATTACTGAAAGAACTCAAAAAAGGGGGCCGGCCCAGTGGCATAGTGGTTAGGTTCATGCACTCCCCTTCAGCACTTTGGATCCTGGGCGGGGACCTACCTACCGCTCATCAGGCCATGCTGAGGTGGCATCCCACATAGAGTAAGTAGAAGGATGTACAACTATGACATACAACTATCTACTGGGACTTTGGGGAGGAAAAAAGGAAAAAAAGGACAAAGCTTGGCAAGAGATGTTAGCTCAGGGCCAATCTTCCTCAAAACAAACAAAAAAAGACTGATACTTAAGAAATCAAAAAAGTCCTAAATAAATGAGGAGATATACCACATTCATGGATTGGAAGACTCAAAAGAATAAAGATGTCAATTGTCCTGCAAATTGATATACAGGTTTAATTCAATTCCTGTAAAAATATCAGCAAGATAGTTTGTAGATACAGATAAGATTATTTAAAATTTATACGGAAAGGCAGAGAAACTAAAATAGCTAAAACAATTTTGAAAAAGAATAAAGTGTTGGGCCAGCGCCGGTGGCCTAGTGGTTAAGTTTGGCATGCTCCGCTTCGGTGGTCTGGGTTCAGTTCCCAGGTGCGGACCTACACCACTCATCTATCAGTGGCCATGCTGTGACAGCGGCTCACATACAAAATAGAGGAAGACTGGCAACAGACGTTAGTTCACGTTAGCTCAGGGTGAATCTTCCTCAGCCAAAAAATAAAAAAGAAGAAGAAGAAGAAAGTGGAAGGAACCACGTTATTCTATTTCAAGACTTATTATATAGCTACAGTAATCAGGATTGTGTGGTATTGGCAGAGGAATAGACAAACAGATCAATGGAACAGAATAGAGAACCCAGAAATAGACCTACACAAGTACAGCCAAATGATTTCTGAGGATGGTGCAAAAACAATTCAAAGGAGGAAGAACAGTCTTTTCAACAAATGGTGCTGGAGCAATGAATATCTATATGCCAAAAAAAGAACCTTAACCTAAACCTCACACCTTACATAAAAATCAACTCAAAATATATCATAAATTTAAATATATAAAGTAAAACTATAAAAGTGAAGAAAACGTAGCAGAAAATCTTCAAGACTTGGTGAAGAGTTCTCAGACATGACACCAAAAAACAATCCATAAAAGAAAAATCAGTAAATTGGATTTCATCAAAATTAAAAACTTCTGTTCTGCAAAAGTCCATATGGAGAAGAATGAAAAGACAAACTAGAGACCGGGAGAAAATATTTGTAAACCACATATTTGATAAGGGACTCTAGATATCTAGAATTTATATTAAAAAAAAAAACTCTCAAAATTCAACAGTAAAAAAAAAACCAAACAATCCAGTCAGAAAATGGGCCATGTACATGAACAGACATTTCACCAAAGAGGATATACAGATGGCAAATAAGTACATGAAAAGATGTTCAGCATCACTAGCTATCAAGGGAAAGTCAACTTAAGATTACAATGAGATAACACTACACACCTATCAGAACAGCTAAAATTTTTAACAGTAACAATATCAAATGATGGCAAGCATGCAGAGGAACTGAATCTCTCATCCATTACTGGTAGGACTATAAAATGGTGCGGTCACTCTGGAAACTAGTTTGGCAGTTTCTTTTAAAACTAAACAAGCAATTACCATATGATCTTTCAATCACACTCCTGGACATTTATCCTAGAGAAATGAAAATTTATGTTCACATAAAAACCTGTGTACAATTGTTCATAACAGTTTAATTTTAGGAGCCCAAAACTGGAAACAACCAAAATGTCGCACAAATAGTGAATGGTTAAACAAAACAAGATACATTCATACCATGGAATACTACTCAGCAGTACAAAGGAATGAACTACTGAAACACAGAACAACTTGGACGGATCTCAAGAGCATTGTGTTGAGTGAAAAAAGCCAATCTCAAAGGTCACATACTACATGATCCCTTTTACAGAACATTCGCAAAATGACAAAATTAGAGATGGACAACTGATTAGTGGTTGCCAAAGGTTAGGGGTGGTGGGGAGAAGAGGAATGGATGTGACTATACAGGGATAGCAAGAAGATCTTTGTGGTGACAGAATAATTCTCTATCTTGATTGTGGTGGTGGTTATAGGAATCTACCAAATGACAAAGAACTACACACACTTTATATCAATGTTAATTTCTTTTTTTTTTTTTTGTGAGGGAGATCAGCCCTGAGCTAACATCCGTGCTAATCCTCCTCTTTTTGCTGAGGAAGACCGGCTCTGAGCTAACATCTATTGCCAATCCTCCTCCATTTTTTCCTTCCCCAAAGCCCCAGTAGATAGTTGTATGCCATAGTTGCACATCCTTCTAGTTGCTGTATGTGGGACGCAGCCTCAGCATGGCCGGAGAAGCGGTGCGTCGGCGTGCACCCGGGATCCAAACCCGGGCCGCCAGTAGTGGAGCGCGCGCACTTAACCGCTAAGCCACCAGGCTAGCCCCAATGTTAATTTCTTGGATTTGATATTGTACTATAGTTATGTAAGATGTCACCAATGGGGGAAAATAGGTAAAGGGTATACAGGACCTCTCTGTACTATTTTTGCACTTCCTGTGACTATAACTATTTTAAAATACATATTTTAAAATACAAGTTGAAAAAAAGTATTAACTTAAGGTTTTTTTGTGTGTGTGTGAGGAGGACTAGCCCTGAGCTAACATCTGATGCCAATCCTCCCCTTTTTTCTTGAGGAAGAGTGGCCCTGAGCTAACATCCGTGCCCATCTTCCTCTACTTTATATGGGACGCTGCCACAGCATGGCTTACCAAGCAGTGCCCCAGTGCGCACCTGGGACCCGAACCTGCGAACGCTGGGCCGCCGAAGCAGAGCGCGTGCGCGCACTTAACTGCTTACGCCACCGGGCCGGCCCCAAACTTAAGGTCTTTATACCACTTAAATTATGCTCATACTTCCTTATGTTTAAACGTCATTTTTAAATATCTCTACTAGTAGAACAATAATCTTTTGTGCTAATTAACTGTAGTTCTGATGCTTTATGCAGGAATGTTGAAGGGCATGTTTTATAGTGAGCAGCTCGACAGCTACATGACATTTCCAAACTGGAAGGTACTATAATCTCAGGATTCATTAAAATAAAAGCCGCTTGCAGATAACTAGTATTCAGTTTAAAACAGGAAAGCAGTGGTATGAATCTGGAAAATCATGCCACAATTATAAAAAAAATATATTATCGATTACAGAGGGACAAAGGCAGTCTCAGAGTCTTCACACAGAGACACCTCTGTCTTTCAGGTCTTACCAGCTCCTTCTACAGGCCAGTAGACCTTGTAACCTGGGACCACGCCTGCCACATGTTAGGAAGCCCTCAATAAAAACTGCTAAGCAAACTAATGAATGACCTAAGGGCTGCCTTATTTTTGCTCACTAAAACAAGAAATGTGGGTTTGCAGATATTGCCATATTCTGATCTATATTTTGAACACTTTTCCACAATAAATCTCTACTTGGAGAGAAAAAGAGTTGAGGTTTACATAGATGGAATTTCTTAAGAGTAGAAACAGAAGTAGTAATCAAATATATAGCACACGAGTTACTACCAGATTTTATAAAAATTATATTTTAATCTGCCTCCCCCATTTCCTAAATGCTCTTTTCAGCTCTATTTATAAACTGCTCCTGTCATAGATTACCCCTATTCTACCAACAAAGACTTTGTGCCTAGCTAGAGGCTATTCTTGTTCCCACTGGTTTTTTCTCTCCCCTTTACCCTTAACCCTCTCCCAAATCCCTACCACATTCACTCCTCCTCCTCCCTCTGAGAGAGAGAGAAAGAAACAGGGAAAGAAAACAGCGTTAAATAACCAGGCCTTGCAAAATAATAATTTAAATAAGCAAAACAAGTTTCATTTGGCACACAAATATTCAAAAACAAGTGTTCACCATAAGGCATACTGCCCATTCCTCAAAAACACAATACAGACGACAAAATTGAGTTATGTCACCCTTATTGAATTCACCTTCAGCCACAGGACTCGAGAATTGGTTACCTAATTTGTAGATCACCCAGAACCCTTTGTTTCACATTGCTTGGGGATGGGGTGGGGAAGGTGGAAATCAACTCTGTCATTTGTTAGCAGCTAAGAAGAGTAAGAGATTGAACTTGATAGCAACTAATATTATATGGCAGGCACTGTGTTAGGAACTTTTACACTGATGACGTTATTTAATGCTCCTAACAAAGAGGCTGGCATAATCTACACTGGACAGGTGGGAAAACTGTAGCTCCAAGGCTCAAGTGGTAGAGCCAGGATCCAAACCCAAACTTCCTTACTGGAAATATTCGAAAGCCTATGATCTTTCCACTACATTCCGCTTCTCTAAATCCAATCTTTGGGATTACACCTGCTCTACTTCTTTAAAACAATTCTTTCTGCTAGAGCACTAACACTCAAAACTACTCAGAGACCTGTTAATAGAAGGAGCCAAGGCCTAGATTTATGCATGTTACAACTGCTGCTTACTCACTGTATTACTTTGAATAAGTCAGTTTTCCTCTCTGACCATCAATCACCTTTTGGATGCAGTTGATCTCTGAGGCTCCTTCTAAGAATAAACAACTTTGGGACCCTAAGATGTCCTCTGTGTTGTAAACACAAACACTTAGAGCTATAACAACATTGTCTAAAAAGGATTTTCCAGAGCAAATTCTATTATGTCAATTTAATTCTATTTAGCAATATTAAACCACTTTCAATTACTTACATTTTCATTTTACTAAAATTATCTTTATCAAGATTAATTCCCTTCTTTGTAAAATTTAATGACGATTTACCCTGTTGGTCTGAGGTTTATTTTTTTTCTGACCACGTCACAAATTTCACCAATTATTTTTCACCGCTGGAAATATTGTTTCGTAGCTTTGATTTCCACACATCTGATTTTTCACGGTGTGCTCTATCCTTCTGGTTCTGGAAGTCTAGATGTGAGCCTATAATGGACACAAATGTAGATCACCTCCTACACCTGATGTTCAGAAAAGCTAGTCCAGTGCACCCAGTATTTGGTAAACCAAGTCTTATGAGAGCTGCACGCTAAGGAAGTTTGCTATTAAAATTAAACAATACTCTAACATGAGCTTCGTGGATAATTAAGGAAACAATCGCCCCCTCTCATTTGGACACACCCCGTCTCCTCCCACTGGGGGCAGCTCTCGACGCGCATCTGTCAGCTGAAGGTTCCCGCAGGCGCGCGCCTCGGGGCGTCCCGGAGTGCGCAAAGCAGCCGAAGGAAGAAAGGGGGACAGATGACTCCAGGAAGCCCCACAAAGCCCGTGGGGCTAAACCAGACCTGAGGGCGAGGCGGGCCCAGGGCCGCCTCCATCTCCAGGCCCGCCCTGCGCCACACCCAACCCCGCCTGCTTTCGGCTAGCGGGCCGCGGCGCCCGCCTCTGCCCGGCAGCCCTCACCTCGCCCCAACGGCGGCCTCTGGGAGTCAGCGCCGCCGAGCCACCCGCCGCCTCCTCCGCAACCTTAGCCGCCGGGTGGCACCCGCCCTAGACACCCGCTGCCTGGGCTCAGGTAGGCGACGGTGCGCATGCGCGTGTCTTGAACCTCCATTCGCTGCTGCTAAGCGACATCCGCAGAACCGGCCAATCCTGGCGCGCCTCCACCTCCCGGTCCCGACGGAGTCGTGAATGAAGTGGTTCTTAAAGGGCTGCGACCCAAAAGTAGAGGGGGCGTGGCTGGGGCGCGCATTTCCTAATATTCTTCCCATCTCCCGGCTCTCACCTGCGTGGGTTTGGGGTCCAAGCCTGTAATTCCCACGTCCAGAGGTGCGAGGAGGCTTCGCGGTCTAAGCTCGTGTCCTGCTGGCGTAGTGCATAGAACTGACGTGCGGAGGCAGGGAGGTTCTGCGTGACGGCGCGACACGCCCGGGGGCGTGGATCCCGCTCTCTGCACGGCTTGGCGGGAGGCCCGAGATAGGGAAACCAAAGAGCAGAGCCTCCTGCCGGCCTGGATCAGGTGCCAAAGTCCGACTCCAGAGGGACACACTCCAGTCTGGGGGCGGAGGCACTCACTGATGGATGGCCGGCTGAAGGGCGACTGGGAAACAGAGTTCGTCCCTTTATCCATTCAACAAATTTTGCGCACCTGCTCTCTGCCAGACACTATACTAGGCACTGGAGACACAGCGAGGAACTCCTGACACGCAAAACTATGTTAAGAGGGGAGGGCAGAGTGAGAGTACCCATCAAACAATTACACAACACGTGTTTAAATACAAACTGAGATACGTGCTCTTCAGAGAGGAGCAAGGTTTTTGAGAGAATTTACAGGAACTTCCGGCCTGGACTTGCAGGTCCAAGGAGGCTTCCCTGAGAACATGACACTGACCGAGTAGTAGCTAACTAGGCGAAGGGGAGAAGAAGAGTGTTTCAAACAGAGGGAACAGTATGTATAAAGAACTGGGTGTGGAAGACAGCAGGTCTCCTTTAGGGGGTGAAAAGAAACCCAGAGGGGGTAGATGGGGAGTTAGTGTTTAATAGTCACAGAATTTCAGTTGGAGAAGATGAAAAAGTTCTGGAAATGGATGGTGGTGATGGTTGCACAACAATGTAAATGTACTAACTGTCACAGAACTGTACATTTAAAAATGGTTAAAAAGGTAAATTTTATGTATATTTTGCCACAAAATAAGGAAAGGAAGAAGAGAAACTCAGTGTTGAGAGAGTAAAGGAATAGAGTGAGAGCCACTAGAGAGAACAGAAGAGGTAAAACCATGTAGGATCTTGCAGGCCGTGGTGGAAAGTTTAGAACAGTAGAAAACTGATCAAATTTGCATTTTGTAAAAATCACTTTGGCTGCTGAAGTTAAGATCAAAATGGAGAAGTCTCCTGGAAGCTGTGGCAGGCCCAGCTGGGAAGCCAATGCAGTTGTCTGGGCAAAAGAAGGTGGAGCTGGCGTGTGTGCTGAAGTGCTGGTGAAGAGGAAGAGAACTGGGCAGTCTGCAGAGAATGTAGGAGCAAAATCAACAGGACTTGGTGATGAACTGGATGTGAAAGGGTAAGAAAAGAGCTTCAAGGATGTTTGAAGACTCCATTGCTTCATCTCTCCCTGCTGCTGCCTCACCACATCACTGAAATTTCCCTTATTAAGCACATTAAAGATCTAGTCTTTATCTTGCTTGACCTTTCAACAGCATTTGTCATTGCTGTCCTATCTTCCTTTCTCAGTCACTCTTTTTTCTTGTTATATGACCCCACACTCTCCTGGACTTCCTCTTATATCTCTAATCTCTTTCTCCCTTCATTTCCCTTTGTAGCTTCTCTTCCTCTGCCATGAGGGAAACCAATACACTCTCCTTGAGCAGTCTTACCCACTGTATCATTTTCCATAAGTGATGCTTCTCAAAGCTTATACTGCCAGCCTCGCTGTCGGCCCTGAGTTCCAGACTCAAATAGCCAGCCACAAACTTCAACATCTCCATTTGACATCACCTTAAACTGCACATGTCCACAGCTGATTTTATCACTCTCATTTCTGGTCCAGCTCCTCCATTGTTTCCTACCTCGATAAATGGCATCACTAGTCTCTCAGTGGCCCAAGCCAGAAACCTGGAAGTCATCCCTCATTCCTTCTTCTCCCTCCCTCCCCCATGAAGTCACTAAGGCCTGTCAAGTCTACTCCTAATGTCTTTCAAATTTATACACTTCTTTTTTCATTGCTCCCACCATTTCTGGCCTGCACACCAGCAGTCTTCTCGCTGTTCTTTTTGCATCTCATCTGGCTGCCCTACCTGCCTTTCACCATATTACAGACAGGAAAACTCTAAAATGCATCTCTGACTTCATCACTCTTCTGCCTAAAATCATCCATTACTCCCATTGCTCCTGGAAGAGAGTCCAGACTCTGGGCATCTGTCACCTGCTTAACCTCCACTTCCTCTTCATACGGAGACCTTTTTTCTCCTTGAGGGCTTTCTCTGTATGATGGACCAGGTTGGTCCCCTGTAACCTCCCCCACCTTAACACCATCTCATGTTATTGTCATTTGTTCAACAGGAATAGGGCTGAGTAGGACTAAGCAAGGCCTGCACCCTGCTCCTAATGGTTCCCCTTCTGCCCACTGTGTTTTCTGCAGAACCTGTGGGGGCTTTACCTGGAGAGGGACCCTGGTTTGGGGTTAACAGTACAGGCTTGGGAACTAGGAAGCCCTGAGTCCTGGCCCAGCTCAGGCATGTTGCCCCACTTCTCTTACTGAGTTTACCCCTCTGTGAAATGGGATGAAAGCTGCCTCCTCATAGAGTTGAATAAGGGGACTGTGGAGGGAGACCCCAGCAAAGCAGATGAGCCTGCTCTGGATCAGGGCCACTGCTTCAGGGAAATGAAGCTCTAGGAGGCAAAACTGCCCCCAGACCCCTTTTGAGAAGTAAAGGCTTCCAAGATCTCCCTCCTAAATGAAGTGGCTGCTGCTCACTCTGGGCTGCAGGGAAAACCAACCTGTTCTGTATCCAACGTGGATGGGCTGGACAAGAGAGAAGACAACTACTTCAGAGTTTTAGTGGTTGCCAGCAGTAACTATGTGGCCCAGGAGGGTAGGCCCAGCTTCCTCCCTGTATCTTGCAGCAAACTCCCTCTGCAGTATGGTGCACAGGCAGTATGGAGTAGTGGTTTAGAGCGAGGGTTCTAAAACCAGACTGCCTGTGTTCGGATACTGGCTTTGCCCTTAGTTGCCATGAGACCTTGGGCACGTTACTTAACCTCTGTTTTCTCATCTGTAAAATGGAGAAAATAATAGTACTTTTTAGAGTTGTAAACCTAATAAGCAATATTATTGTCCAAAGGAAAAACAGGCATATATGCAAGTTTCTCCCTCAGCAAAGAGTAAAGCTGACACCAGTGTTTTCATTGGCCCTGCAGGGTTTGGCTTGGCAGGAGGCAATATCCAGGGTTCACGCTCCAGACGCAGGCCTGGAGGCACCAGAGTGATGTCGAAAGAGGAGTGGACTTGGAGCCAGATATCTGAGTTCCAACCACGATTCCCTCGTGCCCCCAGGCAAGGTGTTCCTGCAGACAGACAGTGCCAACAGCCTAAAACGCGAGGAGGAGACGTCGAGCCCCGCCCCCGAGGTTAACTTCCCAGACGGCGTAAACGCAAAGGATCGGCAAACAGCTCCTGAGCCCACGCGCGAGGGCCCGAAGAGGACGCTCCTGCCCGCCCAATCACAAATGACGTTCCTCCTGTTTCCCGCCCTCCAGGAGGGAGGGCCCAATCAACATTGAGAGCGTAGGCCCCACCCATCGTGGGTCCCTCCTGCGGCCCTAGTGCGTCCGGAGCTGCTGGTTGGCTCCGGTCTAGATGCGTTGGGGTCCGAGCGGTCGGCGGTCGGGTTCAGACCTGGCTTGACGGCATGTCGGTGGCTTTTGTACCGGACTGGCTGAGAGGGAAGGCAGAAGTCAATCAGGAAACGATCCAGCGGGTGAGCGCTAACGCGAGCAGAGACAGGGGTTTCTTAAGTCGAGATCCCGAAGGGCTCCGGGTACGGGAAGCTTCCTGGAGTGAGCAGCATCCCCGCTGAGACGTGTGTGCCTAGGGTGTTGACTTGCAGCGGTGTGGAGTGAGATGGGGACGAAGTCAGCAAAGACGCTGAGGCAGGAGAGTCCGGCATGAGTCCGGCTGAGTCTGGCATTCGGGAGGAGGGGCAGTGCTCCCCGCTGTCCCCATGTCGCTCTGCGCTGACCCTTTCTCTGATCTTTCAGCTCCTGGAGGAGAATGACCAGCTGATCCGCTGTATCGTGGAGTATCAGAACAAAGGCCGAGCGAATGAGTGCGTCCAGTAAGTCCCCTCTGCCTCCCCCGACTTTTGAGTGGAGCGGAAGCCAGTATGGTAATAAAGCAGCTGTCCTGAACTAGGAGTCTTGGGCGATTCATCTCAGATGAGGCTCAGAGAGGTTACTTAGCTGCCCAAGACCATACAGACAGTACATTGTGAAGCCTGGAGTCAGACGTGGCTCTCTCATCAAAACTTGAATTATGTTCATTGCAAAGCCTTCTTCACGTGAAGCCATGTCAGCTGATGACAACAGGGATGGGGAGGGGAGCAGACGGAAAACTAGTCTCAGTAGATGAGAGCGGTGACTCCTTTCTCATCATGGATCTGGCTCATCCTTTTTCTGTTAAGGGAGGGAATCAGACCATTTGACTGCTGAGTTCCCTCCCATTTCCAACTTGCAATCAGTCTGTAACACACACAAAGACCAATGAAAGATTTCCAAGTTGGGCCAAACGTGAATTCTGCACAGTAATTTAATATCTTCTCTAGCCATATACCAAAATGAGAGAAAATGGTCAGTCTCATTTCTAAATGTAGTCCAGGAATTATGTCCCATTTGTTGTAGAAAAATATATTATTTCGTTGTTACTGAAGACATGCTTAAGAAAGCCATGTTTGGGCCGGCCGTGGCTTAGCGGTTGAGTGCATGTGCTCCGCTGCTGGCGGCCCAGGTTCGGATCCCCGGGCGCGCACTGACGCACCGCTTTTCCGGCCTTGCTGAGGCCACGTCCCACATACAGCAACTAGAAGGATGTGCAGCTATGATATACAACGATCTACTGGGGCTTTGGGGGAAAAAAATAAATAAATAAATTTAAAAAAAAAAAAAGAAAGCCATGTTTTTCCCATACCCTAAAAAAATCACCTCCAATATTTCACTGAACCGCTTAATGGAATAGTAGAGATATCCATCTTTGGGTAAGTCTACATTTGACTCTGGCATTTGGTAATTTACTTTTTCACAGTTTATAGTAAACAGTTTCTCATTTTTCTATATGGAAAATAGTTGCAAAACATTCCATTTGGTGTGATTCTCAACCTCTGGGTAAGAAAGGTATCAAAATCTCCTAGTGGGTTTTTTCACATTGCACAGGCCATGCTTCCTGCCCCCTAGTCTGATTTGTCTTCCTGTGTAGGGAGCTCTACCCCTTGATTGAGAATCACTACTACAGTAAGCTCTCATTGATCATGGAAGTGTCTCTTCCCTTCTTTAAATCTGTTCACCAGTATTTTATAAGTACTACTGAGTATCAGGCACTGTTTCAGCTACTGGGGAATCAGTATCAAAACAGATACCAGCTCTGCTCTCATGGAGCTTACATTCTAGACTCTAGAATCTAGAGGGAGGAAATCATAAAATTAGGCACATACTAATAAGTGCTTCAAATAAGAATAAAGCAGGGTAATTGGGGGAGGGGCACTCTTTTATACAGGGGTATCTGGTGTGACATTTGAGAAGACACCTGAGGTGAGGGAGCCAGCTATGCAGATATGTGAAGCAGAGAGAACATCAGGTGGAAAAGCCCCCAGGCTGAAGCCTGTTGGATATCTTCAAGTCACAGCAAGGAGGCCACTGGGACCCGAACTCAGTGAGCAAAGGGAAAGTGGTAGGAGATGAGATCAGAGAGGTAACTAGAGGCCTCAGTCATGTAGGGCTTCGCAGGCCAGAAGAAGGGCTCAGCTTTACTCAATGAGATGGGAGCCTTTGGAGGGTTTTAAACAGAAGTATGACATGATCTTGACTTAATTGTATAATGATCACTCAGGCTGCTATGTGGAGAATAAAGTAGGGGTGCAAAGGTACAGCAGGAAGACCAGTTAGGAGACTGGTCCAGTACAGTAGTCTAATTAAGAAGTGATAGTGGCTTGGCCTAGAGAGGTATGGAAGTGATAAGTGAGAACAAGTGAGATTCTGGATATATTTTGCTTGAATGTGTTAAACAAGAAGGTTGATAACGGTGAGTCATTCAATCAATGGATGAGCCATTCCACTGGAGTGGGTAAATTCTTTTCCAGTTTTCCAGTCATGTTCAGTAAAAACAAGCCTCTAATTTTTGCCTGTTTTTTACCCATAGGTACCAGCATGTATTACATAGAAATCTCATTTATTTGGCTACCATCGCAGATGCCAACCCAACCAGTGCTTCAAAAGCAATGGAATAATCTTCCAGTTGGCTGTTGTGAGGAGTAATTGAATGTAATCCATTTCCTGTGAAATGGAGACAGGATCTTTACCAACTCAACTGCTTAAAACATGAATGAAACCTCTGTGGCTCTTTCAAAAATGTGAAAATGTGAAGAAAGCTACTAAGTTAACTGTATTCTCAGTGTAAATATTTATTTTAATAATGAAGCAGATTCCCTGAATTAAGTTGACTCCAAGTGTCCTCTTTCCTGAAATAGGCGTGTTTGGATAACAAAGACGTCATGGGCTCTTCAAGTCTACCTTTGTAGTTTCACCCTGAAGAGGAAACTGAGCAGATGTTGTGCAATCAGCAGGAATTGGCAAGACTCCCGACTAAGACCCTGCCAAATGGACTTGTAACTTTGTGCTCCCTCCTACCAGTTTGTAGCTGTGGACTCCCTGACTGCTCTTTTCAGGTTGCTTTGAAATAAAGCTTGCCTTTCCACAAAAGACTGATATTGAGGTATAGAAATTTTCACATAGTAAGTGTTCCATTTCGTTTTCCAGAAAAACTGTAAGGGCTTAAACATATATGTAACAGCACCATTATCATTGTTAACAAAATTAATAGTAATTCTTAATTATTATTAAATATCATCTAATAATAGATGATGTTATAGGGGAGGAAAAATATCTTTTTCCTTCTATCCTTTTAATGTACCCAGCTGGGGCTCTATAACAAAAGACAGATTAACAAAAGAAAAGCATACAAATTTATTTAATATGTTTTATGTGACATAGGGGCCTTAATAAGGAAATGAAGACACAAACAGTTAAACCTGAGTATTCTTATACTAGGCTTGATGAAGAGTGGAAAGTTGTGGAAAAATGTGATACGAGAAACGGGTATGAGCTAAGTGTAGTAAGCTGGGGGAAACTTAACGCCTTTTCATTCCAATTCTCAGTTGAAAGAGATAAGGGAGTGTCTCTCAGTCTTCAGAGATAAGCATGCTCCTTTCCTCTGGGTATAGGATGGCACCTCTAATACAAGGGTCTCGTGACTGCTTCATGGGAGAAGGTTAGAGAGTCCATCCAGCATCTGCCATTTTCTCAGATTCCTTCAGCTTAAAATATTCAACATGCCAAGGTGCCATATTTTGGAGCAGCATGTTCTAAACCCTGTTGATGTTCAATTTCCTTCACTTATCACAAAATGTCTTTTTGTTGATCTGTCTGAATCAGGTTCCAAACAAGAGTCACACACTGCATTTTGTTGATGTCCCTTAAGTCTCTTTAAAAATATTTAACAGTTCCCTTTCTTTTTTTCTTTGCCATTTGTTGAAAAAAATTAGGTCATTTGCCCTAAAATTTCTCACATTCTAGATTTGCCTAAGTGTATCCCTGTGGTGTCATTAAATATGTCCCACTCTCGCCCACTTTTCCTGTAAATTGGTAGATCTAGAGGCTCATTCAGACTCAAATTCTATTATTTTTGGCAAGAATACATCATAGGAGGTGATAAGTACTTGCTTTGCTTCACTCCAGGAAGTGACTTGATTTGACTTATCAAGTTCCCAATAGACTTTCATTTAAATTATGATCTACCCAGCTTTGATCTATTATTTCGTTAGGGATTGCATACTGGTGATTTTCTATTTTATCATTCCTTCTACCTTTATTAGCTTTGTTCTATAAAGAACTTTCCCTCTTTGAGACTTATCTGTAAATTGAGGCAAAGAGATTCTTGTAAGTCAACCCAAATTTAGAACCTCAGGTTCTTGGCTTCTTTTGTTGGAATCAAGGGTTGCAATCCAGGGAGGCTGTAACGTGTAAATAGTGAAGAGAGACCTTATTTTGAATCCGACATGTATCGCAACCTCTGAAAGCTCTGTTTTCTCACCTCTAAAATGGGGATAATGAAGCAGTATCTGCCTCCTCAGTTTGAGAGATTGAGATAATGTGGGTGAGAGCTGGGTACATGGTAAACATTCAACGGTGTTAGCTCTGATGTGTTATCTGAAGGTTCTGGCCCTTTCTAGACCCTCTCAAGTCTGGGAGGGAGCCTGTTCTTTGCTCCCTCACCCATTCTGCCATCCTTAGGGTTCTAGCCCATTATTGGTCCCTCCCTCCTCCACTGTTCATGGGGTTGGTGCCCATACTCTATGCCAAATGGGCTGCCTGTGAGCCTAATCCGGTCAGCACATAGGGTGGATGCTGTGCAATGTTTTTAGTTTTGAATTTGTTGCTAACATTTAAAGATAAAAAGATTTCCCATTACAGCCTGGATTTCTAGCAATGCTTGGCTTGCAGATCCACATGGCAACCATTAGCTGGAGTGGGCTGACAGCTGCCCCTCTTTACTAGGCCGCTCAACTTGTTTACATAGGGCCTGGCACTAGCTGGAATATGAGCACCGGCTGATCTTTCAATTTGGGCCCCCCCTAAAGCAAAGCCTGAGACAAAGCCTTGAGTACAGGTGATTTATTTGGGAGATGGTCTCAGGAAGCAGGGGGGATAGTGAGACAGGGAAGAGGAAAATACACTAAAACCGTGTGTTACTGAGCTCACTGCTGTAGGCAATAGGGGCTCAGTTCTGCGGGGACATCTGAGAAACATGCAGAATGTTCCAGAAGTGTCCCCCTGAGACACTGGTTGGGGTGGTCTGCAGAGGATTTCGCTCCCCTACACTAACAAGCAGCCTCTGTGGCTAAGTGGGCCCCTAGACATCAGAGGGGGCTGGAGGAAGTAGAAAGCTGCAGGGCAGCCCCTGTGGTGGGCTTCTGCCAGCACAAGGTGATTCATACCTTGTAGGAACTGTCTGCTGCTGGCTGCAGCCCATATCAGTGGTGGGCAAGGTTCTGAGACAGAGCCGCAGAGGCTTCAATGCTGGGGAGTATGGGCTCTGAGCCAGCCAGTGTAGCCTACAGCAGTTAAAGGCAGCCTCCTGCATGGCAGGGGAGCAGCCTAGAAGACAAAGCCCAGCTCTCCTCCAGAGGGAAGAGGTCTGACCTGCTGTGTTCCCCTCCCTTTGTTTCTTGGAAGGATATTTCAGCATGCAGAGGACTGAATGAGGGCAAATCAGAAGCCTCTGAGAACAGCTGAGGCTGCTTTAGCGACAGTTTACCCTACACTCCAGAGGCCCCATTTCTGGGGAGGTACTCTGGAGAAGCTGGCGCAGGCGAGCTAGCTGTCATCGTACGTGCCCCAGGCCATCTGTACCTATTTGCTTCAGAGACGGCCTGAAGCACAAGCATCTGCCATTCCTCTTGAGGGACCCAGAACTCAATATGGTTGTGAAAAATGATTTTAAAAAGGCAAAGACCAAACCTGACCAGACTTTATTAACCACTCTCTCATCTCAGAGGAACTCCTACTTCAAGAATTAAGCCTCCACTCAGCCTGCCAGCCCGCTTCCAACTCTGGAGGTCAAGCTGATCTCCTGACAGCCCACACAGTCCCTGAGCACATTCTCTTGGGTTTCCAAGCATGCTTCTCAGGATTTGCAACTATGGTGACTTGTGTCATTATCACACTCTCCTGGGATGAGGATATGGCAGCTAAAACAGAGAGCAGATAACTTTAGATCAGATTTATTTCACAAAATGTTAAGCTATTTTTCTACTTCCTCATGAGGCTTCTTGACATCCTAGTGTGACCTTTGGGGACTCCAAGTAACAATGTGGCTAGGGAGGAAGTGATGTTCAGTGTGATCTCATGTGCCCTTGGACCTTTGCAATAAACTTCCATGACTGAAGAGGATCTGAGGATTTCTTAAGCTGGGTACATAGTATCTTCATTTTATTGTTACTCTATCTAACACATATTATATATATTGTTTTGCTTCAATTCCATTTTAATAAAAGCAATTTTAAAAAGTTGATTAATCTGTCATCTCTGTTCCCAATGAAAATCCCACAAATTCCTCTGGAATCTAGATGTTCTCTTCAATCACTAGGGCTTTCTCTTTTCTTCCTAAATCTTTAATAAGAGTCTAGGATCCAAGGGGAGGTTGTTTTCATTTCTGTTTGTGATAAATTCATTCATTCAAAAAAAATTTATTGGGGCCGGCCTGGTGGTGCAAGCTGTTAAGTGTGCGCGCTCCACTGCAGCAGCCTGGGGTTCGCCGGTTCGGATCCCAGGCGCACACTGACGCACTGCTTGGCAAGCCATGCTATGGCGACGTCCCATATAAAGTGGAAGAAGATGGGCATGGATGTTAGCCCAGGGCCAGTCTTCCTCAGTAACAACGAAAAAAACAGGAGGACTGGCAGATGTTAGCACAGGGCTGATCTCCTCACAAAAAATATATATATATATTTATTGATCAACTAGTATGTGCTGAAGGTACTGCAGGGAGGAAGCCAGACAACGTCTCTGCACTCATGAAACTTTTATTCTGGTATAAAGAAGACAATACAGTATAAATAATCTGTATTTATGGGGGAGACACACAATAGAGTATAAATAATTAAGGAAAGCTTCACATGGTAATAAGTGCTCTGCAGAGAATTTCAACAGGGTAGTGTGCTGGAGAGTGTCTGGGTGGCTACTTTAAATTGTGGAGTCAGGGATGACCTGAGGAGGTAACATTGCAGCTCAGATATGAATAACAAGGAACCTGGTATGTGACCATCAGGGCAGGCAGGCAGAAGTAAGACCCTTGATTCCAACTATTTTTTTCTCTCAAGTCCATTTATAGAGCAGTATTCACGTATGTGGTCATCAATTCAATTATAACGTGTGTCCTCATTCGAGCAGGCCTTGGGAGGAAAAGAGAGGAGGAGGGGCACTGGGCCCTGCTTTCAGGGAGTCCTAATAAGCCTGGCGAGATAAAAGAGACCCACACCCAGGCATGGACCAGGGCACCATGCAAGGCAAGAGATGCCTGAGAAATTCTCCAGATGTTGAGGCTGCAGGAATTCCATCTGGAAATTATCAAGTGCTTCTTATATGTCATAGAAAAAGTCTGTACTTTTCAATTCTTGAACACTCTTTGTCTGCAAACAAAAAATTGCCAGCTGTAGCAGAAGCAATCAGCATCCCCACTCTCATTCCTCGAATTTTACTCCAACTTCACTGACTTTATTCCTTTAATTGTGCTCCAACTGACTCCCAAGACTCCATATCTGTATCTCTATTCCTGAGGACTTTTCCTAAAACTGGAAATCTGCTTTGCCCAGGTGTAGCAGGCCAGAAGAATCTGGGCATTATCACCTCTGGGAGCAGCTCTCAACTAATGACTCTAAGGAGATGAAGTATTAATATCCCAGCTCCCTCACCCCTCCATGGGGATAATTCTGAGATATGTCTTCTGCACTAGTTGCCAGAGTTCCTCTGTAGGATTAAGCTCTAATCATCCACTGTGGTAGCTAGCTTAATAGCACACACTTTATTGGCTACCTTCCTTGTTTCATGTCCCCACTACTTGAATGGAGTGTCCTGGGATCACTTCCCAAATAAGCAACTTGCATTCAAACCATTGTCTCAGTCTTCTTCTGAGGGAAACAACCAAGATACCAGTTGTCTAGTGCCTTACCCTTGGTGGGTATACCCAGACTGGCTCAGCAAATATAGCTTCCATCAGCACCAGGGCAGATGAAAAATTTTCACCAAAACCCAATATACTTGCAAAAACTAGTGTCTAGAAAAAGTGTCAGAGCAAAGGACTCAAAGCAGAATTTAGAGGATGAAATGAGTAAACAAGTAGGATCAACATAAAATGAGTAAGGACCCTATCTGACAAGAATTGTTTGTTGTAGTGGGTTTTTCATATGAATTTGATGGGATCCAAGCTAAAGAGGGTGAAGCAGCAGACATCTGTGAAAACATAGCCATGATTTAAAACAAGTTAGTGGCAAATAAGCCAATTCTCTAAAGAGGCCAAAAGATGGGTGTAGTATCCACAATTAAGGTGACTTCTTAGTTCACAGTGGCCATCTCTGTGCTGCCTCAGTGGCCATCTCTGTGCTGCCACACCCTCATGCCTTTCTCCTGGTTACTGGCACACCCTAAGTTAATCAATCATAATACCTGCCCATTGTCATGGCCATCAAGACTGATCCAGGGATGGGCATATGAACCTCATCAAGCCAATCAGAATCTCTCCCCAGGATTTTTTTTCACTGGTGCTGGCAGGAAAAATGCTTTCCCCTCAAATTGCCAGGCCATAAGGATGTATACTTGAAGCTTCCATGGCCATGTGCCCATGGAGAAAGCCCATCTGATCTTGACTAATACCATGAGGATGTTAGTCTATCAAAATACATATTTTTCTATACCCCATGAAAGAGGCTACTCCTTGTTTTCCAAAAAAAAAAAAAAAAAAAAAAAGAAACCTAGGATTTCAAAAAATGTGTTTTCAGATTTTCAATATAGATAGATTTTGTTACCAAATTCTGGTAATATTTCTGGTTCTGTCTTGTGGGTCCCAAGATTACTCCAGGTTTGATGATCAGCTAGGAGGACTCACAGCTATGATTTATTATAGCAAAAGAATACAAAGCAAAGTCAGCAAAGAGAAAAGGCACATGGGGCGAAGCCCAGTGGAAACCAGGTTCGAGGTTCCCTCACCCAGTGGAGTCATATAGGACAGGCTTAATTCCTCTAGGGATGAACTGTGACAACATGTGAGAAATGTTGTCTACCAGGGAAGTTCATTAGAGACTCAGAGCTGGTCAGTATGCCTCTTCTGCCTAGCATATACCAAAATTTCAGATTCCCAAAAAGAAAGCAGGTGTTCAGCATAAATCATATTGTTTGCACAAATAGTTTAGGCATAGCAAGGCACTCTTACCACTTAATGAAAGTTTTCTAGAAGTGTAGGAAACTGATTATCGTTCAAGTTCACAGAGTCCACCCAATGGCCAACCTTGTAAGCAGGCCTTTCTGAAGATAGCAGTCTCAGGCCTATTATACTAATTCTTTTCTGCACAATTTCTCATTTAAGATCTAAGATATCCTTTTATTTAAAAAATGGTATAAGTAAATAAGGTAGAATTGTATATGTATCCTCTCATCGGAGAAAATGTACTTTGAGGGAGGGAGGTTGGAGCAGGGATCCCTGCTTGAGGCTGAATTGTATATTACAGAGGTTATACTGAAGGAACTGAGAGGCAATAAATTGATAACCAATACACCGTACATTGGGATAATCACATGCCTTTTCTTTAATCTGTTAATATGGTGAATTATAGGAATAGATTTTCTGAGGTTGAACCACCTTTGCATTCCTGAGTTAAAGCCAATTAAGTCATGAACATTTTGGGGTTTAAATACTGCTGAACTCCATTTCCTAATATTTTATTTGGATTTTTAAATCCACGTTTATAATGAGATTGGTCTCTAACTTTCTTGTCCTGTCTTTGTCTGGTCTTGGTATAGTGAGATAAGTTAGGTAGCTCTCTCTCTCTTTCTATTTTCTGAAATATTTTGGTTGAGAAAAGGATTATTGATCCTTGAGTGTTTGGCAAAATTTACCTATGAAACAATTTGGACCTTCTGTTATTTTGGAAAGGAAGACTATATTTATTCTTAATGGGAGTTTTATTATGAATAATTTCAAAGATAAAAGTAGAGAACATAGCTCAAAAATACCCATATACCTATCACCTAGATGCAACAACTATCAAGATTTTTCCATATTTATTTCACTCATTATCTATTTAAAAATTTATTTTCTTTCTTTTTTCTTTGATTAAATACTTTAAAGCAAATTCCAGGCAGATATCCTGTGTTTTCATCCCTACATGCTTCAGTATGCATCTCTAAAAAACCAAGGATATTTTCTGTTTTGTTTTTCTGTTTGTGAGGAAGACTTGCCCTGAGCTAACATCTGTTGCCAATCTTCCTCTTTTTGCTGAGTAGGATTGGCCCTGAGCTAACATCTGTGGCCATCTTCCTCTATTTTGTATGTGGGATGCCACCACAGCATGGCTTGATGAGTGGTGTGTTGGTCCGCACCCGGGATCCAAACCTGCAAACCCTGGGCTGCCAAAGCAGAGCACACAAACTTAACCGCTACACCATCGGGCTGGCACCAGGATATTTTCTTACAGAACCAATATTTCATTATCACCTCTAACAAAATTAAATATATTTCCTTAGTTTCATCCAATATATAGACCATAATCAAATTTCCCATTTGTCTGTATCAAAATGTCTTTCACAGTTGTTCGGAGGGGAATTAGGGATTACTAATTCAATTTCTTCAATGGTTACTAGTTTATTCATGTCTTCTATCTCTTTTGAGTCAATTTTGGTAATTTCTATTTTCTAGAAAATTATCTATCTAAGTTTCCCCAGTAGCACTCCTGATTATTTTTGCCAGAGTGCGATCCACTGAAGTTCCAACTGCTGGTGTGATCCCACTCTAAAAGGCTAAACATCCAGAATCATTACCTGAAAACTCCTACTACCACCAGTTCTTCTTCATGGTAATCACGACAAATTAGGCTTGAGTTTGTAAACTCCCTGGATGCCAATTTTCTACCATTCTTGAGGATGGAGGAGGAGGTATCAGTCCTTTTGGCTGATGCTAGCCCTAGGCCTGCCTTGTCCCGGCAGTTTCTTCATCTTAACCACAGACCAAATAGCATACCTTATCTTCAAATCATCTGAAATATAATTTCAACTCACAGGACAGAATAAAAGAATTTTGAGCAAGGAGGAAACTTAGATAGAAGGTATATTTCATCCTGCTTCTTTTACAGATGAAGGAACTGAACTCTAGAAAGATCAAAGTGATTTATCCAGCTCTCATAACCAGTGGCACTTTGGAGTGTCAAGATAAGAATGAATTCCTGCAGATTTAAGGTACACCCCAAATTAAGCATTTCATTCCCGGGCTCTGAAGCCTACTTAGATTGAAGCCAGCTGCTCTAAAGCACAGAAATTACAAAGTTGGGCAGTGCTCCTGTCCTTTCCTTTCACAAATCTTTGTATGAAAGTTAGCTTTACCAACCCATTTCATCTTCAAATAGGCATGTGCGTTTCATTTTTTAAAAACCTATAAATGATTAGCTGTAACACTGTAAGCAAAATGAGACCCAGGACCACTGGCTTCTCAATTCAGCCTAGGTTACAAACGAGAAACCCAGGAGACTGTTGCTCTGATAGAGATACTGTACTCTCCGGGAGGTAGAACTGGCAACCTCTGACAGGGATAGCACTTCTGTGATGGTGTGGAAGTGCCAAAGGTCTGACTGCCCTTTACACAGATAGCACAGGTGCAGAAACAGGTTAGAAACTACCTAAGTGACCCTGATTTTGAAATTTACTATAAAGCTACAGTAATCAAAACAGTGTGCCACTTCACACCTATTAGATTGGCAATTATCGAAAAATGGAAAATAACAAGTGTTGGCAACGAGGTGGAGAAACTGGAACCCTGGTGGACTGCTAGTGGGAATGTAAAATAGTGCAGTCACTATGAAACAGTATGGCAGTTCCTCAAAAAATTAAAAATAGAATTAACTAGCTTATGACCCAGTAATTCCACTTCTGGGCATAGATCCAAAAGAACTGGAAGCAGGATCTCGAAAATATATTTGTACACTCATCTTCATAGCAGCATTATTCACAATAGCCAGAAGGTGGAAGTAACCCAAGTGTCCACTGACTGACGAATGTATAAATAAAGTTGGTATATACATATAATTAAATATTATTCAGTCTTAAAAAAGGAAATCCTGCAATATGTGACCACATGGATGAACTTTGAGGACCTTATGCTAAGTGAAATAAGACAGTTGCAGAAGGACACATACTGCACAATTCCACTTATATGCGGTATCTAAAATTCATAGAAGCAAAGAATAAAACGGTTGCTGCAAGGGGATGGGGAAGGGAAAAGGAGGAGTTGCTAATCAATGGGTATAAAATTTCACTTATGCAAGATGAATAAATATTAGAGATCTGCTGTAAACATTGTACCTATAGATAACAATACCATATTGTACACTTAAAAATCTGTTAAGAGGGTAGATCTCATGTTAAGTGTTCTTACCACAATAAAGTAAAGCTAAAAAAAATAAAGTAGAGAATGGCTGCCAGAAGCTGGGTAAAGGAGAGAGAACTGGGAGTTATTCTTCAATGGGTACAGAGTTGCAGTTTTGCAAGATGAAAAATGTTCTCTGGATAGATGGTGCTAATGGTTGCACAAGAATGTGAATGTACTTAATGCCTCTGAACTGTACACTTAAAAAGTTAAAGGATAATTTTATGGAATGTATATTTTACAATGCTTATTTTTTTTTTTTGCGAGGAGATCAGCCCTGTGCTAACATTTGCCAATCCTCCTCTTTTTTTTTGCTGAGGAAGACTGGCCCTGGGCTAACATCCGTGCCCATCTTCCTCCACTTTATATGGGACAGCGCTACAGCATGGCTTGGCAAGCAGTGGGTCGGTCGGCGTCAGGATCCCAATGGGCAAGCCCCCGGCCACCGCAGCCGAGCCTGCGCACTTAACCGCTTGGGCCACCGTGCCAGCCCCTGTATATTTTACAATTTTAAGAAAATAACTAAAAACAAGCACAGTGTGGCCCTGGCATAAAGATAGATATATAGATCAATGTAACAAAATAAAGTCCAGAAATAGAACCACACACATGTGGTCACAAACCAAGGTAATTCAATGGATCAGCCATTTCAACAAATGGTGGTGGAACTACTGTATATCTCTATAGGAAAAAAAAAATGAACCTCAACCTCTACGTGATACTATAAGGAAAAATTCTAATAGATTATAGACTTATATGTAAAAGGTAAGACTATAAAACTTCTAGAAGAAAACATAGGAAAAACTCTTCACGAGCTTGGGGCTAGGCAGAGATTTCCTAGCACAGAAAAAGCACAAACCATGTAAGAAAAAATTGATCAAATGACTTCACCAAAATTAAAAACTGCTTTGCATAAGCCACCGTCAAAACAATGAAAAGACAAGACGCAGATTGGGAGATATTTGCAATGACACACATCTAACAAAAGATTTGTAATCAGAACATACATCTATCACCTCTTTGACAAAACAGTGGTATCCAAAATCCTTGCATTCATTAATAAGACGAAGAACACGATTAACAAATGAGCAAAGTTCTCGAACTGACTCTTCACAAAAGATGTAGAATGGCCATGAACAGAAACTATCCTAGTGAAGCTGGAGCCAAAGAGGGAACGAACACACACCCCAGCCTAAAAGGCCTTTGAAGTGAGACGAACGGTCTAATAGGAGGATAGCGTCATAATTACTCCTTGCGAAAAAGAAAACAAGCCAAAAGATCTGTCGGTTTACTAAACCCCAAGACTTATTCTCACTATTCACTCCCATCTGTAGCCAACCAGAAGCCTCGCGATATCGGAAAGTACGTGGACGCTCAAGGCTCTTCAAAGAGGACAAGAGGAAGTCCAGAGCACAGGCGCGCCAGGAGTCCCCGATTGGGCGACCGACTCCAACGGTAAAGGGGGAAAGGGGCGGGGCAAAAAAGGACAAGCTCAGCTATAGGAGAGCCAGGCTCGAGGCTCCTCCAAAGCTAACAGTCACGCCCACGTGTCGCGCCCCCTTCGGTTAACCACCCCCTTCGAGACTGTGCTCTCGCGGTATTTGTCCCAACTCTCGCGGGGTTTAGCGTGGCACTAGGAGGCTGGGCCTGCGGGAGGGGGTGGTGGTCCGTTAGTGGCGTCGGCCTCTGGCCGCGGTGGTCGCGGTTCGTCGTTTGCTCGCCCGGAGCTGCTCAGGCTGGAGGCCAGCTAGGTAAAGAGCTCGCCCGCATGTGTGTGCGCGCTGCGTGGGAGTCGGGAGGCCCGGGCGGGAGGGGGCCCCGTCTCGGCCTCCCGCGCTATCGCGACAGGCCGGCGCGAGGCGATGGTGGCGCGGGCTCCGCCCCAGCCCCCGCCCTGACTGCTTTCCTCCCCGTCTCTCCCAGCTCTTGCCGCCGCCTCGGTCGCGATGGGGGCGCAGGACCGGCCGCAGTGCCACTTCGACATCGAGATCAACCGGGAGCCGGGTGAGCCGGAGACTGGGGAGCCCTGCTGGGGCCTGGGCTTGCCTTGGCGAAGGGGAGGGGTTCTAGCTTCATCAACCCTCCCCCAAGCCTTTTTGAGAACGGGTAGGCACAGTCAGCACTCCGATTTCTCCTGAGCGAAAATCCGTGGAGAGGAGGGTGGCCGGGTACACCACTCCCACCCTACTGGGAACCAGGCCCTCGCCCTCCCAAATCCCAAGCCCCTTGCACCCCCGGACTGAATGTTCATACCATACCTGGCGCCAAGAAAAGGGGTGCAGTCCTTTTTGGACTTTTTCTCTCTTAGTGTCTCCTAGGGGGCACGCACTCCCAATTTCGATTTCTGGCTTCTTGCTCTGTACTGTGAGGTTTGGACTCGTATGTTCTGTATTTCCTAATCCTTGTATAATAGGTTAACTCCACTTCTATTTTTCCTTAAGTATCTTTAGCCAGAATTTGTTGGTTTGTGGGAAAATGACTTAGCGAAAGTCTTGTATGATATACCAAAGCATTCTGTACCAACAGACTTGCAGCATGCGTGCACTTAGCATTAATGTTTTGTCTTTAGGCAATCCGGCCATTCGTTAGGGTAATTTGTTGAAAATAAGATATTTTCTCCTAAAGGGTCGTTGTTTCATTTTAAGTAGCAGGGCTTGAAGGGTTCCAAACCATTTTCTTAGCTTTTTTTAGTATCTGTGACAGAAATTTTAATTGGAGCGTATATGCAGTCTTTGTGCAGCATCTTGTTCAGCAGATTCTTACTGAGAGTCTGCTACTGTTCTAGACTCTGGGGATATAGCAATGAATAGAACAAAGGCCTCACTTTCTTGTAGTTTATATTTTGTTGGGGGAAGACAGACAATAAACCGGGGAAAAAAATACAGTGGCTTGTATTTTTAATAGATTTTAAATATTAGAAATTAGAATAAAAAATAGATTTTAATAGATTGGTCAGAAAAAACCATTTTGAGAAGATGACATTTAAGCAGACATCTGAAGGAGATGAGGCGGTGAGCCATGTGGATATCTTTGAGAAGAGCATTTCCTGGTAGAGGGAATAGTTAATAAAGAGGTTCTGAGGAAGGAATGCTCTTGTGTGTTTGAGGAACAGCAAGAAGCCCAGGGTGGCTGGAAGAGAGGAGGGAATAGTAGCAGGAAATGGCTGTAGGCCATAGTCAAAGAACTTTGACTCAGTGAGATAAGATATTGAAAGATTTTTTTTTTTTCTTTTTTTGGTGAGGAAGACTGACCCTTAGCTAACATTTGTTGCCAGTCTTCCTCTTCTTGCTGAGGAAGATTGGTCCTGAGCTAACATCTGTGCCCATCTTCCTCTATTTTGTATGTGGGATGCTGCCACAGGGTGGCTTGATGAACCGTGCATTGGTCCGTGCCCAGGATTTGAACCTGCGAACCCCGGGCTGCTGAAGTGGAGTGTGCAAACTTAACCACTACGCCACTGGGCCAGCCCCTTGAAGGATTTTGAGTAAAAAAATGATGTGATTTTAAAAATTTTGTTGTGTTCTCTCCTTTTAATATTTTGAGCCTTGATGGATCTTAATCCTTACTCTATAGTGAATCCATGCTTATAGTGAAAACAGGGCTTATTTTTTTAAGAATTAGAAATAGCAGACTCTTGAAAAGTAGAAGTAAAACAAACAAAGGTTCTATAGCCATGTAAAGTACTCCTTTCCTAGTACATGTTCATATCCTAGATTTGCAAATAATCTTTATTGTAAAAAATATCCAGAATATGTTTGGTAAATGTTGAATAAACTTGAGTCCCCAACATCCAAGGTAATTCATTATAATACCATTCTGACAGAAGTGACTAGCACTCTTGAGAACATTAAATCATATATAAAACAAGGAATGATTACATTGTTCTAGGTTGGACCACTTGATGATTGGCAATTTCATATGGTTCAGTCTCATATAAAATAGTTCTCTAGTACTTTTCAGTATATTATCTAAGTAGATAACTTAATTTTTACACAACTTTTAAAGATCACTTCAGTTGTTTGAAGTGAGATGTTTTGCTTTGTAGGATTTAACCATTAGTACCTATGTCATTGAGTACTTATTCAAGTAATGCTCTTGACTTCTTGTCTAGTTAGTAATTCACTTGATGTAAATACAAAGTAATATCTTTGATTTACTTTGGTAAGCAGAGATCCTTTAAGAGTGACCATACTGTCCACATTGAGAGATCAAGAAGTATTGATAAAAATTGAGTTGAATACAGCACAGTATGTATTCTGTTCCATTCCTATCAATGGAAGTTTATATATTTTATTGCAAACAAATTAACTAGATTTTTGAATGATAAAGCCACCAAATGAATGCACATATATTAAAAGGGGAGAAGTCTTTAAATTATATATGTTTTTCTCTATGAATCCAATAAGACGGTTCCTAGTTACAATAATTCCACGACTGTTCCTTAGAATTTTTTTTCAGAAGGTTTTTAACTAAGATTTTCATTTCTTTAATAGTTACAGAACTATTCATGTTGTTATTTCTCCTTGAGTGAGTTTTGGTAGTTTGTGGCTTTTAAGAAATTGGTCCATTTTATCTGAGTTGTCAAATTTATGTGCATAGAGTTGTTCGACATTGTCCCTTAATGTAATATCTGTGGGATCTGTAGTGATATCTTCTTCATTCCTGATATTGATAATTTGTGCCTTTTGTCTTTTTTCCTTGGTCAGTTTGGCTAGAGGTTTATCAATCTTATTATCATTTCAAAGAATCAGAATTTAATTTCATTGATTTTTTTTTTTGCCTGTTGTTTTCTGTTTTCAGTTTCATTGATTTCTGCTCTTTACTTCCTTTCTAATGCTTGCTTTCAGTTTATTTTGCTCTTCTTTTTCTAGTTTCTTAAAGTGGAAACTTGGATTATTCACTTGAGACCTTTTTTTCTAATATCAGCATTTAATACTATAAATTTCCCTCTGTATGAAGGACCCCACAAATTTTGTGCACTTCACAAATTTTGATATATTGCTCATTTTTCTTTTAGTTTAAAACGTTTTCTAATTTCCCTTGAGGCTTAGTCTTTGACTCATGAGTTATTTGGAAGTGTTTTAATTTCCAAGTACTTGGATATTTTGCATTTGTCTTTCTGTTGATTCGAGTTTAATTGCATTATGGTCAGAGAACATACTTTGTATGATCTCAGTTCTTTTAAATTTATTAAGGTTTGATATGTTCTATTTTGGTGAATTTCCCATGTGCACTCAAAAGAATATATGTTCTGCTGTTTTGTATAGAGTGTTCTATAAATGTCATTTAGATCCAGTTGGCCGGTAGTCTTGTTTATTTCCTCTGTATCCTAGCTGATTTTCTGTCTACTTGTTCTATTGATTATCAAGAGAGAGTATTGAAGTCTTCAACTATAATTGTGAATATGTTTATTTCTCCTTTCAGTTCTGTCAGTTTTTGCTGCATTTACTTTGAGGCTCTTTTGTTAGGTGGATGCATACACATTATGTAATGACCTTTTTTATTCCTGGTAATTTTCTTGCTCCAAAGTCTACCTTGTCTGATATGAATACAGCTACTTCAGCTTTCTTTTTATTAATGTTTACATGGTATGTCATTTTCTATCCTTCTACTTTTAATCTACTTATATCATTATATTTAAAGTGAGTTTTTTGTAGATAGCAAATGGGTGGGTCTTGTTTTTTATCCATTCTCACAATCTCTATCTTTTAATCGGTATATTTAGACTCTTTACAGTTAATATAATTATTGTTATGTTTGGATTTGTCTATTTAATATTTGTTTTTGCTTCCTCTTTTATTCTCTTCTCTTTTCTTGCCTTCTGGATTATTTGAACATTTTTTAGTATTCCTTTTAAATTTTTCTGTTAAATTTTTGATGATATTTCTATCGTTTTTTTAGTGGCTACTGTAGAGATTACAGTATATATACTTGGCTTTTCACAACGTACTTAGAATTAATATTTTACCACTTCGAGTGAAATGTTGAAACCATCCCACCATATAACACCCTTTTACCTCTCACTTTGTGTCATATTTGTATAAAAAATCTTGTAGATGATATAGTCCATTTTCTGATAGCCTCTTATTTCCTTAGACTAAGCTGATTCCATCCCTTTCCTCTTCCCCTTCTGAGTTATAATGGTCACAACTTATTCCATCTTGTGTTGTGAGTTTGTGGTTAAGATGACAAGATTATATTTATTTTTGATGTTCTGCTTCCCTTTATCTTTAATGTTATAATTAAGTGTCTGCTAGCCTGTTCTGATAGAGAGCTACAATTTTATGATTTTATCTATCTGTTTGTCTCCATGCTCAAGGCTTTGTAACCCCCTTTTTTTTTTTTTTCAGGTATGAGGGCCTTGAGCATTTCTTGTAGGGGGGGTCTTGTGGTGATGAACTCCCTTAGCTTTTGTTTATCTGGGAAACTTTTTATTTCTCCATCATATCTGAAGGATATTTTCGCTGGATAGAGTATTCTTGGCTGAAAGTTTTTGTCTTTCAGAATTTTGAATATATTACTCCACTCCCTTGTAGCCTGTAAGGTTTCTGCTGAGAAATCTGCTGAAAGCCTTATAGGGGTTCCTTTGTAAGTTATTTTCTTCTGCTTTGCTGCCCTTAATATTTTTTCTTTGTCCTTGATTTTTGCCAGCTTTACTAATACATGCCTTGGAGAGGTCTTTTATATTGATATAGTTAGGAGTTCTTTTAGCTTCTTTCACTTGTATTTCCAGCTTCTTCCCCAGGTTTGGGAAATTCTCTGCTATTATTTCCTTGAACAGCTGTTGTTTCTGCTCCGTTCTCCTCTTCTCCCTCTGGAATACCTGTAATCCTTATGTTGCATTTCCTAATTGAGTCAGATATTTCTTGGAGAATTTCTTCATTTCTTTTTAGTTTTAGTTCTCTCTCCTCCATCTGAAGCATTTCTATATTTCTGTCCTCCAGACTGCTGATTCTCTCCTCCATAATATCAGCTCTGTTATTCAGGGAGTTCAGATTTTTCTTTATTTCCTCCATTGTGTTTTTCTTTTCCAATTTTTCTGATTGGTTTTTCTTTATAGTTTCAATCTCTTTCGTGAAGAAGTTCCTGATTTCATTGAACTATCTATCTGTATTTTCTTGTAACTTGTTGAGTTTTTTTATGATAGCTCTTTTGAATTCTCTGTCATTTAGATTATAAATTTCTGTGCCTTCAGGGTTGATTTCTGGGTGCTTGTCATTTTCCTTCTGGTCTGGAGTATTAATATATTTTTTCATACTGTTTGATGGCATGGATTTCTGCCTCTGCATAGTGATAGTATCTGGTCACAGATGCCTCCAGCCACCATTGTGTGGGGGTCAAGAGCTGTGTATTCTGAGCCTGCCACAACCCCGGCTCACTCACTCACAGCTGCTGCTTTTCTATCATATGTGTGGGCACTCTGGCTGACCAGCTGAGCTGGAGTGCCAGGCAGAGGGAGGGGCACTTTCTTTCACCTGCGTGATCCTGGGGGCGTTCTCATTCTGCCCTCGCTATCTGCTCTCCTGGGGTGCTAGCTTGATGAGACACCTCTGCAGTAGCTTAGTCACCTCTGTGTGGGGCTCTCCCATGGGCTGAGGGAACTTGGAGAGCTTAGATGTTCCTGTGGAGTGCCACCCCTCCCGCCTCTCCTGTCATAGCCGCCTGCAGTCCCATGCCCTGCGTCGCTGCCGTTTGGGGAGGGAGAGGAGATCCCCTTACCTCCTTCCACTTGCTCTGGGGGCGTCCAGCACCTTCACCTTCAGATGTATGGCTGCATGGGTCTCTCAGATGTCTTTTATGTTGTGTGAATGTCCTCTGTTGGTATATGAATGTTCTTTTCGTTGTATCTTAGGGGAGAGAGTCTAAGGAGAGAGCTCACTCCGCTGTGATGCTGACCTCACTCTCACTTTATGTTGTATTTGTCTTGAATCACATCCATAAATATTGACAACTTTTGCTTTCAAACGTCAGATATCCTTTAAAGAGCTTAAGAGGAGAAAAATACTCTTGTATTCACCATTTCTGTTGCTGTTTGTTCATTCCTGAAGTTCCAGATTCCCTCTGGTATCATTTCCCTTCCACCTGAAGAATTTGCTTTAAGCATTTATCTTAGAGCAGCTCTTCTGGCAGCACATTCTCTTTGTTTTCCTTTACCAGAGAATTTTATTTTGCCTTTATTCTTTTTTGTGTGTGTGTGAGGAAGATTGGCCCTGAGCTAACATCTGCCAATCCTCCTCTTTTTTTTGCCGAAGAAGACTGGCCCTCGACTAACATCCAAGCCCATCTTCCTCTACTTTATATGGGACACCACCACAACATGGCTTGACAAGTGGTGTGTCGCTGTGTGCCTGGGATCCAAACGTGCAAACCCCGGGCCGCCGCAGCAGAGCACACGCACTTAACTGCTTGTGCCACTGGGCCGGCCCCTTGCCTTTATTCTTGAAAGGTATTTTCACTAGATATAGAATTCTGGGTTGACGGTTACTTTCTTTCAGCACTTGAAAAATGTTTCACTGCCTTCTAATCTGTACGGTTTCTGATAAGAAATCCATAGTCATTCAAATTGTTGTTCTCTCATATGTTATGTTTTTGTCTGGCTGCTTTCAAGGTTTTTACTTTGTCTTTAGATTTCAGCAGTGTAATTGTGATGTGTCTGGGTGTGAATTTTTTTTGTGTTTATTCTCTTTGGGGTTTGCTGATCCTCTTAAATCTGGGTCTGTCTTGCCAAATTTAGGAAGTTTTCAGCCATTATTTTTTCGGATATGTTTTCTGACCAACATTCTTTTTCTTCTCTTTCTGGGACTTTGATAATACGAATATTAGACATTTTGATATTACCCCCACAGGTCCCTGGGGCTCTGTTCCTTTTTTTTTTTCCTCCTCAAAACCCCAGTATGTAGTTGTATATTCTAGTTGTAGGTCCTTCTAGTTCTTCTATGTGAGCTGCCGCCACAGCATAGCTGCTCACAGGTGAGTGCTGTGGTTCTGTGGCCAGGAACTGAATCCGAGCATCAAGTGGTGAGAGCACTGAACTTTAACCACTAGTTTATCAGGGCTGGCTCTCTGTTCATTTTTTTTCCCTAGTCTTTTCTTCTCTGATTTCCAGATTGGATAGTTTCTATTAATTGGTTTTCAAGTTGACTGACTTTTTTCTTTCTCATCTCCTTTCTGCTTTTGAGCCCACCCACTGAATTTTTAATTTCAGTTATTGCGTTTTTCCATTTTAAATTTCCTTTTGGTTTGCTTGAAGCTTTCTATTTTTTCCCCTTCATTTTAAGAGTGTTTGTCCTTACTTAGTGGAAGATGGTTGTAATAGCTGCTTTAAAGTCTTTGTCTAATAATCCAACATCTGTATCACTGTGAAGTTGCTGTCTTTGACTGTCTTTTCCCTTATGAGATATAAGATTTTCCTGACTCTTTAAATGTCGATAAATGTTGAACTGTATCCTAGACATTTGTATATTTTGTTATATGGCTCTAGCTCTAGCTTAAATCCTGTGGAGAATGTTGACTTTCTTTGACTTTTTTTGTTGTTGTTGAGGATATTATTGTAGCAGCCAGTCAACCAGGTTAGGTTCAGCCTGCAAGTTCCTACTCATCTTCTGCTGTTTAGGGTCAGATTCACATATGCATAGTTTATGGATGAGCCCAGGAGTTCATATACAACTTTATGGGATTATTTTCCTGAGCTCTCTCTTCTTTGAAATCTCCCCAACACATTCTGGCCCTTAGCAGCTCCATTTTTTGGTCATCTGGCTAGAAAGCTGGGATTTTAGTTTCCCTGCTCTGCCACTTCCCATGACTGTGTTATCTATCTGTGAGGCTAAGTAGCAAGAGGATAGAGAGTGAAAAAGCAACAGAGATTCTTCCTATGTTCTTGGGACCACAGTTCCTCTAGTCAGAGAGAAGGGTTCCCCCTCCCTTGGAGTTTTGTGTGGTTGCCCAGTCACCACTGCTCTCACTGCCACCACCACTGTGGAATTGCTGAGGAGCTGAAACAGGAGAAAATGGAAAAAACAGACCAACAAAAAATGAGATTTCCCGCATTCATTCTGATCTGTAGGGGTCTCCTTTCCTGCTCCCCAGACTAGAAATATAGGATTTATCTTAGAGCTCTTTCTCTCTGTACCCAGTGTGCAGTTCTGGCTTTCAGATTGCTTTTGATTCCAGGCCAAGGGATATGGGAGGGAAAACAAAAACAAAATTCGTTACCAGTTCGACAGGCTTTTGTGTTCTGACTTCCTTCCCCTATCTGCCTGCTACCATTTATGTTTCGGTTTTTAGGTAATTGTTCCATGCTTTCTTTATTTTTATTTCTTTATTTCTTTATTTTTATTTACTTATTTTTTATTTTTGTGAGGAAGATCAGCCCTGAGCTAACATCCATGCCAATCCTCCTCTTTTTGCTGAGGAAGACCTGCCCTAAGCTAACATCTATTGCCAATCTTCCTCCTTTTTTTTTTTTTTTTCCCTTTTTCTCCCCAAAGCCCCAGTAGATAGTTGTATGTCATAGTTGCACATCCTTCTAGTTGCTGTATGTGGGATGCCGCCTCAGCATGGCCGGACAAGGCGTCGGTGCACGCCTGGGACCCGAACCCAGGCCGCCAGTAGTGGAACACACGCACTTAACCACTAAGCCACGGGGCCAGCCCCCCGTTTGCCTTATTAATCTCTCTCTCTGCACACACATTATTTGTTCTGAACCATTTAAGGGTAAGTTAGCTTTATCATGGCTCTTTACTCCTAAATACTTCAGTGTGTGTTTGTTAAGAGTAGGGATGTTCTGTTACATAACCATCAGCTTCATAAATTTACATACCATCTCTGTATTCCATTTTTGCCAGTTGGCCTAAAAAGTCATGTATAGCATTCTTTCCCCTCCAATACAAAATCCAGTATAGCATCAGATATTACATTCAGCTGTTATGTCTCCTTATCCTACATTTTTATAACCATTTTTTTTGTATTGTATGACATTGACATTTTAGAGGACTACAGCCCCCTTCCCTCCATTTTAAGTAGAACATTACTCATTTTGTATTTGTCGAAGGCTTAAACTTGGTTTTTGAAAGTGATATCCAGGGTGTTTCTTTTTTTAATTTTATCTTTTTTTTTTTTGTGAGGAAGATCAGCCCTGAGCTAACATCTGTTGCCAGTCCTCTTTTTGCTGAGGAAGACTGGCCCTGAGCTAACATCCATGCCCATCTTCCTCCACTTTATGTGCGACACTGCCACAGCATGGCGTCATTGCGTGCCTGGGCCGCCAGCAGCAGAGCGCGTGCATCCAGGGTGTTTCTTTAAAGGAATGCTTGACTTTGGAATTTTTCTTTATGTGGGCCTCAGAGCAATATGATAAAACCCTGGCAGTTTATCAAAATAGATAAAAATGGGGATATAGTTGAAGTGGATGTTTTTATTTTACTGCTTAAGATTCACATGGATCCAAGAAACTGAATTGAAAATGTATCCTTATTAAATATTATAAATATATTTGGAAGTGATACTAAGAAATTAGTTTTAAGTAAAGAGGCAGACAAATGTTTGAGTAGTACTTGTAACGTTGGGCAAGCCACTTGACCTCTTTGTAAAATGGAAATACTATACAGTTTTGTCTTAATGTAGTTCTGAAGATAGCAGTATGGCAAAATTTGATATATTCAGAATTACACTTTAAACATTAGACTCACACTCAAGATAGGCATGTAGGATCAATTGTTATCTAGGGAACAGGAGAAATGCATCTCCCATCTCAAGTTCACCCTGGGTCGTAAGCTCATGAATAGAATGACTGGATGCAGTGGTCTGCACTATTTAAATGATTTCCCCCCTTTTTGTATACTCATAAATCAAATACGACTCCAGTATAATAGTGCCTACCTAATAAGGTTGTTGGGAAGAGTAATTAAATAATACAACCACCTGTTTTACAGATTTATTTTTTGTAACATGAATTTATTCTAATGGGATGGATTAATTAGGGAGCACAATTTTAATTAGACTACTGTTTGTGTTATTAACACAGTCATAAAACAAGGTGGGGAACTAGTGGTGTGGGAAGGAAGGGCGTTTGAGCAGCACTGCTATTTTGAGTTATTCTTTTCTGTCCTAACAGTAATTTGAAAGAACATATGAAGGATTATGCTAATGACAGGGCTGGGAAAGGAGGCCAAGGTTAGGTGTGATCAATTGTAGGATTTCCTCAGTGATGTTTAGGTTTATAACATACGCTTATAGCTAAAAACGTCCTTTATAATTGATACTCCTAAGGAAAAAAATCATTCTTAATGTGACCTGAAATTCCCTGTCCCTCAACTCTCATTTTCCCATGGAAACAGTTGTTTTTATATGTGATTTTTGATAATGCAGTGTTTCTTAAAATTCTATCATGGTATTGCAGAGCAGACTGTATTTGTAAAACACCTAGTACAGTATCTGACACTTTTTTTAAAAAGTTGCTTTGATTATTGCATGTGCATGAACATGAGCATGAGCCCTGAGTCAAGTAAGGGACTCATATTAACATATTGTGCAGACAGACCTTTGTAGATTAAGCCTTTTTGTTCACATTTGAGGAAAAAGGCTTGTTTCAGGTTTCTATAAGCCAGGTTTGGGGGGTTTTTCCCCCTTTTTTCCTTTATTTTTTAAGAAATTGGGCCTGGAGAATCCCAATAACACCAGGCCTGGTTGGATGGTCTTGAAGGCAGACTCATATGGATTTTTATGGGGACTTTGAGGAGAGAAAGTTCACTTCTTAGCACCTTCCTTTTCCTTCCCTTTCTCTGTATCAAAATTCCAAGTGAAGTATACAAAGATTTTTCTTGTTTTCTGCTTTAAACAATAAGATGGCTGTTCCTTGTCTAACTCCCGCCTCCTACCTCCATTTGAGTCCCTGTGCTTTTCTGATATTTTTCCACCTTTGTTGGTATTCATCTGTCAGTGTCGTTGCAAAGGGAATTCTGACATTGGTGGTGTGAACTAGGTGTCCGGTATGATTCCTTACAGTTCTGTTTTGCACATCTTTTACTTAGAATCTTTCGCTCTGGAGAGTCTTAAATCTTCCAGAGTATATATGGTTCAGCCTGAATTCTTGGTAGAACATAGCACTTACATGGATGGTCAGGTGTTTAGCAAACACTTACCTTACTGGGAATAAAAGCAGATAACTAAAAAGATTGCTTTAGATAGGTAGAAAAAAGCTCAGGCTAGAAAGGGCCAGACTTAGGTGATTGGCAAAGTTATCTAAAACTGAGGAATGCTTTCAAGATTATCTCAGAAATTGCATTCAAAATCTCTAGCTATGAATGCCTCACTATGTAGGCCTTGCTATAGGTAGTCCCCAATTATACTCCCATTGTGTTCTAAGAGACTGTCTTAAGTAGATTACCATATAGTGAAGTCCTGATTTCCTGCTTCCAGTCCTTATACTTGCACAAACCATTGAAGCTCGATTCTTAATTAGGTAATGTTATGTGAGTAGAGGGGTAAAAAGGGTAGATTCTCTGTACTTGGGTTGGGTACTCAATATGAAGGAAAAAAGGAAAGCGTTATGTTCCTAAGTTAAGCTACAGGAAGAGATTCTCATAAGTAATGTAGTTAATGTAAAGACTGACATTTTTATTGCAGAACTGCAGAGACACTAGCAGTTTGGAAATGGCGCAAACAGACAAACCATATGTACTAGGATCTGCGATCCCTGCTCTGTCTCTGCCTCCCTTGTTTTGCATAGCTGTAGTCACCACTTGACAAATTTGGTGCTTTTTTAGAAATCTGATTCCAGGAGCAGAAGGAGACTATAAAAAGCAGGAGTAACCCTAGGGTAGCTAGCTTCTGCCCCCAAATAATCATCTTACCCAGGGAGCCTGAAAGTTTCTACTGCACCGTTACATACTAATCTGCAGTTTATAAGATTAATTTGGGTAAATTAGTATCTTCTTTTTAAGAATGCTCTCACATTTGGGAAGGTTCATTTTCATACATGAGCTAAACTCATGCATTAAGACAGCTTTTTTCTTAATTGCTTCATGAGAGAGCCACCCTGGGAGTTGTGTTTGGGGCAAGGGAAGGTCAGTAATGTTAGAACCTGGGAAGGCAGGAAGTATGTTGCAAAGAGCACTGGATGAGGACTTGAAGACTGGGCTCTGGTTCCGGTTCTGCTCATTTGTACAAAGGTGGCCTTTGATAAGTTACATTATTAATAGCTGAGTGTGTTTGAAACCAGGGTAATAATCTTGGCTATGATAATAATACTGTACATTGGCAAGGTGTCTTAATCCACACAACATTGTGATGTCAGATTTAAACCCATTTAACAGATGAGGAGACTTGGGGCGGTGGGGGGGGGGGTGTGTAATTGACTAGTCCAAGATCACATGCCTAGTAATTGTCAAAGCCAGAGCTCTAGCCTAGGATTTCTCTCTTATGCATTATACCATGGCTGCTGTGCAAAACCTAGGGTTTAGTATTGTGGAGTTCCTTGAAGAATTAGGTCGGGTTTGAGGGGAGTGCTGAGTAGGGCAGCATTCAGATACTTGTTGGCCACAGAGTAGAGCACCTAAGATAGGCAAGCAGATAGATAAGGGCAGTAGAGAATTCTTAAACAAAAAACCAAAAACTTATTTCCCAAATGTGTCTTCCACTATCATTGTGTACAAGAGAGAATGAAAAATTCCTCTTTTACTTCTTCCTCTCTTCCTAGAAGTTAGGCTAATACTGTTAGTTATTTGCTTAATTACATCAGTATTATGGATCAGATAGGCTTTTTTGGCTGTCCTCAGAAGTTAATCATCATGTATAACATTGTTCTTGTTAGAAAATGCTCTCTGAATTCCAAACCACCAATTTAAAGATGATTTTTTTAAAATGTAAGATTTAAGGTGGAGACTGCCACTGATTATGAATGATACATTTAGAGAAAGAAAGGATTATTATAATCAGTAAAGTTAATTTGCAAGTTCTAAACTGTGTAACCTGAATTCTAGCTGCATCTGTTTGCCTCATTTTAAGCTGAAAAGAGCTTCGTTGTTTTTTCTGTTAGTAAAAATAGTACATGCTTATTATAAAAATTCCACTCATTTTTATTTATTTATTTGTTTGTTTGTGATGTTAGCCCTGAGCTAACATCCATTGCCAATCTTCCTCTTTTTGCTGAGGAAGATTAGCTCTGAGCTAACATCTGTGCCCATTTTCCTCTATTTTGTATATGGGATGCTGCCACAGCGTGGCTTGATGAGTGGTGTGTAGGTCTGTGCCCAGGATCCGAACTTGTGAACCCCAGGCCGCCTAAGTAGAGCGTGCAAACCTAACCATTATGCCACTGGGCCGGCCCCCTACTCATATTTTTTAAAAAGTAAACCTGCCATGCAGAGATAATCATAACTAACCTTTTCTGAGTATCTTATCTGAATTCTATGTACCTGCACATACACATTTTTTAAAAATAATACCATATGCTACATGCTGCTTTGTGACCTTCCTTTTTCCATTAAACAGCATGTTCTGGTCCTTTTTCCATTTCAATAAGTTAAGCTTTATGTAATCACTTTTAGTGTCTATATAGTTTATTATCATATAAAAGTATCTCGATTAGTTAGAATATATGATACTGTTGGTTGCTAACATAAAGCTAAATAACAGTGACTTAAATAAGACGTAAATTTTATTTTTCTCTCACACAACTCCCAGAGAGTCAGCAGATGAGAGGTGACAGTATCAGGGACCCAGGCTCTTTGTCTTGTTTCTCTGTCAGTCTTAACGTGGGGTGGGTGGGTGAACCTCTTAACAAAAGAATTTAAGCTGGATAAATGTAGAAGAAATGATGGAATTAGAAGAATCATTTTGCAACCCTCCATGTAATAATTAGTTCAGGAAAGGATCATAGATGGCCAAACTATTGGATGAAAAGTTGTTATGGAATGTGATGTGCACATGGTTTCAAAGTATCATCCCATAGATTATTACTTTTAGAAAAGGAAGAAGTAACTTTTACAACTGAGACACCTGGCTAATACTTTAGCATCACCAGTGATAGGTCAAAGTGACATATGGGATGCAAAAAAAGGGATAGAGATGGGGACTGTTTTAGATTAAAAGAGACCAAGGCCTGGCAACCAAAGTAATATATAACCCTTGATTAGATTCCTAGATTTAAAAAAATAGATATAAAGCGCATTGTGGTGGCAGTAGGTGAATTTGAATATGGACTATGTATTGGGCTATATTGTTCATCACCATTAACATTTCTTGGGTGTGATAAATGGTATTGGAGTTAAGTAGGGGAATATCCTTGTTCTTCAGGAGTATATACTGAAATAATTAGGGTGAAGCATCACAGTGTCTTTAACTTTCAGTTTGTTCCAGAAAAAAAATTGTGTGTATAGAGAGGGTAGGATAAAGTTTTAATATGGCAAAACGTCTCTATAGATTTAAAATTTTCAAAATAAAAAGTTTACACAGTAGGGGGGATTGCATGTTCATTCAGATAACCTTTAGTTATCTCTATAATCCTCTATAAATCTCATTAGTACTTTTAGGAGGTTGCAATTAAATGAATATAGGTTAGGGAAAATTTGACGCATTTGCAATTTTCAATCTTCCTGTCTAAGAACAAGGTATGCCTCTCCTTTTATTCAGGTTACCTTTATGCCTCTCAAAGTTTTGTAGTTTTGTTTTTATAGCACTCATTGCTAAGTAGCTAAGATTTTTTTTTTTTTTTTTGTGAGGAAGATTAGCCCTGAGCTAACATCCATGCCAATCCTCCTCTTTTTTGGCTGAGGAAGACTGGCCCTGGGCTAACATCGTGCCCATCTTCCTCCACTTTATATGGGACACGGCCACAGCATGGCCTGACAAGTGGTGCATCGGTGCGTGCCCGGGATCTGAACCCCGGGCGCACACACTTAACCACTATACCACAGGGCCAGCCCGCTAAAATGTTTTTGTTGCTGTTGAGAATGTGATTTTTATTCTCTTATTTTTTCTACTAGTTCTTGTTGATCAACAATTTCAGTGTCTCCATTAATATTTCAGTTGATTATTTTAGGTTTTCTAGGTATAGTTATGTATTTCAAATAATGATAAATTTATTCTTTTTATTGATATACATGCCTCTTATGGTTCTCTTGTGTACTACGTTGGCTACAATTTCTAGGACAGCATTAAACAATAGTGATGCTAACACTATTTTGACTTGTTCCTTACTTTTATTGGATTCATGCTATGCTAGTGTTCCACCATTAAACATAATTCTGGCTGTTGATTTGAAGGGTGTCTGAGAATGCTTGTGTTTATGTTAAGGAATGAATGTTGAATTTTATGAATTAAGGAATGAATGTTGAATTTCATGAAGTGCTCTTGGTTTCTGTCACAGGATGTTTATAGAGTTTTTCCTTCACTTTAGTAAATTATATTAATAGATTTTCTAGTATTTAATAGTATCTTTTTAAAAATGAGATTGAAATATAGGGTTTTTAAATTTGTTTTATATCATCTTTCTCAGGCTTTGGTTTCGATGTAATTTGCTTTATAAAATTTGTTAAGCTTTTCATCTGTTGCTGTGCCCTGAAACAGTAGAGATGATATTACACTTTAACGTTACTCAAAGATTAGAAGTAATTTACCCATACTGAAGAGTTATTTAACAGCACTCTTTTGGATAGTTACTTAACCACATTTTAGTTTCTTTCTTGGGTCTGTTTTTTAGTCTGTATCAGCATGGAGTTGTAACCCATATTTTCTTATAATTCCTTTTACTGAATTTTGGTATTCCTTCTTTATTTTATTTTTCCTCCAAAAGAGCTAGCTTTGGGATTTATCAAATCTAATATTTTTCTGTCTTCTAATTCATTTATTTCTGCTTTTACTTTTATGAAAACCTTTTTTATATTTTCCATAGGTTTGTTTATTGCTTTTTTATCTTCCTGACGAGTGATTAATTTATCTTATTCATTAATGAAAGTATTTAGGGCTGTTACATTGATAGGGACAAAGAAGTATTCAGTGCTTTTTGCCGTGTGAGACTTGGCGGCTCTAAGGTCTGGCCTCATTCCCCTACGTCCTGGTTCTTACAGCTCTTTGATTCTCTGATCTGCAACAATATCCTTGTCAACTAACTACATGAGCCAATAAATAAAATTCTCTTAGGAATTTTTGCTTGTACTGTCTGCAGGATACTTTTAGCTGGGTGCTGATTGACATATCATGAAAAAAGCTTTGTGTGCCTAAATAATTATAGAGCTGTTTTGGTCTTCTCTTACTTATCTTATATCTTATTTATGTTTTCTTGCTCTTTCCTTTCCTTTGTTTTATATCTTTTTACTGTGGGTTGCTCCACCACAGTAATTTGAAAGATGTTTAATATATTTTTAGTTCTACTGGTGATTACATGTTTAAGTATACTAAAACCCATGTTTCCTCTTTTATCTACTTCAGCAAAGTCTGCCTGTTGACTCCCACTATGAAATATGAGGAAATGTAGTTTGTCTCACTAACTCAATCCCCTCTTGTTGGTTTTTATCGATACAGTATGTACTGTGATTCCTTACAGCCTCCCTTCAGTTTAAATTAGTTTTATATTCTAGACATGCAAAGCTCTACATAATATATTCGTTAAGTGAATAAAGCATAATCTGCATAATATGTTGCCTTTTTTTAACTAAGGAATTGCTCATTTTATTTTATTTTTAAATTGAGATATAATTAACGTATAACATTATATTAGTTTCAGGTATATAGCATAATGGTTTGATATATGTATATATTGCAAAATGATCACCACAGTAAGTCATCTTAACATCTATCACCACACACTTACAAATTTTTTTTTCTTGTGATGAGAACTTTGAAGATATACTCTCTTAGCAACTATGCTACCTCTTTAAAAAAAAGAAAAAGAATAATATATCAATATTGTGTGTACAAAAAGAAACTGGAAACTATGAAATTAATGAAAGTAATTAACTGTTGACAGGAGTAGGAACAAGACTTCTCATTCTTTACTTTTTTCTGCTATTTGGTTTTTGAATCATGAAAACATTACATATTCAAAAGAAAAAACATTTTTTAGAAGGTAACTAGAAATAGCAAAAAAATTCACTGTTACCTACTTTGTTTCCCACTAGCTGTAACATTTATATTTTATTTTATAACCATAATTACCGTAGTTATTTAGGTTTAATTCTGTGTTGTAATAGATTCGTGTGCTCAATGCCACTCTTTTCTTACTACTTTTTCTCATTAATTCTTTGAGTCATATCTTAGGGGTATATTTCAAATAGATTTTTCAAGATAAAATCTGATTATTGTATTTCCTTTGCTAGGTGTAGAATTTTTTTGTTCACAGCATATTGGTTCCTTTAAGATGGTAGACAGCGTTCTGTTATCTCTAGTTTCTAATGTGAGGTGTCTGAAGCCAGCCTAATTTCTTTTTCTTTGTGGGTGACATGATTCTACCGCCTGGATGCTGGTAGTATTCTTTTCCTTTATATCTCTGAAAATAGATAGATTTTGTTAAGCTGTGTCTTGATGTTGTGCCACTTGTAATAACTTTTCCTGGTATATAATGATCTGTATATTTAGATATTCATTTATATTTTGTTAATCTTTATCTTGGAATAATTTTGTTTCAAGTGTTTTTATTGTTATTATTCAAATATTTATTGAGCACTTATTCTGTACGAGGTACGGTACAAAGCAATGGGAATAGATTGGTGAATAAATCAGACACAGTCTGTATCCCTCTGACCTTATACACATCAGTAACGCCAAGGGGTGGATATAAGTGCACTTTGTTCATACCACTTGATGGCTCATCCCATTGTATAGCAATTTGTATCTGTCCTTCCCAGCTAAGATATGAGCTCCCCCAAACAGCACTGTGCCTTATATACTGTTAGACAATCTGACACATGGGGAGGATCTCAGTAAATAATGTTTGAGTAAATGGCCTGGTTTTGTTGAAATACTACACCCATCCGTTAATTTCCTCTTAGATTTTGCTCTGTCTACCCAGTATAATCTGTTTCTATCTTTGCTCTTATCTTCATCCCTTACTTGTGATTGTAAATGTGATTTTCTTTGCCTTCTGTAGTGTGTTGTCTTCCACAATATTTTTTTCAACCATTGCTCACTTTTCCAACTACCATATCTTTTATGTCCGTGATGTATGTCTCCTTTTTCACCACTGCACCTGCAATTCCAGAACAGCTGTTTCTGAGAACAAGGAGCAATAACATTATTGAAACGTGATGTTCAATTTTATCCAGATTCTGTGTATTTGCTGATTTTATTCCTGCCACCTAGTGGCCAAATCAGGATTACAGCATGGCATAGGCATGTCTTGGCTTTTCCTCTTTGTAGCTAACATTTAAAATGTATTGATATTACCTGATTGGGCCGGCCCCGTGGCTTAGCGGTTAAGTGCGCATGCTCCGCTGCTGGTGGCCCGGGTTCAGATCCCGGGCGCACACCGACGCACCGCTTCTCCGGCCATGCTGAGGCCGCGTCCCACATACAGCAACTAGAAGGCTGTGCAACTATGACATACAACTATCTACTGGGGCTTTGGGGGAAAAAAATAAATAATAAATAAAAATTAAAAATAAATAAATAAATAAAATGTGTTGATATTACCTGATTAATCTCTCTATGTTCCCTGTCTTAGTTATTTTTAAGGATCTGCATGCTGGTATGTTGGAATTAAGGTCAGAAGCCATTCCTGCTCTGTGTCGTTTTTGTGCTTAGCCATGTGTTTTTTACTCTAAAAACACCATACTAATGTTTATACTAACCAGTTTCAGATTTTAGTCTTACCGTTATAGACCAGTGTATTTATTGGAATACCAGTAATTCCTTGGAATAAATCTTAGTATATATAAAAGATAATATTATTGACAGTAATGACTGATCCTAAAAGATTACTAAGTCCCACTAAAATATAAGTAGTGTTGAGTAACAAATATTCCTGAGATCCTATTCATTCATTCAAAAGCAGCATTAGTTTTCAAAGAGGCATCAGCAGAGTTTGTTAACTCATTACAAAAGACGATAAACCTCAGGCATTTACTCTTGGGAAATGGTGTTATGGTCACACTCATGTTTTTCATCAGTTTGGGAGCCAGAGAATCTTCTCTCCTGCAAATTCACTCCCAGTCTTTTCCTTATGTAACTATAGTTTATGTTTTTCTTTTCTATGTTTTATAATCACAGTTTATGCCTGCCATCACTGAAAATAACTAGACTACTAACCCACACTGACTTGTTTTTTCTTTCAAGACTACACCTTCAGAATATTTTCTTTTTTGATTTTTTAAAAAATGTATCTGTTTTCTATAAAATAATGCAATTCAATTGAAAAACATTTGTTGAAAACCTCTTGTTTGTCTTGCTAATGAGCTTTATTAGTTCAAGTTAATATATACTGGTCTGTATTTTATAGTTTCAGTCTAAGTATTTTTTTTATTGATGTTTTAATAGTTTATAACATTGTGAAATTTTGGGTTGTACATTTTTGTTTGTCCATCACCATATATATGTCTCCCTTCACCCCTTGTGCCCACCCCCTACCCCCACTGCCCCTGGTAACCACAGTACAGTTTTCTCTATCCATGTGTTGGTTTATATTCCACATATGAGTGAGATCATACAGTGTTGTCTTTCTCTTTCTGTCTTATTTCACTTAACATAATACCCTCCAGGCCCATCCATGTTGTTGCACATGGGACGATTTTGTCTTTTTTTATGGCTGAGTAGTATTCCATTGTGTATGTGTGTGTGTGTGTGTGTGTGTGTATATATATATATATATATATATATATATATATATATATATATACATCTTCTTGATCCAGTCATTAGTCGAGGGACACTTAGGTTGCTTCCACTTCTTGGGTATAGTGAATAATGCTGCAGTGAACATAGGGGTGCATGAGCCTCTTTGGATTGTTAATTTCAGGTTCGTTGGCTAGATTCCCAGTAGTGGGATAGCTGGATCATAGGGTATTTCTATTTTTAATTCTTTGAGGAATTTCCATAGAGGCTGTTTTCCATAGAGGCTGTACCAGTTTGCATTCCCACCAGCTGTGTATGAGGATTCCTGTTTGTCCACATCCTCTCCAACATTTGTTGTTTTTTGTCTTGGTGATTATAGCCATTCTAACGGGCGTGAGGTGATATCTTAGTGTTGTTTTGATTTGCATTTCCCTGATGATTAGTGATGTTGAACATCTTTTCATCTGCCTATTGGCCATCTGTATATCTGCTTTGGAGAAGTATCTGTTCATTTCCTCTGCCCATTTTTTGATCGGGTTGTTTGTTTTTTTGTTGTTCAGTTGTGTGAGTTCTTTATATATTATGGAGATTCACCCCTTGTCAGATATATGTTTTGCAAATATTTTCTCCCAGCTGGTGGGTTGTCTGTTCATCTTGATTCTGGTTTCATTTGTCTTATAGAAGCTCTTTAATCTGATAAAGTCCCACTTGCTTATTTTTTCTTTAGTTTCCCTAGTGTGAGTAGGCATGTCATCCAAAAAGATTCCTTTATGACCAGTGTCAAATAGTGTGTTGCCTATATTTTCTTCTATGACTTTTATAGTTTCAGGTCTCACCTTCAGGTCTTTGATCCATTTTGAGTTAATTTTTGTGAATGGCGATAGCAGATGGTCCACTTTCATTCTTTTGCATGTGGCTGTCCAGTTTTCCCAACACCATTTATTGAAGAGACTTTCCTTTCTCCATTGCATGTTCTTAGCTCCTTTGTTGAAAATTAGCTGTCCGTATATGTGTGGTTTTATTTCTGGGCTTTCAGTTCTGTTCCATTGATCTGTGTGTCTGTTTTTGTACCAGTACCATGTTGTTTTGATTACTGTTGCTTTGTAGTATGTTTTGAAGTCAGGGATTGTGATGCCTCCAGCTTTGTTCTTTTTCCTTAGGATTGCTTTAGCTCTTCGGGGTCTTTTATTGCCCCATATGAATTTTAGTATTCTTTTTTCTATTTCCGTGAAGAATGTCGTTGGGATTCTGATTGGGATTGCATTGAATCTGTAGATTGCTTTAGGTAATATAGACATTTTAACTATGTTTATTCTTCCAATCCATGTGCATGGGATGTCTTTCCATTTCTTTATGTCATCATCGATTTCTTTCAATAATGTCTTGTAGTTTTTATTGTATAGGTCTTTCACCTCCTTGGTAAGATTTATTCCTAGGTATTTTATTCTTTTTGCTGCAATTGTAAATGGTATTATCTTTTTGAGCTCTCTTTTTGTTAGTTCGTTTTTAGCATACAGAAATGCAACTGATTTTTGTAGATTGATTTTGTACCCTGCGTCAGTCTAAGTATTTTTGATTCAATCTGGAGGGAATTAATACTAGTATACCTATTTGTAGAAAATCATAATCTTTTTATTTTTTCCTTTTTTCTAATAGAAAACTTTGACCTTGCTTTATGTGTTTAAACTCTTCAAATTGTACATATACAAACATTTTAAATTGAGAAAGCAGTCTCAACCGAGACTGACAGTGTCTGAATGTTCCTAGCCTTTGTCATGCCTTATAAGCCCAATTGGGTTAATCTGTTCTTTCCATGGATTTTTAAATTATTTTTCTGGATTTGGTAGTGTTTTTAACCTTGCACCATGGTATTGAGGCCAAAACAATTTGGTTTTGTTCTGTTTTTTCTTTTGCTCTTAACAATATAATGCCATAGAGGAGACAAAACTTCTACTCTAACCCCTGCCCTATAAGAGTGAGAGGTCAATAGAAATTTTTTTTCTTCATCAAGTTAGAGGGTAAGCTACTAGAGATGAGCATTTTAAAAAAAAATCATTGTGGTTAGCTATCCCTCTCTGAATATTAGATCCGGAAGTGTAGTAATCATATTTAACTGTTTTCAAATTTATTGTACCACTAGAGGGTTCATAACTCCTAATCATCTGTAAAGGAGAAACTAAAAACATTTGAAACTTTCACCAGTTTTCATTTGGAGGCATTAAAGGTTTTGAAAAAATACTTGGATGTTGAAGTTACTATAGTCCTAAAAGAAAAGTCTGAGTTTTGATTGCTTTGATTATATCTTCTATCCTGAAAAGTAACCGTCTTACAGGGATTCCAAAGATCTAAATATATTCTAGTCTACAGAGCTAGATGATTTTGAACTTGATACCCACCTAGCCAGTCATTTCCCAGGGATTTATGAGGATTGATGAAAATAACTTTTATCACACTAGTAAAATATTTCTGTGTAAATACAAAGAGTGGTATTTAGTATTACTGATAATACATGCATTTTTAAAAATTCTGAAATGACTTTAGATACATTGCTGTCTTCCTTTTTGCTTTCTTTTCTTATCTTTTTCTTCATTCCCTGAGATATCAAGATCAGCTAGAAGGTTTTATAATTACTTTAAAATTTGGCTCCATTAAAGCTATAGGCAGAGTGTTGACACAAGAAAGTCTTCTTATATGATGCCATTATCCCACATTTTATCGTTTAAGGATATCTGTTATGCAGTGGCTTTGTTTTGTCCTCTAGGGAACTGACATGGCCAGGAATAAATTAAAATCTTAGTGATACAGAGTGAATCAAATCATTTTGTGTCTGTACTGAAAATGACTTAGGCTTGATCCACAGTTAATTTTGATTTATTCTATAAGTCCCTTTGAGTAAATAAAAATGTTCATAATGGAAAAGGTTTTGTAGGATAAGGGGAAAGGAGACTCAGGAAAGTAATTATAAATCAAAATCCCATTTCTTATTTTATAGAGGCCCTTTTAGGAGGTCTGTGAAGTCAAAACTATTTTTATAAGATGAGTTGTCTTTGGCACTCTCATTTTTAAAAGTCGAGTTTTCCACAGATTACACAATATGTAATGATGTCATCAGCTGATGGAATATGTGCATGTGTATTTTTGTGTTTTAAAAATTGCTGAGTTTTAATTTATAAAATGGTAAATAGCAATAGATAGAACCCATATTTTAAAAGCTCAGTAATTTTTAAGAGTTTACAGGAGTCCTGAGACCAAAAAGTTTATGAAGGACTTCTCTATGGCATATAGTTAAATCGAATTTGCATTGCTCCTTCTCATTTCCTGTTTATTGTAGGTTGTTGTTGTTGCTTTTAGGAACCATAACCTATTCTCTTTCTGCTCTCTCAGGGAATAGAATGTGAGTTTTAGTTGTAGGTGGCAATTCAGGAAGTTGACTATAAACAGTTCTTGCATAAAGGTAGAAAGCTGAATATAGAGGACAAAAGAACTTTCTTCTAACAGGACTGGCCAATGACTGTCTTATGATATGATGTGCTCTCATCACTGGAGGTGTTCAAGCATAGATTAAACAACTATTATCAAGAGTATTTTTAAAGAAGATTAATAGTTCAGGTAGAGGACTATACTAAAAGGGTTCTAATAATATATGCCCCCTTTAAAAGACACTTAAAATCCTACAGTTTTAGGGCTGAAACCACTTTGGCTGCACATGAATTCTAACATTAACAAATAGAGTAGAGTTCTTGTTGGCATTGCCCAGTTAAATCTTTTAACAAATTAAAATGAATTACAAAAATAGACCTTTCAATTTGTTAATTCTATTTATCTATTTTATTCCTTCTGATATAAAATGTGGTATATTTAATCAACTTGCTTACCTTTTTTTTCATGTGTTTTATTTCAGTTGGTCGCATTATGTTTCAGCTCTTCTCAGACATATGTCCAAAAACATGCAAAAACTTCCTTTGCCTATGCTCAGGTAAATGAATTATTAAATTATTTCCAATGAGAAGTCGTAACTTAATGGTTTTACTTTGCTTAATGGAGTAGATAGTTTCCCTATAAAGTGATGGGCTGTGAAATAACATTTAACAGAATAGATATTTTCCTTAAAAAGTAATGCGCTGATATGAAATCAGGAAAGTATTTCTTAAAGGGAAGAAAGGAAAAAGAAATGGTCTCAAAAGTGAAAAAGAAAGTACTATATGTAATGAAATCTTTTCTATACATTGTAGTTTATAAAATAATAGCATATTCAAAACCGATTTGTTATAATTTTACAAATTTCAGTGCTTTGAACAAATTTAGCATTCCAGATTTCACAAGAAATTTAGGATTAGAAGATAGCAAGGCAAAACATATTATGAAGTTGTTCTTTGTTATACATAATTGGATTTATTTTTTTTTAATTTTTTTTGTCTAAGATGTCTTTATTTTACTTTCATTTGTGAAGGATATTTTTATTGGGTATAGAATTTTAGGTTCGCAGGATTTTTTTCTTTCAACACATTAATGATGTTTTCCATTGTCTTTTGGCTTCCATTATTTTTCATAAGAATCCAGCCATCATTATTAATGTTGTTTTCTTGAATGTAATGTGTAGTTTTCCTCTGTGTGCTTTTTTCCCCTTTATTGTGAAATTTTTGATGTACATTATTGTTTGTCAGTTACCATATAAATGCATCCCTTCACGCCTTGTGCCTACCCCCCACCCCCATTGCCCCTGGTAACCACCAAACAGTTCTGTCTGTCTGTGTGTTGGTTTATCTTGCACATGAGTGAAATCGTGCAGTGTTTGTGGATTTACATTTTTAAAAAGTAGAAAAAATTGGGAGGAAAAACGTCTATAATGTTACTTTAAAAATAGAAATAGCCGGGCTGGCCCCATGGCATAGTGGTTAAGTGCACGCGCTCTACTGCTGGTGGCCTGGGGTTCGGATCCTGCGCGCACACCGATGCACTGCTTGTCAGGCCGTGCTGTGGTGGCGTCCCATATAAAGTGGAGGAAGATGGGCACAGATGTTAGCCCAGGGCCAGTCTTCCTCAGCAAAAAGAGGAGGATTGGCATGGATGTTAGCTCAGGGCTGATCTTCCTCACAAAAAGAAAAAAAAAATAGCAAATTGAATTTTTAAAATCTATACTTGGATGCACTTACATACACACACAATCTTTGTACCAACTCCTTGATTATATTCTTTTACTGGAGTAATAGCCGTTTCTAATCTTTCTTTTCTCTGGTAGTGTGTAGAGTCTGTACCACACAATTTAACATTTATATGCTGCTTTGTGTTATTTATTTTGGTTTGTATGTATATTAAATTGTCACACTGTCTACTTCTTATATCTCTTACAGTGCCCAAACACAGGAGGGATTGACAAAGGACTAATTGAATAATACTTTTCATGGAAGGATATGTTTGTAGCTAAACTTCATTTCTCTTTTTTCCAGGGGAGAAAGGCCTTGGGAAAACAACTGGGAAGAAGTTATGTTATAAAGGTTCTACATTCCATCGTGTGGTTAAAAACTTTATGATTCAGGGTGGGGACTTCAGTGAAGGTAGAGCTAAAAGTTGTGCTCCTAATAACTCCATCTACCAGTTTCTAAAGTATCTTATTATTACTTTTAATTGTAAATATTTTGTCACTTATAGTATGATGTAAATATTAGGTGGTCAGTGAAGAGTTGTTAGATGAGTGAATATTGTAGACCTAGAATTTTTGAAAAACAAAATACTAAGACATTTTATTTTGTTTTTATGCAATTTTAGTAATATAATTACTTGGTCAATTTGCTTACAATGAATGCCAAACTACTGTCCAATTGTTCCTATTCTAGAATTTTGTTGGTCTGATTACAGTTTGAAATAAATGGGTTATGGAGATAACTTTTTTAATAGTGTTTATTGTAATAAGATTGGACTTATAGTTTAAAGATGAGGTTAATTAAGAATTCTTAGAATTTTGATTATCTGCAGCAATTACAAGATGTTAGCAAATTTAAACCATAAAAAGTAATTTATATGTATTAGTTTATTTTTAATTTTCATTATAGCTTAATGTAGCTCATTATTTACAGGTAATGGAAAAGGTGGAGAATCAATTTATGGTGGATATTTTAAAGGTAAGACTTAATATTTTATGGTCTTCTGTTTCAGTTCTGATATTAAAGCAGGTTTGATCATGTACTTTTAATGAGAAGAGGTTTACTTATAGTTCACTTTTTGCATGAAACTAATGCTGCATGAAATACTTTATTTGCATGAACTTGGGGATAAATTATATTGTAATATATAACTTTTAATTGACAAGATTAATTAAAGCTAACTTTATCGTTAAACATGACTTTCAGCATGGAGGTTAGGCAACTATATACATGAAAACTCCTATCTTCCTGCCTAAAACTGTCAACATATTCTTTTGTTTATAGAGAATGTGGTCTTTTGCAAAATGAAAAGGTAAGAGAACGAAGCTCAGTAACACAAATTCCAATTCTGTTCCCTTGCACCCTTCCTAATAAATTTATGGACAGTCTGGGTCAGGTTGTGGCTGGATTTCTTATTTTGCTTGAAGACTTGGAAAATTCTGTACACTGTTTCATACATGCATCTGTATCTTTTTTCTTTTCCCAATGGGTTGTTAGTTCCACATCAGGGAAAGCAATCTAGCTGTGTTTTTTTTCCCTAAACCAAGCAATTTCTTTGGTAGAAAAAGTTGGTATTTTCTCCTTTCTCAAAGGTTTGTATGTTTTCTTTTGTATACTAGAACTATATGATTGTGTTTTATTCCTACAGTAGTAGCATTTGCATAAATCTAACTATTGCACTTGCCCCAAAAAGCCTTAGAAAAGTCAGTTGCAGAGATTTGTAATGGGAACCAATATTACTAGGTTTTAATGCCATGATAGCTTCAGTGTTATAATAGTCTTTTATATTTCTTTTGGGGGAAAATGGATTACTACTCTTTTTCAGAAGCCTGTTCCCAAGGTAATCATTTTTTAAAGTTTTCTATGTTTCTGTTTGTTCTAAAGAGAGATTTGTTTGTATGAATGTTAAAAGGAAATTGAAATTAGTTTTCAGTATATTTCTGCTGGAATTAAAAGGATCTCTAGGTAATTTTTATGACAGAGTTTTTCCTTTGAACTAGTAGGAAACAGCTCTTTGGCTGGTTCTATTAGCATGTAGCAATTGGAAACTAATGCTGTAGGCCACTTTAATGTGGTTGTTCCCTGTGGCAGATACTTGTGTATCTTAAAATTGTATTTTGCCATTTAACTTTTGTTTCTACAGGACTTTCTTCCTTAGATAACTTTTGATCCTATTGATTAGAAGGAATCCACATACTTAATTTAATTTAGGCATGTCCTTACAACTTAATTTATGTAATTTTTTGGTTTTTATGCTCATAGTCTAGCTTTAATTCAGTTGAATTAAGTAATAAGTAATTATAATTAAAAGTAACTACATATTAAATAATTAAGTAATAAATTTACCATATAGAAAATAAGAGAATTATTAAACTTCTCCATGTATAGTGCAGTAGGCAGGATAATTGGAAATTTGAAAGAAATGAGCTTTACTATAGAGATTTCTCTAAAATTTCTTTACTAGTTTTCCCTCAAAGTTAATAGTTTAAATATCATGTAGCCAAAATATGTTACTACTAAAAGTGACTGTTCTAAGGCTGTTTGTATAAAGTATTAAATACATGTTCTTTTCCTCAAGGCTTTAGTATTTTTTTACTACTTTATTGCTTTTGTTACTTGGGTAGTTAAAAAATTTTTTTTCTAAATATTCAGTCAAGTATCTGTACTGACCAGAAGAGGAATTTCATCCTTTGCTTTCTATTTATTACTGTGAACGTTACACTTTAAAAGTCGCTTGTAATTGGAAACTGACAAATTTGTGTTTTCTTCAAACAGATGAAAACTTTATTCTCAAACATGACAGAGCGTTCCTTTTGTCAATGGCAAATCGAGGGAAACATACCAATGGTTCCCAGTTTTTCATGTGAGTAGGCATAATTCAGAGATGAGCTTTTCTTAAACAGAGAAGCGCTGTTCATGAGAAAGATGGTATAGTTAAACCAAGTTTAATGCTAGAATTCTGTCAATTTGGGATTTATTAATTTTAATGTTATAGTAACTGGTAAGCTCTAACAGCTGCCTCAGCATTCAGCACATATCCTGGATTTGAAGAATGGTACTTAAAAGACATAACTTGAAGATGTACTTTATTTTCAAAATACATTGTCATTTTCAGAAAAGAAATTGGCTTTGACTCTTAACAAATTTGGGGGCTCAGTTTACCAAAGCTAGATTGGAACATAAGCTGTTGATGAACATTTAAAAATTGTTCATAGACTAGGACTAGGTGTACCCTTGGCATGGAAAGCAGTTGGTTTGAGTAAACCATTGTATGGTTGCTTTTCCTTTTACTATTGCTCTTTGAGCCAATTTGAGAGAGGTACCATTGTTTTCTGATATTGTATAGAGATAAGTGATTTGCTGTTGAGCCAGCATTGTAAAAAAAGAAAAATCTCAAACCTTGTGAGATCTCTATGCATAATTGAATTAACCCAATATTGCTGTCATTTCTACCGAAATTTATGAGATTATCACTCAGGAAACGTCAGAATGCTAAATTTGCTTTTTAAAAATCTCCTTTACATGTACATGCTTGCACAACCAAAACCTTACTTATTTCTCATCTGAAAGATCTTTGGCATACTTTTAGTTGTATTCTTATCTAAAGTTACTCCAAAACCTATTTTTACCAAAATCCTATGATATAAAATATGAAACATAATTGGTTAGCATGAATTTTAATGCTTTTGATTGGAAGTAAATCTCTACAGTTGTGCCATGTATATTGGAGAAATATTTTATTCATGGTTTACCAGAAAAAGTAAGTCATCTTTCTGAATGGAGGAGTATGAATGGCGCTTCCCTGTCTTTAAATGAGTAAATTATTCATATAAACTAAATCTCACATTTTAAATTTTTCTGAAAAAACAGATTTCCAACATGATCTGATAAAGTTCAGATAAGGGACATTCTGTTCCTAAGAATGTCCTAAAAATGGAAAGCTGATAGAAGATGATAATGCTTGGAGTTGTGCAGGAAAAAAGGAAGGCCTAATACAGTTGTTCCTGTATCTTCTTTTGATTTCATAGAGTATTCGTTACTACACTTCTTTACTAGAGTATTTTTCTATTCTTAACCTTCTTTAAGGGCCAAAAAAAATGTAGTGGGAAATATTTTGAAAAACTTATTTTATAGTACTTTAATATAGAAGCTGTTTACTCTTTGATTGAGGTTTCCCATTTCCATTTTTAAGCTTATCTGAACTGTGAACATGATAAACTAATGATTCCTTGGTCAAGAAGCTATCATCTGAGGGCTCTAAAGTTTCTTTTAGATTTGCTTTTTTATGTCAGTACATTTAAAATTTGATTTAGCAGGTAGCAGCAGCTTCTTCCCATTGTTAATACCGACTAGCTTCTTTATAAAATGTTAAAGAGTTAAAACTGGTGCACCTATATACATTAATTCAAATCCAATATATGAGATTCTCCCTTCAAAAAATTTAGAGTATCTTGTTTCTGTGTTATTTAGTACTTGCTTAAGTCTTTCTGTTTAGTATCAAACAAAATTAAGGCTATTGCTGTTTCCTACATAGCTTAATTTTACATTGGACTGCTATTTTTGACAAGAAGTGCCAAATTAAAATTTTAATATCAGTAAATTAAGATTAAAATTTTTAAACTTGTTTTCATGATTAACTAACTGTAGATGGCACTAAAATCACTGTGAACTTGTGATTGAAAGAAAATTTTCTACTTTTAGTTTGAAATTTACTTCTGGAAATAAGTTTGGAGTTAAAAGCAATCTTGGAAGTAATTGAGCGTTTTTACACACACAAAAAAATCCTTATCTCTTTTTTAAGAAGTTTTTGTGTATGTGGTTTTTTTTGCTGGCTGAAAGTACCAGTTCTCCATGGATTGTAGGATAAACTAATATTCACCTTTCTAAACAAAACATTGTCTTGCTTTTATAGAAAGGATAGGTAAAATGGAGATGGTGGCCCATAAAGGAAAAATCTTTGAAAATCTGTCTTGCAAGCCCAAATCTTTTGGAGTTGGAAGTAGTAGAAAAATATAATGTTCTGTCTTCAAGTTGTGTATATGATCACAGATAATCGCTCTAAAAGTTGAGGTTACAAGGGTTGATGGTCGCAGAGCCGTCTGGTGGCATCCCAGGGGTGGCTCCTGCATTTTACCCTCTTACCACAGCTCTTCCTATGCCACCTTGAGCAGCAGTTCTGTAATCTGGAAAAAAAAAGGGTAGTGTAAGAATGGATGGTAAAGTGCCAAGAACTGCCTTTATAGTTGCAGTTTTATAGGCTTCATAAGGACTTTTAATATATTCTTGTAAAATTGTATTTTTAGTTTGTGTTATAAATCTTCTACTTTGTAATTCCTAAGGAGTAAATTTGGTGCTGTTAGTGTGGGTGTTTGCAAAATGTTCCACAAAGATTCTTGTGCTTTGGGCAATAACTATTGTCTTCATTACTTATGCATTTAAAACTTCCCCTTTCTAAGGCATATATCATTTTTATTAAATATAATTTTGCATATATTGCTTTCTTTGGGTGAAACAATTATGTATATGATGAAAATCAGATTTTTTTCTATAAAGCTATTTGTAGTTTTTTCAATAACTGCTTATATCTACTACGGTTAATTAGCCATAATGATTTTGCTTTTGGGGGCCTAAATGGAAGAAAACTGATTCTTTTTGAAATAGTACTGTTCAAGAAACATGAAAGAAGTGATGTATGGTACTATCCCTATGAATCACTGAGGATATAATGGTGTGTTCATGTTGAGGTGTTTTTGAGGGAATTCAAAGACCTAGGACTGAAGTAATAACTAAGTTAACTTGATATTTAGTTATTTTGTGCTTTTTAATATGATTTATTTTTCAAGGCAAAGACTAGGAAGAAACAACAATAAAAGCTATAGAGTTGTAAAGTCTTAGAGTGGAAAAGGATTTAGAGATCATCTAGCCCAAGCTTTTCATTCTACAGATAATGCTAAATAAGGAAGAAAAACCATATAAAGTCCAGGTTATGGAAATTTTATTCATAATCTAGAAGAAATTGATAGCTTGAAAGAGAATGCTGCACACTGTAAGCTACAGGATTTTATTGACCCCTCTGCTCTGAATTTAGTTTAGTTAGGTATTAAAAGCGTCAGGCATTGCTGGAAAATAAAATGACGTGCAGGGAAACATTTTTCTTTTCCTTTGGCTGTTAGTATTAACAGTCCATTAATTCTGGCTCTAATTTTTATTCTCTTTATATACATTCTTCAAAACGATAAAGAAGATATTGCATAAAGTAGTCATTAAAAAGATTAATTAGGTGGTTTATAGCTTCGTATTAAATAACTACTCTCCTGGGTTAAAGCACTAACGGAGCTATCAGGATGCCTTGGTTCTAGTTTTATTTACTATGTACCTTGAGTTAGTTTTGTCTTTCCTTTTCTATTTATAAAGTATCTACCCCACTTTCAAAGATAAAGTCAACATTTTGGTGTGAAAATGTGAATATAAAAGGAAGAAAGCATTTCGTAGATTGATCTGTTTCTGAATATGTGGAATGATACATATGTGCAAACCTTGTCTTGCCCAAAGGGAATAAATGTACTTGCCTAATTTTCATCAGTCTGAAAGGTGCTACAAGGAAGCCCTGGGCTTGTCTTGCCTAAACCAGGAGCAGCAGCAGCACTGTTCACCAGCCGCTGTTAGAACGCTGGTGCGGCGGGTACAGTTGTCCCCTTCCGCTCAGCCTGTGCAGGCTTCATCTCACAGCCATGGAGGAGAACAACTGCAGAGCTTTAGAGTACAGTCTCTGTCATTGGCCACTGTTAGTCGTTGGTCGTGATCATTATAAAAATATAACAAGATAATGTAGAAAAGGCAAACTTTGAACTTCAAACAGCAAGTATTTATTACATTTTAACAGTCATAAATAGGACATAAATGGGAGGGAAACCTAAGAAGTTCTAGGATATGTTCTTTGTCATTTAATAATCAGACTTGCAGGTGGCTACTCACCTGAATGGGAAACAAGTGCTGATCATTTCAGAGTAGCAGAGCAAGGGGAGTTACAGGGGTGGTTTGGTTTTAAGAGATTTATAAAGCTATGTTGACATTTTGGGTAGCAAAGGTAAATTTGGGTAGAAATACTTTTTCCCCCCACATATTCATGAATTTTTGTGAGAAGAAATGCTAGTAAGTGTTAATAACCTGAGAAGTCTAGCTTTTTCCTTTCTTTTTTTGGGTAATACCTTCATATGTTAATTTCAAGGTTTTTCATGAACAAAGATGTTCATGAAACTTAACCGTAAGCCAAGTTCTCTGAATATCACATCATCCCTAACATTCAGTCTTAATATTACTTAATGTATATGACACATACATATTAGCAACCTGGAAGGCATTTTATATATAGTAGTGTTTGATGTGTATTGTTAACATTAGTGCTGAATTTTTTAAAGCTCTTCTATTTTGGTGACTTTTGGAACGCATAGCTAGAGCACTGTCATGTGGCTTAGTTTCCATTGCCCTTACAAGCTTTGTCACTGTGTACAATTTGATGCCTCTTCCACGATGGTGTGGTATTTTTGGGAGTTGAAGGAAAAATTGCATGTTAAAGGCTACGTTAGACATTAGAAATAGGTTATCTTTATTTTCTTCTCCTGTACTACTTTACATCGAGAGTCACTTTTTTTACAGATTCGTTGAAAACACTGCAGTATTCGATACATTCTTTTTTGACAGTAATTTGTGTATCAATGCCTTTATAAGAAATTAAAGCTTATTTTAAATATTTCAAGATTTAATATGTCCAAAACTCCTATAAAGAATTTTCTTTATTGTATATAATATAGTTTTTGGTCTGAGTAGTACTAGATATGTTTAAAGTTTAATAGAGTTAAAATTGGTCAAACAGTGTATATTCTTTGAAAAAAAATTTTTTTATAATGAGGAAAATCAGATTAGATAGGAAAAGAAAGTACTATGACCAAGATTTGACAGCATACTCTTATACTTCCATCTTTTTATCCTTTATTCTTTGAGAAGTTCCTTAAAATTCTGCTTATGCTGCTTTATTCTTTTAGATTATTATTATCATTTTAAATGACTTAACAACTACAAAAGTATATGTAATGGAAGTGAACAGCAACTACAGTTTAAACATTTCCTCATTAACTCCTGATAGTGGTCTGTTGTGTTGTGTGACGGAAAAAAGATTTCAAATATAGAAACATGAAAGGTTCTTTATTTGAAGTGAAATAGTAAATGAGTTCCCTGAAATTTTGTTTGGTTTGAATTCTCTTAACTCAATTCTGTCCATGGAAATTTTTGCTTTCCACTGGTAACAACTGCTCCTGGGCATTCAGATATATATATTTATGTATGTACTCAGGATATGTTATTCCCTTTTTGAGATAGTTGTTAGTTGACTTGGCTAGTTTCTAGAATTTGTGAAGTGAAATGTAATGTTTTGTTAATAGCTATTATTCACACTTGAGTGTTACAGTATTAAGGATCTGAGCAGGTTCCCACTTTAACCACAGTGCTTTTCTTAAGCATAATTCATCTCTACATACGTATCTTATGTGAAAGAAAATTTAGAGCCCTCCATTTTAAAAAGCTTTCTTGCTTTGCATAAAACTTGAAAATATTTAATTTCAAAGTTATATTGATATTAAAACATAGATTCAGTCTTGTCTTAAAAGTGTATTACAATTTATTTCTTGCCATTTTTGTGTAAAATTTACAGAAAGAGTGTTACACCGTGCGCTCCAAAGGTAATGTCTCATTACTCTAAGGCTCTTTCTTTTTCTTTCTTTGCCTTTATCTCTTTAATCCTATTGTTATATGCATTGAACCATTTTAAGAAAAAAACCCTTTCTGCTTGATCTATGGCAGTAATACGTGTAAAACAAGTGTGTTTTCTTGTCCATGGTTAATCCTGAGAAGTATATTTTAATTTCAGGGCTTGTTTCCACACATCTTTAGGGGCGGGGGTGGTATACTGTATATAATATAATGGTTTAGATTTCATTTCAGTACAGAACTATTGATTTCTGTATAAGGCCAAAAGCTTCTTTGATAATGGTATAAAAATGTAGATTGCTTTTTGGAGTAACAGTGACACTTTTCAATTTCTAGGATTTACAAGGTTTAAGTGAACCCTTGTGCATATATTTTTAAAGTAGATTCAGGGGTGGAAGAAACTGGAAAATCGATGTCTAAGTGACAGGAGAACATGGAAATGTGAAAATATTGAAAGCTTTTATAATTTGAAATGTTCTTTGTGATTGTTTCTCCTTTAGGTATGTTTTCATAAGCATGTATAAACTTAAATATTTATGATAGTCTCTGCCTTTCTTAAGGTCTTAACTTACTGAGCATATGTCACCACTGCATGGATCTTGACAACTGTATAGTTTTGAAAGATCCATACAGTTTGTGGGCTGAGATCTCTTTGTCCATTGTAGTAGAATTGAATAGCTGGGACTTCCCTCTGCCCTTTTGTAACCCCTTTTGGCAGTGTCCTCTGTTTATCCATGTCTAGTGTCAGCTGCGTGCCAGTAAGCCTGCTTTACATTGGGATTTCTACTCCTGGAATGTAGGCTGAGAACCCTAGAGGGCTTCTTTTTGTTACGATACTTTCAGTATTCTTCATATGTAGTCTAACGCAATTAAAGTATAAATTTGTATTTCTGCATCCTAAGTTGCAGATGTGAGCAATGGCTTAATTATTTATACCAGTTAGGCACGGCAGGCCAGCTGAAATTTGTCCTTGAAAGAATAGTTTTTTTCTTCATTTGCTTTCTTCACTACTGCAATAAAGGACCAAATTTGTTTGTCTTCAGTTTTCATTTGAATTAAAAATAAAACTTGAATCTATCATGAAGGTAGCTATTCCATCCTCTGATTGAGTCTCAAGTAGTATGTTGCTGCATCACTGCAGTTAGCTAGAATGTTTTAATCTCACCAGTTGCTCCAAAGGTTTGCCATAAGGTGGTTTTTACCGCACTGTTAGCCAAGGTGGCAAATTGAATTGGGCTCTGTGTTTTAGAGAAATCTGTAGGCTTTTCCCCAATACCAGATCAGAGAGTTGTGAGAGAAAGAATCAAGGAAGGAAGAGGAATGTATCTAATCAATAAACCATTCATTGTTTTCTCTGCTACATATTTGAGACTGATCCCTTACATTGTAGAACATTTTTACCTTGAAAAATTTTACCTCTTTACATCTTTCATACAATGGAATCTCTGTGTAGTGTATATACTAATTTATTCCTATCTTTTATGTGCTTTGGTAAAGTTTTATAATTATGGGAAGCACAGTTCTATCTCAAAGTTTTTGTCCATTGTAGTTTCTGGATGTTAGTTTAATGATTTAAGCATTATTGCCTCACCAGTTTGCTAGATTTTTCTTTCTTTCTTTTTCCTGTTTTTATTCATTTTTACTATTACATTGGCTTAAATTACCACTTCTCAATCTTCTAAGGAAAATTTGAGACTAGTGGTTTTACAACTCAAGATACCCTTTAAAATTCTGGAACTTCTTAAGTTGACATTTTAATTTTTTTAAATTAAATTCTGTAGTGCTCTTACAGAACTGAATATTCTTAATGTAAGTATAAGTGTTACAATTCCTTGTAGAATAATGATTTTTATCATTGATGTGAAAGTTAAAATTGTGTTTTGTTGACTTACATGTCTTCAAATTGCCCTAAAATGAATATAAAAATTGATATGGGAGCTTTTAGTACAATTGACTGCTTTCACATGGCCTGATACCCAGTGACCTTTCTCTCAAATATCTATTTCTCATTCTTAGAAACAAAGATGTTTGTGGTATACACTTCTGAGTTTAGTTATCTGCTTTTGAATTTTTTTCCACTGCAATTCACATAGTGTGAAGATCTGTGAAAATGCTATAGGAAAACCAGCTTGGGTTCAAAATATCTTTAACCACATGTACCCCCTAGGCTTCCCAAGAGTGAGTGACTGCCCAGTTTGTGACTGTAGAAGAAGTTGGTTGGGTGTTTTCTGAGCCCTGGAAATTTAAAGTGTCTATAATGTTATCCATCATTACTTACTTTGCTGTCACAAGTGTTGGCAGATGAAAGGTTTGCTCCCTATTACATTTTCAGAGTTGCTGTGAGTGGCAGAGCTTCACCTTAAGTGAAGGAAGAGGGGCTGGAAGTTCTGAAAACAGGACACCTAAGGCCTATCTCCATCTGCCTGCCTAAAAGATGCAGACTGACTCAGTATGAGAAATAACAAATAGAGGAACTCATATAAGTGTGTGGGCAAGGGTTGATCACACTTTTCTTTCCGTAGGGCAGATGATAGGTGCTTTTTGTTCTTGTTTAATTATCTTGATGAATTTTGAGTTTGTTTTTGTTTTTGTTGTTGTTTTGGATTTGAGAGTAACTTTAATTTTAATGTATATTTATGCTGTATATTTCAAACCTATTTCATATGTATACATGTATAGTCTTCATATTGGAGAAATAGAAATGATTTTGTAATTCATTATAATCTTGAGGGTTTTTTTTAAATCAATAAAATGGCTACTCTTGCTGTGTTTTTAAAGTTTTTAAGTTTAGACATATATCATGTTTAACTTTTTCCCCATTTTATCTTTACCTCTTTGTTCTCTACATGCCGTGCTTTAATCCCTTCTGCTCTGTTTACCTGAACACCTGGTTTCTGCCATCTTCTTTGTGTCGATGTTTATTACACAGTACCACAAAACCTGCTCCACACCTGGATGGGTAAGAGTTACGTTCTTAATACCTTGAGGAGGTGTTTGGGTGGCCAATCCAAGACAGATTGGACCATGAGTGAACCCTCAAGGGGCGCTCTTGATCTCTGAGTTAATCTCTCATAGCCAAGGGGGCTTTACCTGGGCTTATGGATGGACTTCTCAGCTATGCTCTCTTGAGTGACCCTCTAAGGACAGTTTCTGAGTATCAAGTAAAATCTGATTGTTATCAGACTCTTTACCGTAAAATAAAATAGTTAAGAACCATTGTTTTAAAGGCAGAAACTAAGGCCCAGTTTGAGTAACTGTTTTTTTCGTTTTATTAAGCAGATTTCAAGTTCCAATTCCCTTCTAGTGGCCTCATACATCAAACACTTTGCTTTTATTTTCAGGTCTATGGACATGGTCATTTATAACAGTTGTCTTGATTATTGCTTATGGCTTAATTATCATCAAACCAATTCTTTCTTGAATTTGTATTGTGACAGGGTCCATGTTGTCTTTGGACTAGTTATTTCTGGTTTTGAAGTAATTGAACAAATTGAAAATCTGAAAACTGATGCTGCAAGCAGGCCTTATGCAGATGTGCGAGTTATTGACTGTGGGGTGCTTGCCACGAAATCAACAAAAGATGGTAAGAGTTTTTGGGGGTAGAGGGAGCTAGGATACAGCTAACGCATGTGGAAGACTATAACTTAAAGGTACCTTCTGGATTTCAGTAGTGGAAAAAACTCATAGAAGTAGTATAACAATAGCCATCATGCCTCTATATTATACCCTATATCCAATCCATCAGCAATTCTTAGCAAATCTTACCTCTTCTTTTTTTTTTTTTTTTTTTTTTTTTTGTGAGGAGATTAGCCCTGAGCTAACATCCGCCAATCCTCCTCTTTTTTTTTTTTTTTTGCTGAGGAAGACGGCCCTGGGCTAACATCGGTGCCCATCTTCCTCCACTTTATATGGGACGCCGCCACAGCATGGCTTACCAAGCAGTGCGTCGGTGCGCGCCCGGGATCCGAACCAGCGAACCCCGGGCCGCCGCAGCGGAGCGCGCGCACTTAACCGCTTGCGCCACCGGGCCGGCCCCCTTACCTCTTCTTTTTATTTTCCCTGCTATCAACATGGTCCAAACCACCAGTATCCCTTACCTGGATTGTTGCAATAGCCTCAGACTGTTCACTTTGCCTCTGTCCTTGCTCCTCTATAATCTTTTCTCAGCAACAGTAGTGGCCTAACTGGTCTACTTGCTTATACTCTTGGCCCTCTACAGTCTGTCGTTAACAGCAACCAGAGTGATCTTCTCCAAGGGCTTCCTTCTCAGTCAGACAAAGCTAAAGTCTTTACAGTGGTCTATAAGGCAGTCTGGCTGTCTACTGTTTCTCTGACCTCTTCTCCCTCATTCATTGTCCTCCCAGCCATGTTGACCTTTACTCAGACATGCAAAGTGCAGGAACTCAGAGACTTTGTGCTGACTGTTCCCTCTATCTGGAACACTCTTCATTCAGATATCGACATGACCCCATCCCTTACTTTCTTCAGGTTTCTGCTCAGATGTTATTTTAAATTACCCCCAACTCTCCCTATTCCCTTTACCCTGCTTTTTTGTTTTTTTTCTCTTTTAGCTTTATTATTTGTCAAATTATGAAGTTACTTACTTATTTTCTTTTCTGACCCAGCTAGAATATAGACTTCATGAGGGCAAGGGCTTTGTTACCTTACAATCTCACCAGCAGGTTGTATTATCAACTTGAAGAAAAGTTTATTTAAATTTCGTTTTTAGTTTGCTATCTGTAAAGCATGTTTTATGATACTCGGTAATCACATTTTTTACTCTGAAAGGTAGGCGTTGAAATCCAGTACTAATATTTTTGTTAATATTTCTTAAAAGTTTTTGAGAAAAAAAGGAAGAAACCAACTCATTCAGAAGACTCGGATTCATCTTCCAATTCCTCTTCCTCGTCTGAATCATCTTCAGAAAGTGAAATTGAACACGAGAGAAGCAGAAGAAGGAAACATAAGAGGAGGCCAAAAGTTAAACATTCTAAAAAGAGACGAAAGGAAGCAAGCAGTTCAGAAGAGCCAAGGAATAAACATATAATGAGCCCAAAGGGGTAAGTGTGAAACACCAGGGTAGTCTTACCTAAAAAACAAAGACACAGTCTGGAATGGGGAAAGGATGTGTAATTCCGTAGACTTAGTGTTATTACCTATTGTTGAAAAAGGAAAGCATTTTTTGGACTTTAAATTGAAATTGGGAAATCTAGGGGTAGCATAGACATATCACATTAAAGATTTATGTGTTTGCAGGTGAAAATAATCCCTGAAACTCTTAAAAGAAAAAAGTTAAGATCATTTGACAATTTTCATATCAGAATTTTCGTACTGCAGCTTTTTCACTGGGTTGATGTTTTGTTCTCTTTGAAAATTGTGAGAAAAAAAAAACATCTCACTTCTGAGTGAGATTTGTAAGTTATCAGTAGTTTTGCTATTTAATATTAAGTATTATATTATTATTATGAAATGCAAACATTATACATCTTAATTGATGACTTGGTTTGTTCTCTCTAAGTCACTCTGAGAGGAGTGATACCAATGAAAAACGGGCAGTCGATTCAAATGCTAAAAGGGAAAAGCCTGTGGTTCGCCCAGAAGAGATTCCTCCTGTGCCTGAGAACCGATTTTTACTGAGAAGAGATATGCCTCTTGTCACGGTGGAACCTGAACCGTAAGTAGGCTGATTAGCCTGTATATTTTCATTCCTCCTCAGCTCATCGCAGTTCCACACTCATTTGTTGAACATGACCCGTAGTCAAAGCACTTTGAAAGGTACTGTGAGAGATGCCAGATTGATGAATGACATGTACGCTACCTTTCAGAATTCACATTCTACTAGTAGGGAAAGGGGATTAGGCAGGTTGGTCAGGGGAGAAGTTCTTATTGGAGATCTTGAAAGATTTTATTGCCAATCTTGTTTTCTTGGCTTTTTGTTAGATGTGAGATTTTGGTTGTCAGAGGATTAGTTGAACTTTTTGGATCCAATCAAGTGATAAAACGTGTTCCAATTTGAATAATGCAAAATTAATTACATGGTGTTTGGGAATATAATTTAGTGTCATAAACATATTACTGTTTTTAATGTGCTCAGTGATAATTTCTCTGCATTGGAAAAGCTAATGGGTAGCTTAGATTTGGTCTCAAAAAATAGTATTTAGTGTATTTTGTGTATTAGACTCAAGTTTAGAATTATTAAAAGAAATGTTGTATGAAGAGAAATACCATAATGTGGTTGATGTAATTGATAAGTTCCCTGTGAAGAGTTACACTGAAGGCTGAGAAGTTATGCAGATGTCCCCTGTTCACAATCAGGTCTCTACATAATGTTATCATTTAGTTCATTAAATATTTTTAAAGCCTGGTATTGTCTCATTTAAAAAGCTATTACGAAATGGGATGTATCTTTGAATTAATAGCTTAATATGCTGATGTTTTCATTTTTAAAAATTCTAGCTTGTAAATAAATGTTATTGGGACCCTTCTTTCTTAAAGCATAAGACACCAAGTTCATTGATTAAATCCATTTGGCTTTCAGAAGGTAGGAAACTTGAAAGGTCAATTTCAGTGTCATATGGCAGGGGTCAGCAAACTATGGTCTATGGGCGGAATTTGGCCTATTGCCTGTTTTTTTGTACAGCCCACGAGCTAAAAATCGTTTTTATGTTTTTAAATGTTTGTGGAAAAAATCAAAAGACAAAAAATATTTTGTGACATGTTAAAATTATATGAAATTCAAATTTAAGTGTCCATAAACAAAGTCTCTTACTGGAACACAGCCACATCCGTTTGTTTGCTATTTTCTTGGGCTGTTTTTGTCCTACAATAGCAGAATCGAGTAGTCGCAACAGAGTTCGTATGTGGTGCTCCCATTGCTTTACACTGCTGCTTGGTGCACCACACATCACAGTGATGCCGTTACAACTCGCCAGTATTTCAAGTGCTACATGTGTAACCCATCTACGTGAAAAGGTATTTTCAAAGATGAAATATGTAAAATCTCATTACAGATTAGCATTACCAGATGAATAGTATTAACATTATCTGTTTTGATAGGGAACCATTAACTATGAGCCCTAATTAAGTGAAATGTTATCCCCACCAAAAAGAATTCCAGTCCTCATTAGTAGATCGGAATTACAAAAAATGATACTCAGTTATTACATTTTGAATTTCATTGATAAAATATTTTTGAAAATTGGTTTTCTTTCTTGATATATAAGTACCTACATAATAGCCTTAATTTTGTTTTTGGCCTGCAAATCCTAAAATGCTTATTCTTGGACTCTTTACAGAAAAAGTTTGCCGACCTGTGTTATCTGGTATTGTTAAAGTAGTTTATACCACTGTCTTGCGTTTGTGATTGAATACTGCTGATGAGTTTATTTGGTCATCACTCTTCTTTGATCACATAACATCTTTGGAAGTTATTTTGTGCAGAATTATTTTAAATCATAATTGGGTGGTAATGTGTCATACAAAGATAGCAGATAAATTTATTTTATTAGGATCTTTGAGATTTTGATCAGTTGTTGGGAGCTAGAATTAAGTGTGCTTCAAGAACTCGACATATGCAAGGATAAGAAATAGCGACTGCCAGCTATAGTGAGCTTGTCATCTTACTGATTTACCAGCAGTTAAGCTTATTATCATTTATAATTTGCTTAGCAGAGGCTGGGTTCCACACTTGCTCTAGTTCATTTGTTCTCAACCTCAGGTACACTTTAGAATGATTTGGCAGGCTTTTAAAAATGCCAATTTCTGGGCCATACAGCAAATCAAATCAGAATGTTGGAGGTAGGGAGGAGAGGAGGATGACAGCATTAGATCAAAAGGTTCCCTGGTGAACATTAATTCTTGCTGAACACCTGTAGTCAAATTATTTGGTGTTCAGTGCTTTTTTTCTTCATGAGGAAAGTGGAATTAACAGCTGTCTATCAAGAGTACCTACTTATCTCATTGTGAGAATCAAGTGATGTCATGAATATGAAATGACTGAAAAAACTATAATATACCTTGTAGTTAAGATTTTCTTATAGTAACTTTGTATATTTATCTGGAGCTAGATTCCTGGAGCCTTAGAAAACCCTATATAATGGTTGTAAGAGGCAAATTTCATTTCTTTCTGTGACCTTGGGCAAGATTTTTAATCTTAAAATTCTTTATCTTTAAAATGAATATGATAATAGTATCTACCTCATAGTGTTGTTATGAAAATTAAATGAGCTAATGCCTTTAAAATGTTTATTAACAACCAGCAATGAACAATCTGAAAAAGAAATTAAGAAAGCAATTTTATTTAAAATAACATCTAAAAGAATAAAATACTTAGGAATAAATTTAATCAAGGAGGCAGAAGACTTGTATGATGAAAACTACAAAATATTGCTGAAAGAAATTAAAGAAGACCTAAATAAATGGAAAGACATTTCATGTTCATGAATTAGAAGACTTAATATTGTTAAGATGTCAGTACTACTCAAAGTGAGCTATGGATTCAGTGCAATCCCTGTCAAATTCCAACAGCCTTTTTGCAGAAATGGAAAAGTCAGTATCCAAATTCATATGGAATTGCAAAGGACCCTGAATAGCCAAAACAATCTTGAAACATAAGGACAAAGTTGGAGAACTCATACTTCCTGATTTTAAAACTTACTACAAAGCTACAGTCATCAAAATAGTGCAGTACTAGCATAAGGACAGACATATAGACCAATGGAATAGAATTGAGAGTCCAGAAATAAAACCCAGACATCTATGGCCAGTTGATTTTAGACAAGGGTGCAAAGTCCATTCAGTGGAGAAAGAATAGTCTAGTCTCTTCAATAAATATTGCTGGGACAACTGGATTTCAGCATGCAAAAGAATGAGGCTGGAACACTACCTCACATCATACAGAAAAATTAACTCAAAATGAGTCAACGACCTAAATATGAGCTAAAACCATAAAACTCTTAGAAGAAAACATAGGGGTAAATCTTCATGACCTTGGATTTGACAATGGATTCTTATATTTGACACCAAAAGCACAAGCAACAGCAACAAAAAGACAACTCAAAAAATGGGCAAAGTACTTGAATAGACATTTCTCCGAAGAAGATATACAAATAGCCAATAAGCACATGAAAAGATGCTTATCATTAGTCCTTAGGGAAATGCAAATCAAAACCACAATGAGATACCACTTCTCACCTACTAGGATAGCAATAATTTAAAACAAAAAACAAACTAGTGTTAGCAAGGATATGGAGAAATTGGAATCCTCATGCACTGCTGGTAGGAGTCGAAAATGATGCAGCCACTGTGGAAAACAGTTCGGTAGTTCCTCAAAAAGCTAAACGTAGATTTACCACGTAACCCAGCAATTCCACTCCTAGGTATATATCCAAAAGAACTGAAAATAGGCTCAGGGACCTGCCCGGTGGCACAGCAGTTAAGTGCGCACACTCCGCTTCCGCGGCCGAGGGTTTGCAGTTTCGGATCCCGGGTGCACACTGATGCACTGCTTGTCAAGCCATGTTGTGGCAGCGTCCCATATAAAGTAGAGGAAGATGGGCACAGATGTTAGCTCAGGGCTAATCTTCCTCACAAAAACAAAAAAGAAAAGAAAATAGAGGCTCAAACAGATAATTGTAAGCCAGTGTTCTTTGCAAAATTATTCACAATAGCAAAAAGGTGGAAATAACCCAAGTATCTACCAACAGATGAATAGATAAACAAAATATGGTGTATACATATAATGGAATGTTAGCCATAAGTTAGAGGTTACCAGAAGCTGAGGGAATGCGGGAGTAATGGAGAGATGTTGCTTAATGGGTAGAGTTTTGGTCTGGGGTGATGAAAAAGTTTTGGAAGGATCGTAGTGATGGTTGCACAACATTGTGAATATAATTAATGCCACTGAATTGTACACTTAAAAATGGTTTAAATGGCCAATTTTATGTTACATATATTTTACCCAATTAAAAAAGTATGTTAAAAATTCTTAAGGTAATGCCTGACAGGTAGTAAGTACTCAATAAAAGCTAGCCATTATGTTAATAATAACAGATAGAAAACAAACTGAGGTATGAAAAGACTTGTCATGCATGGAGGACTGTAGGTGCCACAAAAACTATACTATTAGAATTACCCGTAAGATAAGGCAGCAGATTCAGAGCATTGAAGGAGGGGCAGCTTATAGTAGAGTGGGGGAGATGAACTATTAAAAATATATAAAATAAAATTAAAAACTATTAAAAATACAATTAAGCATCAGAGTCAGGAATACCCCAGGATTCCCTTAGAACGTCACTGTTTGGACAAGAGACATCTAAAAAAGGGTTTTGTTTAAAAGTAGTAAAAAGTGCTTAAAAAGCTAGATACTAGTATTGTGTGTTTCTCCCCAGTTGGGTTACTTTCGTTTTTTTAAGTTTTGGCATTTAAAGTGTTGCTTAGAAAATTAGGTTATATGGAATTTTAAAATTTTCAGTCTTCTTTTCCAGGAAGATTCCTGATGTTACACCCATCGTAAGTGATCAGAAACCATCTGTATCGAAGTCTGGACGGAAGATTAAAGGAAGGGGCACAATTGTATGTGTGTTAAGACTTTTCATTTTTCAAATTACTTATCTAAGCAGTAAAATGTTTTTACCTATAGGCAAAATCCTAGCTTTAATTTTAGGTATAATCCAAAATCTGTTCAGGGAGCTAGTTGTATTCTCCGTAGTTACGAGAAGGTACTGCTGTTAGATCAGAGTTTACTAGTGTGTTCGAATGGGTGAAGTATGAAATGAACATGTGAAACAGTCATTGAGTATGTTGAGAAATCTTAGTGTGTCGAATAATCTAGGCTCATGAATGTAGCCATGAGGACTTCAAAGTGGAAATCTCATGTGTGATTACAGGTGAATCTCAGCTTTTCCCATTTTTTTTTATAAAGTCTCTTATGTTTGACATAACTTCATACAATCCTTTTGGTACTTCAGTCATTACTGCCTTTGAATGGGCTCTGAGATTGGGTCTTATACCTAACTCTGTGCTATAGCAGACTGTAATTGAGAGGTATTTTAAAAATAGTTATTCATATATTCTTATCTTTGTCTTTAAAGCGCTATCACACACCTCCAAGATCCAGACCCTGTTCTGAGTCGGATGACGATGACAGCAGTGAAACTCCTCCTCACTGGAAAGAGGAAATGCAGAGGTTGAGAGCATATAGACCACCCAGTGGGGAAAAATGGAGCAAAGGAGATAAGTAAGAGCTTCGAGTATAAGCACAATCCTGTGTCTGCTATGTTTTAAGTGTTAGGGGGATAGAGACTTACTTTTGGACTTTTCATTAAAGATTTACATTTAAAATTAGACTGTGACCAAAGAGAATACATTTGAGAATACTTGGCGAAAGTAGTGCTATTAACTAAGAGTGCTGATTGGCTTTGGGGTGCTTTTAAATCAAAATTCTATTTTCCCTAAAGAGACTATAAACCTACTGAAGCTCTTAAAGATTTCTTGTTCAATTTTAGAAATAATGACTTAAAAATTATATAGCAGATTCTTTCCTAGTCAAGTCTCTTAGTCACTGATGAATGAATTGGTAGATAGGAAAATCTGTACCCAGGGTGTGCCTTATTAACTTCTGGCGCAGGGACTGTTGCTTCTTCAGAAGTGTACCCATCTCTTACTCTCAGTGACACCCCACAGTGGAATATCTATTTTAGAAATGGGGCTGGCCCCAGAATAGCTAGTGAAAAATAGACCAATGGGGACCTTGTATAATTTTTCATGGTAGAATTCTCTTTTTCTCTGTGGGCATTCAGCAGAAGATTTGAAATTAGAATAGGAAGGAAAAGGTATGCATCTGCTATGTAGAAGCGGTTTAGACACAGTGGTACTGAGAACTCTCAATTTTGAGCGCTGACATTACCACTGAGATTGTGAAGCCTGCATCTATTTTCATGTACTCTTTCCTCAATTTCTATAGTAAGTAGTTTAACTAATAGTTTAGGGGAAAGTCTTGATCTTCTCTGTGAGGCTGAGATAAAACAAGAGTCATGCTAGCTTCTTAAGAAAAAGAGGCTTCTCTTAAAGTTGAGGCAGCTGTCCTGTATCTGCAGAGAATGAACAAAATTGTTTGGGAACTTGATTTGACTCTCCCTCAAAAGTTGTTCCTGGAGGCATAGGGTTATGAGTGGATCACAGCCAGGAACTTGGTATGTCAGCAGTGCTCTGGTGATTAGTTGGTTTGGTTTTTCAAAACTATCTTCCTATCAAATTTGAAATTCTTTGCTTTGCGTTGTAAAAACTCCTTTTGTAAGTGAATAGTAGTTGTCAGTATGTCTCTTTGAAATTAGAAGGTCGAGACCAGTCCTCTCACTCTTTGGTTTATCCTTCCTACATGTGCTAAAGTGTTGATGGAGTCAGTACTTCTTGATAACTAGGTTTTTGTCAATGCATTTGTATTGACAACAAATGTGTTTTAATTTTAAAGCATAGAAAACATGCTTAGTAAATAACTGCATGCATATTATGTCCTTTTCTATAGGTTAAGTGACCCCTGTTCAAGCCGATGGGATGAAAGAAGCTTGTCCCAGAGATCCAGATCATGGTCCTATAATGGATATTATTCAGATCTTAGTACAGCAAGACACTCTGATGGTCACCGTAAAAAACGCAGAAAAGAGAAAAAGGTTAAGCATAAAAAGAAAGCTAAAAAGCAGAAACATTGCAGAAGACACAAACAGACTAAGAAGAGAAGGATTATTGTACCATCTGACATAGAATTCTCAAAATCTTCCACCCGACGAATGAAATCTTCTTGTGATAGAGAAAGGAGATCTCGTTCTTCCTCGGTATCATCTCATCATTCATCAAAGAGGGACTGGTCTAAATCTGATAAGGATGAACAGAGCTCTTCAACCCATTCCAGCAGAGACTCATACAGATCAAAATCTCACTCACAGTCTTACTCTAGAGGAAGCTCAAGATCAAGAACTCCATCAAAATCCTCATCACATTCTCGAAGTAGATCAAAGTCCAGATCTAGTTCCAAGTTGGGGCACCAAAGGACAGCATCAAAATCACCAAGAAAAACTGCCTCTCAGTTAAGTGAAAATAAACCAGTTAAAACAGAACCTTTAAGAGCAACAGTGCCACAAAATGAAAACATTGTAGTACAACCAGTGGTAGCAGAAAATATTCCTGTAATACCACTGAGTGACAGTCCCCCTCCTTCAAGGTGGAAGCCCGGACAGAAGCCCTGGAAGCCCTCTTATGAGCGAATTCAGGAAATGAAAGCTAAAACAACTCATTTGCTGCCCATCCAAAGCACTTATAGTTTAGCAAATATTAAAGAGACTGATAGTTCATCATCCTACCATAAAAGAGAAAAAAATTCAGAAAGTGATCGGAGTGCTTATTCAAAATACAGTGATAGAAGTTCAGAAAGTTCACCAAGGTCAAGGAGCAGATCTTCTAGGAGTAGGTCTTATTCTAGATCATACACAAGGTCACGAAGTCTAGCTAGTTCACATTCAAGGTCCAGGTCTCCCTCATCCAGATCTCATTCACGAAATAAATATAGCGATCATTCACAGTGTAGTAGATCATCTTCATACTCTTCTCTTAGCAGTGATGATGCAAGACGAGCCAAGAGAAAATTTAGATCCAATGGGAAAAACAATAACGCTTCAAATAAAAGATACAGCAGCAGCTCTGAAAAGACACTTCGCAATAAATATGTCAAAGGCAGAAGCAAGTCTTCATGTCAGAGAAAGTATAGCGAAAGCAGATCATCTTTAGATTATTCTTCAGACAGTGAACAGTCAAGTGTTCAGGTTACACAGTCAGCCCAGGAAAAAGAGAAGCAAGTCCAAATGGAAATGAATAATAAACAAGAGAAAAACAGAGATGAAGAGAAATCCAAGCCTGAATGGGAATGCCCTCGTTCAAAAAAAAGAACTTTGAAAGAAAATCTTTCTGAACACTTTAGAAATGGCAGTAAGCCCAAAAGGAAGAATTATGCTGGGAGTAAATGGGACTCGGAGTCAAATTCTGAACGAGATGTAACTAAAAGCAGTAAAAATAATTCCCGGCCATCTTCTGATAAGGAGGAAGGTGAGGCCACATCAGATTCTGAATCTGAGTGTGGTGAAATTCACATCAAAGCCAAACCCACAGCAAAATCTTCAGTGAATACTTCACTGCCTGATGGTCATGGGGCTTGGAAATCAAGCAAACAGCGGTCATCAACCTCTGATTCTGAGGGGTCCTATTCCAATTCAGAGAACACTAGAGGAAAGCCACGGAAGCACAAACATGGGTCAAAGGAAAATCTTAAAAGGGAACACACTAAAAAAGTGAAAGAGAAATTGAAAGGGAAAAAAGACAAAAAGCACAAGGCTCCAAAACGAAAACAGGCATTTCACTGGCAGCCTCCACTCGAATTTGGTGAAGATGAGGAGGAGGAAATTAATGAAAAGCAAGTTACTCAGGAGGCAAAAGAGAAAAAACAAGTTTCTGAAAACAGTGAAACCATAAAAGAAAATATTCCCAAAACGGAGAAGTCTTGTGAAGATGGCAACCTTTCGGGTAAACGTAATACAGTAACACTTCCATCAGATATTGATCAGCCTACTAAAGATGACAGTAAACTCGGCATTTCTCCCACAGCTTTAAATACTGAGGAAAATGTACCCAGTTCTCCCCAAAACATTCAGCATATTGAAGAAAGTGTCCCAAGCGGAGTGGAGGACGTGCTTCAAACAGATGATAACATGGAGATTTGCACACCTGATAGGAGTTCCCCAGCAAAGGTAGAGGGGGCCTCCCCTCTGGGAAATTCAAGGCTTGACACCCTGGATATAAACGTTCTAAAGCAGGATATATCAACAGAGCATCCTGAAGCAGAGGTGGTAAAACAGGAAAGCAGCATGTCGGAAAGCAAAATGATGGGTGAAGTGGGGAAACAGGACAGCCCCTCTGCTAGCTTGGCCAGTGCTGTAGAAAGCACTGTTGTGAAGAGGGAGGTGGCTGAGAAGAGCCAGATCAGCCTCATGGATAATAAATGGAAGCCCCTGCAAGGTGTGGGGAACCTGGCAGCACCGACTGCTGTCACATCCAGTGCTGTGGAAGTTAAGGCATTGAGTAGTGTGCCTGAAATGAAACCACAAGGCTTGAGAATAGAAATTAAAAGCAAAAATAAAGTTCGGCCTGGGTCTCTCTTTGATGAAGTAAGAAAGACAGCACGCTTAAACCGGAGGCCACGAAATCAGGAGAGTTCAAGTGACGAGCAGACACCTAGTCGAGATGGTAATAGCCAGTCCAGGAGTCAAAGTAGATCTCGAAGTAAATCTGAAACCAAATCAAGACACAGAACAAGGTCTGTCTCCTACAGTCACTCAAGAAGTCGTTCACGAAGTTCCACGTCATCTTATCGGTAAGCAACCTGTAAGCAACCTCTCTCTCCTTTTTTTCATTCAAGGAGAGTCTGTTACTGTTTAGCTTGGAAGAACATCAGAATTAGGGACAAGATCATTATTTCCAAATATCTGGAAGAGAATAAAGAGAAGGCTTGGTGCTGTGTGACTCAGAGAGCAGATTGAGGACATAGGGAGTGGCGATTTCAGGGGAAGGAATTTGAGTTCGGTGTAAAAAACTTGCTATCAATTAAGGTGCTCTGGCAGTAGAAATGAGTTGCCATGATAGGTGACAAGCTCATCTTTAAAGTTGTGAGGCTGCTCTCTCCCCTGTCAGTGATGCCTTAGAAGAGAATCCTGAATTTACAGAATATATAGCATGTAGAGATCGTTAATCTAACCCTCCATTTTACACAAGTGGAAGGTGAGGGCCAGAGAGGCAGTTACCTGCCCAAGACATGCATCTAGTTGATCTTTTTTCAAGGGGGGAAATGGTAAAAAACAGTCATCTTTAGATTTTTTTTTTTGGTTCAAGTTGCATCTGACTTTTGTCATCAGCATAGACTGGATAGTGCAGAGAGTGAGAATTTTTAAAAACTAAAAGAACTGGTGATAGTGATATGAATTTAATAAGTAATTTGTATTCTTTTCTTTTCCTTGTAAATATTTCATGGTTTTACCTCAGTCTCTTAATTACTCATATCTCTTATTATATTGTGCTTTATTTTCATCACTTGAACTTAAAATACAGTAAGAATCTTTGACTGTTTTTTCCCTTCTAGTTATTTATCAGTCTTTTTCTTCCCTTAACCAGATTTGTTTAAAAATAAGAACCAACACTTGCCATCTGTAATAACTGTCTCCCATTTACTCCTCAGTTACTTGCAGTCTGTCTTCTGTGCCTTCCCTCCCCCATCTCACTACACTGACTAAGGTTTTCAGGGACTTCCACAGGGCCAGTGCCAGGGCTTGTTTTCACTCCTTCTGGAGGCCCTCTGCCAGCTCTCCTCATCCCTCTCAAACCATTCCATACTTGTGTTGTGGGATCCTCCTCCTCCTGCCCTGACTCCCAATAGGCCCAGAGAGCTGGTGAGTCTTGGCCTTTTCTCTCCAAGTTCATATTCCCACATGCACTTGCCTGTTGAGCTACTCTGGCCTCCTGTCTGCTCATCATCTGCCTTACCATTTACACTCAGACAGCTCTGAGCTGTTGGTGATGCTGGCCACTCATTTACTTTCCTACCACTGCCTTTGGAGTGCGTGGTATTTCGTTTTGTAAATGCAGACAGGCATAGAAAGGCTAAGAAATTTGCTCTAAGTTAGGCAGCTCATGGGTAGTAAGCTGAGATAGCTAAACTTGCTCTCTCTGCTTTGTTTATCCGCCTGGGCCTGGCTTCCTTACTAGGCTGCGAACTCATTGAATTCAGGGACTGTTTCCTACTCATCTTTCAGTCACCTCACAGAGTCTGCTCTATAATTGTTTGTTGAGTAAATGATTAGAATCTTATTAGAACATAATATACTCATTCTCTTGCAGATAAACTGGAAGCTGATCATGTCTTCCAAAACATAAGTACATGCTGAATAAAACCTATGAAGATATTACATAAGTAGCCTATACATAGGGGTATTGTTCTGTTCCTGAGTGACAGGTATAAAGTAGGGGGAGAAGGGTGGGGAGCAAGTGAATGCAGAGGGGCAGGATTGCGTTACTTGAGTTTGTTTTATTAAATATTAAATAGAAAAAATAAATGATTAAGCAGAAAAAAAGAATAAAAAATGTCTCTAGCTTCAAAAATAAAGCTTTGGCATACCTGATGTACCCCTACCCAGTGCCACCCTACTTTCTCTGTTCTCTCCTAGAGTTAAACATTATTCTCAACTTTTGTTTTAATTTTGTTGTTTTTATTTATAGTTTTACCACAGATGGTTCTGTCCGTATATAATATTGTTTTTGCATGTTTTCTAACAAAATCCTTTTATACATATTTATAAATATATATATATATATCTGTATATAGATTTATATAGATAGATGTTCTGCATTTGCCTGTTTCACTGAACATTATATTCCAAAGAGATACCTGTTGATACATGAAGCTGGAGTTCATTCATTTTCCTACTTTAGAATATTTCAGTATATATCTGTATGTCAATGTTTTTTTAACCCATTCTACTGTTAATGGAGATTCAGATTATTTCCTCTTCTGGTGTTACAAATAGGGCTCCTATGATCATACCTGTACCAGCCTTTTCTGGTTTGTCTTTATTTCATTCTGTTCAATTTAAACCCTCCTTCGCTCTCAATGTCATACTCACCATGAGGAGTTCATGAATGACCTTTCCAAAGACCTTTCCTCTTGTGTTTTCCCCTTCCTGCCCTAGTAGTAATTAATTTTAACAGCATGGTGAGTTAATATATTTCTATTTTTTCCACTTCAAATTGTAGATCAAGAAGCTACTCTAGAAGTCGGAGCAGAGGATGGTACAGCAGAGGCCACACCAGAAGCCGGAGCAGTTCCTACCGCAGTTACAAAAGTCATAGGTGAGCTTGTGAATTCTGCCCTCCTATGTGGTCTCCATCCTGTCTGCTTTTCAAGGCCTGCACAGGCAGAGTGGGGTAGCTGTAGAGAAGAATCCTATCACTAAATACCAGACAGGCCTATTTTCTCATCTGGTTCTTTCCTTTAGCTACCAGATTCTTACTGGCTATTCTCAGGATGGGATCTTATCAGGATGAGGAAAAAGAAGCAGTAGAAATATGTGAGAGACCCTGACCACTACCTTCACCTCTCCTCCACCCTCAGTACATATTCCTTAATCTGAGTTCACATCTGCTGTCACCTGTTGACTTGGGGTAGAGATTAGGAGAGGAGGACTGTTAAAAGGGGACCAAAGGAAGAAGTGTGTGGGGGGTGGCCCCAGGTTTCTAATTCTCCCTCCTTCTTTGAACCCTCTTTTGCCTCTCAGGTGTTTTCCACTGCTGCAGCTTCATTTTACTTAGAAGTGTCCTACCTGTGCAGACCTTTCCCCCTTCCCACCCTATTAGAGCCTCCCCAGTGACTTTCTTTATGCATACCTCATAGAAGAATTGCATAAAACTTAATCTTTCTTATGAAATCCAATATTTTTTTCTTTTTTTTTAAATCCAACATACTTTTGATACGAAAACAAAATAAATATAGCTGCTGGATTTCATTGTGTTTTCTCCTTGGCGGGCAAATAAATGTCTAGATTTTTGATATAGCCTGTCCTGATCCACAAGATGATGGTCCTTCATGTGATTACTATTAGGACGTCCAGCAGGAGCAGATCCAGGAGCAGCTCGTATGATCCCCACAGTCGGTCCAGGTATGGACAGGGATTGGGTGACCACCTGCGGAGGCAGAATTGAAAGGCCTTGTTGTATAAAACCCTTAATTCCCTTTTAACAAATGTATTTTATTGAAAAACTAAACACATGTATTTGTCTTATGAAATCATACCCTTTCTAATAAATGAGGTGTTTCTGACAGTTTTTATCTGTTGGCCCATTGTACTCTAGTGTCAAAAGTGACGATGTCAAATTGTAATGGCAGGTGTTTATTGAATATAATTGCCTAATAAGAGCCACCAGATTTGGTCAAACTAACTCAGTGTTAATTTTGTGATATTTTTCAATACAGAAATTAACATTTTTCTGTTTAATATGGTAAGTCTGATTTGGGGCAATTGTTAAATGTTTTCAGTATTTGTTATGCAAATGTGTCCTCACACTGTTATTTAATGCCCATGTTCTAAGAGAACACTCTTAAGATCCTAAAAAGAAATGGGAATATATGAGTATTTGAATGGGAAAATTTAGTGTTTGTCGTTGCTATTAAAGCAGGTCCTACACTTATGATAGCTACTATAGCAGGAGTCGGAGTCGAAGTAGAAGCCAGAGGAGTGACAGTTACCACCGAGGCAGAAGTTACAACAGGCGGTCCAGGTGGGTCTCCTTAGCGCACTGCAAGTTACTGTGGGCACTTGGTGTACAAGGTGACAGACCACTAGTAGAAGAGAAAGCATAGTCTTCTGAGGACAGAAATGCTTCTTTCTCTTCTTGAATTTCAGCAACCCACAGGCAGCTACTTAAAGTGACCTTTATATTAAGAGTTGCTGGGAATGTTTGTTGGTTATTGTTAATGTTTGAATCTAAAATGGATTTTTAAATATTCACATATCCTTGGACAAACATTTCTTTTGGAAGGAGTAAAGAGAGAGGCCACTTCTTTGGCCTCTCCACCTACCAACTCTAGCTCAGGCTTTTCTGTCTTCTCTCCTTCAATGTGCTGGAACCTTTCCTTCTGCCTGGACAGACAAACGCCCACTCCGCCATCTCCCTTCCTGCCTCTTGAAGTGGCCAATTCCCACCTACTCTACAGGGCTCCACTGCCCCTGGGAAGCCCTCCCTGACTGCTGAGCCTGAGCTGTGCCGCCCGCACCCCAGCCCACTGCTGTGTGCCTTATTTGTTTTGCCCACTATTTTATACTATTCTTCAGTCCCAAGGAGCGGTATACTTGGTCTGCTTTGTGTGCGTGTCTCCAGCATCTAGCAAAGTGACTGGCTCTCAGTGAATATTTGTCAGAATAACTGAATGATGACCATAACCAGGTCCTCTTGACTTACTATCCCAGTGGTCCTGTCCATGCCCCGCCCTACGCTCACCCCTCATTGGGCCTCCATTTTTATTTCCTTATCTTTACTGAAACTCCTTCATGTACCTTTTTTCCTTTACTTCCTCTGTCTAATTAAATATTGATGTTCATTTTGGGTAACATTATTCTGCTTATTTGCATGAGTGGATTTCAGGTAATTTCCCAAGATGTCATTTTTCTTTATTTTATCTTAACCTTAATATTACTACCAACTGTTATTTAAAACATCTTTGAGAAGTCCACAATGTTGCCACAGTCATTACCCCACTTGTCCACCCACTGTGCTATGCCACATCAGTATTGCTTTCAAGCCACTCATATCAAAGAAGCTGCTGCAAGAGGAATTCAGAGGGTTGACAGTTAAAAGGTGTTTGTATGTCTGTTTTGTTTTGTTTTGTTATGCAGGAGTTGTAGATCTTATGGCTCTGACAGTGAAAGTGACCGAAGTTACTCTCATCACCGGAGTCCCAGTGAAAGCAGCAGATATAGTTGAAAATGTCCCCTTTTTTGATACCAATTATCTCTTACTTGTAAACATCTGGTAACTTAAAAGTTTAAGAAACTTAATGGCAGTCTGTTGTTCTATTTCAATATTAGAGATGAATTTCAAAAATAGACACTTCTTGTTAATTTTCATTTACATGTGTGTAGAATTTAAAATACAGATATGTCTCCTAAAAATATTTTTATGCCACATTTTACAGTAGCCAACTACAGAAATGAATTTCATTTTCTTGAATCAAGAAATCATGAAATATAAGTATAATTTGCAATATTATTTTAGATAGACTATTTCTCTCCATCTCATGTATTCCTTAGAATACAGATTCTTTTCACCCATTTTTCAGGTTTTAGCATATATGCTGCCAAGTGTAGAACTGTGGAGAACTGTTAAAGGTGGCCAAATATTTATATACCAGTTACACAGAGTCTTATACATATGTGCTCTTAAAAAGAAACCACCCAGAATTGATACTGATGGTAGCCAGGAATAGAGGCAGTGGCTCTGGGTTCTTAACTCATTCCTTACTTCTGTGTTGTCTCAGAGGATCAGGAAGGTGGTCATCAGACAGCCCACTGTCTGTATTACTGCAGTGGCGGGTATGGTTAAGAAGAATAAATCAGCCTTAACTATAAATACTGGCACTGTCTCTAAGGACTTAATGTTTTATGTGCTTTTTAATCAATGCTATCAGAAGTTTAGATTGTAAAAAACAATTCTACTCCAATTCATGCTTTGGTGCTTGGTACCTTTTGGTGCCTCTAAGCGTTATTCTTATATATTATACATTAGAATCTCATGAGAGAGAGAGAGAAGATTGTTTTTTTTTAATTCATTGGCACCAAACATGATTCCTTCTGAGCTGTATTCCTTTTGGATATTTGGGGGTGTGGGCTGGGGGTCCCCTGGAGCAAGCAGGATTGGCATAGAGGGTTGTATGGCCACTCAGGTCTACTGCACATAACTGATGTCTGTGCCTCTGAAACAGTGGATTGATGAATGGACTTCAGAAGTAACACCAAAGTCTAACTGCCAACATCCTGGAGACATTTCGCAGGACTTTACTTTTAAGTCTTTTAAGTAAGAGATATACCACAACAGCAGTTGAAGTGTTCTAAGCACCAGCATGTTTTTCCTGTTTCCACTGTGACCTACACTGAGTCAATGAAGCCTTGCATGACATGAGTAAACCCAAGACAACAGACAGGGGAAGAGAGGTGTACGGCACTACATAAATTACACATTTTCACAGTTTTGGGTGGTTCCTCCAAAAATGATTTGACCTGTAAAAACTGATGTGATTATTTTTTTAATCTCTAGTTTGAGTTTTTTTTTTCCCCAAGTGTACTTAATCACCTTAGTGCCAGTTTAATCCAGTTGTGCAGAAGAAATTCATATTGGATGTTTGATGTAGCACTCTGTGCCATCCTACCCCAGGCCTTGCCTGGGGTACTTGGGAAGTGGACAGGAGCCCTCATTTGGAGGGATCTGACAGCCCTTGATGGATGGAGGGGTGACCTTGGATGTATTAAAACCCTTGCCCATAAAAGGTTCATAAACAGGGTTAAATGGTCAGTTGTTTGCCAGATTGATAGACGAGAGTACATGAGAAAACAGGATGTAAGTCAAACAAACATACTTGCTAGTGAATATGAAACAATGTGTGATTCAAATGAAGGGTTTTCAAAAGTTGCCTGCAAAGGAGAATATTGCTTTAAGAGTACTCAGTGGAAAAAACTGCATTCAGAACCCAAACAGAAAGTGCCAAATCTAACTAGGTTAAGAAAATTACCCTTGGGCATTGTATTAGTTTTCTATTGCTGTTTAACAAATTAGCCCAAACTTAGCACCTTAAAACAACACCCATTTCTTAGCTCACAGTTCTGTAGCTCAGGAGTCCGGCACAGGATGGCTGGATTCTCTGCTCAGGGTCTCACAAGGCTAAAATCAAGGGTCAGCAGGGCAGCATTCCTTAATGGAGACTCTGGGCAAGATTCTGCTTCCTGGTTCATTCAGGTTGTTGGCAGTATTCAGTTCCTTGCTGGCTGTCAGCCGGGGACCTCTCCCTCAGCTCGTTAGGGCTCCCCACATTCCTTCTGTGTGCTCCCTCCATCTTTGAACCAGCAATGGCGCATGGAGTCCTCTTCCTCGTGCTTCAAATCTCTCTGCCTTCTTCCTCTGTTTTAAGGTTCATGTGATTAGATCAAGCCCGCTCAGATGATAGCCTGCCTATTTGAAGGTCAACTGTGCCATAGAACATAACATAACCACAGGAGTGGTATCATAGTCACAGGTTCCTGGGATTGGGGCCTGGAGTGGGGGAGGGGCATGTTAGAATTCTGCCTACCACAGGCAAGAAGTGCCCAATGCCGCTGTGGGTGGAATTTTATCCTAAAATGGTGGGCCCTAGAAGCCTCCTTTCTTTTCTCCATGGAAAAGAACAGCCCTCAGCTGCAGCATTCAACTTGTGTGTTTACTGAATGAACTACAGAAATAACTTTTCTTCCGAAAGGGGATTGTTCTGTATTTTAAGTTATTTTTTAATAAAATTGAATTATGTTGTGAATTGTGCTTCTTAATAGAAAATGCATTATTGGACTGTTTTTGTAACGTCCTTTACTGCAAATGAAACAAATGATATAGCTGGTATCGTTCAAAAACTGTAGAAAATACTTTTGTAAATATTGACAATGTGTAATTTGTATACACTTCATTTAAATTGCCCTAAAACTTGCAAAGGGGACCTTGTAGAAATTAAAATATATTCTTAGTCTAAGTCTGAGTCTGTGCATGTTTCGTCTTGCTTTACTCATCCAGACTTCAAATAGTCTTTCTGAAATGCATACGAAAACAGAGTCTCTTTGCTGACCCAGCCAGTGAAGAGACTTCATCTCTGCAGCTCATCTTTGTCTTCTAGCTGAGTATTAGTGGTGGGGCACCAGGTGGAGCTGGAGAGAACTCAGGCAGAGATGCTCACCTAGCCAGAAAAGCAGTGATGGTGCTGGTCTTCCTGCCCCTGCAAACCCGATTTCCTCCAGGCGTTGTTGCTGTCATCTAGCTGAGGTGACCTGCATACAGATGTCTTTGCTGAGGAAGGACTATGTCCCTTCCATCTGTGACTTGCTGCCTAGGGACAGCATATTACCTGCAAAACCACCTCCAGCTTTCACACTGCCTTCCCCAAGAGCAGTTCACTAGGCAGGCGCAGAGCACTCACTCTGGGAGAAAACAGTCATGCTGATATTTTTAGCATCCACATGAGAATTTGCAAGGCAAGTACAAGTAACTTTTTTCTCCTCAGAACTCAAAGAAATTTGTATTTTCTTAGGGAATACTACATAATCTCTCACAGTAAGACTTATAGAGAGATTCAGTTTTCAAAATTGAGTTAACAGTAGATCCCTTAAGTCAGGTAATTCCTGAAAATAGTCAAATCTGGATGCATTGCTTTAAAATTTAAAGATAATTGCAGTCTGTTTGCTGTAGGGAAATCCCCAAGTGAACTTCCTTTAGGGTCTTATTTTTTAATGTGCTCCATTTTTTTCACATTCTGATAGTGATAATCTTGATCAGCTAGGCAGTGTTGGGAAATGTGTCAAGAGCTTTGGTCCTGACTTCTGAATTAGCTGGGCATCAAATAGGAGGTAAGAGAATTCAAGAAAATGCTGCTCTCATGAGCGACCATGAGCAGTGAGCAGGCATCACTGTTTGTTTGGAAGGGAAAGGAGGCTCCACTCAGTGTAGAGAGAGAAGACTTGCACACTAGTGATGCAAACTGTGTGGCCAGGTGAGGGACCTGGAAGCCATACCTCACAAATTGGGAGAGCCTGGGCTCAGATGGCTGGTTTTTAGGAGAGGGAATCAACTCCGCTGCTGCTCACAGTGGGAAGTGAGAGCCTGAGTCCCATGAGGGAGTGGTAATAGAAGGAGCTGGGAAGAGTGCCAAGAGGACCTGCCCGGCAGGGAGAAGTGCTTTGATGCCATAAAGGTGGTAGGGTCTCAGGAGTCGAGAGGGCAGGGTGAGGAGCTGGGTATCCTGGAGGACAGCACCTGCTTGCCTCAGGACAGACCGGGCAGCTCCAGTCAGCGCCTGATGAGTGTGAAGCAAGGAGAGCCTATTGCGGCACGCACACTACAGGGGCTGGAGGCTTTAGTGCTCTGTTTTCTTTAAAGGTTTCTGTAGAAGGTAGAGGCAATGCTCCATTGCCCCTGCTTCCTATGCTCCCTATGAATCAGAAGGCCTGGGGGGTAGGGGGGCTGTGCCAAGCTTGGAGCCAAGCACTTCTGCCTCTTGGAGACCCCAGACCCCCCATTCACCATCTATAGCCCATCAAGCTCTAGCTCCACAGACTGAGCTGAATACCATGGCCTGCAGGACCCAGGCCAGTCTGGGGAGAGTTGTGTCTCTTCAACCTGCCTAGAGTCCTGAGGACATCAGGGTAAAAAAGAGTGACCTGAGGTCTCAGGACAGACACCTGCATTCTGCATCTGGAGGCCTGACCCTGGGTCTCTGACTGCTCATCTGTTATACGATGTTAACGATCCTTAGACTGCCCGTCTCTCAGCTTGTAAGCTCCGAAAGAGGGTGCATAAACTGCAACCAGACGTGAGAACCAGGGGTGCTCATCCCCCCCTTCTCGGACGAGCCTGGAGATAAGTCGGCCTCCCAGAGGGCCCACAAAGGATAGGCCTTTGGGCTGGCACTTCCCAGCCCTAGGTCACCCAGGGCCTCCTGCAACTAAAAGCTCTGCCACCAGGCCAGGTTCCCAGTGAAAGGCTGAGAAGGATCCCACTGGCCTCAATGTCTCTGGCTTAATTTGATTTTATTTTGAAGAAATAAAAGACTTCCATGAGCAACTATTCTATGGCACAATCCTTAAGGGTTTTGGGCCAGAGCCAGACTGCCTGGGTTCAAGTTCTGCTCTGCCACTTCCTAGTTGGGTAATTTTAGATAAATTGCTTTACCTTTATAATTCAGCTCCTCATCTGAAACACTGGGATACTAAGGACTCCTCCCTCTTAGAAGTGGTGAGGATTAAATGCTTAGAACCAAGCATACATCGGTGGTTCAGGGCCCCTGGCCCCTGGGCTCGCCTCCAGGAGGAGAGTAGGAATCCCACAGGCTTCACATGGAGGTCCAGGCTCCCTTCACCCAACAGGGTGGGAGAGGATTCTGGAAGCTGCTAGGGAGGCCTTGAATCCAAGGCCTGATGTTTATGTTGCGGGAGGGAAGTGGGCAACCTGCTGGTTTGAATTAGGCCCCCACCCCCCAAGCAGCTGTAGCCTATTAGCGCCAAGCTCAGGGGAGGCAGAACACAGGAGCAACCCCCGCCCCCAACCCCATACCCAGAGATCTATGCTCCCCAACCCTGAGGGCCCTGGGTCAGCACCTAGTGGGTAGCTTAAACTTCCCTGCCACCCCACCGACCCCATGGTGTGTTTCCCTAAAGGGGCCAGCAGCCCTACCTTGGTCCCGCTGGTCACACCCCCTGCCAAGCCTTTGCTGGGAAGTGGGCCCAGAAGTGTCCCTGCAGTCCTCTCTGCCAGGCTCCTCCCAGCCTCCCCTTTTCGCTGCGCCTGACGCTGCTGCCTGGCTGCTCTGGGCCTCACTGTCCTTATCCAACCAATGGGTATGCAGTCCTTATCTTGCCACCTCCCAGGCCGGTGCAAGGATCCATTTTGCAGATGAGGAAGTGGGTTGGGACGGAGGAAGAGGCAGACAGCAGCCCTGAGGTGACCGGCTGGTCAGGCATGTAGGCTGCTCTGGCCTGGCCTCACCCTGAGGCCTCTGGGAGCTGAGCCAGCTGTCTATGCAGCCACCATGGCACAGAAGTGCAGGATGTCTGCATTGGCCATCTCTGGGGGCATGTCCCCATCTGTGCTCCTTCCTCTCTTCCCATCTCTTTTTCCACTAGGGTCTCTCGTCACCTTCCATCTGGCCTTGTGCATTCTTCCCCTTCCTCCTGGCACTCTTTGGTCATCCCCAGCTTTGCCCCTGAGATGTTTTCTCCTCGGCTCTGGGATGGTGTCATCTCAGGGGCCTCTGCATCCTGGCCTCAGGGGAGGCCCTTGCAATCTTACAGGACAGACCATCAGACTATATGATGGTACCTGCCTGGGATCTCGGCCTCCGCTCCCTTTCCTCCCCTGACACCCAGAGCCAAGCCACTCTGAACAGGCCCCAGCGTCCCTGCCCCCTCAAGAGTAAGGTGGCATACCCAGGTGATACTGCTACTTCCGGGCCTGGGCTGGTGTGTAGGCACGAGCACACGTGTGGGGGGAGGGTGGGGGTACTGTGCAGTACTGCTGGGACGGGGGCCATGTGAGAGTGATCAAAGATGGGGCAGCAGTCAGCTGGGGGTGGGGTGGGGGGGCACAGAAAGGCATCTGAATAATGACATGGGCCACATGAGAAGCCCACAGGAGCCCCCTCTCCACAATGGTGGCCCAGCCACCACCTGGGCCCTGCCAGGCCCAGCGTCCTGTGGTCCCCACCCTGCTGCCTGCTCAGCCTGGCAGTGTTCCTTTGCAGCCTCCTGCCAGCACAGCCAGCCCCCTGCCCCCACTGGTGTCCATGCCAGAGCAGCATTCCGCAGGCGTGGCTGCCTCTCCCCAGCAGAGACTGAGCAGGGAGGCTGCTCAGCAGTGGGCAGGTCACACGGCTGAGGGACACAGTGGGGCCTGGGCCTCCGGCCCCCACTCCTCTAGTCTCGCCTTTTCCTGGCCCTGGGCCAGTCACCTTAAAGGATTTGATCACTGCAGCTGAGGTCCGGGTGCTTGCACCTCCTGCCCTGGGCGGCCCTGTGCAGCCAAAGGAGGCCACCAGCTATGCGTCGACCAGAGCCACGTCCTGGAGGCATAGAGCAAAATGAGCCGTGGGCTGCCCTGAGGTAGCGGTGGGGAGCCGGGCTAGTTGGAGATCCCAGACTCACCCTCAGGTAAGAACAGCCCAGGCCAGAGGGTGGGGTGGTGAGCGCGGCTAGGGTACGGGGCTCGGTCCCTCAGCGTGGGGTCGCTCAGGGGAGCAGGTGGAAGCCTTTTCTGCAGCTGGTTGGGAGGCAGGCGCGTCCAGCTTCCCGATTTCAAGGCCGCACTCTACTCCGACTCCGCCTCTGTGGCGCAGCTGGAGGGCTCCGAGGTTAGACTCCTGGACGAACTTCCTGGCGGGAAGGGGGCTCAGCGCGGGAGAGTGAGGCCGGGGTCCATCTGCTAGGGTGGGAGCAGTGGGGCCCGGCTGGGAGCCCCGGCGGCCCGAGGCAGAGCAGGCTGCACCGGGACGGCGCACGCCACGCGTGTCCGCGCCCCCCGCCGGCACGCAGGGCGGCCTGGCCCTTTAAGCGGCCAGACGACGGCCCCAGCTGACGCGAGGGCTCCAATCGGCGCCCCGCGCCCCCCGCCCGCCGCGCCCGAGGCTCTGGGGCCGCAGCTGCTCGGCGGCTGGACTCGCCGCGGCCCTGCGCCTCCGCCCGCCGGCCGCGCCCCCGGGGGCCATGGTCGCGGGGCCCTGCGCGGGGGCGGCCCCCAGCGCGGCGCTTCATGGAGCGGCCCCGGCCCGGCCGCCGGGGGCAGCGCGATCCCGCGGGGCCCTGTGAGCCCCCAGCGCCACGGCACCATGGTACGCAAGGCCCTGCCTGTCCCCCCGCTTATCCGCCCACCTGCCCGCTCTGCCCTCGTAGCGCACGGCCCGCGGGCTTGGGGTGGAGAGATCTTCCCCCTCGCCGGCTCTTTTCGACCGCTTCTCCTGGGTCCCCGAAGGCCGGGAATGCGGCGCTATGGCGCGGCCCTGGCGGGGAGGGGGTTAAATTCCTGGGGTGGGGGCCCGGGCACGACAGGCTGAGGTCTTGCTAAGAACAGGCGGAGGGGGGCGCTTCCCTGAGCCTGGGACGACGCCGCCCTCGGACTGGGTGATGTAGGGGGAAGGGGGGAGGTCGGATTCCCGCCTGGGCCTTGGGCCACGTGGGCGCTGGAGCCTCCCCGCCCGGGGATTCGGGGCGCTTGGGCCAAGTGGGGTGCCGGGTGGGACGCCTGCAGATCTGGTCCAAACTCCTGTGTGACCTTGGGCTGGTCCCCCGCCCTCTCTGGGCCTGTTTCCCGGTGAAGAAGGGGGGGGCATGAGCGCAGAGGAGGCTGGCATAGACACCCCCTCCCCAAAAGGAGGAGCCTGGAAGTCATGAGCCTGTGCCCCCTTTGCTCAGTCTGGGCCCACCCTCTGCTGCCCTGCCATGGGGTGCAGTTGGACACCCAGGTTTTTTCCCCCTGCAGCCTCCAGGGAGGCGCTGAGGCAGGGTAGGGAGCCCGTGGCTTCGTGGCAGTGAGGCAGGGTATACCCTTCAGGTGTGGAAGGCTCTGACCCCGGCGGGCAAGCAGCCTGGGCAGGTGTTCCCCTCAACCTGGCTTTGGGGGCGGGTTTGAGGGCATGAAACTGCCTGACAGCAGGACTGCCTGACCACTCCCCTGGTCCTGCAACATAGCAAGGCTGGCCTGGCCTCAGGGGTGCGGTGTGTGGCTGCAGCTGGCACGGCCAGATGGGGAGGGGTGTCAGCAGCTTCAGGGAACTGGCACATCTGCCTGGGGAGCAGGGCACATCTTGTGGGCCCTCCGTGGGAGGTGCCATGCTAGGGGGCTGCTGTACCCTGCTGAGGGGCTGCCAGTCGTGGACTCGGGCAGCATCTGTGTGCCCTCTCAAGGAAGGCCAGTCAGGGTGCCTGGTCGAGAGGTTCTTGTCAAGAGCCAAGGATGCTACTGGCTTGGCTGGGGGTACTGCCTTGGGAATGGAGCCTTTGGGGCAGCACTATCCCTCAGGCTAACCCCTCCTCCTCTGCTGAAGCCAGAGGGCCCTGGCCAGGCCTCACCTGGGCCCTGGGACCAGATCTGCACATGAGAAGGTTGGGCACTGCCCTTTCCCCAGGGCAGGCAGGCACTGGTGGGCATTCCGTAACGGGGGAGCAGGGTAGTCTAGGGCCCTGTGGCCTGGGGTGGGCTCCCCCCAGCAGGCCTGGCTTGTCAGCTGACAAGCCTTTATCCAAGCCACTTCACCTACCACTATCTGTCTCCTGGAGGCCCTAAGGAGCCCCTGTTACAACCTAAGATGCACCCTGACCCCTCACTAACCTGCAGGTGGCAGCAGCTCTGGGGAGGAGGTTGCAGGTTGCAGGGGTCGTGGTGGAGTCTGAGGAAGCACAGTTGGTACCCTACGTGAGAGGGTCTCCAGATGCCTCTTCCTGCTTTTTAAGTCATTAAAGAAATCCATCCATGTGGTGTCCAGTCCAGCAGGGAAGGGGTGGCCTTAGCAGAGCTGGGAGTCCCGGAGCTCTGCTACTGCTCACTGTGAGACCCTCCCATTCTGAGCCTCGGTTTCCCCATCTGTGCAGTAGGGTTTGGTCCCAGAAGATGAATCAGAATGAGTCAGAAGAGGGAGATGGGAGTGGCTTGGCATCATATCCCCGTTAGATTGGCCGGGCCTGAACGGGCCAGCAGTCCTGAGAGAGAGGGGCAGATGGGTGACTTCTTGGCTGGGGGGGACGGAGGTGTAGTGGGAGAACTCAAGGAAGATGGTGTCCATGGCCAAGGGCCTGGCCAGACTGGGATCTGAGAGAGCATGGGGTGGGTGCTGCCCTGGGCTGCTGGGTGTGGAGGGCGGTTGTCCCTGGTAGGTCCTTGAGGTCCAGGGCAGATTCTCATTCAGGTGACTGAAAAGTTGAATATAGACACCCCCACTCCCCTTGCCCTGTCTGGGTGCACCCAGCAGCACCCCGTCTGCTGCCCCACCAATGGAAGGACTGGCAAAGAAGAGGTGGGCTGTGGATGGATGGACCTGGGTTTCATGCCAGGGCCTCTAAGGAGGTGTTTGGGGGAGGGGAGCTGATGGCTTTGTGGCAGTGGGGCAAGGTACCCCTCAAATGTAGGATGGTCTGGCTTGGCTGGACAGGGCCTAAGGGAAGCCAGAACCTAGAACCTGTGGGGTTGGTCCAGCCGGGCAGGTAGTTCGGCAGATATTAATTGAACATCTGCTGTGCACTGGACCCATGCAAGGGACTGGGCAGCCTGCTTGTCTGTGCTGCCCACCTCTTGGGGAGGCACTGTCGGGGAGCCGGGAATGATTAAGCTGGTCCCTATTCTGCACAATTCACAGGTGCTGGATGTGGCCCAAGGGCCTGATAATCTGACCATCAGACTTCAAGGACCTCCCTGAGGCTCCAAGTCATGTGGCCTCCAAGATGGCCAGACCATACCTGACCTGGGGTCTGGGGGCTTAGGGGGAAAGGGGTCAGGGGCAGGCCTTGGGGGCCTCCTGCCTTGAAGAACCCCTGTGTGAGGGAGAGCTGTTGGCGGCCAGGCCTGAGGCCATGGGCAGCGGCCTGGCCCAAGCTCTGGCGAGTAATGCGGGGTTGGCTGGATCTTGCCAGCCTCCTCCAGCAGGGCAGCGGACCAGGCTGGGAGAAGTTACAGGCCCTGGGCCTGGATTTCTTCACAAAAGTTTCTCCCTCTGCAGCCCTCAGGCCCAGGCCTGAGGCCCGCTGCTGGTGAGGTGTGGGGTTCCCTCGGGTGCTGCCCCCAGGGGTGCAGTAGCTAGAGGCCGAGCAGTGAGCCTGACCTCTGTTGTTGAGGAGTCTGGGGTTGGGCAGGCATGGTTTTATTTGTGTGAGTGAGTGCGTGTGGGGGAGAGACTGGGGCTCAGGAAATGCTGAAGGATGCTGGGGGTCCTGCGGGGTGACCACCTAGTCCCTGGCTTTAGCACTGAAAGTCCCACATCCCGGGAAACGCCTTGGTCCCTGGCATGCCGGAATGGTTGGTCACCCTCTTCCCTTTTCCTTTTCTTCCCTTCCTGGGATGACTTTTCCTGTTTCACAAGGAAGAGCTGGAAGCCCAGAAAAGTTAACCGACTCACCCAGGAGCTGATCTTCGTTCTCAGGTCACCAGTGGAGTTTGAGCTCTGAGGAGCAGCTGACTGGGGCTTGAATCCCGGTTCCCCCATGTCCTTGCTTGAGCTTCGCCTCCTTTTCTGTAACGTGGAGCCAGGAGTGAAGGGTGGGCTGCCTCCCGGATGGTGGGCACCGCCGGGGCCCCACTGGCCTTGCCCTGACCTGTGCCCTCTGCCCCGCAGTTGCTGGTTGAGAAGACAACCGACTCACCGGCGGCCGAGTTCTCGCTGGTGGAGGACGTGGCGCTGCACTTCGCCTGCTTGATGGGCCGCCTGAACGAGCAGCGCCTCTTCCAGCCCGACCTCTGCGACGTGGACCTGGTGCTGGTGCCCCAGCGCAGCGTCTTCCCGGCACACAAGGGCGTGCTGGCTGCCTACAGCCAGTTCTTCCACTCGCTCTTCACCCAGAACAAGCAGCTGCAGCGTGTGGAGCTGTCCCTGGAGGCGCTGGCCCCCGGCGGCCTGCAGCAGATCCTCAACTTCATCTACACGTCCAAGCTGCTGGTCAACGCGGCCAACGTGCACGAGGTGCTCAGTGCCGCCTCGCTGCTGCAGATGGCTGACATCGCCGCATCCTGCCAGGAGCTGCTGGACGCCCGCTCCCTTGGCCCACCAGGCCCTGGCGCTGTGGCCCTGGCCCAGCCAGCTGCCAGCTGCACCCCGGCCGCACCACCCTACTACTGCGACATCAAGCAGGAGGCCGACGCCCCGGGCCTGCCCAAGATCTACGCCCGCGAGGGCCCTGATCCCTACTCGGTGCGTGTCGAGGACGGGGCAGGGGCCGAGGGTGGCACAGTGCCTGGCGCCATTGGGCCAGCTCAGCCCTTCTTCAAGGAGGAGAAGGAGGGTGGTGTGGAGGAGGCAGGGGGACCCCCAGCCAGCTTGTGCAAGCTGGAGGGTGGGGAGGAGTTGGAGGAAGAGCTTGGGGGTTCTGGCACCTATAGCCGCCGGGAGCAGTCGCAGATCATTGTGGAGGTGAACCTCAACAACCAGACACTGCACGTGTCTACGGGGCCCGAGGGGAAGCCAGGCACTGCCACAGGCCCGGCCACCATGGTGCTGGGCCGGGAGGACGGGCTGCAGAGACATTCAGAGGACGAGGAGGAGGACGATGAGGAGGAGGAAGAGGAGGAGGAGGAAGAGGAAGAGGAGGGTGGTGGCAGTGGAGGGGAGGAGGAGGAAGAGGAGGAGGAAGAGGAGGGTGGCAGTCAGGGAGAGGAGGAAGACGAGGAGGAAGAAGGGCACAGTGAGCAGGAGGAGGAAGAGGAGGAGGAAGAGGAAGGGCACAGTGAGCAGGATCAGGAGAGCTCGGAGGAGGAGGAGGGGGAGGAAGGAGAGGCGGGGAGCAGGCAGGGGCTGGTGGGACGCCGTGGCAGCCGGGCAGACCCCCCTCCCCACAGTCGCATGGCCACGCGGTCCCGGGAGAATGCTCAGCGCCGGGGCCCCCCTGAGCCTGAGGAGGCCGGGCGACGGGGTGGGAAGCGGCCAAAGCCACCCCCAGCGACCCCCGCACCAGCTGGAGGGCCGCAGGCCACTGACGGGCTGGGGGCCAAGGTGAAGCTGGAGGAGAAGCAGCACCACCCGTGCCAGAAGTGCCCGCGCGTTTTCAACAACCGCTGGTACCTGGAGAAGCACATGAACGTGACCCACAGCCGCATGCAGATCTGCGACCAGTGCGGCAAGCGCTTCCTGCTGGAGAGCGAGCTGCTGCTGCACCGGCAGACAGACTGCGAGCGCAACATCCAGGTGGGCCTCGGGGTGGCAGGATGGGGTGGAAGGCCAGCTGAGGCCACCCAGCCATCCAGGCTGGGCCAGGCCAGCACTGGGCCCTGGGCACCCCGTGTCCTGCTGCCTGCATTGCCCAGACAGTCTGGGGAGGCCAGATGTAGGCCCCCGGACCATGAGACCAGCCCAGGCCCAGGGTGAGCCAAAAAGTTCTCAGGGTGGTGAGAGCTCAGGAGATAACATCAAGGAGAGCTTCCTGGAGGAGGCAGATAGAGCTGTGCTTTGGCATGTGCAGAGAAGTGCAGAGAGGACTGGAACAAACCCTTGGCCAGAGGGGCATGGTGGAGCATGGACATGGCTGGATGAGAAAAGAAAGTTGTCTGAGCCACACGAGGCTGGGGGACAGCCAGCTCTGAGGGCGGATGAGTCAGTGTTTTACTAAATCCTTAGCGCTACCAGAAGGTCGGCAGGGCCGCTGTGAATAGTCTCACAGATTGTGCACTGCACAAAAGCACAGATGAACGGAGGAGGGGTTTGCCCAGAGCGGGGGGCCATTTTCCACTTGCCGCAAAGGCTGACTAGAGCTAGAGGGGCCCGGCAGGAGGAAGCCCCTGCCTTCAGCTCTTTGGAGATGCCAGCTGGCCTGGGCATGAGGAAGAGGGACTGCATGAGAAATCGGGGAAGACGAGGGGCTGGCTGCCTGAGTCTGGGCCAGCCTGGCCTCTTGGTGCGGGAGGCACAAGGCCAGCCAGACTGGTTTTTACCTTTTCTGGTGGGAAGGAGGTGAGGGAGCAGCAGGTAGGCGGGTGCTAATTGCCGAAACTAATTGCTAATTGCAGTGCCCTGTGGAGAAAGTGTTACCTGGGGCTTTCCTGGTGTCCTGCCCCACCCTCGTGCACCCGTTCCCACTTGCCTGCCTGCTGGGCTGCCCTTTGACTCTCCACCTGCTGCACACCTGAGCCCCACTCCTGAAGGGAAAGACGCTTGTGGCTTTTCCAACCTGGGCACCCTGACCCACTTTCTGCCCAAGCCCTGGCCTTGCCTCAGGCCTCTGGGGATGTCCTGCAGGGATGGGCAGGACAAGGGCCCAGGGGAAGAGGAGGAGGGGAGTGGAGAGCCCCCAAGGTTCTCACCACCCTCCATTGCCTGATGGGACCTGGTACCTCCTGCAGGCCCCCCCTAGCCAGCCCTTTAGGAGCTGTCTCCTTGGGGATCTCCATGGTGTCAGGGCATGGGTCCCAGCAGGGGGAGGCAGCAGAGATAATGCCCCAACTCTGCTGAGACCTGTTATCTGGGAGGGCTTTCTCTAGGAACTGTGTGTACAGCCTCTGTACCCACTGTGGCCCTTCCACATCCCTTTGTAGAGAGATGACTTGTTGAAATGAGCACAGAGGAGGGCTTCCTGGAAGAGGTGACCCCTGACCCTAGTTGAGTTCAAGGATGAAGGAAGGCCCCAGGCTGCAGCTCTGGGTGGGTGGGTGGGTAGGGGGGTGTTTAGGGAGTTACCATCCCCAACTCCCAAAACTTCAGATCCGGCTGCTCCATCAAGGGTTCTCTCTCTCCAGCATAATTCAGGTGGGAAAACTGAGGCCCAGGGAGGTCTTTGTCTTAGGTCACACGGCCCTGACTCAAGACCCAGGGCCTAAAGTCCTCTCACCCCGCAGTGCGTGACATGTGGCAAAGCTTTTAAGAAGCTCTGGTCCCTCCATGAGCACAACAAGATCGTGCACGGCTATGCGGAGAAGAAGTTCTCCTGTGAGATCTGTGAGAAGAAGTTCTACACCATGGCCCACGTGCGCAAGCACATGGTTGGTAAGTCTGGGCTGGTGGGGGAGGAGGCCTGAGGACAGAGCTAGGCCTGCTGCTGGGTGTGCTGGGACGGACTTCCCATCCAAGGGCAATGTGAAGGGGTGAGAAGGCCCCTCTTGCTGGGAGGCCTGGGGAGGCTGGTTGCAGTGGCAGGTAAGGCCTGGGGAGGCTCTGGGGCCAGGGCTGCCATGTTCAGTTGGGCAGGTTGCACATTGCACAAGGGCTCCTGGTTAAGACAGCACATGGGGACCAGAATCCAGCTGGCACACTGCTAACCAGGCTGTGCCTTGTGGCATGGGGTTGTGTCCACCAGGAAAAGGAGCACCTTTTCCTAAATTACACAAAGTGCCATATGGGCTGGCACAGGCCCTGCTGAGTTTGAGGACAGCTGTGCCTCTGATTCTTTCTCACCTTCTGGCCCTCACAAGGCTTCAGGCTTCTCTGAATGCAACCCTCCCCCCAAGGGGTAATGCCTGGACACAGTAAGGAGGGCCCCAAGTGTGTGTTGGGCCACCCTGCTACCTTAGGCGTGGCTGTCCCTCCTCTGTAGGTGGGCCTGGCTGGGAGTCTGGTGTCCAGGCAGCCCTCCCTCCCTTGCCTGCTCTGGGTCTGGGGCTCAAGGGAGGGGTGGGCAGTGGGCCCCTGGCCTGGCCTTGCCCCCTGTCTCCACCAGACAGTGCCGGGGGTCTCCAGCGTGAACTGATTGGGAGCTGGGAACCCGGGGTCTAGGTCTCGCCCAGGAGTATGCTGGGTAACCCAGGATTAGTGGTCCTTCCTGGGCTCAGATTCCCCAGCTCTGAGCTTTGAGGGGGCCCTCCCTGTCTCCAGTTGCATCCTCCCAGATCTTCCCTGAAGAGTTTGTTGATCCTCACCTATCTGTGGGTTCTGGGGGGAGTGCAGCTAACTCCCTCTGGACTGCTCGGGCCCAAGGCTGTGGCCTTTACGAGTGTCATCCCCTGTAACGGCCACCACCACCCCTAGCATTCGTTGTGGAAGAGGACACTGAGGTCCGCAGAGGCTGCGCAGGGAGTCCGTGGCTGGGCTGGGATTTGAACTGAGGCCCGTCCCAGTTGGAATCCTTCAGTCTTTCTCTGAAGCTTTAGGGGTGAGGCAGTCTTGGCTGTTTCCCTTGCCCAGCGTCTAAGGAACCATGAGGGCCTCCACGCTTGTCTGGGCCAGACTTCAGAGCAGACAAGGAGACCTAGCCTGTAGGGAAGGGGGCCTGGCCTGGGGGTCAGCCCCAGGTCCTGAGACAGAGGCTGTGAGGCAGGCCCAGGGTAGGTGGTGCCCCAGGAGGCTGTCCATGGGGCTGCCCCAGGATGTGGTGTCTGGGCCCAGTGTGGGGGGTGGTCAGGCAAGGATCCCCTGGGAGGAGCCATGGTAGCCCCCTGAGATGTGACGGCCTCGGTGCCCGCCCTATAGCCCACACCAAGGACATGCCCTTCACCTGCGAGACCTGCGGGAAGTCCTTCAAACGCAGCATGTCTCTCAAGGTGCACTCTCTGCAGCACTCCGGGGAGAAGCCCTTCAGATGCGAGGTGAGGGCCCGTCTCCGCCTGCGGGGCACCCTGGACATGGGGGAGGGATGGGGCGGTAGTTGCTTCAAAACCAGGGGAGTGGGGGGAGTAGGGCACAAGGTTCAGAAAGAGAGGGGCCCACCCTGATGTCTGTGGCCACCCACTCCATCCTTACCTGGTCACCTGCTGGGCCTGCCCCCGCCCCCACACTGCCACTCTAGCCCTAACCCAACCCCCCCCCACACACACATTGGGGCTGGGGGGCGGGTGGGAAGTCTGCTGGAAGTGAGGGGCAGGCTTTCTGGAGGGGTAGAGAGGACCATCTCAGGCAGAGATCAGAGATGGCGCTACACTGGGGATGCGGGGGGCCTTCAGACAAGGAGGAGTGATGGGGGGCCCTCGGCTTTAATCATGAGGCCTCCCTCCACTCTACAGCCTTTCCCAACTTCCTGACCCCCATTTCCGCCGGGGCCCTGCATGCCCATGGCATCTCCCCCTCTGCCCATGCACTGCCACGCCCCAGGAGCACTCAGCCTGCTCTTGCATCCATACCTCCTTGCCCAGGAGCCCCTCCCCGTGTGTGTCCTTCGTGGGCCCTGTGGTCACAGGCGAGCACTTCCCTCTCTGAAGGCTGCTCCCTGCTCTGCCCCTGGGCCTCTCCCCCACCCCACCCTCAGAACTGCAACGAGCGCTTCCAGTACAAGTACCAGCTGCGGTCCCACATGAGCATCCACATCGGCCACAAGCAGTTCATGTGCCAGTGGTGTGGCAAGGACTTCAACATGAAGCAGTACTTTGATGAGCACATGAAGACGCACACAGGTACGGCTGCCCCCGGGAGGGGCTCCATGCCGGGCCTGGGACGCCTGCTCAGCCCTGGGCCGGATGCCTGGAATGGCCCTGGTCACACCCCTTCTCGCCTCTGGACCTCAGTATACCCTTCTCTGTGAGGCTCAGCGCCATTCTCTGCCTCCCAGGGGACGGTGAGGCTGGTACAAAATGGCCCAGGGTGGGAAGGATCCGAGAGAGCCAGGGCTGAGCCCCCCGATGGTTCCATGGGCACAGGGAGGCTGGCCCAGGGCTGGGGTGCGGTGGCCCCCCAAGTGACTCCCTGCTGCCCACCGCCAACCCCCAGGGGAGAAGCCGTACATCTGTGAGATCTGCGGCAAGAGCTTCACCAGCCGGCCCAACATGAAGCGGCACCGGCGCACGCACACGGGCGAGAAGCCCTACCCCTGCGACGTCTGCGGCCAGCGCTTCCGCTTCTCCAACATGCTCAAGGCGCACAAGGAGAAATGTTTCCGCGTCAGCCACCCCCTGGCCGGCGACGGCGCCCCCTCTGCCTCAGGCCTGTCCCCGCCCCAGCCGCCGGCGCACGCACTGCCCCTGCTCCCCGGGCTGCCCCAGACCCTGCCGCCCCCGCCGCACCTACCGCCGCCGCCCCCGCTCTTCCCCACCACTGCCAGCTCCGGCGGGAGGATGAACGCCAGCAACTAACTGCCCCGCCGCCCACGCGGGACCTGGAGCCCCCCACTGCCCTCGCCTCCGCGTGGGACGGCAGCAGCACTGGCTGGGCCCCGCCACCCCCCACCCCAGAGGTGGCTGGACACACTGCTTGAGGCCCCTGACCCTGGGGGGATGTGCAGGCTGGCAGCCCCCCAGAGCTGGTGGAGGGAGGACACCACTCTTGAGTGCCCCCCTGCCAGAGACTCCTTGAAGCCTTTACTTTATTCAGAAGTGAAGGAAAAAGGAAAGAGAGGAAACTATTTGCAGCACTCCCTCCAGGTGAGGGGGCTGCTGGAGGCGGCAGGTACAGTGGGGAGGGGAGGGGCCTGGGGAGCAGATGTGACAGGTCGCTCTGCTGAGGCCTCAGCTGGAGGGGGTTGGCCAGGCCGAGCCTGGGTCAGCTTCAGCGGCTCATCCCTGCCTCCTCTGTGCCCCCAACTTGCCCCCCCATCCTGGAGGGTTTGGGGAGAGGTTGAGATGCCAGAACAGAAGTTGGAGGAGTTGTGGACGCATTCTGAGGGCTGTGGACACTGTGGCAGGGGCTGGAGACTGGATGCCCCCAGGGGCGTGTTGGGTGGGGAGTGGCCAGGTGTGAAGTGCAGACCCAGCTCTGCGTGTGTGGAGTGGGGCAGGCAGGGGCTGGACCCCAGGCATTTGCTTTCCCCACCCACAGCCCTGCCAGCAGGCACAGGGATCCCCGACCTGCATCAGGCTGCACCGAAGGCCCTGAGTCCTGGAGAGGATGTCCCCAAGAAGCCTCTGGGCCTCAGGGTGCTGTGGGCCAGGCCCTGGGTGGGCAGACGGGCTGGCTCCCGAAGCACCAGCTCCCAGGACTGCAGTCAAGGAGCCCCTGCACTTGGGTAGACCCCAGAGGCAGGGCCTTAAGGAGGAGGCTTGGGTAACTGTTTTAAGGTTTCAAGGTGCTATCAGTGGGGCAGGTGGCAGGGCTGCTGTTCATGGAGCACGCCGTCCCTCACCAGCTGCCCTGGCCGTGTCTCCCACACTCGAGGAGATATGTGTGTCTGTGTCCGTCTCTGCTCCCGGAAGGCACCGCCAGGCCTCATTCTCTCCCTAGGCCTGGCCACAATCCGCCCCCTGCTGCTGTCCGGCATCCTTGTCCCTCCTGGGCCTCTGCGCTGGTGGGCGGGGCGCCTGCAGCTATGTTGGTGAGAGAAGCCTGTGTGTTCAGGCCCCTGGGGTGGGGCGGGGGTACTGGGGGAGTCCCCGCCTGTGCCCAATGCTTGCCCCCATGAGGCTGCGCTAATAGGACACCCTTTTTTGTTGTCATTTAACATCTTTATTCCTGCCTTTGAAATGGGGAGGAAAGTTCCATAAGCTACATGTTTCCTAGTTAAGCTCTTTCCTATTGTGTTTATACGGTTTTGTTTGTTATACTCTTTGCACCTTAACCCCCCACTACTACCCCCTGCACACCACCTTCCCAGCATGGCTGGAGTGGGAAGAGGCCTGAGCCCAAGGGGGACAGTGGGGAGGACTGGGCCCCATCAGCCCAAGGGCTGAGGGGGTCGGAACCCCTCTGACCTCCTTGTGAGGCCCATGGCGCTGGGGCAGGGGGCTGGGGACATTTTAATCATCAATAAACGAAGCACTTTATTCTGTACAGATGTGGGCAGGCCCAAGGAGCCCGAGTGATTTGAGGATCTATAATTTAAGCCACACAGTCCTGATTGTTCTTTGGGCTCAGAGGGGCCCTGATGAGTTTGGGGCTGCAGCAGGAGCAGGACAAGCCAGAGCCTATAGAACGCACCCTCAGGCGCCCGCGCTGTCCCATGTGGAGAGAAGGTGGGCCCTGCCCTCAGAGACGAAGGCTCCCTGCTCTGTGTTGGGCTGGGGGGGTTCCAGCCTCTTATGGGCCCAGGGCTGGGCCTCCCAGGCTCCTGCCTTACTGCAGCTCTTAACCTCCCTCACCCCTTGATCTCTGGGCTTCCATGATATCCTCAGGGTCCCCCTTCCCCGTTTTCCCCCTCCCCTTGCTGTTTCTAACCTCTGGTTCCAGTGCCTGGTAGCTCTTCAGAGCTGGCTCATATTTTCCCCAAAAAAGTTGATCTCCCCCAATGGGCTGTAGGCCGGGACCCCTGTGGGTTCCTCAACCCCTGTCACTGATACCAGAGTCTCCCATGGGTTAGTGGCCTTGTCACTTCCTAGCCCCACTGTGGCCTTAGCAAGCCTGGGGGACCCTGGCCAGACCAGGCCGGGCCCTTGGTCTGTCAGGCCAGACTTTGACAAGCAGAGGCCAGAGATGGGTGTGGGGGGCTGGTGATAAAACCCTGACCCAGGATTTGTGTTTCCTAGTGTACACTTGCCCTCTGAGGGCAGGAGAGGGGTCCAGACAGCAGGCTGGGCACTGGTCAAATGGTCTTATGGCTGTAGATGGGTACGGCCAACCCCTCTCCTGAGAGGCCCAGGTCTCAGTGGGGACAGGAGCCCTGTGTCCCTGGTGCTAAATGCTCTCTTCCCCTTGGGCCAGTGTTGGTGGGAGCTCCTTTCTGACCAGACCACAGGGGTCTGAAGCAATAATGGAACCTCAGCAGTACCAGTATGGAGAGGGGTTCTTGTTTTACCAGCTTTTACATTTCCTTTTTATTTTTAAAACAAATTAACAAGCACCTGGATACAGAGTGAGGGGACAGGGCATCAGCCCTACTTCCCAGGGCTGGTGGTGGTGGTGGGGGGGGGAGAGGGCGCTCAGGATCATCACCTCCCGCTGGAGATCTGCTTGGGGGGGGGGGTCCTCTGTCCAGCTGGACTTTTCAGCCCTTTTGGTCAGACCTCAGGTCCGGAACCTGGGCTCCCTGGTCTTGGGCCAGCTGGGCATGAGTGGCCAGAGAGATGAGGTGGGCCTCAAGCCCCATAACCACAGTCTGGAAGCCAGGGTTGAGTCAGAGCCTGAGCCTCCGACCCTGGCGTGTGCTGCCACGGCTGCCACAGTGCCCCTTGCAGGGGGCTCAGCGGTGGCAGAACGGCTGTGCTCAGGTGTGTGGACCCTTGATGTCTGGTCATATGTGGCCACCCCACAGCCCCCGAGTGCGTGGGGGACAGCAGAGGGCGACTGAGAAGAGTGAAGGAGAATAAAGTCGGTACAACTGTCCCTTGGCCCGCCTCTTCTTTACACGCTTCCCTGACCACTGGCTGGAAAGACTTGGACTAGAGCGAGCACAGCGTGGAACCCCACAGCTCGGCTGTGGACCACATGGCCGTCTGTGCCCTGGAGCGTACGCAGACCCCATCCCCCTCCCTTAATGGTGGGCTGGGCTTCGGGGAACACCCAGAGTTAGGGAATGAGGCAACAGCAGAGGTGTACCCCCAAACTGGTGCTGAGTCTTGGGCAGGATGCAGACAAGGCTTAAAAGAGGAGAGGTCCTTGGGCTGCTGAGGTTGAGGCCCCAAAGGTAGTGCCCACAGGAGGCCTGGGCTCCTGCAGGTGTGGTTTTCCACGGGCAGCAGGAGTGTAGCCACAAGAGCCCCAGGACAGCAGGGACCAGCCTCTCCCATTCATGTGCTCAACACTGGGGGTGCTGTGACGAGCAGTATGGACCATCCCTCCCTCGTCAGGCAGGGGAGATCTGAAGGAGCCAGATATCAGAGATGCTGACGTGAGCACCTGGGAGGACAAAAGCTCAGGTGGAAGACAGTGGCCTCCGAGGAGGGAGCAGGTGGCTCTCTCTGGGGACCTCTGAGAATTATTGCATTGCACAGGTAACATATGGTGCGCTGGTTCTGTGTCGGGTGGAACTCTAGGGTACGTGGTGAATGAGGCCCCTGTGTTTGTGGCACTTACCCCTGGGTACATGGGGAGGGGCTGACTGGGAGGGAGCTGGGAGAGGAGGCTGGTGGGTGGTTCATGAACCGGCCAGAGAGGAGGTGCTGGTTCTTAGGATGTGGAAATGCCTTTCCACACAGTCCCACTTTTTTGACTGAAGGGAACAGGGCCTCACTCAGGTCACCCTAAAAATAAACCGCTAGCTGACAGACCTGAGGGCCTGGCTGCTGCCCTGGTCTCTTGTGGGGATTCTGCGTCTCTGTTCTGCTCTCTTCCCTTTTGCTACCCATCCGTTTGTGTGACACCTCTCTATACATCCTTTTCCTTCAGCCCCACCCCACCTCCCTCGTTCTCGAAGTATTTCTAACTTCACACTCCAGAGCCTCGGGAACATGTCATGCTAGGCTATGAGGCAGAGGGCGCTGGGTGGCTGTGGGCTGTGGATGGTGAGCATGGTTGGCATCTCACTCTCCCCAGTTTTGCCCTTTGGGACAAAACAGCTCACTAACACCTCACGTCCTGGAGGACGAGTCAGAGCAGCACTGGCCTCCTGGGGAAAACTGGGCTTTCCTTCTGACGCACAGTGGGGGTCAGTGAGATGAGGAAGTGATGCACCCTTGGCTTAGTGGTGCCCTTGGGCCTACCCCCTGATACGTGACTTTCTAGAGCTGTGACTGGGAAATAAATCAGGATAGGCTGTGTTCTGCTGCAGTAACAAACCGCTTGGACCACAGTGGCTCAACACCTAGGAGCTCTGGGTGGAGCTCCAGGGCAGCCATTCTCCAGGTAGTGGCTCAGAATTCCAGGCTGCTCTCATCCAGCATCTCTATATCGACAAAGATTCTCTCATTGACCCAGCATGTTTGGACAGCCTTTCTCTGATTGTGGACACCTTCCCAAAGTAGAAAACATAACTCCCTTTCCCAGCCTCCCTTGCAGCTAGGGTATAAACATGTGACCTGGATCTGCCAATTAGACACACCCATGCAAGACTGATTCAGAGGAGAGGAAAGCAAGGAAGCAGGCACCATGCAGACGCCAACATTTTGTGAGGGTGGCAGAGGGGGCAATTAGCTTTTGGGGGTAGTAGAGACAGAGATTCTCGTGTACAACCCTCAGCATCGAGTTCCCATCTGGGGCAGCAGTCATACCTCCCCTGGGCAAGTCCTGCAGAGTGGTTTGGGTTTGTTCCCAGGCGCGTAACCCCAGAGCCTGAGTCTCTGGTTTTCCTGGAGATTTAATTAATACCTTTTCATTAAATTGTTTTCTCCTTAAATTAGCTAGAGGGGGCTCTGTTGTTTGCAGCCAATAGCCATGGTTCACCATCCACTGCCATGCTCTCCTGAATGCTCTGGTGTGCCCAGCTCTGCTGAGTCAGGGGGACACAGAGGAGTCGAATGTGGCGAAGTGGCATCATTCAGTGGCTTTGGAATCAGACAGACTTGGGTTCAAATCCTCGTTCCAACACTTTCTGGCCATGTACAAGTTACTTTACTTCTCTGAGCCTAACAAGTTAACTTTGAGTTAAGAAGTGTTAACAAATACACACCACAGTCTAGCCCTTTGCTGCTCAATAGCAACATGCACCGTCTTCCATACAAGAACAACAAAATGCTCTTGACAGTCTCCCTCATCCAAATAAATATGTGTTCATCCTCTTCCCAAAGGGGACAACGTCATTTCTCATTACTGACTGCCTCTAGCCCCAAATCAGGATCTGCAGTGATAGCAGCTCTCTTCCTGTTCAGCTGTGATCCCGTTTTGGTGTTCTGACACATACGGACTGTATTGTAAATGTAACCATCATCAACCAAACCCTTTACAAAATAGAAGGGGAATGGGGGGTGGAGAAAACTAATTGGAATATACACAGGTATCTTACCCAGCAAGGAAGACAGGAAGGTGCTCCCATCCCTGATCAGCCATGGGTTGTAAGGTCAAGATGGTGCTGATGACTTCTTCCTGCTCTCCCCTTTGATGTTCCTCTGCCCTCAGCCAGCACCTCAGGAGGTCACGGGAACTCACCTGGAGGGTGCCTCATGTCTGCAGTGTTGAAGGCTAGGAGCCCCTGGTGGTCCTATGGTATGGGCTTTCTCTTGTTGCCCACCTTTTTTTTTTTTTTTCAATTTTTTTATTGAGGCGAAATTCACATAACATAAAATTAACCATTTTAAAGTGAATGTGACTGACATTAAACATTAAAGTGAACTTTAGTGACATCTGGTGCATTCGCAATGTTGTGTAACCACCACTTCTATCTACTTCCGAAACATTTTCATCACCCCAAAAGGAAACCTCATAACCATTCAGCAGTTGCTCCCCGTTCCTCCTTCCCCTGGCCCCTAGAAACCACTGATCTACGTTCTAGCTCTGCGGATTTACCCATTCTGGATATTTCACATAAATAGAATCACACAATACGTGGCCTTTTGCATCTGGCTTCTCTCACATTGCGTAATGTTTTCGAGGTTCATCCACCTCAAGGTTGTAGCATGTCTCATTATTTCAATCCTTTTTATGGCTGAATAATATATTCTGTATTCTTTTATCTCTCAATATGGGGTAACCGGAATCACCCAGGAGGATCCCTGGGTTGGTGTGGGATTTTTCTCATCCATTGAGCCGGATACTTGGTGAGCCCTTTCAGTCTGGAAAGCATTCTTGAATTATGGCTTTAAATAGTTCTTTCCATAAGTCTTTCTCTGTTCTCTCCTAAGCTCCTCTCTCTTAAGCTTATTTAGATATTGGACTTCTGAGCTTGTTCTCTAATTCTCTTACCTAATCTCTCATATTCTTCATCTTTTTTTGTTCCACTTTCTGGGAGATTTCCTCAAATTTATCTTCCAACTCTTCTATCGAGTATTACAATTCTGCCAAAAGCTCTTCTTTGTTCTCTGGAAATTCCTTTTTCATAGCACTTGTTTTTTTATTATGTAAGTATCTCAGCTTTCTGATGATATTATTAATAGCAATGTTTGAATTTTTTCTGCTTCCTGCTTTTTCTGTTTGTTTTCTCTAGTTTCTTCTTTGTTTTCTGTATTTTATGTTAGAGACTTTTCTTAAATGTTAGGTAATCTTTGATCTTTTTTTTTTTTTTTTTTTTGTGAGGGAGATCAGCCCTGAGCTAACATCCGTGCTAATCCTCTTCTTTTTGCTGAAGAAGACCGGCTCTGAGCTAACATCTATTGCCAATCCTCCTCCTTTTTTTTTTCCCCCAAAGCCCCAGTAGATAGCTGTATGTCATAGTTGCACATCCTTCTAGTTGCTGTATGTGGGACACGGCCTCAGCATGGCCGGAGAAGCGGTGCGTCGGTGCGCGCCTGGGATCCGAACTCGGGCCACCAGTAGTGGAGCTCGCACGCTTAACTGCTAAGCCACGGGGCCGGCCCTTTGATCTTTTTTAATAGAAATTTTTATTGAGATAATTATAGATTCACATGCAGCTGTAAGAAATAACACAGAGAGATCTCCTGTACATTTTACCTGGTTTCCTGCAATGGTAACATTTTCCAAAACTAGTACAATACCACAACCAGGATATCGACATTGACACAATCCATCAACATTATCCAGATTTCCCCAATTTTACTCGTCCTCATTTTTCTGTGTATTTAGTTCTATAGAATTTTATCATGTGTGTAGATTTATGTATCCACCACCACCATCAAGACACACAACTGTTTCATCCTCACAAGGATCCCTCTCTTGCCCTTTTATAACTATACACAACTCCCTCCTGCCACCACCCACTCTCTCCCTAACCACTGCCAGCCACCAATCTGTTCTCCATTTTTAAAATGTTGTCATTTCAAAATGTTATATAAATGGAATCATACGGAATATAATCTTTGGTGATTGACTTTTTTCACTCAGCTTAATTCGCTGGGGATTTATCCAAGTTCCTGTGTGTATCAGTAGTTCATTCTTGTTTATTGCTGTGTAGTGTTCCATGATTTGTATGTACTACATTCATCCATGGAAGGAGAACAGGGCTGTTTCTGGTGTTTGCTGTTGTAAGTACGGCTGCTGTGAACATTCATGTATAGGTTTTTTTTTTATGAACATAAATTTTAATTTCTCAGGGATAAATACCCAAGAGGCAACTGCTGAATTGTATAATAGTCACGTGTTTAGTTTGATGAGAAAGTGCCAAAGTGTTTTCTACAGAGGCTGTACCATTTCATGTTCCCACTAGTGATGGATGAGTGATCCAGTTTCTCTGCATCCTCACCAGCACTTGGGTGGTGTCGCTATTTTTTATTTTAGCTACTCTGGTAGGTGTGTAGTGATATCTCATTGTGGGTTTTTTCCCTGATGACTAATGCTATTGAACATCTTTTCAGTTATTTGCCATTTGTATGTCATCTTTGTTGAAATATCAGTTCTGGTCTTTTGCCAATTTTCTAATTGGTTTGTTTGTTTTTTTACTGTTGAGTTTTGAGAGTTCTTTGTGTGTCTATATATTGCAAATATCTTCTCCCAGCCTGTAGCTTGTCTTTTATTCTCTTCAGTGGGCTTTTGCATGTGAAGATCAAAAGTTTTTTATTTTGGTGAGGACTAATTTATCAAATTTTCCTTTTATGTATTATGCTTTTGGTGTTGAGTCTAAGAACTCTTTCCCTAACCCTAAATTACAAAGATATTCTCATGGTTTTTTTTTTTCTAAAAGTTTTATAGTTTTGTTTTACATTTTTTAAAAATATGCTCATTTACTTTATTCTGTAAGAGTCAAGCCCAGTCTTGGGACTGCCAAGGCTCTGTGTGTGTGTTTTTCAAAATTGTGGTAAAATACACATAACATAAAAGTTACCATCTTAACCATTTTTAAGTGTACAGTTCAGTGGCATTAAGTGCATTTACATCATTGTGCAACCATCACCACTATTTAAATATAGAACACTTTTCATCTTGCAGAACTGAAACTCTGTACCCATTAAACAATAACTTCCCATTTCCCTTTGCCACCCCTGCCCCCCAGTCCTGGCAACCACCAGTCTACTTTCTGTCTCTATGAATTTGACTACTCTAGGTACCTCATATAAGTGGAATCATACAATATTTGTTCTTTTGTAACTGGCTTATTTTACTTAGCATAATGTCCTCAAGGTTCGGATGAACCTTGTTGTAGCATGGGTCAGAATTTCCTTCATTTTTAAGGCTGAATAATATTCTATTGTATATATATATGTATGTATGTATATACCATATTTTATTCATTCATCTGTCGATAGACATTTGGGTTGCTTCCACCTTTTGGCTACTGTAAATAAAGTTGCAATGAACGTGGGTGTACAAATATCTCTTTGAGATCCTGCTTTTAATTCCTGTGGGTATATAATCAGAAGTGGATTACTGGATGATATGGCAATTCTATTTTTAATTTTTTGATGGACTGCCATACTGTTTTTTCATAATGGCTGCACCATTTTATATTCCCACCAACAGTGCACAAAGCTTCCGATTTCCCCACATCCTCGCCAACACCTGTTATTTTCTGTGTTTTTGACAGTAGCCATTCATTTGATAATAGAGGTGGTATCTTGTGGTTTTGGTTTGCATTTCCCTAGTAATTAGTGACATTGAGCATCTTTTCATTTACTTAGTGGCCATTTGTATATCTTCTTTGGAAAAATGTCTGTTCAAGTCTCTTGCCCATTTTTTAATTGGGTTGTTGGTTTTTTTGTGTTATTGTTGAATTTTAGAAGTTATTTATATATTTTGGATACTAACCCCTTATCAAATACATGATTTGCAAATATTTTCTCCTATTCCAGGAGTTGCCTTTGTATCCTTTGATGTACAGAAGTTTTAAATTTTGATGTAGTCTGATCTATTTTTTCTTCTGTTGCCTATGCTTTTGGTGTCATATCCTAGAAACTGTCAAATCCAATGTCATGAAGATTTTATCTTATGTTTTCTTCTAAAAGCTGTATAGTTTTAGCTCGTTTTTTACATTTTGAGTTGATTTTTATTTATGGTGTAAGATAAGGGTCCAATTTTATTCTTTTGCATGTGGATATCCAGTTCTCCAAACACTGTTTCTTGAAAAGACCATCTTTTCCTCATTGAATGGTCTTGGCACCCTTGTTGAAAATCATCTGACTGTATATGGGAAGGTTTATTTCTGGGCTCTCTATTCTATTCCCTTGGTCTATGTGTCTGTGTTTATGCCACTACCACACTGTTTTGATTACTGTAGGTTTGTAGTAAGTTCTGAGATCAGGAACTGTGTGGCCTCCAACTTTGTCCTTCTTTTTCAAGATTGTTTTAGATGTTTTACATTTTAAGTCCATGATCCATTTTGAGTTAATTTTTGTATAAGGTGTGAGATTTAGGTTGAGGTTCTTTTTTGGCCTATGGGTGTCTAATTGCTCCAGCACTCTTGTTGAAAAGTCTGTCTTTCCTCCGTTGAATTGCTTTTGCACCTTTGTCAAAAATAATTCGAGCATAGAGGCTGGTCTGGTGGTGTAGTGGTTAAGTTTGTGTGCTCCGCTTCGGCGGCCCAGGGTTCACGGGTTTGGATCCCAGGCATGGACCCATATACAAAATGGAGGAAGATGTGCACAGATGTTAGCTCAGGGTCAATCTTCCTCAGCAAAAAGAGAAAGATTGGCAACCAATGTTAGCTCATGGCCAATCTTCCTCACCAAAAAAAAAGTCAGTCGAGCATATTTGGATCTATTTCTGGGTCCTCTGTTATGTTCCATTGATCTAAGTGTCTATCCCTCTGCCAGTACAATACAATCTTGATTATTGTAGCTACCCAGGAAGCCTTAATATCAGGTAGAGTGAGTCCTTCCACTTTACTCTTCTTTGTCAAGATTGCTTTAGCTATTCTAGGGCCTGTGCCTTTCCATATAAATTTTAGCATAAGCTTGTCTTGTCTCTATTAAAAATTTTTCTGAGATTTTGGTAGGCATGCACTCAATTAAACCCATAGTTCAATTGGAGAATTAACATCTTTACTATGTTGAGTGTGCCAACCCATGAACACAGTATGTCTCTCAGTTATTTAGATCTTCTATGATTTCTTTCATCAGCATTTTGTAGTTTTCAGCAGACAGATGCTATATGCTTTTTGTTAAGTGTATTCCTAAATATTTCACTTTCTTTGGAATGATTATAAATGGTATTAAGTTCTAAATTTCAGTTTCTACGTGTTCCTTGTCAGTAGATAGAAATGCAGTTGATTTTTGTGTGTTGATCTTATACCCTCCGACCTTGCTGAACTCATTCATTAGTTCTTGGAAGTTTTTTGTAGATTCCCTGGGATTATTTCCCCTTCATTCCTGAGAGAGAGTTTCATCAGATAGAGAATTTGCCATTGACAGTTCTTTCAGCTCTTGAAAAATATCGTGCCACTACCTTTTGGCTTCCATGGCTTCTGCTGAGAAACCTGCCATCATTTGAATTGGTGTTCCCCTGTAGGTAATGTGTTGTTTCTCTCTGGCTGCTTTCAGGAATTTTTTCTGTGTCTTTAGTTTTTAGAATTTTAATTAGGATGTGTCTTGGCATGGATTTCTTTGGGTTTATCCTGTTTGGGATTTACTCACCTTCTTGAATTTGCAGGTTTGTGTCTTTCACCAAATTTTGAGAGTTTCCAGCTGTTATTACTTCAGTCACTGTTTCAGCCCCACTCTCTTTCTCCTCTCCTCTGGGACTATAAAGATACAAATGATGGATCTTTTGTTATTGTCTCATGGGCCCAAGACGCCGTTCATTTTTTTTTTTTCATTCTACTACCTCTCTGTTCTTCAGATTGGGTATATTCTCTTAATCTACCCTCAAGTGCACTGATTTTATCCTCTGCCATCTCTCCTCTCCTCTTGAGGCCATCCAGCAAGCTTTTATTTCTGTTATTGTATTTTTCAGTGCTATAATTTCCATTTGGTTCTTCTGTATAACTTCTATTTCTTTGCCGAGATTTTCTATTTTTAAAAGTTGTTTCAAGAGAATTTGTAACTGATTGCTAAAGCATTTTTATGATGGCTGCTTTAAAATCCTCACCAGATAATTCCGACATCTGATTCATCTCATTGTTGGGATCAATTGATTCTTCCTACATTCATGTTGTGATTACATAAGTGGTTATTATTATAACGGGTGATCTTTTTTTATTGTATCCTGGACATTTAGGCTATTATATTAGAAGACTCCGGGTTCTAGTTGGTTCTTTTTAGTAACAGGCAGTTGCCCTGTTTAGGTTTAGCACGCAGGTGCTGGCTTACTTTTGTGGGCTGAGTTTCCAATGACGATTTAATTTTCAGAGCCTTTGCAGTGTTATTTTCATCTGCTTGGTTTGTCTGATGTTGCTGGGGTTCCCACTTGTTTCTGCTGCTGCTGCCTGATAGGGCAGGAAGGGTTCTCCAAGCCAGGCTTCCCAGTGTCTCTTGGCAGGGTCTCAGGCCAGGTGTGGAAGGACAGTGCTTCCCTCAGTTCTTGTTGTTAGTGGGCTCCTAATTAATCCCCCTGTTGGTGGTGCTGGGTTCGCCTGGTGCTGTCGGAGGGACTCTTGTTAATTTGCAAGAGGAATGAGCCTACTTGAGCTATCTTCTGTTGCTAGGGTGGGCTCAGGAAACACCAGGCTTGGGTCTTCTTCGGTTGGGTGGGGGTGTATAAGACACCCGCTGCTGAGTTCTTCCTTCATTCTTAGGGTCCCAAACCAATTCATCATTCTTTTACCACCTTGCAGAGTTATCCTTTAATTGTCTCTTGCATTATTTCCATGTTTTTTTTTTTTTGAGGAAGATTGGCCCTGAGCTAACATCTATTGCCAATCTTTCTCCTTTTTTTCCCCTTTTTTCTCCCCAAAGCCCCAGTAGATAGTTGTATGTCATAGCTGTAGATCCTTCTAGTTGCTCCATGTGGGATGTCGCCTCAGCACGGCTTGATGAGTGGTGAGTAGGTCCGCGCCTAGGATCTGAACTGGCCAATCCTGGGCCTCCGAAGTGGAGCACTCAAACTCAACCGCTATGCCACTGGGCTGGCCCCTATTTCCACGGTTTATAGTTGTACCTAACAGGGAGGAACAGGGAGAAACCAGTCCCGTGTTGACTAGACCAGAAGTCATCTTTTCAACCATTTTTTGAAAGTGAAGCACCAGAAAACCCATTGGAAACTCAGTATGCATGAAGGGACTTGTTAATTGCAGGGCTTTTAGGGACAATGATCTGACCGGGGTATTTCTTTGAGGTCCCTCCTTTTTCCTCTTGGGCTGTCAGATGCCCCAATTTCATTTCCCTGTCTGGAGGGCACAGGTGGTCTTCCAGCCTTCTGGGAGCTGAGTAGGAGCAGGGGCTCTCCACCTCTCTGTTTAGGTTATGGAGTTGATCTTAATCACCAGTTTTCACATGCGACTGCCACCTTCAGCTCTGCTGGGTGTCCCTCAATCAAGAGCCCTCTGGTTTATCTTCAGAAACTAAACCTTTGGCTTCTACCCAGATGGGGCTGGTGTCCTTTGTGTCTAACTGCTTTTTAAAGAATCTTACAACCAATCCTCCCATTTTCAGCCTTCTCTTATATTCTCAAAGGTATCTTTGGTGTTGCCAATTCTGGATCTTTTCTGGGAATTCTGAGGTATCTAAGAGTTGTATCTGGGTTTCCCATTGCTAACTTAGGGTTTAGCTTTCTCAAGTTATGTCCCTGTGGAGTTATGTTGTATGCTATGTCTCCGTGAAACATGTTTTTCTTTTAATCCCTCTACTTTAATTGTAGTGAGGTTTCAGGAGGAAGCAAAATCAATGTGTGCATTTAATCTGCCATTGTTACCTGGAAGGCTTGCCTCACTTCTCTTGCTACAAAATGAGATCTTGGGTCAGAAGCAGTGTTGAGTAGGGTTCCATGAAAATGAGCAAGGCATTTGCTCATGGATGGAGGGGTTAGCAGAAATGTGGCAGAAGGGGAAGGTGAATGCAGATTCAGAATGCTTATCAGTAGGACTTTAGTAGGGTAACCTTCTGTTTCAATCCTAGGAAACTCACAATCCATTATGCACCCCTAGAGATCCCTGTACATCAGACCATCTGATTACAACCCACTCCAGCCCTGCTGCCTATTACAGTGACCATGCCCATCTTGCCTTTGGCACTTATGAGCCATTGCTTGGCCTCTGCCACCTCTCAGATCCCATCATCCTCCCTGGAATCAGGCAGGATGTTTCAAAGGCAGCGGCTCTCACCCGCATCCTTGGCCACCACAGCATATGTCAAAGTTGCCAGCACTCCTCACCAACACACTCTTCCATGTCAGGTGAAAGTGTCCTCTAAGCCCTGTCAGCAAACACAGGTGGGGCTGGATGACAGTGACACACATAGTAAATCCACTCCAACATTCCTACCGCCCTGTCTTTGGACTCCCTCCTCTACGTGACATGAAGGCATTTCTGTCGTCTCAACTTCTCGCAGCACAGGCCACCTTTAACCCAGCAGTCAGTCAAGAAGCAAGCAGACCATCAGAAACACTCTCAGCTGCTCAAGTCCACCCTCTCACGCCTGAGGTGTGGGACACTCCTGCAACGAATTTCTCTATCACGCAGTCTTCTTAGCAGCAGAGCACAAAATTATCACTGGCTAGTTTGGAATTAAACAGATCACAGGATCCCCAAGAGTCAAGGTCGCAGGCCACACAGCCTGGACAAGGGCCAAACCACAGCCAGTGGGGACAGATCCTGCAGCTCGTATGGGAGACATTGGGAAGTGGACTCCAGAAGTTCTAATGGTGCTGTCCGTCAGCCATGTTCACCAAAGCATAGATTCTTCATGCTCCTGCTTCCTCTTCTGAATTGCAGTTTGGGAGGGGTGCATATTGATGGGTGAAACTCAGTCACGTGTCTGTGTCCCCGGAGAAGCTGGGAAAATAAGTTCTGACTTCTGTCTCAGGGAAGCATTACTGATGTGGAAACTGTCCCAAACACAGGAAGACTATTTAGGAGATGCGGGGAGGCCACCAAGTGTGCCACAAACGTCTGCCACATATGGACAGATAGCATGGCTACTCCAGCAAGTTCTCAACAGCTGATTTACAGCCTGGAACCTACATCTGGGTGGGGCCTGCTCATGCAAGGAGGATTGCAGACTTTGTTGGGTTCCTTGGCACATTTGCAAGGTGTTCTCTGACTGTGGCAAAATGAGTGTCAGTTTTCTCAAAAATTTCACTTGCCATTTCTCTTAAATAACCCCTGTGATGTGCTAAGATTCCCAACAAAGGCAGAACATGAGCAGACAACCTGAATGAAGCTCAAAATAATTATCTGAGAGAAAGAAGTCAGACCAAAAAGAAGAGAACATACTGTATGATTCCACTTATATAAAACCTTAGAAAATGCAGATGAATTACAGTGACAGAAAGCAGATTAGTGATTGTCCAGACTGGGGGTGTTGTGGGGAGAGACGAGGGAGGGACTTAAAAAGGGCACGAGTGGGGTCCGCCCTGTGGTGTAGTGGTTAAGTGCGCGTGCTCCCCTGCTGGCAGCCCGGGTTTGGATCCCGGGCGCGCACCAACGCACCGCTTGTCAGGCCATGCTGTGGCAGCGTCCCATATAAAGTGGAGGAAGATGGGCACAGATGTTAGCCCAGGGCCAGTCTTCCTCAGCAAAAAGAGGAGGATTGGCATGGATGTTAGCTCAGGGCTGATCTTCCTCACAAAAAAAAAAAAGGACTGGAATTGGAATTCTTGCCTAATGTGTTCACTGCTGAATCCTCAGCATTCAAAACAGTGCACAGTAGGTTCTCGATGAATGAATGAGCTGCATATAAATATTCTCGTGGAATGCCTGGTAGGGAGTGAGCACTATGGGATTCATCATAATCTAAAAATACATCACTGAGTCATTTGATAAATATAAGTTAATTGTTCAGTCAGGACCTTCTGTCCTGGTCTTTGGAAAATGAGACTACAATAAATGGACATTTTTTGTTAATTTGTGGGAAGCATCAAGGTAGGAAGGGATTCCTACAGTCTTTGGAGGTGGACAGATCTGCTTTGAGTCCTGGCTTGGCCACTAGTCAGCTGTGTGACTTGGCCAACTTTCCGAGCCTCTCAGAGCTTGGTCTCCTTGGTGAGGGTGCTTGTTGGAAGTGCCTTGCAGTCCAGGGCTGGGTTGGAAGCCCACCACTTGCCCACCTTGTTCTTTCCACAGGACAGACAGGAACACCTCCAGGACCTTCCCAGGTGCCGTGCCCTTTGGGACCTGCTGGTGCTGTGAGCAAGCCTTGATGAAATGCACTGCTCAGGAGGACAGGCAGTGACGTTGCTGAGATCACAAAAGGGGAGGTGACTCAGTCCTGGCCCAGCCTGAGGTCCCTTCTCCAATCCCCCTGCCCCCTAAGCCCGAGGTTATAAACAAATGACTCAGAGGAATGATGGGAGAATGCCCCATAACAGTTCACACCAGTGTCCTGGGGGCTAAATTTAACCCACAGCTGCAGCCTCTGGCACTTTGGGAACAAGTTAATCTTGGTGGCTGAGGCTGATATGTACATGGAGTGGGGGAGGGTGGTCAAGAGTCCAGAGTAGGGTGGGCATCAGGACTAGCTGTCCTGGGCCTCTACCCTGACCCCTTAGACGAGAGACAGGGTGCAGAGGCGCCAAGCCCGGGCAGGCTCAGGACAATCCTAGTATGGACGAAGATCAATGAGCACAGACAGCTAATGACCCGGTATATTAAACTCTTAGAGCGTTACTTTTTAAACACTAGAATCCAGAATGTCACTCCCCCAGAATGTTAAAACGCTGGGGGTTTAAAGACCTAGAATAGTCAAATCCTAAGAAATTAATTTTTAGCATGTTCGACACCTTACAATGTTAAAACACTGTGACAGTGTACTCCCAGGGACACAGAACCGCAGCGCTTCCGAACCTCAGCAGAACTGAACTGAGGCCCTTCGAGTCTAACGCCTCCACCTCCTCATTGCGTAGGAGGGAAACTGAGGCTCGACAGAGCGATCTGACCTGCCCCAAGCCCCACAGGAAGGGGTGACCTTGTTCACCTAAGGAAACTTCTTGCTTTCTTGCAGAGTCCAAGGAGGGTCTCAGAGCTGGCGTAGAAAGAGGAGAAGTTCTTCCCATTTTAAAGGTGGGGCAACAAGGTCCCCAGTGAGTGAATGCCAGGCCCAAGTTCACTGAGCAGGAAACCCAAGCACACTGTCTCCAGGAGTGACCGGAGTGAGCTATACTCCAGGGAGGAAGATTGAGACACTCGGACAGAAAGGTCCAGAAGTCATGAAGGAAGGGAGACCCGAAAGAGTGACCCAATGCTTCCCCCTCCCCGGACTGAGGGGCAGACTTGGGTCGTCCCCTCCCCTGAGGGACATTGCCCAACCAAGGAGCGCAGTCAAGGCCTCCCTGTGCTCCATTATAAACGAGGCAGCGGAGGCCCTCATCTTTCCGGGAGGGCCACACCCCACCCCCGTCCCATGAACCTTCAGGGGCTGAGTCAAGGCTGCTCTGGGTGGGGGCCTCTGCCCAGCTGTCCCCTCTGCGTCATGTGCAGGAGGCCAGGCAGCTCGCCTTACAGGGCCCAGTCCGCCTCTATATATAGCTCCGCGAAGACAGCTGCGCAGACTGAGAGCGACCCAGCCGGAAAGCAGGGGAGTACGGAGAGGAGGCCCCGGGCACCGTCGCTGCACCCTAGGCCACCCGCCATGGCGCTGGGCTTGGAGCAGGCAGAGGAGCAGCGGCTGTACCAGCAGACGCTCCTGCAGGACGGGCTCAAGGACATGCTGGACCACGGCAAGTTCCTCGACTGTGTGGTGCGGGTGGGTGAGCGCGAGTTCCCGTGCCACCGCCTGGTGCTGGCCGCCTGCAGCCCCTACTTCCGGGCGCGCTTCCTGGCCGAGCCAGAGCGCGCGGGCGAGCTGCGCCTGGAGGAGGTGTCCCCGGACGTGGTGGCCCAGGTGCTACACTACCTGTACACGTCGGAGATCGCGCTGGACGAGGCGAGCGTGCAGGATTTGTTTGCTGCGGCGCACCGCTTCCAGATCCCGTCCATCTTCACCATCTGCGTGTCCTTCCTGCAGAAGCGCCTGTGTCTCGCCAACTGCCTGGCGGTCTTCCGCCTCGGCCTCCTGCTCGACTGCGCGCGCCTTGCTGTGGCCGCCCGCGACTTCATTTGCGCGCGCTTCTCGCTCGTGGCGCGCGACGCCGACTTCCTCGGGCTCTCGGCCGACGAGCTCATCGCCATCATCTCCAGCGACGGCCTCAACGTGGAGAAGGAGGAGGCTGTGTTCGAGGCGGTGATGCAGTGGGCGAGCAGCGGCGACGCGGAGGCGCAGGCTGAGCGCCAGCGCGCGCTGCCCACCGTCTTCGAGAGCGTGCGCTGCCGCCTGCTGCCGCGCGCCTTCCTGGAGAGCCGCGTGGAGCGCCACCCCCTCGTGCGGGCCCAGCCCGAGCTGCTGCGCAAGGTGCAGATGGTGAAGGACGCACACGAGGGCCGCATCACCGTGCTGCGCAAGAAGAAGAAGAAGGAAAAGGAGGCCGGCGGGGCCAAGGCGGCTGACAAGGACACAGCTGAAGCCAAGGCAGAGGAGGACGAGGAGGAGGCCGAGCGTGTGCTACCCGGGATCCTCAATGACACTCTGCGCTTTGGCATGTTCCTGCAGGACCTCATCTTCATGATCAGTGAGGAGGGCGCCGTGGCCTATGATCCGGCAGCCAACGAGTGCTACTGTGCCTCCCTCTCCACCCAGATCCCCAAGAACCACGTCAGCCTGGTGACTAAGGAGAACCAGGTCTTCGTGGCTGGGGGCCTCTTCTACAACGAGGACAACAAAGAGGACCCCATGAGTGCTTACTTCTTGCAGGTGCCTGGCCAGCCCTGGGAGGGGGCAGCCAGTGCTGGGTTGCTGGCACTGGGGGGCAGCCTTGGGGCCCAAGGCTGTGTTTACTTGTTGAGGAATGTCATTGGGTCTAGGGTAAGATGTAGACCAGGGAAGCTGATAGCCACTTGCCTGAAGGTTGAAGAGGGTTATAGGCAGTTGATGATGAGCTGTATAACTTTGCTGTCTCCCTTTCAGGGGGATGTTAGGCCCAGGATGGTCTGACATGTTGGAGGCCCTAGTCCTGCATAGGGGTTGGGGTCAGGCACAGTGAGGAGGAGGAGCAAGGTCAGTGTAGGGGTCCTGGGCAGGGCCTTTGCATGAGGCCAGGATTGGAATGTGGAACCAAGTACCCCAAATGAAGGGACCATCCTGTCTGGTCTTCCCATTGTACAGATAAGGAAACTGAGGCCCACTAGAGTGGGATGCCCAGTCTAAGTTGTAGGTGATAGTGGGATATCAGAGGGCAGAAATGGTTTCCTGGTGACTGGCCACGTAGGCTTGAGCCTTGCCAGTTAGGTGAAATCTGGAGGCATGAAGGGGGAGGGTGTTGGTGTTTCTGGCAGAGACAGGCATGAGCCTAGGGAGTGGTGGGCTCGGTGAGGCCTGACCAGGTGTGAGAAGGGTGAGGGGCAGCTTGGTGCCAGTGTTAAGCTGGGGTGGGGGGGCAGGGGGAACAGCTCCACGAGTTATCAGCCAGGACACATCGTGGGCATGGTTGTTTATTCTCTCTGGGCCTCCGTTTGTAAATGGGGATGTTATTCTTCCTGCGTGATAAGCTTGTTTGAAAGGTAAATGATGGTTATAGTGTTCATCAGCAGTGTTCAGCCTTCAGAAAACTGTCCAAAAAGATGAGCCACTAGTATCATTGTTATGAGACTGTGGAGGTAGACATGGCCACAGACTTACATCATAGATTTTAAGGGGCGAGTGGCGGGCTGTATTTGGAAGTTTCCTGTGCGGTGGGATGGGGTGGAGGACAGCCGGCAGGCAGGCCTCAGTTCGGGAGTTGTACCGGGAAAGGGCCAAGGCCACACCTGGACTTCCCTCTCAGAGGCCCCTTCTCCGCTCTGAGCGCGATGCTCCATCACAGCGCTATAATGGTGGTCTCTGGGCACCTACCTCCGGGGGCCCTCGGCTGTTCTCAGCCTGACGGGAGGAGGGGCCCTGTCTCCAGGGACCGCCTCTGGGCTGTGGTAGCCCTACCTGGAGGCCTGGGCTCCTCTAGGACCCCTGGTGGCTGGACGGGTCTGGGCTGGGGCTGGAGTTGTGGGGGGCGGTAGCTGATGGGACGCCTGGCCCGCAGTTTGACCATCTGGACTCTGAGTGGCTGGGGATGCCGCCACTGCCCTCGCCGCGCTGCCTCTTCGGCCTGGGAGAGGCTCTCAACGCCATCTACGTGGTCGGCGGCCGAGAGCTCAAGGACGGCGAGAGCAGCCTCGACTCGGTCCTGTGCTACGACCGGCAGTGAGCGCGGGCTGGGGCGCGGCCGGGCCCGGGGGCGGGAGCCTGGAGGCTGGGGACTGGGGCGGGCGCGGGGTTGGGTTGGGGCAGGGCGGTTGGCAGGTGGGGTAGGAGGAGGAACTGAGCCATCTGGGGAGTTTGATAATGTGTCGGGTGCACCTCCAATATGTGTTGGCTGGGTGGGTGAATGCAGAGCCAGGGACTGAGCCCGCAGGCGCTTGCCCTACTCTCGTCCCCTCCAGGTCATTCAAATGGGGCGAATCGGACCCTCTCCCTTATGCTGTGTATGGCCACGCGGTTCTCTCCCATATGGACCTTGTGTACGTCATTGGCGGCAAAGACAGCAACAGGTGAGGCTGGGACCTTGAATCAGTGCAGCTGCAGGGTTGTAGCTTAGAGCTGGAAGGACTGGGCCAAGGGAGAGGAGGCTCTGCTCCAGCTTCCTCCCACTAATTCACTGCCCCCCATCCCACAGGAAGTGCCTGAATAAGATGTGCGTTTATGACCCTAAGAAGTTCGAGTGGAAGGAGCTGGCACCCATGCAGACTGCCCGCTCACTCTTCGGGGCCACCATCCATGATGGTCGCATTTTTGTGGTTGCTGGGGTCACAGACACAGGGCTGACCAGTTCAGCCGAGGTGTACAGCATCGCAGACAACAAGTATGGCTGCTTGCACACCCCCCCTCCACCTCCCTGCCCCTTCCCCAGGCAGGATAGCAAGGGACCAAGGGCCCCACTGTAACCACCCTGCTGTGTTGCTTTGGGCCTATTGTCAGCCCTCTGTGTCTGCCCTGGCAGGAACCATAGCCCTGGTCTTGGGTTTCCACTCTTGAGCTTGGACATCAGCACAGAAATAGCCCCTCCCCCCTGATCACTGGGAGGTGGGCTTCCCCCGCAAGGTGAGGCAAGGGTTATGGCCAGCCTGGTCTGCAGGAGATAGCTCCCAGGAGTGGGGTAGGAGATGCCGGGTTCCTCATTCAGAGACTCATATTGGGCACTGGCCTGGTGCTAGGGATGCAGCGGTGAACAAGACAGAAGCTCCCCCACTCTGGGAGGTCAGGAAAGAGAAAACTGAGCTGGTGGACCAATTGGACTCAGCCGACAAAAGGGGTGGTGGGAGAAGGAGGACCCGGGCAAAGGAAAGTTGGTGCCAAGGCAGTTAGGAGAAAAATAGGCAGGGCCCACTGGGGGAAAGGGCGTTGCTCAGGTTGAATGGAGTGTGGTGGGTGAAGGGAGGTGGGGATGGGGTTCTGGGGCTGGAGAGGCAGCAAGCAGGGCTCAGGGACTTTATCCTGAGGGCAATAAAAAGCCTCTGACGGGTTCTAAGCTCCCATCTGTGTTTTACTAAGACGCCTCACTGCAGCTGAGGTAGAGAACAGATTAGGGATTTCCCAGGAGGCAGAGATGCAGCTGTATAGCAAGAGGTGATGGTGGCCGGGAGATGAGGGTACAGTGGGGATGGGGCAGAGGGGATGCACTGGAGAAGGACTTAGGCCAGGGCTTCTCATGTGCACACAAATCTCCCAGGGATCATGTTGAAATGCAGATTCTGATTCTCAGGTCTGGGACCTAAGGGCATACTTCTAACAAACCCCCAGGGGATGCTGATGGTCCATGGACCACACTTTGAGTAGTGAGAGTTTAGGAGATAAAAGAAATAGGAATTAGCGACTGATTGGATGTTGAGGGCGAGAGCAAGAAGTGGATGCTTTTGAGTGAGGGTGGGAGGTCGTTTTTTGGAGAACTATTGGAGTTAGGTAGGAGAAGGGAGAGTCCAGTTAGGACCTGAGGTGCCTGGGAGTGTCCAGGAGGAGCCAACTGGGCAGAGAGAGTTGAGCTGGAGGGAGAGATCTGGGGGTCAACAGTACACAGAGGGACAAGCTCCCTCAGGAGAGAGGGTGTAAGTGGGAGAAGCTGAGGCCCAAGCCCTGAGGGAGGGTGGGAGCAGATGCAGCATCCAGGAAGGAGTCTGAGGAGGTGAGGCTGGGGAGGTGGCACGTGAAGAAAGTCACGTCAGCAGAGGTGTGTGCTGTGGGCCTTAGATTTCAAAGCCCGGTGGTGGTTGGGCACCTGGGAGCAGTTTTGGAGGGTGGGGATGAAGGCCCAACTTCAGGAGCCAGAGGAGGGGAGTGAGGTATTTGGGCTTGAGAGTAATTGGGCTGTGAAGGGGAGAAGAGGGATGGGGCAGGAGGGCAAGGGGTTGGGGGCTCAATGGCCATTGAGGTAGCAAGGGGAGTTAGTTCAGGAGCAAAGGAGGGACATTGGGGAGATCCAGGGTGGATTTCACAGGGCAGGTTGGATGGAATGACAAGGGGACAATGAAGGGAAATGGGAGGGGCAAGAGAATGGGGAAGGAGTGAAGACCAGAGGGCATTCCTGAGAGGGTCAGGAAACAGGAGGCTCTGCTGAGAGCATGGGTGTCTGGGATTCGGATTTCAAGGGGGTGCAGCTGAAGCTGTGGGTGCTGGGGTGGGACAATCACTGGGCTCACTGAGGCCCCCGGGTGATGCACCTCCTCATGCCCCCACCTCCCCGCCAGGTGGGCGCCCTTTGAGGCCTTCCCGCAGGAGCGCAGCTCGCTCAGCCTGGTCAGCCTGGCGGGCACCCTCTATGCCATCGGTGGCTTTGCCACGCTGGAGACGGAGTCCGGGGAGCTGGTTCCCACAGAGCTCAATGACATCTGGAGGTGAGTCCGGCCCCAGGGAGGTGAGGGGCATCACGAGCAAGGCTGATGCCCCACAGCACGGTGGCCAGGCACCGAGGTGCCTGGCAAACTCATCTGGGGACAGAGCTGATCCCTCTTCCAGGGACTCCTGTGGGGCAGGGGCGGCAGACATGCCTTGCTCATCCCCCAGAGAGAGAGCCGGAGGGTTCTCTCTGGTTTGGTTGGGAAAGTCTAGGTTTGCACATATGGCACCACGCCCCACTGTGGGGCATCAACAGTGTCACAGTCAAGAGCTGACCCCAGGCTCAGGGCACAGACCCACGGAAAGAGGCCCCAGGGAGTAGAGGGGGCCCTGACGAGGCAGCCAGGATGCTTGCTCTGGAGGGGAGAGCTGGGGCCAGGATTGAGAAGTAGCTGGAGCCCAGCTTCTCAGAGCCATTGCTTTCCATGGCTGGTCCTTCCTGGGGGCGGAGGGGAGAGGTTTCAGCCACCTGGGGCACCTTGGGAGCCTTCAGTTATCCCCTCCACTGCAGGCAGCCTCTAGAGAGCATGCTGCAGGGAGAGTGGGACTCGGGGGGGTACTTCTTGGGGTGCTGAGTACAGAAATTCTCAAGAGGAGGGGGTTGGGGAGATGTGGGCCTTCCTGGAGGGAAGTGGACTTCAAGGAGTGAGGGATTCCTTGAGAGGTGGCCCTTCCTGGAATGTGGGGTGGGTGTTCTTTGGGGGTGGGCCTTGTGGGGGGGCCCTTTCCCAGAGCATGGGAATTCTCCAGAAGCAGGCCTTCCTGGAGAGGGGCCTGCAGCTTGGGGGGTTGGGGGGAACACGCCTTAGGGTGGGCCTAGTGCACCCAGCCACTCCTCCCTGCTGGGGCCCACTCTGGCCTCTGCTGACCAAGCTCCTCATCCCTGTCCCCACTCCCTCCCAACCCCAGATATAACGAGGATGAGAAGAAGTGGGAAGGCGTCCTGCGGGAGATTGCCTATGCAGCTGGTGCCACCTTCCTACCGGTGCGGCTCAACGTGCTGCGCCTGACCAAGATGTGACCAGTCCAGAGAGCCTGAACCAAGCACCCCTCCCATCCTGCGGCCCACACAGGCCTGGCCTTCTGGGAGCTCCAGGGGGGAGGCTGGGAGAGGCCAGAGCCCACCAGGATCCGTCTGGTACCCAAGGGGCTGCTTTAGCCAGGAAATGGAGACCGCTGCCCAGTCCTAGCCTTTTGGGCAGGGATGAGAAACTCGAGCCCTCTCCGGTGTCTCCATATCCCCCGGTCTTCTTGGTGCATGAGCCAGAACCGCAGGGAGGCGTCCCAGGCCGTGTTCTGGCCCAGCCCCAGCCTGGCTGTGTGTGCCAGTCAGGTTCCCACAGGACTCAGTCTCCTCACCTGTCATATGGGGAGTGTCCCCATCAAGAAGTCCCTGCAGTATGGGTAAGTCTCCTTCTGTAAGAAGAATAAAGTGCCTTCTAAGCACGTGGCTCAGGGTCTGGAATCAGGTGCTCTGAGTCAGTGACCAGGTGATTTGAAGATTCAGGGCTTCAATGCTCAGCTGTTGGGTTGCCAAGGTTGGTGGTCTCTGCCCTCCACGTGGTGTCTCCTCCACACTCTATGTGTGCCAAGAGCTTGACCTCCCTCTCTGAGGCCCAGAACCTGCAGCTCCTCATCCAGCATGGACAAGGAGCCAGAAGGCTGCTGGGGGAAAGGTCAGGGAACAGCTGAACTGTGGTAGAAAAGTCTTTTATTCTATCAGTCAGGCCCCATCTGGCCTGGCCTGGGCCTGGGCCCAGGAATAGCTGAGCAGAGCCCTCCCCCTTCCTCCTCCCACCTACTCCAGCTTCTCTTTGTCCAGCTTCTGCTCCTCCTCCAGAGCCAGGGTTCGCTCTCGCTCCTTCACCAGCTGGACACCACAGTAGGTGACAAACAGGACAGCCAGTGTGGTCTGGGGGAACCCTGTGTGGGGAAGAGGTCATCAATGCCTGGGAGCAGCATCCCCTCAGAAACTCTTCTCTACCTAGGCCTCTCCCCACTTAACTGGCCCTCCCTGCTGAGTCCCTGGGGAACTGGGGTGGGTGGGGGCATTTCAGAAGGTCACAGTCCTCAAGGTTGACGTCTGGCACATTCTGTATCCCCACACCCCTGTCCCTCACCTGTGAGTAGCAGGCGCCGGACGACCAGCTCTGTGAACTCGAGGCTGTTCAGGCTTACAAGGTTGTACGTGACGATAGCCCAGAAGTTCATGGCCCCAAAGACAGCCCGGACCCTGCGGGACGTCTGCTCCGACAGAGAGGCCTGCCCGGTCCAGGAAAGCATTGGCAGTGAGGCAAGAGGCCCAAGGGAAAGAAGATGTGGTTGTTCAGAGATCTTGCCCACAGGGCCATCCAGGTCCTGGGGATATGTTTGTGTCTCTGAGAGTCCTAGGTCAGCTCTCCCTCATAGTTAAAGATGGGGAAACTGAGGTCTGGAGAGAGGGCAGGGCCTGACCAACAGAGCCAGGCCTGGGTGCCCCACACCACGCAGAAGTTACAGAGGGCCATTTACCCACAGGGGGAGCCATTGCTCTGACAACCAGGAGGGTGGTGATGAGAAAGTTATGGACTGGGGGCCAAGTGTGGCTGCAAGACTCCAGAGAGCAGTAGTGTCACCCTATCTAGTGACCCAGCCAACCCCAGCGCCAGACCTTCCCTGCTCACCTCAATTTGCGCTAGCGGCCCCAATTCTGCCAGCTTCTGCACCCAGAGCTCAAAGTTGAGGCCAAAGCAGTTAAGGAATGACCACAGGTAGACGATATCACAAGGCCCGAGCCACAGAGTGGTGATGGAAAATGTGGCCACAGTGGCCCCCAGCTCTGGGATCACCTTGGAGTGCTCCCCACCAATGTGGTTGTACACGTACCTGTGGGAAAGGCAGGAGAAGGGGTGGGCAGCAGTGTGGGAAAGAGCAGGTGGGAGATGGGTAAAGGACACACGACAGGGGCAGCCCTACTCAACGCTGTCATCCTGGGCACATTCAACACTGCTGACCTCAAGTGGCTGCTCCTTCTCTACCCAGCCTCAAAATGTGGAGGGCTCAGCCTCAAACTTCGTATCTTCTCTAGCTTTGTTCATTCAATCCTCAAGTGATCTCAGCCAGACCCAAGATTTTGAATACTGTCTCTATGCTGGTTAGCCCCAAGTCTGTGACGTTAGCCCACTTTCTCCTGACTCATATATCCAACTGTTACCAGACGTCTCACTTGAATGACTGATGCCCCCATCCCTGCTCAAACCCACTCCATCCCCATCTCAGTTAATGACACTACCATCCATTCAGCTGCAGGCCAGAAGCTTTGGTGCCATCTTGGACTCTCAATTCCCCTCTCTATTCATATCCAAGCCAGCAAATACGATGGGCTCCACTCAGTCCTGACCACTGCTCACCACCTCCACTACCACCACCCTAGTCCATCTCCTCTCACATAGATTATTGCAAGAGCCTCTTAAGTCGGCTCCTTGCTTCTGCCTTTGCCCCCCTACTGTCTGTTCTCTGCACAGCAGCTAGCCGCATCTTCTAGGAGTATAACTCAGATCACATTACTTCCACAATTAAACCCTCCCCCAATAAAACCCTCCCCCAATAGCTTCCCATTATGATTAGCATAAGCTCAACCTCCTTACAATGGCTGGAAGATCCCACGTTGTCTGGTTTCAGCCTCCCTCCCTGACCTCATCACCCACCATTCTTGCCCTCACACACACACACAGCTGGCTCCCGCCTCAAGGCCTTTGCACATGTTGTTCCCTCTACCTGGAATTATCTCCCCCAGATTTCCTCATCACTCAAGTCAGTTCGAATATCACCTCACAGAAGCCTGCCCAGACCCCAACTATAGAAGCTTTATCCTGTGTCCAGCTTCTGTCCCATTGCCCTGTTTTATTTTCTTCCTAACGCTTACCACTCTCCAGAATTATCAATGTGTTCATTTACATGTTTACAAGTCTGTTTCTCCCTACTAGACTGTAAGCTCCATGAGTTCAGGGTTTTTGCCATGTTCATGCTGTATCCCCAGTGCCTAGAACAGTGCCTGGCACACGGTAGGTGCTCAATAAATATTTGTTAAATAAATTTAGTGGAAGACTCATTGAGTAACCAGCCTCTCTGTCCCCTGACCTCCTCATTTCCAGTGGGTTCTTCTCCACTCCACCTCTGTCACCCACTCACATGGCCACACCCCAACTTTGTCACCACTTGAAATTTCACTCCTTCCTAATTACCATTCTTCACCCAGCCCCTCCTGACCTGGCCCCCTGGCTCCAGTTCTTCAATCTCACTGACACCCGCCCTCCTCACCTTGTGATCCCTCCTATCTTCACCACACGCCGTAACAGGCTTATATTCAATGAGTCATCACTATAAATAACCTAAAACCCCCTATCCCTCACTTCTTCCTTTTCAGCCATCTGAGAGAGCCTAGTCACCCACTTTTTCCTCACCAGCACCCAAGAAGCTAAGCCCCGATGGGGAAAATCTCACACCTTCACATATTAGAGTCCATAAATCCACTACCTCCAATCCCACCTGGGCCCTCAATGCCAAGATTTCTCTAGTCAGCGTCTTCCTCCATGCTCTGCAGTGGCTACTCCCCCCTTACCTCTCCTCGCCAAGTATGAGTGAGCGTGGGGGGATCTAGGCAGAAGGGAAGGAGGCACACAGATGCTGCCTCTCCCCGTGTCCCCAACCCTGCATCTCTCAGCTGATGACCTTGACTCCTACTTCATGGAGAAAACCGAAGCCTGCAGGTGGAATCCCTTACCTTTCTCCACTAACCTGCCATCCTTCTGCATCCACACTGGCTTCTCTTTCTCCTCCCCATCCTGAAGCGAGGCCTGTGCCTGGCACTGGTTCCATCTCCTCCTCCCTCTTCAGGGACCTCCCTCCATCAGTCACCCCCCTATCCTGCCTTACCAACCTCTTCCTCTCTATTGAATAATTCCCCTCAGCAGTCAAGCATGTCCTATTTCTTCCCGTCTTTAAAACACCCCACTTCTCCCTGCAGCCACTCCTCTGTCTTCCCTCAGTACCAGGCTTCTTCCAGGAGTTGTCCACACAGGAACTCCCCTGTAGTTCCTCGGCTTCCTTCACTGCTCGCCTGCCCCTGCCCCTCCAGTGAAGTGCTGAACACCTCCGAGCCACCAACACTAACGCTCAGTCTCTAGCTTCCTTGACCCCAGCAGCACCTGAGCCAGTTGCCCTCACCATGCCTGGATGTTCTTCCCCTAGTTTCCAGGGTGTCACAGGGTCTTGACTTGACTGCTCTGACCACCCCTTTCAGTCCCTTCTGCTGTCTCTTCCTTCTCCCTTCAACTGGTGTCCTTCCAGGCCCAGCCTCAGCTATTCCTTCTCTCCTCTTCTTACTCTTCCTCCTTTGGACTTATCCACTCCCAAGGCCTAAAGACCACCCACCCCCTCATAATGCTCAGAGTCCCATCAGTCCTCAGACTCCTCTGAACCACAGACCCTCAGACCCAACCACCGCCCTGAACCTCCACAAGGATGTCTCCCAGATTCCAAGCAGACACTTCTCAAACTGAACCCCTCTCCATCCTCCCAGGCTGCCGATAGGAATCTGGGAGTCATTTCCCTCTCTTTCTTGATACTCCCAATCCATGGCCAAGTCCTGTCCAGGCTGCCCGCTGTGTGTCTCTACTCCGACCATTTCTCTCACCTCCAGGGCCCCCACCCAAGTCTAAACCTCTATATCTTTCATCTGGACCTCTGTGATGATTTCCTCACTGCCCTCCTCGTTTCCTCTGGCCCAGGAGTGATCTTTTAAAACAGAGACCAATCTTGGCAACGCCCTGTTCAGACACCTGGCAGGATAGCTGTGGCCATCCCCCCACCCCACCCCAACTCACTTGCAAAGCCAGTCGTTGATGCCTCTGTCAAAGTGCCTGTGGGAGGAGAGCAGACGGGTGTGAATCAGCCAGGAGCAGACTCAGGGGCCATGGTGGGAGAGGCAAAGAGAAGGTGGGGATCCCAGGGGCGCGTCCCCGGGGCCCCGCACTCACGTTTCCGCGAAGACGTAGAGCGCTGTGATGCACTTGGGAGGCTGGGGCGGGTCCAAGTGGTCAAGGCGCGCCACGGTGTTGACGACGCCGAAGAGGACGGCCGCCTTCACCCAGTCGTACACCAGGTTTGAGTAGGCTAGGCCAGCTGGGGACAGGGGGTCGTCACTGCCTGGGTGGCGTCGTGCCGGCCTCCCCTCCCCGGACTCCCTAAGTCCGGGGGAGGTGCTCAGCCCGGCTCTCCCCTCCGGAAACTCTCTCCCCAGGTCTTGGGGGAGGTCCTTGCGCCAGGACTGCCCCCACGGAGACCCCGCCCCCCGCTTCCTGGGGGAGTGGCGGGACCTGCCCGCCGCAGGGGGACCCCAACCGGTTGGTGGAGATCCGCCCCAGGCCCCAGTGAAGTGGGGTGGAATCCGTCGGATACCGCTTGACTTCACAGGACAAACCTAACTCAAAGTCCCACGAATTTCAAAGTCCCACACTCCCCCACCCTTGGATGGGTACTGTGCCCCCTAGGGACGTCAGCTGCCCCAGCTGTGATGCTGTGGGGGCGCAGAGGGTCCGTCTTTCTGGAGTGGCGGCCCTGGGCCCGGCGCGCACCCACCGAGGGCGCTGTCCGTGAGGCGGTTGGCGAACTTGAGGTCACTGGGGATGGTGAGGATGTAGAAGAAGTGAAAGAAGATGTCCACGGCAATGATGGCCACCACGCTGAGGCCCGCCTGGGCCCGGATGCGCCACAGCTCGCCCTCGCGCCTCACCGGCTCCGCCAGGCTCACCTGGGGGATGCCAAGTGTCTGAGGGGGGAGGCAAGCTCTGCCGGAGGAGCTCTGGAGGAGCTCTGTCTGAATGGGAAGTCGTCAATTGCCTGGGGATCTGAGGGTGGGGGGGAAACGCTGCTTCATCCTGGCAGCCCTGCCTGAGGGTGGAGACACAGGCCACTCTGGTGTCTCAGGAAGGTTCACAGCCTCCCAGGGGCGACACGGTCCTGTCTTGGGAGGCCCATTTGAGTGGGAGGGGAGTCTTGTCTGAGGGAGGAGACAAGTCTGCATCCTGTGATCCCCATCTGAGGGGGGAAATGGGATCCTGGGGTCTGAGGAGCAGGGAGTCATGGCTTTATCCTGGGGTCATGCCTGAGGATGGGGACACAGCCTGCCCTGGGAGTCCTATCTGAGAAGGGAGCTCCTTTCTTTCTTTTTTTTTTTTTAATTTTTTGTTTATTGCAGTAACATTGATTTATAACATTGCATAAATTTCAGGTGTACATCATTATACTTCTATTTCTGCATGGATTACATCAGGGGAGCTCGTTTCTGAAGAGGGAGACCCAGCCCTGCTCTGGGAGTCCACAAGGGGTCCCCTCACCTGGGCGTGGAAGCGATCGAAGGTCATGATGGGCCCGAAGAAGAAGAAAGGCAGGTAGAAGTTGTACTTGAGCAGGTCGGCTAGGGAGTAGCGGCGATCGGGGTGGGCACAGCTCTCCAGCGCAAAGCTGGTACAACGTAGCACTGTGAAACCGCTGCCCCCATGAAACAGCACCTCTTGAAGATCAAAAGTGCCTGTTACAAACCCGCTCTGGATGGGAGAGAACAGGCCGCCAGCTCACCAGGTGCCCCTCATCTCTGGGAAGCCCACCCAGCTGCCCACAGGGGCCCAGCCTGATCCTGCCCCTTTCTGTCTTCTAGAGCCAGTGAACATTGGCCATTGAGGGCTAACTCATGGTAAGTCCTGGCATAGAGCAGGGACTGAGTGGGACACGTACCCGCTGTGGTGGAGGTGACCACCTTGTGGGCAGGGCGTACTGCATGGTCAAAGGCTTTGAAACAGGTGGGAGAGTGAAGGAAGTGCTTGGGGAGACTTGGGGGGCAAGGACTGTGGATGAGGTGAGAGGTTTGGGGTCCTATCCCTGCACCCTCCACCCCTGCCCTGCCCCAGTGCACACCTGCCAGGAGATTAGGGGGTCCAGCTTGAAGGAGGCAAGGCTGGCCAGGCCCAGGCTGAGACAGAGCCAGGGCTGGCCCAAGAGTGAGGCCACATAGAGACCCACACAATGGCCAAGCAGCAGCAGCAGGTACCAAGGGCCCATAGTGCCCACCACGGCCAGGGCCCCGTACACAGCATACATCCAGGAGCGGAGCTGTGGACAGGGAGAAGGCTTCGTTTACCTGTCCATACAAATGGAAGTGGGACCCCAGGATGGATTCCCCAAAACCCTTGTAGCTGAGGAGGAGCTGGCAGGGGAGGCTGGGGTGGCTCAGGTCTGGCTCACCTGGGGGGCAACCATCGTGCAGAATTTAGCAAACAGCACATGTCCAGAGAGGGCGAAGATGATGACATTGCGGAAGGAGGTGAACCACATCACCCACTCAAAGTCAGCCACATCCTGGAGCAGGTCCGGGCAGGTTAAGGTGGGCAGGGGCAGGATGGGCTGGCACTTGGACTGGTCAGAGTCCCCGCACCTTCCCAGCCCCTATATTCTTCTTATGCATTAGAGGGGAACAATGGCTGGAGGTCCCTGCCTTCACCTCTGAGGGAAGTACCAGGTAGGTAGGTAGAGAGGAATGAGGGACAACATGTGGGCTGCCCAGCCCCTCAAAGCTCCCCATCTGCTCAGCCACTGCCTGACATTCCACCATTATTGCATTGTTCCTGGGAGGGATGGTGCTGGAGGCCCCTGCTGAAGCACGTTTCAATTTATTTCCTAAATGAGCAGGGTCTGGGGCAGGTTTGATGTGGCCCCAGGAGGACACAGGGAGGGCCAGTGGAGAAACTGAAGGAGCTGAAGCTCAAGCCAGAGACCCTCCCCCTTATGAGCCCTCTGTTATGTGGAAACATCTGGAATAAGGGAGAGTAGGGAAGGGTTTGGGATGAGAGAGATGTGCTAGGGGTCATGGACCCAGTCAGGGACCTGGGCTGTGGGGGACCTACCATCTTCCGGCCAATGTACTCCCAGCCGGGTCGCACAGACTCCCGGAAGGCCTTCCTGTGGGCCCCATCTGAGAACAGAGTGCGGCCTCAGGGTGGGGGGAGCCCTTCACATACACCCCCCTCCATCTGCCCCTACAGCAAGGCTGACTCCCACCCTGGGAGGAGGGGAGTGGGTCTGCGTCTCTCTCTCTCTCTCTCTGCCTCTGCTTCTCTCTGGTCCCACTGTGTGTCTGGGGCCAGGTCTCTGATTGGATCCCTGAGTGTCAGAGTGTCTCTCTCTGTCACTCTGTGTCCAGGTCTCTGTCAGTGCCTCTGCGTCTGTGTCTCCCTGTTTCTGCACCAGCCTTAGCCCATCCCCCAGGGCCTAGGGAATACACTGGGTCTGGAACCGCTAAGTTTCCGGCCTTGCTGGTTGGAACCCCGAGGTCCCCAGGGGAAGAAGGGTCCCCCTGCCCCAGGGCCCGGCTGTTACCTTGTGAAGCCTCGAGGAGGCCCCGGCCAGCATAGGCCAGGGCCCCACTCAACACCAGGGAGTATAGGCCCAGCTCCGCTGCAGGCAATGATGTCTTGATGCCCATAGCCTGGATGGGGCTGGGGGAGACAGATTGGGTGAGGCCACTGCTGCCCCCCAGCCCTGCCTAGCCCCACCTCATCGTCCCCCACTGAGGTGGTGGGGACCCCATCTGAAGAGAGACTGTCTCTCCTGCCATCATTCTCCCCTCCCCCCCTCCCCCACTCCTCCCAGGCCCCCCAACATCTGGTGCTCCATCCTAGCTGCTGGTCTAGCTCCTGCCTTTCCCACTGAAGGCTCTTGAAAGCATAATCTTCACTCAGCCTGCCTTCCTCACCTTCATTTCCTCCTCCATACTTTTTGCGGGGACCTGTCCCCACCCTCTGTTCAAACTGCTCCTGCCAAGACCTCGGATGACCTTCATGTGGAGAAACCCCATCTGTATCATCTAAATCATGTTTTTGGCCCCCAGGGTCCCCATCCTCCTCAGTAAGCCCCCCTCAGCTCCTAACACAGCCCCACCTCCTCCATGCCCCCTTCCCTGATTTCCACACCCCTCCTGAGCTGTCTTTACCTCCAGTGATCTCCCCAGGTCCTGCCCCCAGCACCAAGCCTCCATCCCTCTCATTCAGCCTCTAATTTCTCACTGACCCCCATTGCCCCAACCAGTCCCTGAGCCCCAGCCTGCCACGTCCCTGGTCCCTGCCTGCGTCCGTGGTCACACCGGCCCACTCTCTCAGTGCTCTGTGTATTCAGGCCCTGGATGCTGGCTGGAGACTGTGCTATTTGAAGAGGTGCCCTGGGGTAGTGGGTATGGGCCCAGGCAGGGCCTAGCGGGCACCAGGGAGGGTACTGGCCACTGTCCAAGGTGCTGATCGGTATCGGGCTCAGGGTGAGCCTAGCTACTCCCTCCTGCCAGGGCCTAGCTCGTCCCTAGAAGTCCTGCTGTGCCATCCCTGGCATCTCAGCTAGCACCTATGCCCTTCCTATCCTGCTCCAGCCTGGCATGGGGCCTTCCCAAGGGCCCCATGGGTACAGACTCAGGGCCCAAATTAAAGGGAGGAACATGTCTAGGCACCCTCTTGGGCTGGGCTGGGCCAAGAAGTGGCTGGCATGGCCCTGTCTCCCACCCCAGATCCTCCTCCAGATCCCCCTCACCAGCCCTACAACCAGATCTCCCAGTCGGCATTCTCCCCACTACACAGATGGAGGGGTCATGCACCAGAGAGGGGCAGGGACATGTCAAGGTCACACAGCGAGCCTGGTACAGGATCAAGTGTTCTCAGTGAGCCCCTCTGGAGTCTCAGATAAGAGAAGAGCGTCCACTGCCCCTGCCCATGCCAGGGGGCTGCCAGGCCTGACTTCTGCACTGCCGGCCTGAGGGCTGAGGCACCTCCTCATCGGCTGGGTTGGGGTAGGGAGGCCCTGAGGATCGGGTTAATGGAGCAGGAGCTTGAAACCGGAGCACAGTGAAGAGTCCGCAAAATAGCTTTGTCAGCTGCCTCCCACTCGCCACTTTCCAATTTTAGCTCCCCATGGCCGGTGCAGGGTGTCCCCAGTGAGGCCTCTGTGAACAGGGCCAGGGCTGGCCCCCCGCCTGGGACCTCTCCCGATAGACCCCCGGACCTGGGCCAGGCTGTGGTACAGGGGTGCTCTCTGCCCTCTGGGCCTGCTTGCCTCAGGTACACCTGGAGTAAAGCTCACTTTAGGGCCCGAGGTCTGGAATGGGAGACCTAGGGTGGGCTCCACAGGTCTCAAGGACCCCAGGGTGGCTGCATCCCCAGCTGGCACTGACCTTGAAGAGGCTGTGAGGGACCCTGGCACACTGCCCCCCTCAGGGCTCCGAGGTCCTGCGTCCGACCTTGCGTTCGTCCGACCAGCTGGGCTCTGGGGCCACGATGGGGTGTGTCCAGCCCTGGGGTCCCCACCCCCTCGAGGCTATGAGCGGTAAGTGGTGACAGCAGGAGGAGGGGAGGAGGAGGGCAGGGAGGAGGTGGCCTTCCTGGAGTGGAGCTGAGTGAAGTGGAGGAGAGCCGAGTGCTGCAGAGCTGCTGGCCACAGGGAGCCGTGGGGAGGATCAAGGTAGGGGTAGGGGGAAGGGGTGGCCAGTGGCATAGGCTTAGACAGGGACACCTGGGCCTCACTTCAGCCAGCTCCCCCTGGTCAGTAGAGCCTGTGGCTCCCTCTCACTGCTGGGCAGGACTCCCCTCTTCCAGGAAGCCTTCCGGGTGGTCCCCACTGGTCTCTCTAGGCTTGTGAGCTCTGCCCCCACTGCACAGACACTCACTCACACACACTGACACACATGTACATACTTACACACTTTTACGCTCAGCTCTATGAACTCCAGCCCTCACCTTTACATGTGAACTCCTGAGGGCTGTCCCAGGGCAGACCATCCAGCTCCCTGCCCTGGTTCATTTCATCAGGCCGAGAATCCTGGCTGGCCAGGCATTGGTGCCCGGTAGACCACTAACTTGCCTAGTGGGATTGTAACTTTTATTACACTATATTGTTATAATTGTTCTATTTTTTTATTAGTTATTGTTAATCTCTTACTGTGCCTAATTTATAAATTAAACCTTATCTCAGGTATGTATGTATAGGAAAAAACAGTAGATATAGGGTTCGGTACTATCTGCGGTTTCAGGCATCCACTGGGGGTCCCCCGCACAGATAAGGGGGAACTACTGTATACAGTAATAAAAGTTACCATAGATCTTAGCAAACTCAGCATATGATTTTATTTTCTGTCCTTATTAAGTCGAGAACTTTAATCTTTTCACTTAAAGGAAGCACTTTACAGCTTCTCTCTGGCATATGCGAATTGCCAGCATCACTACCCTTGCACTTTGGGGCCATTAAGTAAAATAAGGGTTGAACACAAGCGCTGTAATACCACCACAGTCGGTCTGATAACTGAGATGGTTATAAGTGACTAATAGGCAGGTAGTATATACAACATAGATACGCCAGACAAAGGGATGATTCACATCCCAGGCAGGATGGAAAGGCATGGCGCGAGATTTTGTCATGCTACTCAGAATGGCGGACAATTGAAAACTTATGAATTGTTTATTTCTGGCATTTTCCACTTAATATTTTCAGACTGTGGTTGACTGCGAAAAATCTCAGAAAGTGAAACCACAGGTAAGGGGCGGACCTCTGTACATGGTTAACTCCTTAATGTCACCAAATTCATAGGGAAGGGGTTACCATTAACCCCAGTTGATAGAAAAGGAAATGCATGCACAGGGAGGTTAAGTAGTTGGGTGAGCCCCATCAGCTTCTGGAGCTGATCGTCCTGCAGGGGTAAGAACCCAGCCCACCCACACCTCGTGCAGGCCGAGACCAGCCTGGGCCAGCCATCCAGTTGGTGGCCTCTTAAAGCTGGAAGAGAATGGCCCAGGGAAGCAGAAGGGGCTGTTTGGTTCCACGGCTAAGAGCACAGGTTCAGCCAACTGACGTGAGCCTGAGCTCCGCCTCGCTGGTGCCATCCACTTCTCTGAACCTCAGCTCCTCATTTCTAAGTGGGCATACTGCTGGCCCTGACCTCTTCCGGTTCATGGGAGGATTCCATGACTCACTCCATGGACAAGGGTGAGGCTCACTGAATTGCTCATAAAGAGAGGCTGTTAGAGAGGCAGAGACAACCTCACTCCAGAGGCCCAGAGAGGCAGGACTCACACACAGCAGGAGGAGATTTTTACTGGGTGACCCCCATGCAGGGGGGCTGTAGGGAGCTTGGCATGTGGGGATGACAGGAGGGGTGAGGGCTAGGGAGGCCCTTGGACCTAGGGCTGGACAGCCAGAGACCAGCTCCACCTTGTGTGAGGGGTGGGGTGCATGGGATGGCAAACCCACAAAACGAGGGGCAGGAAGCTGACTGGGCTAAGACCAGCACAAGGGCCTGGGGTCACTTCCTAAATGCCGCAAGGGCCACTGAGAAAGATGTGGCAGGTGGGGGGGCCAATTCTCTCAAGTCTCAGAGTCCCTTTTCATCTCTCACTTTTTTGTTGTTGCTCAAAGTAAAAATGTGTGGAAAGTATCCTATGTGTGTGTATAATTGTGTTTTGTGTTGGTTGTGTGTGGGGTCTGTGCGTGTTTTGTGTTGTAGGCTGTTTATGGCGTGTGTATGCTGCATGCATTATTTATGCACGTGTGTTGTATATATATGTGTGTGATGTGTGTACTGTGTTTGTGTGTGTATGCAAGGCTCAGGGACTGTAGGAGAGAAAGCGTGTGTGGAGAGGGGGTGGGCAGGCAGAGACTTCCTTGTGGGGTGGCTGTGGCTTACTGCGGGAGGAGATGGGGAGGAGAGGCTGGTTCTGGCAACTGGATGTGCAAGCCCAGAGGAGGACTCTCACTGCAGGCCACCCTGCCCTTGGCTCCTGGGAGCACGGGAGAGGCCCAGTGGCAATGAATTGTGTTTGGGGCTCGAATCAGCCTGAGCCAGGCTACAACAATGCCCAGCTCAACTGTGGTGCCCCAAAGGCCCCCACGGGGATGATGGCCAGGCCACACCCATGGCCCAACCAGGTCTCACCTGTCAGTGTTGGAATCTGAGCGCCCAGGCCTGCAGCACCTGCCTGGGGTGCAGCCAAGGGAGCCTTCCCATGAGGCCTCTCTATCACCCAGTCTCCTGTCCTCGCCCCTCCTCCCTTCAGGCCCATCTCCCCCTCCCAACATCACCACCTTGTGGCTCTGGGCCGGGATCTCCGTGTTCTCATCTGTGAAAGGCAAGTCCAGCCCACTTGCTGCCCATAGGCCTGAGGGCTGGGGAGGTCATTCTCAGGGTCCCAGGGAAGGTAGTGCTGCTCAGGAGGGACCAAGGGCAATAACCTGGGCAGAGCAGGCTGCCCCACTCCCTGCCTGGCCCAGTGGGTTAGATCCTTCAGGGCCCCAGTCCTTGGCTCCTTTGACAACCCCTCTTTCCCTTAAAGATCCTGCTGCCAGGCTCTCCTGGGCCTTCCCCTTCTACCCTCCACCTTCCCACACCTCAGGGAGGTATGAAGGACAGCCCCTCCCTGCCCAGATCTGGGCAGTGAGCCTGGGAGCTACAGCAGGGAAGGTGGGAGGCTCTGAGGCACCCCATTCTGTCTCTGCATTCCCCCCCACCACCACCCTGTACCCTCCCTCTCCATCATAGCCCTCTGTTTCCCATGCCTCTCTGCCTGGACCAGCAGCTCCCTGAAAGCAGCGGGGAATCAGATTCACCTCCCTGCCCCTCACAGGCCTGGAGAGGCTGGTTTGCGGTTGGTACTCACTGACCATCTGTGGCCTGCTGGCTGAGTGGACGGTGGCCTGTGCGTCTGTCTCCCCAGCTGGCCTGGGGCTTCCTGGAGATCGGGGACTGTGTCTGCCTCACCCGGCACCCCTGTGCCTGGGGTAGAGGAGCTGCTCACAGGTATTTGTTGAACCAATACAGATAATACTAAGGGTTAACGTTTATTGAGTGTTTACTGTGTGCCAGCCTCTGCTCTAATACTTGACAGTTTTTAACTCAGTGACTCCTGAAGAGGGATTCTGATGGGGAATGGAGCTGACCTGGTCTGACTATGCAGGGGGAGCAGAGGTCAGGTGCCAGCATCCGGGACATAGCTCCACAGCAAAGCTCTCAAGGTGACCCGTGGAATCTGTACATTGAAACTGTTGTCTTTGTACCCATAGTTGGCTGAAGCAAAGACTGAATGCCCAGACTGACCCCTGCAAGATGCCAGCTAATCAGTTTACCCAAAAATGTGCAAACAAGATTTACCATGCCTGACTGCGGTTTTCCTTCCCTCCCTCTTATTTAAATCCTGTGTTTATCGTTGTGGAGTGAAATTAATCTGTCGATACGTGCCCCTTTTACGGAAGTCAACAGCAAGCTAACAATCAGCTAAATGTCTTTGAGTTATTCCTTGACACTTACAACAGCCCTTGAGGGAGGTTTCCATTATTGTCCCCGTTTTACAGATGAGGACATGGAGGCTCAGGGAGGTTAGTTAACTTGCCCAAGGCCACACAGTTGGTGAGTAGGGAAGAAGAGCTGCGCCAGGCACCCCACCTGTTCAGACCCCGTGACCTGATGCCCTTTCCTCTCTCAGACCCAGCCCTGAGCCAAGAAGGGAAGCAAAACTACCCTGAAGAGGTCAGGATGTGGGTCATGCCACCCTGCACTCCTGAGGTGTCCGCTGCCGCTTGGTCCATCCCTGAGGAAGGATGGCTGGTCCTGTGCCCGCCCCCGCCTCCCAGTGACTCCAGTGAGGGCTGGAGCCTGCACCCCCACACAGTCAGATCACCCTCTGGGGCCCCCCAGCGCCTGCAGGAGAAGGTGCTGACTCTGCCCACTCCTTGCTGTCACACACTGTCCCCTCCCAGCACAGGCCCTCTTGCTGTCTCGGGCTCTGCCTGGCCATTTCCCTTCACAAGGGATCAGAGAAAAACTCCTCCTTCCCAGGGACCCTCAGGACCCCATGAGAATCACTGCTTTGTCCTGATGGCTTTCACGACACCTCGCCGGGGGATCTCTAGACCTGTCACCCCATGCAGGGTCAGGGGCTCCCTGAGTGGGGGCCAGCACGGAGTCCCTTCACAGCCCCGTCCCTAAGGAAGGGCTTGAGCAGAAGGCCCAGGCAGCTTCCTCTGGGGAAGAGGTGTTTTCACAGCATGTGCACTGCATCTGTGAGTCACTGCACGAGTGACACAAGTGACTGGTCTTCACATGTCTACATCCACACACATGCATGTGTGCGCACACACCTGTGTGGAGGGGCCTGTGAGTGTGGAGTCTGCACTGTGGGCGTGTGTGTGTACACGTATGGCTGCATGCTCCTGAGTCTCAGTATTTGTGTGCATCTGTGTCTTTGTGTGGGCCTGTGTGTGCACAGGTGTGGCCAGGTGTCTGGGGTAGGGGTGTGTGGCTACGGATGACTCTCCTTGGAGCCACCCCTCCCCATGGCAGTAATGCAGTCAAGAGGGGTGACAGTGCCACAGTCACAGAGGGGCCTGGGGGCCCTCCTGCAGCAGCCGTCCTACCTCACCCCTGGGCTGCAGTGAGGGAGGCGCACCGCACCTTCGCCTGGACTCACTGCCTCAAAATCCTCCTGTCCAAAGCTGCAGCCCAGCCCGACCTCTGCGCTCTGCCAGCAGCACCCACCAGCTGTCATCTTCTGGAAGCAAAAGGAGGTGCCTCTTGGAGCAGCTGGCTGGGGGCAGAACTGCCCAGCAGTGGGGTGGGTATGCCTGCCCTGGGTAATCTGCTCAACTGGAGGGCCCCGGCTTTTGGAGTCAGGCAGGCTAGGGTTAAATATTAGCTCAGCATCTTTCTGTGAGACTCAATTTGTCCATCTGAAAATAGGGTGACAATCCCCTGGGCTACTAGAGGACTAGATGGGGCCAGCTTTCCGCAGTAGATGCTCACTCACTGGGAGCTGTGGTGATTATGAGAATAATCATTATTATTACAAGTCTGAGGGTCTGCATCTGAGGAGGAGCTCTCAGGAGTGGGCTGACAAGGTGACTGGGAGCGTGCTGCCTCCAAGTCTGTGGAGGGTGGGGACGGCCACAGATGGAGCCAAGGGTGGGGAGTGGGATGTGGGGATGCTCTGGTGAGGGAGGTGGGCTGGGGCTGGGTGGCCTGGGGGATGCGCCCAGCCTGGAGCACAGAGGGCAATCCTGTGCATGTGGAGTGGTGCGGGCACGCAGTGGCCCCCAGCTAGGCCCTAGGACAAGGGCAATGGGCACCTGCTCAAGGGATTGCATCTGTCTATTCACAGCTGGTTTGTTGTCCCAGAGCTCTCGCTGATCCCGAGCAGGCTGGTGGGTCCCCTCCCCTGCTGTCGCCAAGCCTGCCCAGGGTCTCCTCCAGGGCTCCACCAGGGCTCCTCTTTTGCTCTCTTGGCCTGAGATGTTGGCTTTGGTTCCCTTTGGAGAGCCTCTTCTGGGAGAAGGGGCTGAGCTGGCTGCCTCAGATTGGCATCCAGAAGCAGATGGAGTCCTCAGACAGAGCCTTGTCCTCTCAAGGCATGAGGTGGCCCCGTCCAGCCAGGCTGACACTGGGCCGCCATCCTAGTGCTTGTCAGCCTTCTGCTGCCGCAGGGCTTGCAGGAAGACCCCTTTCACCTGGCCCAGGGTCTCATGGTACATACGGATGTCCTCTTCTTTTCCCCGCAGGGCGCTGCCCAGAGCAGCCTTCAGCATTTCATTCTCCTCTACCTGGATGGCCAGCCTGGACCACATGAAGAGAGGGCTCAGTGCAGCCTGAGCTGTCATATGTGTTTGTGTGTGTGTACACATGCATGTGTACACAGGGCCCTGGGAATGGGGCTGCCAGCACGGCTGCTCTTCAGGCTCAGGGTTCTGTCTGACCCGTCCCCTCCTCTCACGGACCCCTGGGGAAATACCATGTGGGATTCCTCTCTGGGCCCGCCCACAGCCCTGGGCCTGGCACCCAGTAGCTCCCCCAAATGTTGGCTGCCTCAAGGATGAGTACTGATTTGTAGAACTTCCCCCTCCTTCCTTTCTCATCACCACATTTGACCTTGAAAGGTTTAACTGAGTGAGAAAAGTGGGTTCAGCAACCCATGCTTAATAAAACTTCTCTCGGGACTTTGGGGTCATCAGGGTCACGGCTGGGTCTCTCTGCCCTCTGATGGCCAGTCACTGAACTGCTGGCCTAGAACCCAGGACCCAGCAGGACCAGCCTTCAGAGCAACAGAAGTCAAAGGGGGAGGGATATGATCCTTCTGCCCATCGAAGCAACTCCACCCAGACAATGCCACCCTTTCAGGAAGATGGGGCAGGGGAGCACCTGGTGGTCAGCTCCTCCATCTGGCATTCCACAGGCACACTGGAGAGCTGGGCGAAGGATGGGTCCTTTCTCTCGTTCCCATTTGGGTTGTGCCTGGTGTTAGAGGCAGGCAGACCTGTGGGGCAGTAGCAGCCACTTTCTGTGACGAGGCCATGGCCCTGTGTTACTTTCCTTCGCCTGTCCTGACTGACCACTTCCTGCTTGCCCACTTGTTGAAACATTATACCTCCTTCAAGGTGCAGGACAAGGGCTGGCTCCCTCCAGAAGCCCTCCCTGAAGCCTGCTCTGCATTCCCCAGACCTGGGCTTGGCCTCTGCTACAGCCCTGATTCTGCCTGCTTTGTACCAAGGCGGTTCCTCTCATTACTGTCTCCATCTTTGCAGTTTACAAGTTTCTGGAAGGCAGCTGGGCCTGAGATCTGGCCTGCAGGTTGAGCCTTGATTTATGCTGTTACTGCATCTGATGCCCTCATACCACTGGGTCCCCCCTCCAGTCTCCATCCTGGCCAGCAGCTCCATACATATATACTGGGGATCCAGGGTGGTTGGGTCAGGGGCCACATAATGCTCAGAAAAAGAAACCAAAGCCCTGGTGGGGGACTTGGGCAGGACCACAGCATTAGAAAACCTCTGTGCTGACAAGGTCCTCAAAGGAGGCGTGGTTCTCAGGGGTGGTGCTGATCACCTGGCATCAGCAGAGCTGGCTTTCACCCCCTGCTGTGTGGCCTCAGGTAAACCATCATGAGCTGGTTTCCTCGCCTGTAAAATGAGGATAATAGTTCTTGCCTCTAGAGCTTTCTGAAGCCTGAGTGAATTCACATCGGGCCCTCAAGACCCTGTGTGATCAGATCACCTCCTCAGCACCCAGTGACTTCTCTGACCTCATCTCATATCCCCTCACTATGCCCCAGCCTCACTGCCTCCTTGCTGCTCCTCTAAGCTTCCAGCCAACTCCCACCGTAGTGCCATTGCACTTGCTCCTCCCTCAGTCATCTGTATGCCACCTCCCCTCACCCTTCCACCGTCTCTGCTCAGATGTCAACTGGTCAGTGAGGTCAACTCGTCACTGAGGTCTTCGCTGGCCATCCCATAGAAGACAGCTGCTCTCTCACACCTCCTATCCACTTCCTCTGCTTCAAGCCAGAGCACCTGCCTCTACCTAACCCAGCGTGTCTTTCATGAGTTTATTTGTTTATTGTCTATCTTCCCTACTGGAGTAGAACTGCCATGAAGGACCAAATTCCAGAATCAAGATTCCTCATTTTGCAGATTGGGGGGTGTGCTATGCTTGCCAGAGGGGCAGTGCTCTGCCCATGTCACAGGCCGGCAGGTGGCAGAGGCCACATGGATACATTCTCACAGGCAGTTGTCTCTCACAGTCCAGGCAGCGGTTTTTCCTGCTGTGGTTCAGCCCTCCCTGGCTGGGAGCCTGGCCACCTGTAGGAGGTGAGCTCAAGCCCTGGGGACACCACAGTCCTAGGGGACCTATTCCTGAGGGCCCAGAAGGGTCAGCAGGGCTAAGCCCCAGGGACCTTCCTCAGCCTCGACTCCCAGAAGCTCCTGGGCCTTGAGTCTTGGGCTGTGCTGATGGGAGAAGGGAGAAGGGCACAACTCCCCCTTTGTGCCCCACTTCTGGCATGTTCTTCTGAAACGTTCTGATCTCATCTGGGCCGGGAACAAAGGTCTGAGTGTCCTTGGCTGGGGGAAGGGAGGAGGGAGTTCTGAGGTGTTGAGAGGCAGGATGGTGGGGGGGCAACACCTCCACTCCAGAGCCTGGAGGGGGTTGGGATGGGGAGGGATGTCAGAGGGAGGCAGGCCTAGCCCCTCCACACTGAAGAGTCTTCCTCCATGGGAGTCTGCTACCCCAAACATGGCTTCTGGCTTTGGCATCCTGCACTCCCAGCTTGCCCAAGCCCCACATGATGCTGGCGCTGCTGGTCCGGAGACCACACCTTGAGAGCCACTGTGTTAGAGCGATAGACCTTGCAGTTTAGGACAACTAACCTCTCTCTGCAGCTGGGTGTGGTCATGTGACTAGAGCTGGCCAATGGGATGAAAGCAGAAGAGACACAAGCAACCTTAGGTCATGCCCTAAACGGCAAGAAGCAGGTTGCCCCCTTCCTGCTGCTGGTGGGGAAGCTGAAGCAGCCATCTTAGACCATGAGATGGAAGCTGCGTGTTGAGGACGGCGGAACACAAGACAGAGGAGGTGCCCAAGCCTGTGGAGAGGCCACCCCATCACTGCTTTGCTTGACTGCTGCAGGAGGCAGAAAGGGATTCCTCTCCTGGTCAGCCACTGCCGCTCTGGCCTCCCCAGCAGACCAACTTTGCCTCTTTGAATAAAATCAGCTCAGGACAGAGGGTTGAGGGCCGGGGTGGGGGCAGCAGTGGGGGTGGTGGCTGAGGGCATTCAGCACAGGCACTGCCACCTTACACTCAGGGCGTGCAGATGGGTTGGGCCAGGGCCACATGGGCCCATAGCACTCTGGGGCCCCTAGTTCTGACTAGGAGGCCAGGGAAAGAGGACACGCAGCAGCAGGGGCAGGCAGAGCTCCACCCGATGGAGGCCTCTGCTTGCCACATTCTCCTCCATGGGGCTGAACGGTGCTGCCGACTGGCTCCTCCATTAGCAGCAAGGTGGCCCTCCCTCCCCCCACCACGGGGGCCCCGGGTCTAGCCCCTACCTGTTTTGCTCCTGGGGGCTGCTTTCTGAGAAGCTGACGTCCTCCCAGGCTCCAGGCGCATCTTCTCCAGACGTTGCTCCAGCACCACGCTGCGTTGCCGCTCCTCCTGCAGCTTCCTCTCTGACTCCAGGAGCTTGCTGTTGCTCTCCTCTACCCTGTGATTAGAGAGGAGGGGCTGCCATACTCCCCGGCAGGCAGGGGAAGCCCTCACCCCACGTACTCAGGCTCTCAGAGGTGGGCACATCTTACACTGGTGGTGGTGGGACTCGTTCTTTATTGCAGTAACACAGGAACATGCATTAAGAGTCATATAGTTCTCTCCAAGGCTTAAAATGAAAAAATCGGCGGCCCCTCCTCACTCTCAATTCCTGCTCTTCAAAAGCAACACTTATAACACTTTTAGCTGTTTCTTTGACTATTTACTGCCATATTTCTACAAATGCTTATGTTGCTATTTTTTAAGGTTTAAATATCATTTTTGACTTCTTGTCATACAACATGAGAATTTAGTTTTATTTTAGTATTCTCCCCTTACCAAACAGAATCACCTCTCTACTTCCCAACGTACTTATATTACCATTTTTTGGCTGAATTAATATTAGGTGGTATATTAGTTTTCTATTGCTGCTATAACAAATTACCACCAACTTAGCAGCTTAGAACAACACCCATTTATTATCTCACCGTTCTGTAAGTCAGAAGATCAGGAGGCTCTGTTGGTTTCTCTGCTCCAGGTTCCACAAGCCAAAATCAAGGTGTTGGCTGATCTGGGTTCTTACCTGGAGGTTCTGGGGGAGAATCTGCTTCCAGGCTCATTCAGGTTGTTGGAAGAATCCAATTCCAGTTGAAGGACTGAGGTCCCTGTTTCTTGCTAGCTGTTGGCTGGGTCACTTTTATCTTTTAGAGGCTACTTGGCCCCCTCCATCTTCAAAGCCAGCCAGATACCCTCATCATGCTTTGAATCTCTCAGACTTCTCCTGCAGCATCTCTATGATCCCAGCTGGAGAAATTTCTCTGCTTTTAAGGGCTCAAGTGATTAGATTGGGCCCACCTGGTAATCCAGGATAATCTTCCTATTTTAGGGTCCATAACGATAATGACATCCGAAAAGTCCCTTTTGCCATATAACATCAAGTATTCTCAGGCACAATAGCAGTGAGCAAACGGCATGGGGGACAAAATCCTGTCTACCACAGGGGGTTACATTAGAAATGCAATGATTACATTTTTGTTCTTAATTGTTTGCTTTTCTTGGAGTTAGTGATTGCTTTCTGTTTATTATTATTTATCATTATTATTTTCTATATGCCTGTCATGAATTCGTGGGCCTTGAAGACCTTGTGATTTGGTTATTTCACATGAAGGATGTGTTTAATCTCACTGGGGCTGGGGCTAAGGTCCTTCCTGTGGCTAGGTATGGCATTCCAGATCTTTGTGATACCAAAGGCTCAGGTAAAGGCCGGGACTCTCTGAGATTTAACCCAAGCAGAACGTTACATACACATGTGCAAATCAGAGTGGCAGCCTGGAAATTTACAGTGTTGGAGGAAGTGGTCTCTCCATGTCAGTGAAGAGTCAAAAAGGAACAGAATGCTGACAGTTTTGAACAGTATACAACTACTAACACAAAACTGTATACTCAGTACACAGCTACTAACACAACTTGTTCAAGCATGTTCCTTGAAACTTTATTTGCAAAAGCAAGAAACTAAAACAACTTAAATGTTCATCAATAGGGGAAAGACAAAATAAGTGATAACATATTCATACCATGAAATATGATAGAACGTGATAGCGTTGTGCTGTTCAACACAGTGGCTGCCAGCCTCATGTCCAAGTGTAGCTATTTAAATTAAAATTAATGAAAATTAAATTTAAAAAAATTCGGTTCCTCAGTCATGCTAGCCACATTTCAAGTGCTTGAAAGGCACATGTAGCTAATGGCTCCTGCACTGGACAGCGCAGATACAGAACATCTCCATCATCACAGGTCCACTGGACAGCACTGCTCCAGCAATGAAAAAGAATGAGGTAGAGCTACGTGTATAAACACAGAGAGATCTCCAACTCATGCGATTGGTGAAAAAAAGCAAGTGCCACAAGAATACATATAATACCATTTTTGTCAATAAATGGTAAATAAATCATAGTGGAGTAACACAATAAAATATTCTGTAACCATAAAAAGAATATGTACTGACATGAAGAGAATGTCTGTGATATATTAGTAAGTAGTAGAAATAAGAAGTAGAAATAAGTAGTAGAAGATTATGCATATGACCTAATTAAAAAATTTATAACAAATTAAAAATGTAAAAACAAATAAATACTAATGCTAATGTCATTCAGCCGATGTACTGAAAACAGAGGACTAGCCAGCAGTTATGGACTAGTTGTCTGTGGGGGAAGGGCTTTCATTTTTCTGTTATGTATTTCATTAATGTTTGCTTTCCATTTGTGATAGGGAAATAATAAAAGAATCTAACAGCAAACACCATATAAAATGCTAAAGCACTTTATGAATGCTAACAAAATTTAGGAACAACCAAACTCGATTTCTCTCCTTCTTCCTCCAAATGTGCCTTGCCTTCCCCGTCTTGATAAATGTCACCATCACTCATGCAGTTCCTTGGCCAAAAACCCTGGGGGGTCACTCTTGCTTTCTCTTTCTTCCTTGCTGCTTTCAGCTTCCAATTCATCAGCAGGCCCTACAGCTTTTCCTCTAAACACACACCAAAGCCAGCTCCCTCTCACTGCTTCACCTGTGGCCTGGTCTGGGGCTGCTCCTCTGCCTGCCTCTATAGATTTCAGTTTCTACGCAAGACCAACAGACCCACTGGGATTCCGATTATTCTCTTTTGAGCAGTCTTCATTCTCACTGATTTTTTTCTTCTTCAATCATTAACTGGGCTAATTCAGCTAGATCCTCGCGTCTCAATGGCTTTGAGGGTGATTCTAACAGCTGTCCAACACCACATGCATCAACCTCATGAAATTCCAAATATTTTTAAAGATTTGCCTTTTTACTTTGCAATTGATTTTCATTTTATTTCAAGAGTCTGACCAAATTGACCCAATGGCAGTGTGAAGTGAAGAATATTAAGTAGTCAAGTCATTAGTGAATATTTTGATGTTAAAAATTTTGCTTTCATAGGGACTGTAACTGTTGGGATGCTGAGAAAGAATACTCAGATAAGACGGTCCCCCTGCCCAGGAATTAATTTAATGCAAATGATACAAGATCTTTATAGAGACAAACACACATACTATTATACATTATATACATAATTTGTAAAGAGCTCTTTACAGATGTAAGGAAAAAATATAAACAATTCTCTAAAAAATGTGCAATAGTATGAATAGGTAGTTAGAAAAGAACATGTAAAAGGCTATAAACACGCGAAAAATATGCTTATCCCCACTTATGCTTATAGCAAAGCAGATAAAAACAGCAATGAGGTGTTAGTGTTCCTTTATTAGTTTTGCAAAAATGTTAAAGACTGATAAAACTTAGTACAGGTGAGGGAATGGGGAAATGGTTGATAGTTCACATTATTGGTGGGAATGTGAATTGATTCATTCTAAAGGGGCAATTTGCCATTACTTGTGGACATTTTCAATGTGCATATTCTTTGATTCAGTGATTCTACTTTTAGAAATTTATGATACCAATATACTCCCACAAAAATGTAAAGACGTGGTTAGTGTGAGTCCATCTTTTAATAATATATGTGTGTGCATACATGTGTATATACATATACACATAAATATATATATGCATATGTATTTTTGGATGTGCAAAGAAAACCTTTTTGGAAGTTCTAATAGTTCTTTTCTATGAGGAATGGCGAATTGGGGGTTGGTAAAAGAGGTTTTTTGCAATAAGTATACATTTATAATAGGAAAATTAATAAAACTTCCAGTAGCATAAGGCAGGGTTTTAATGCCAATGTGACGGCAGAACACATAAACCTGGGCTCCTATAAAGAGTGCCTTGTTTGTGATAAGAGGACTGAGACAATACCCATCCGTAAGCCAGGGAAGTGGTGAGGAAGCTTGTAGTCTACCAGGGCCTTAAGAGGGGGGAAAGAAAGTACCAATTAAATTGAAACACAAGGCTAGCACTCATGTGTTCAGGAAATCCTAAACCAATAAATTAGCATAAAGTACTGATCAGAGACCACTGAAACCTCAAAAGCCCCACAGTAACAAAAGCAGAACCATTCTGTTGGAGCATTTTCATAACCTAAGAACTCTCACAAGGAAAAAAAACCACTGAAGATAAGCTCACAAAAACAACACAAAAATACAGACCACATAGGGAAATAATCCACCATGAGGGGGAGTTAATAGACATTACTTGGAATCCTAAGTAGTGACAATGATAGAGCAACTTTAAAGGGACTAAGTAAGTTCAAAATTATTAAAAAGCAAAAGGCAAGAAATCTCAATGAAAGAACAAATGCTATAAGAAAGAGAACAGGAGGTTTTACACAAAAAAGAATGGCTGGAAATAAAAAATACAGTTATTAAAATAGGTTTCATGGCAGATGAAGTGCAACTGAAGAGATTTAGTAAGCTGGAAGATAGATTCGAAGAAACCACCCAGTAATCAGCCCAAAATATTAAGAAGTTTTAAGAGTTGTGGAGGAAAGAATAAGAAGGTCTAATACATGTTGACTAGGAGTTTTAGATGAAAAGAATAGGGACAGTGGGGGAGAGGCAACTTACGGAGAGAAGGCTTTGGCAATATATAGATTTAAGTCCTTGGATTAAAAAAGCACACTAATTCCTAAATAGGAGAAATAAAATAAAATAAAATAAAATACCTAGACACATCAGAGTGAAACTTCAAAATATCAAAGACAAAGAGAATATCTGAAAAAGCATCCAGAGAGAAAGGACATATGTACAAAGGAACGACAATCACACTGACAACAGATTTCTGTTTAGCAACAGTGGATACTCAAACACAATGGACCATCACAGCCTCCAGTTGCTGAGAAAAAATACCCATCCATCTAGAATTCTATGTCCAATTAAATTCTCATTCAAGAGAAAGGCATAATAAAGACATTAAAAAATAAAGACCCAGAGAGTTGACCATTCACATGGCCTCACTGAACTAAAGGATGCACTTCAGTAAGAAGAAAACTGAACCCAGGAGGAAGATTGAGAAGTAAGAAGCAGGGGCCGCCCCGTGGCTTAGTGGTTAAGTGCGCGCTCCACTGCTGGCAGCCCAGGTTCGGATCCCGGGCGCGCACTGACGCACCACTCCTCCGGCCATGCTGAGGCCGCGTCCCACATACAGCGACTAGAAGGATGTGCAGCTATGACATACAACTATCTACTGGGGCTTTGGGGAGAAAAAGGGAAAAAAAGGAGGAGGATTGGCAATGGATGTTAGCTCAGAGCTGGTCTTCCTCAGCAAAAAGAGGAGGATTGACATGGGTGTTAGCTCAGGGCTGATCTTCCTCACAAAAATAAATAAACAAATAAATAAAAATAAAAAAAAAGAAGTAAGAAGCAACAGTGACGGAAGACTTTTTTTTAAGCACGTTGGCAAAAGTAAAGGAATATTGACTATTTCTTAAAAAGATGAATTTGGAGGGTTAATTTCAGAGGGTTTTAAAAAAGAATATGGGAGAGAAATATTAGAAAACATTAACATGAAAGACGCAAATAGGAAAATCAGAGTCAAAACATTCTAAATTTATTCTATTGCTCAAAGTGATAATAAAGAAACCCACTGACTTTAGACTTGCTGAGTTTTATGTTAAAAGTTCAGGGTAACCACTCCAAGAATAGAGATAGAATGTATCACTTCCAAACTTGTACAGAAGAGAGGGAAACAAAACTTGATCAATCCAAGATAAGGGAGAAGAATGGAGAGAAAAAGAGCAAAGCAGAATCATAGCAAACAGAAAATACTGAGATGATCAAAATACTCCCAAATATTACAAAAATGAAAATGGATTAAATTTCTGTTCAAATACAAATTCTAAGATTGAATTTAAAAACAAAGCCAACTATATGCCTTTTTATTTATTTATTTTTTTTGTGAGGAGGACTAGCCCTGAGCTAACATCTGATGCCAATCCTCCCCCCTCCTTTTTTTCCTTGAGGAAAATTGGCCCTGAGCTAACATCTGTGCCCATCTTCCTCTACTTTATATGGGACGCCGCCACAGCATGGCTTGACAAGCAGTGTGTTGGTGCGTGCCCAGGATCCGAACCTGTGAACTCCAGGCCACCGAAGCGGAGCGCGTGCACTTAACCGCTTGCACCACTGGGCTGGCCCCTGTATGGTTTTTTGAAAGAGACATATTTAGTGACCTTGTCATGGCAGACCCTCCTATTGCAAACAACTAGAAAAATGGATAAAATATAAGAAGTACGTTGTTTTCAGACACTGGACAACAGGACAATAGACATTGGACAATGGACACAGGACTTGAGAGAAGGGAAACAAATGACACGAGCTCTACTATTATTTTCAGTCTGGGGCCCCTGACTGTACTATGGGGGTGAGGGGGATCCCAAGCAGAGCATGGTAGTCTCAATGGGATAAGAATGGAGAGTGGGGGCTTGGGGGTGGGGCTGAGGCAGGTGGAACTGGTAGGGCAGGGTATGAGAGAAAGATCTCCCCCTGTGCAAGGCTGGGACAGACTCTTCAGAGAAAGAAAGGAGTAGACATTGAGGATCTCTGAGAAAGGGAGGTCCCATACTTCGGGGTGAGAAATCCAAATAGGTTTGTGGGGATCAGGCCGAGGAGGCCTGGGCCCCCTTTCTTTGTTAGACCCCAGAGAGCTAGCAATGCCCCAGAGTAGAACAGGCCATGTGTCTTGGCTAACAGGCCTAGGACAGCCTCATGAGCTCCCCATACCCCAAAATGACACAGAGCAGCAGAATGAACCCAAGAAGGGAAAGGGTATCAGCTGAGGGAGAATCACACATGTATGACTCTAACAGCGGGTGCCTCCTTAAATCCTGCGCCCCAGGTGCCTTGCCTGCCTCATCCTAATCCCAGCTCTGCGTGGAGAGGCCCTGGAAGACGAGATCCCACATGGAGGGAGAGGCCACGTAAGGAGAACTGAGGCACCCCTGCTGAGCTTCCAGCTGAATAGGGCCATGTGAGGGATCCTAGCTGGCATTAAGTGAAAAAGAATGACCTAGGCAACCTGCAGAATCATGGGAAAGAATAAACCACTGTTTGGTTTAAACGAAAAAAGTTGTTTTAAATCAACTTTGAAGCCACTACATTTAGGGTGGTTTGTTATGCAGCAATAGACAACTGAATTACTTGGTTCACAAAAACCCCCCAAACTCAGGTGCAACTCAAGAGAAATGGGAGAGAAAGCCTGAATTGAATAAGTTTCTTCCATTTAATAGACTAGAGGCTTGTACTGTCCATCACATTTCCATTATAGAAAAAGACAATGTCACTTTTCTCACACACCTGGGTATGTCTGAAATTCATGTCCTCTCTACGTACTACATGAAAAGAAAACAATTAAAGCTGATCACTTCTCACTGCGTAGGTGGCGGATACCCATTGACCACTTCCCAGCACCCCTAACTCCATCTTTGGTAATTATATTCCATTTTTCGCTTTCACAAACTGCCCTTCCTCCACTCTATGAGCACCCGGAGGTACTTCCAGTCAGGGTGCCTGGCCTGTGTCCAGGGACAGACATGGGAGAAACCCAGGCCAGCTAGACCTTCTCTCCCAGACCCACTGGCACAAGAACTGAAAGCCATTGGGCCTGTGTTGTTCCAGTGGCCCAGAAGAGATCACCCAAAGGGTTCCTGCTACCAGGATTCCTGGATCCTCTTGGGCTTCTCTCCTGCCCTGCACTTTGGAGTCTTCCAGCACCTTCCAAAAATCTGCCTTTCCCTTAACCTAGCCAGAACTGGTTTCTATTGTCCGTCATCAAAGAGCCCTGACTGACATGTGATATGGCCTGTTAGGGCAGAAACTCAGTGGTGTCCTTTATGTTTTTCAGTGTGGAGGTCACATGGTTGGGCCCAGGCACCTGAAATTCTTGCCAAAAGGATCACTTGAACGATGAGCACTGATTTATCTGAATGGAAATCTGTCAACAATCCCTTGGAGAAAACCATACCTCCTGGTCCACTGCCTAGGGACACACGCTTCCCTCTCCCTCCCCAGAGAAGTCTCAGCTCCCCATCTATCAGCGGCTCTCTTCCTCTTTGTAATTCCAGATGTCAGTCTAGCCTGTCTTCTTCCCACCAAACCCTCCAACGGTGCCGAGTACGGTGCCATGCTCATCACAGGTTTTAATTATTAGTGGGTTGATTTGACCGATTTAACTATGCCAGAGAGTCTCTCCCCTGAGACTCCTACTTCATGTCCACATGCATGCAACAGTCCCACTGGGTACACGTAGGACAGGGCAAACCACAAGTATGCCCATAGGGGCCCAAGGTTGCGGGGCACTTGGGTGGGCACATGAGTTGTGGTTGGGAATGCCCTGGACCAACACTGCAGGAGCCAAAGTCTCCAGTAAGGTGGACCTACACATGGATGAGGCCTGGCCCCTATCCAGGAGGGATGCCCTCGTGCCAAGCTGTCTACCACCCAGCCCATGTAGGCCCATGAGAGTGTGTCCCTGGGTGACATCTGTTACCGTTTCTGCAGGACAGTGACAAACTCAGTAAGCCGGTCGCGCTCCACCTCAGCGGCCTGCCAGAGGGCCTTGAACTCTGTCACCTGTGCCTGCCAGCCTTTTTGTTCTGGGGAGTCCGAGAACCTGGGGACCAGGGTGGGGACAGAGGTCATTCATGGGGTTACCTGAAGACACACTTACCCCTGTGATGGTGGGAGGGACTAGAAGGACATTCAGGGGTCCTCAGAGATAGCCAGAAAGAAGGAAGTCAGTCCAGTCCCCCCTGGTCTTCCTCCTCTGGCTTCTTCTCAGCCCACCATTCCTGGCCCTGCTCCAGTCTCCAGATCTCATGTAGCTGGCTCCAAAGCCCAACCCCACCAGGGCTGGAGTTGCAACAGCACCTCTGCCCATCCAATCCCTGTAGGGGCCTGGAATTATCTAGCTGTTATGGAAGTTGGCTCTTGTGGACCTAGGGTGCCCTGGGTACCTGTGTGGCCTAGGGCCTGGCCACCCTGCCCAATGCCAGGTGGGCCCAGCCTCTCTCTCCCTGGCAGCGCTCCTACATCTTCTGGCTTGGCCCTAAGCCCAGCCCTCTTTCCTGGAGCCTGGACACTTGGCTTTGTGACTTGGTCAGTTTTCTCCAGCCCTGATCCCTCCCATCACAGCTTCCCTCCTCACCACTGGGCCTGCCTACCAGCCCCTTACCTGCTGGCTGGGGTCAGGACAGAGGTGAGCTCTTCTCCCTACCCCAATACCCAGAGCCCACATGTGAGTCCTAAGCTGCTCTCTGCTTTGCTCTCACCTCTCCCAGCAAGACCCTGGTGACCCTGGGCTTGCTCTTCCAGCATTGCAGGACATAGGGAGTGCTGGGCTGGGGCAGGCGAGCCCAGAGGCTGACTCATTCTGTGGTCTTGGGCAGGTCTCTTCCCCTTTCTGGGCCCCAGTTCTCCCTCTGAACAGTGGGGGCTTGGCTGAGATGGACTCTGCAGACTGCAGACTCCTCCATGTTCTGACTCCTAAATATACTCTAAGGCCTTGCTGCTCAAAGTGTGGTCTCTGAATCAGTGGCTGTGGCATTACATGGGAGCTCGTTGGAAATGCAGGATCCCAGTCTCTAGCCCAGACCCACTGACTCAGAACCAGCATCTAACCTGGCAGATACCCAGCTGCATTTGTGTGCATTCTGGAAAACCCTACTATCGTCATCTTCGTGATCTCACATGTTGGGGAGGAGCAACAGGAGGCAGGAGCTGATCCCCTTACCCCACCCTATTCCCAGGCACCCCATCTGAGTCACCACACCGGCCCTGAAAGACACACTTTCTGGGGTCACTCCTGCCCCAGGAACACCTGTCCAGTCACTGAGGGAGGGGACTGTAAGCTCCATGAGGGCAGGGCCTGCACATGATTGGGTTCAGTAAATATCTGTGTGTTGTGGAAGAAACAAGCTTGAGAACCAGCAGTCTGGGTAGCGTAGGAGCACATTGGCTCCTGCATCCCTGTGGAGTACAAAGGTCACAGCCACATAGGCCTGGAAGGGATCTTGAAGGGTCATTTTGTCCATCCTCCTGCTCATACTACTGTGACTAAAACCTCAGAGAGACAGAGCCTGTCCCTTCTCCCCACGGTGTGAAAAGTGTGGCATGTGCCCTTGAGGCTCCGAGTTGCCCACTTTCCCCCAAGTGCCCTCGTGCCTCCAGGATGATGGGTGGGGCAGATAAAGGGCTGGCCTTGGCCCATGGTCCCTGTGCTGCCAAATGTCAGGCCAGAAGTGTCTCAGGCACTTTTTGGGAAATAGCATCCCAGAGGGGACCAATTTGCCCCGAGTCCCACAGCAAGTCAAACATGGGATTAGGGCCACTCAGAGGCCTTGACCAGAACCTGAGCTGACCTGCCTGAGGGGTGGAGGTGGGGGCTGACAGCAGGAGCATGGTTCCAGTGGACAGTGGGCAGGGCTCAGGATAGGACTCAGAGGCAGGACAAAGCCACCCTTTGTCTGTGAGCTGGCAGCAAGAACAAGGGGCCCATTTAAGCCCTAAGGCTTGATTCTATCAACAAAGAGGGGGCCAGAGAGCCGAGGGGATATCAGTGGCCTAAAGTGGGAACCCATGTGACATGAAGTTCTCCCCCTAGAGACTGATTTTCAATGGGCAAGAGAAGGCAAGGGAAGGTGCTGGGCTCAAGGCTCTGGAAGGTTCTTCATGTTAACTCTGTGGTAGCAGGAAGGAACATTAGATTGCAAATCAGAGGCCAAGACCATAGTTCTGAAGCCACTTACTCTATCATCTTGGACAAGGCACCTCCCTGACCCTCTATGTCCTTAAGTAACTTTGGAAGAGTCCCTGGACTTGGCCTGGCCTCAGTTTCCTTTTAATGGGATGGCAACACTGGCTCACCCATCAAGGATGAGAAGGGCTGTGAGGGCCCAGGGGTCCTGAGTTCATACCTGGGTGAGGCCCCATGAGGACTGGGCAACGAAGGCCATGTGAGAGCAGATTCCACCAGCGTGTGGCCCAGGCTGGTCACGGAGCTGTGTGAAGGCAGAAGGGGCTCATCACCATGGGAAGGCAGGCTGGGCCCCCCTGGGCCTCACCTCTGCATGCACCCAGCTGGGAGGAGAGCAGGGGCCAGCAGGGATCTGGGGAACCCGAAGAGGTGGCCACTGCCAGCCTTTGTAGCAGCCCTGTGGATTTACTGCCCTTCTTTCCAGAACACTTGCTTGCTCAAAACGAGACAGAACCAAGAGACATCAGAGCCTTGAACAATCCAACACAGGTCTGTTTGAGAATCCTAGAAGCAGGTGAGTTTTGAGGCCAGCTTGGAGAAGATTTTACAGGGAGCTGCAACCAGATGCTCTTGAAGTAATAATATCTGGGCCCAACTGGTTCCTTCATGCAGATGCGGGGCTAATGGAATAGGAGAGACCCACGCATTGGAAGGACAACGCCACAGTCATCTTAAAATTGCACCTGTGGCTTCCCATCAGAGGCAGCAGGAAACAGCTTTTCTTCTGAATAATTAATATTCACTTTCCAACCCCTCCATCCCATTGTTTTCTTACCGAGCAGATCCAAGCCTGCCAATGTGGTCACCTGCCGATGCCTGGGACTTGGTCAGGCCCGAGTCCTCCAGGAACTTGGTGCAGGCGGAGTTGACCTCAGGCCCACTGGACCCCTCATCTACTCCTTTATTCTGAAGATACTGCAGGGAACAGATATGGGGTCGATTCTCAGGGCTTTGGCTCAGAGGCCTGGAGAAGGCAGGAGGGGGCCTTGGCTTGATTTTGGGGCTTTCAGGGGATATGAAAGAGGCTTCTTTTCAGGAGTGAAAAGCGAGGCCTGTTTGGTGAAGGCACTCCATGCATGATAATGACATCTAATAATGCCTCTCTTCAGAAAGGGAGGAACATGGCGTGAGGTGGTGACTGGGCCAGGAAGCTGTTCTACATTTGGGTCCCAAAGGGAAGTGCGTGGCCTATGATTCGGGGCAGATCAGAGACTGACATCTTCAAGTGGGCCCACCTCTCCGGGCAGCCCCACTCACATGTGGATGAATGCCAGGTGTGACTTGAGGCCACCTGCCTTTGTCAGCTGGAGACACTTGGACCTTCCAGACACCTGGAGCCAGAGAGGCTAGCAGGGCCTCAGCAAGGGCCGGCAGCCTTGCGGGGAGGCTGGGTTGCTCAGGCCCCCTTTCCTCCCCACACCCCTTCCTCTTCTGGATAGCTAGGGAGGCTGGGCTGAAAAAGGAACATTGGAGGACCCCCAGCAGGAGGTCAGGCCACCATCAAGGGGCAGACGGTTGGTGTGAGCCCCAAACAACCTGGTATGTCCCCCAGCCGCACCCATTCTGAGAAGACTTGCAGCATGCGCCAACTTGTCTGGTGGGTAGTGCACTGGCTGGTGACCTCTTAGGTAAAGATCAGTCCTCTTGTGTGCCTGGAGCCAGGACAGTGGTGAGGTGAAGATGCTGGAATGTTCCTGTGTGCCCCTTCAGACTTCACTCCCCAGTGAGCCCGGGATGAGAAGCAGGGTGAGGAGCGCAAGGTGATGCCCCTACTCACTGCCACACATACTCTGTCCTCGGCTCTTCCTCAGCCTCGGGGTCTTCAGCATTCTCTACCACAGCCAATCCTGTGGCCCCAGGCTGCCCTGGCCTCTGGAGACAGACGGCTGCAGGACAAACTCCCAACACTAGCCAACACCAGCCTGGGGCCAGGGCAGAAGGGCTCCTGGGCTCCCATGCCTCTGACTGGACCATGGAGCCCTGGGAACAAAGGACAGGGCTGCTCTGTGACACACCTTGGGCTGTACCAGTCAACCTGGCTGTGAGGCTCCTCTGTCGCTGGGAAACCTGTGTGAATGTCAAGGAATCCTTCTCCCCAGAGGCCACCAACTCCCCTCCCCCTGAGCACCACGGCCACCACAGGAAGGAGCCACAGGGAGCCCACGGTGTCTGACTCCTAGCAGATCAGGCTGTCCTCAAGACACCTGCCAAGGCAAAATATCTTCACGTGCTCACTTGTTAGACAAGCATTTATTGAGCATCTACTGTGTGCTCAGTCCTGTGCCAGGCACCGAGGTACCATGTCTGTGCCCCCTCAAGGGGAGTTTGGGAGAGAAAACAGGAAAATGATCCCACAATGTGACAAAAGTTTGGCTTGGGGATGCACAGGGAGTTAGGAGAGTACCCAGGAGGGGCATGTTACACAAAATGGGGGGAACCCTGGAGCTTCCCAGAGAAGCTCATGACTAGGTAAGACCTAAAAGTGAGGAACAGCTGGCCAGGCAGAGGCGGTGGGGGAGGAAAGGAAGGTGTGTGCTTCAGGCATGTGCACAGGCCTGGAGTGGGGAGAAAGCCGGGCCATGTGAGGAGCTAAATGGCATCCATGTGACCAGAGTGTGGGGGAAAGGGAGGGGTGAAGGGAAGATGAAGGAAGGGTGGCAGCAAGAGACAGTCACATGGTGCCCTGCAAGCTGGATGAAGTGTGGCTTCCCTCTGCCATCCTGCTGCTTGGAATGTCAGTGAAAAAGCTGGCACTGTAGCCACCATCTTAGATCATGAGGATGAGGGCCACAGCTGGGGAGGGAGACGATGAGCTGGAAGTAGCCTGGACCCTTGAGGATTGGGCGAGGCCAAGGGTGATGGGGAGCCATGGACAGGCTTTATGCAGAACAGGAAGACAATCAGGTTTGTACCTTAGAGAGGAAAGGTGTGTGCAGAATGGGCCGGGGAGTCAGATGGAAGCAGGGAGCCAAAGTGGACTAACTAGGACGAGGTATAGCCTGAGTGAAGGCAGGTGGAAAGAAGCGGAAGCGGCTGAGATTTCTCTTGGTGGTGGATGGACTTGCCAGGACTTGGAAATGGATGCTGGGCCCAGACAGCGCCCTACTCACCTGCACACTGAGTTGCCCGATCTCCGACTCCAGCTGCCGCACCTTGGCCTCCCGCTCAGCCACCAGGGCCCGCAGCTGGGCGACGAGGCTGCCGCTCCGCTGAGCCTCGTTGTTGAGCTGCTGGTCTAGGTGGTGCTGGGACGCTCGTGTCTTTTCCTCTTGCAGACTCAGGCTGCCCAGAATCTCCTGTAGCTGCTTCAGCTGGTCCTGGGCGGCCAAGCAGGAGGGCAGGTGAGGGTTAGCCATGGCCCCTGGGTAGAGAAGGACAAGGGAAGACCGCCTCCCCCCACCCCCAGCAACCCACCCATTCCCTGCTGCTGCAGGAACCTAACAGTGGGACACTAGTGTTCCCTTGAGAAGCAGGAGGAACACCCTCTTGCCTGCCCTTGGGGGGTTCAATCAGGCAGGCGGGGACCATGCCCTTTTCCTGTCCTCAACTTCCCTCCCCCTGAGATCGAGGCCAAGAAGGACATCCAAGGGGCTTTCAGGACCACAGAAAGCAGCTTAGATGGTGGCCCCTCAGCCAGTGGGGGAGATATTTGGGTAAAAAGAAACCCTATGCCCTGCTGGGAGACAGCCCCTGAAGGCAGTACCTGGACCCCTTGCCAGGGATCTTCCAGCACCTGACTTTGACCCTATCCCCTGGAGAAGCCCCCCAGGAAAGTCCTGGGGTGGAGGCTTCCTGCCTGGGAGGCCAGGAAGGACCATGTCAGTGACTTGGAACAGGTGAGGGCTGTTGTCCTCACCCCATAGTGGAGGAAACTGAGGCCCAGAGAGCCCAAGGGCACACTGCTGGTGAATGGCAGGCCTGGGGCAGGTCTGTCGCCCTCTTCGTGCCATCTTCAGTGACAAAGAATGGCGGCACACAGAGACCTCAGAGGACATCCAGCCCCGCACCCTATTTAACAACTGGGAGCTGAGGCTCAGAGGGGATGCTGCTGGCCTTGGGTCACACAGTGAGACATCAACAGAGGCAGGCCCAGATTTCGGGTCTTCTGTGCCTCACCCACCACCCTGCCTGGTGAAATTATTATGGACTAAGGTGGTGCCTAAGCCAGCATCAGTTCCCTCATGCACCCTAGGCCAGCCAGGCATGACTACTGCAGGGGCCTATGGGCACAACTTGGAATTCAGAGACCAAAACCCTGGGGTGCCTCAGGTCCCAGAGAGAAAAGGCCAGGCTAGGGGCAGGAGGGCAGAGCGGCTTTATAGTCAGAGCAACTTGGCCGGAACTCTGTTGTATGGTCTTGGATGACTTATCTAACTAATTGGAGTCTTAGTTTCCCCATCTGTGAAATGGGTTGTACTATATGACCCTAGGGGTTATCCTGGTGGCTAACCATTATATACTGCACCCCAAGTGCCCAGAACGGGAGGGGCTCTACACCATCACACTGACAAGAATCTGTACTGGCGCGTCAGTCGCCCCTTCCATTCCTCGATGAAAAATAACCCAGGGTGTAATCTCATCTGCGTGCCCTTCATCCATTTCTTTCTCCTTTGGGGTCCACAGGCTCAGCGGCTTGTGCCTGGCATTGACATCACGGCACTCTCAGGCAGCCTCTGAGCCGCTCCTGTCCCTGCGGTGGGGCTTTGGGGCGAGGGCCCATCTGGAGGCAATGGGCTGCTGGGTTATGCAGTGGCATTTTGGAGACAGTGAGAGGTCACTGTGGCTGGGGCTGGGTCAGAGGTTTCTGGGTGGGGTGGGGGCCCATTCTTGGGGGGCCCAAGTGGCTGGGCCGTACCATGAGGGCGTCGATGAGCTCATCATCATGCCTGCCCTTCTCCACGAGGGTCCCCATTTGACTCCGGAGGGTCTTTACTTCGCTTGACAGCACCTTGTTCCGGGATCTCATGCCCTCGAACTTTTTTTTCAGCTCTTCAAGCTCTCGCTGGAGGGCATCCCGCTCACCCATCAGTTTCTGTAATCAGAAAGTGCAGTCATGGGTGGTGGGGCTGCGTGGGACCTCGGCCACATCTGGTCCCTCCCTCCCACTCACTGGTGAGGCCCAGAGAGGCAGGGGACTTGCTGAGGGCCACAGAGCAAGTCAGTGGAGCTAGAACTCTGATGCTCAGCCCAGGCCTTTCAGGGATGCCAGGCGGGCCACAGCCCCCTTCCTTGCCCGGGCACAGGACAGATGTTACTAATGGATGACAGCACTCTTCTCCTCAGCTCAAGAACACAGGTGTCCAGGCAGCTGCCCCTGCTCTGCCAGAGTCAGACATGAGAGGAAACCCATTGGCCAATTCTAGGTGTGTCCTACAGAGAGCCTGGCTGTCCCCGCCCCTCAATCCCTGCCTGAGCTGAGGAAAAGAGAAACGCCATGCATTAGCAAACAGCACTAAGTCTAGGGTTCACACTGAAGTGCCTCACCCCACCAGGAACTAGAACGAGAAGGGAGGATCCAGCAGCCACTCCATCACCTCACCTCCTCCAGCACAGCACCCTGCACTGCGCCTCGCTTTGGTCAGCTACAAGCTGGTAACTCATGCATGGCACATGCCTTTGGAATCTCTCATTCGTTCATTCTTTCTCAAATATTTCCTGAGGGCCTACTATGTGCTTGGCATTGTTATAGGTGCTGGGGATATAGTTGAGAACAAAACAGACAGAGTCCTTGTCCCCAAGGAGCTGACATCCTAGTAGGGGAGATAGAGAATGCCAAATGGTGACAAATGCTAATTGAAAAGTCAGGGAAGGGATTGGGGGGACCGTGGTATGGTCAGGGAAGGCATGGCAGGAAAAGGTGACATCTGAGCAGAAACTGAAGGAGAAGAGGATAAGAGCAAAGACCCTGGGTGGAACACGTGTGCCTGGAGCACAGTGAGCAAGGGGGCAGGTCAGAGGGGGCAGAGGCCAGATTAGGGTAAACCCTCAGAGCCAAGACTGAGACACTGAGAGGATTTTGGGCAGTGGGTGACATAATCTGATCTGGTCTTAAGGGTTAATTATCACTGGGAAAGTGTTTTCAGAATCTTGGTGAAGTGAATTACAGAAATAAAAAATAGGAACACATGATGAGTCTACAAGACCATAGCTCTTTGAAGGGAGGCAGCCATAGTTCACCTGTTGCCCTGCTGTCCACACACTCCCAGCTCTAGTAGGCACCTGGCAGAGGAAACGCACACAGGAAATCATTTCCTCCCCCCCACATTGTGGCTTATGGGTGGTCCAACAATTCCAACAGATTCCGGTCTGTGTGAATATGTAAGTCTGAGCTAGGTGCACCTCAAACCTAACATTTTCAAATTTCAGTTCCCCATCTCCCTTAAACCCACTCTCTGTCTCCCCTACCCACCCGCTACATTCACTTCAAGTCTTGCATAATTCTTCCTACTCTTCTCTCTTCCATGTCCGGTCACCGGGTCCTATAAAGTCAACACTCAATGTCCCAGGTGTCTGGCCCTTCTGCTACAGTCCTATCGTCTTGGTGCAGGTCCTTGGTCATGTCTCAAGTGGATTATTGCTTTTGCCACCCGTGCCTCCTCCAACCCAACCCCCATGCCTGACCATGTGATCTTTCCAAAATGCATGCCACCATGTCCCGCCACAATTTAAAACCCTTTGGTGGTTCTCCAATGCTTTTGAGATAAAAGCTCAAATCCCTGGCTGGCATGCAAGGTCCAGCAGGACCTGGCCCTGCCCACCTCTCCAGTCTCACTGTTCCCCTCCTTATACCTGATGGTCTAGGATGCTGGGAGGTACAATGTGTCAGTGGTCACGACATTCCTAGTATGGGGTCTAGCCCCAAGTTGGCACTCATAATGGAAGTCTCTCAGTCAAGAGGTAAGGCCTCACTGTTAGGAAGCCCATTGCTGGGGCCACTGAAGTGCCCATTTGGTCTGCCAGCACCTCCTCCCACTTCTTCCTCTACTTTCTTTGTGGAAATCCCTACTTCCCACTCTCAGCCCAAGTTTGGGGAGGCTGACTAATTTCCCAGACTCCCAGGGGCAGATATCTGAAGCTTGGCCAATCAAAGCATCCTGTACCCTTAGCCACAGAAATTGGCTCAGGCATGAGCACATGGTATAAACCAGCGATGACACTCAATTCTGAGACTTTGTCAGAACTACTGGGAAAGAGAAGCCCTTTGTGGGGGCTGGGTTGGAGGATAGAAGCTGGGACTGCCAGAGGTCCCCATGGGAGAGAGTGGAGCCAAACCAAGAGAAAGTGGCACTGAGACCAAGACCCTAAATCCCACTGTGCCTGAGGCCAGGCCACCTCTAGACTGTTCATCTACATGGGCCCATAAATTCCCCTTGTTGCATAACTAGTAGAGTTTGGCTTCTGACACTCCCAAGTCAGCCAGTGAGATGCAGCCCCTGGTGCTGATGCCAGCCTGCCCACCTCTTTCAGCAGCCTGGAGCTCTCCTCCTTTAAGGCCCATCTGACCCTATCATACCTCTGGGGCCATGGCCTTCTCCCTCTCCTTTTACAATGAAAATTTCAGGTCCAACATCTCCAAAACAGCCAGGATGGTGCCACCCAAAGTTCATGAAATGGCTCTGGGTGAGGACTCAGTCAGGCAGCTCAAGGTGGATCAACAGGACATGAGGAACATGCACAGAGGTGACCTCAAATCCCAGGTGTCTCCTGCCTGTAAGGGGTGCCTCCGAGTCCTTGTAGGGGCGGTCATAAACTCCTGCTCCCACACGCCCCCTGACCTCCTCCCGGGCATGCCTTACCTCCCAGCCTTCCTGTTTTTCCCTTTCCAGGTTGCGGATCCTCAGCAGGTTTTTCTCCTGTGCTGACAGCTTCCTTGGGTCTGGGTAGACAGGCAGCTCGTCACTGGCTGTGCCCGCAGGCTGGCTCCGGGTCTGCCCCAATTGTTTCTCAAGCTCTCGAACCTGAGGGTGGTAAAACTTGTTGTTCCACAATGGGTCTGCAGTCGGACTCCACTACTCAGAGGGGCCGCCCTGAGGTGTGACAGGAGACCCCACTAGACAGAGGACACCACAGTTCCAGATGGACTTGGAAGCCTCATATGAGAGGGTTCATCAGGAGGCCACGGGTTCCTGGCGACTTGCAGGAGATGCCGCAGAGGGAGGGGAGGGTTTGGAAGCTGCGAGACCAGCTCCAAGCCTCACTGGCTGTGTGACTGTGCACCGATTACTTAACTTCTCTGAATCTCAGGTCCCTCCTCTGTGAAATGGGCCTAAGGGTACACCGTGCATAATGTTGTTATGAGAATTCAGTATCCTGAACTTGTCTGAGCCTGGGAATTCCCAAGATACTTCTTGGAATGACAAATCTCGGGGCCCACTCCAGACCAAGTCAGAGCTCCAGGGGAAGGCCTGGAGATCTGCATTTTAAACAAGTGCTACGGGTAACTTTTAGGATCAGGCAACTTTGAGAAACCCCAAGATGGCCCAGGTGAAGTCTTCGGCACAGAGTCCAGCACTCACAGGCTCTCAGCAAGTGGCAGGTAGATGTCATCCCACAGAATGATGGCTTTATCACACTGGGGTTGAAGTGCATAACTCCTAGGGTCCTTCTAACTCTGGTTTCCATGTGGACACAACATAAATGATGGAACAAAGTTGGGTAAACCCGAGCCGGGGGCAAAATTCACTAGGACCACTGGTAAAGGGCAGCAGCATGGCTTTGAAAGCACACATCAGCACCCTCGTATGGTAATTCCATTTAAGCATTAAAGAACACTATTATTTTTAATCATTTACTTAACAACAACAATGATAACTAATGTGTTGAGTGCTTATTATGGCCAGGCACTGTGCTCGGTGCCTTACAAATATTATTTCATTTAACCTACAACAACCCTACAAGGAAGGTATTATCTCCATTTTACAGGGGAGGAGGCTAAAGGACAGAGAGATGAAGTGATTAATTAGCCCAAGTTCACCAAACCTGTAGACCAATGATGGAGGCCAGGCTCAAACTCAGGTCTGTTGAATCCTAAGGCTACCCACTGGTCATTAATTATAGTTTTTTGGAGAGTTCCCCCATTCACGTTGGCTTTAAGGATCCTGAGGATAAAAGCCACCCACGAACTGTGAACCTGAAGTCCCTGGGGATGAAGGTGATGTGCTTGGAAAATAGTGGAAGTTACACACCTACTCATGTATTTCTTAGTTTGAAGGCAAAAAAGGAAAACAACCACAGCTAACGTTTGTAGAGTGTTTCCTCAGTGCCAGGCACTGTGTTGAGCATTTTATACATATTGACTAATTCAATCCTCCCAACAACCCTGTGGGGTAGGTATTCTCATCCTCCACAGTACACAGATGAAGAAACTGAGGCACAGTAAGATGAAGTAATTCGCCTGAGGCCACCCAGCTGGTCAGTGGAGAGCTAGGATTTGAATCCAAGCAGTCTGGCTCCAGAGCCCCTGCTCCTAGCCTCTATGGATGCTCCAAAATATTTAGAACATAAAGAGGGAGACAAGGCTAAGTTTTTATTGGGTAATTAAAACTTTGAAAAGTCTATAAGCATCTGGACAAAACTGGAAAAAGGCTACAAGAGTCAAGCAAATATACATGAAGTAGGGAAAACGTAAGCCTGGAGTAAAACAAATCAAAGGCTTTGGCATTTATTAAGCGCCAGTGCCTGGCACGTGGTAAGTGTTATATAAATGCTTCTTCATTAAATAACAAATTAAAATCAGGCTGGCTGGGGAGAATGTAAAACAACAGCTCTGCAAGTGTGCCCTGCAGGATCTAAAGGCCTTTTTTGGGTTCTGTGTCTCTCATGTGTGTCAGTGTGGGTCTTTCTGGGGCATTTCAAGCCCTATGTTCAGGTCCAGGAGAAGTCTGATGACTTACTCACCTTGCTCTGCAAAACGAGGATTTGTTGAGCCCGACCCCTCCAGGACCCTGGTGAAGACAGGAGCTGTTGGACGTTCACATCTTCCCCAACCTCGTTGGCCAAAACCTGAAAAAGGTGGGGCCTTCATTGTGGCTAGGAGAGAGGGCCCGACCAGGGCCCTAATGTTGCTGCATATGCAGAAGCGGTGCTGGGTGCATGGGGCTCCCAGAGGGCCCGGCCTCCACTCACACAACCCTCCTCCTACCTCCAAGGCCAGCTGACCATGCTTCAAGAGCAGCTCTCCCTGGGAAGGCAGTAAACCCATCATCCCCAGCACTTCTTGGTGATGCCTAGAGCAGACAAGGAACTGCTGACAACACCCAGATGGGGCCCTTGCTCTCAACATATTCTGGGATGAGCGAACCACAAAGCTGACCAAAACCCGTTTCCTTAACTTCTTCACTTGTCACCTGTCACTGAGGTCATTCTGGATGGCTACAGAGAGTACATTGCCACAGGGCCTCACCCTCTGTGAAAAGCCACTGACAAGGAGCCATGTCTGAGAGTAGCAAGAAGGAGGGTCAGAGAACGTTGACTGGGGATGTTGGGTTCCAGAAGGGCCCACTGGCCGTATTCAGGCCCCACCTCAAGGCTTTGAGGTAGAAACAAAACGCTCCAGCTTGTGCCCTGGGCCCCTCTGAAGCTGCCACGGAAACCCCATCCAATGTACCAAGTCTCTGGCACTTGTTTCCACAATAGAACGCTGTTTTGGAAATCTTGGCCGGTCTGAGTGGTTCCAGCAGGGAAGACAAATGCCAGAGAATTCACTATATAAATAAAAATAAATAATGAACCAGCTGGGCCTGCGTCCCAAGTCTGAGTATTTTCCTTTGAAAGGGGCCTTTAATACACAAACAGTCTATTCATTTTCTAATATTACAGACAGCAGAGGGGAGGAGACAGGTCTTGGCAGGCTCCCAAGTCCAAGGTGGCTTATTAAGGAAAGACCCAGGATATATTGGGGCACACGTAGCACATGGAAGGTCTAAAGAACTCTCCTTTATAAAGGCATATATGCAGGGCCCCTCGGACAGCCAGCAACCCCACTCACCAATGGTCTGTATCAAGGGATGGTGGAAGGAAGTTATTGGATCTAGAGCCTGACCCAGAGCAAGCAGCATGATGCTCACAGAGCCAACCACTCGCTGTTCCTGAATGGAACCCATTGTCCTGGCCATGCTCTTCCCAATCCCAGCCATACAGGAAGACCTGACCCATGGCTCTGAAAGACCTTCTGGGCCATCCGGAGCTCCTGCTTCACAGACTGAATCTGGTTGCGGAGGTCACTCATCTTCAGGTTTGTGGCCGCCAGCCTGTCCCGCAAGACCTTCACCTCTGGGGTCTCCGGCTAGTTGGGAAGGGCGGGAGGGAGAGCAGTCACTTGTTGCCTAAACAGTAACAGTAATCATAGCCCCCATGTATCCAGGTATGTGTCAGGCACCACACTAAGTGTTCAACATGGAGCAACTCATGTAATCCTCACAAACCCCTGGGAGGTATTATAAGCCCTCTATAGATGCAAAGCAGAGGCTGGTGGATGGTAAGTCCCCTTCACTCAGGGTACCTGGTTGAGAAGGGTGGGGCGTGGATGTGAATCCTGGCAGCCCAACTCTGTGAACCGAACCCTTTGCTCAGATGTTGCACATACACTTGGATGCATGCAGTGGCCACGGAGAGGGAGCATCTGGAGAAGTCCTGCAGGCTTCACACGTCCCAGACACTTCCTGGGTGTGGACTTTCTCTGCTGTGCTCCAGAGCCTGGCATCAAAGCTAAACCATCTTCACTCAGAATAACGAGGGAACTAGCTCATTCACAGAAGGCAACTCCAGCTCGGCAGGAGGGCCACGACCATCCTAACTTGGGGCCTCCCTCTCCTGGGACTGTCAGCCTGGGCCATGGGCTCCTTTTCCTGGCAATGAGCTCACTGAACAGAAGTAAGGACCCAGTTTAATCCCCAAACACTCCGTTTTTGTGGCTTGAAGAACTAAAGCAACCACGAAAACTCTGCCTGCTGGAACTCTTAGCAATGTATTTTTTTTTTTAATAATGTTTGATTTAAACTATTTGGATGTAAATTTTTCTCAAATGTGCTGCCAATTTCTTTGTCTTCAATAGAAGTTCCTGAGACTCACAGAAGTTTGGCATTAGAGGGACTCCAAAGTCAGCCCATTCAAACCCCTTCTATAAATGATGAAAATGAGGTCCAGAGAGGGGAAGTAAGTTGCCCTCAGGTACACAGCTGGTTGAGGGGTGACACAAATGGGATTAGAAGCCTGGTCCTTCCCCTGCACTCATATTCTCCCAATTTGAGCTGTTGCTGATGCCTGGGCATCAGGGCAGCAGGAACGTTTGTTGGTGGTCTGAGACCATCTGCTCCTGCCCCAACAGACCAGGTGGGCTGGACTTCTGGGAAGCAGGGCGGGTGCTGCAGTGGCTTTCTGATCCTTCCGTAGCAAGCACAAACAAAATCTCCTGGAATGCTAGTGTGAAAGACAGATCCAAGTAGACTGGGTCTGGGAAGTTGCATGGACCCCAGAGGCTCTGGACAGCCCAGCTGAAAACCACTGGTTAAGGAAACCAGACCCAGACACACAGTCCAGAAAGCCTGGCCTCATCTGGTTTCCTCATCTATGGAATGGGTATAAAAACACTTCCCTGTCCTGCTACCTCACAGCACCACCATGAGGCTAAACAGAACAACAAACGTGAACAGAATTTGTAAACTGGGAACTTATATAAAACACAAATGTATCTTGTTTCTTTTTTTTAAATATTCTTTTGTGTGTGTCCTTCTCCCTGTCTGGCTGCTGGCCGTCCCTTCTCTGCTGTTGGGTGCCTGTCTTCCCTCTGCTAACCTGCTGCTTGGTATCTGCCCTGGGTCGGGAAGCAACACCCCCTGCCTGTCAGATCTTTGGTGCCATGAGCCCCACCGGCCCTGACGTGTGGTGGTGTGGAAGCTGTGGGAATATAGGAGCTTCCCACGTGCCTGCTGTGATCCTGCACAGAGCATGGAAAGAGCACAGATTGGACCTGCATCTAGAACCCAGGCAACGACACCCCTCTCCAAGCCTCGTTTCCTCATCTGTAAAATGGGGGTATGTAATACCAGCCTCCGGGGTGCCTGTGCGTGTTGCTAGGACAATGCATACAAAGGGTGCCGTCTGGGGCAGATTCTGATGGAGGACAATGCCAGGGGGCCTAGCCTGGCTTGGGTGGGCAGCTGGCAAAGGGGGCTGAGGGCCAGATGGTGTTCTGGGGAGGGCTGGGCCCATGTGCGTGAGCAGCCACCACCCCTTTTCTCTGCCAGTCCTCCCCTCCCAGGCAGCCAGGCCAACCCTACCTCCCCATCGTTTCAGAGCTGCTTCTGCCCAGAGTGGAATTCCACAGGCTTTGTGGGGACTTGGGTATGGGCATAACCCTCCCCCAATCTGGGCTATTTTCTTTGAGGGAATAACTGAAACACAGTCCATGGGGAGCAGACAATGCCAATGCTGCTCACGCCACAGCCTCTTGAAGCCCCATGCCGAGGGGAGGTAGGGCGTTCAGCTCCCCTCTGGAATGTGCTTTGGCACTCTGAGGCTGGAATGCGGAGTTGCCTGCAGGCCTCTGGAGTGTGGCTTGGCTTGGGCTGCCCTGAAAAGTCTAATGAGGGGGACATTGCTTTTGTTCTCTCTCTGATCAGAAGACGCCCTGGAGTTCGGATCCTGGACGCGCACTGACGCACCGCTTCTTTGGCCACGCTGAGGCCGCGTCCCACATGCAGCAACTAGAAGGATGTGCAACTATGACATACAACTATCTACTGGGGCTTTGGGGGGAAAAAAAAAAGGAGGAGGATTGGCAATAGATGTTAGCTCAGAGCCGGTCTTCCTCAGCAAAAAGAGGAGGATTAGCGTGGATGTTAGCTCAGGGCTGATCTTCCTCACACACACACAAAAATAATAATAAATAAATAAAAAAGAAGGTGCCCTGGAAAACATGTGGTTCTGATGAGCTGAGACTTGCAGCCCATCACCCACTCTTCATCAGAAACCTCTCTGCGACCACAGAATAAAGCTGAAGCCAGTTGCCCAGCTGCCACTCAAGGCCTCCCCCGTGGGTGACTCCACCCTAGCTTTGTTTGGCTTACGTTCCCCTTTCCCCATCATAAGCCCTGGGCTGCAGCCAAATGTCATCCAGCGGACACCCAGCAAACGGAATAGGAATAGGAACACTGAGTGCTTCCTGGCCTCTGAGCCTTGGCTGGCACTGTTCCTGCTGGAAGGCCCTCCTTCATCCTCCTCCAGCAAGGCGCACCTCAGGAACCTCTCCTCCATCCCACCTCCTAGCTGCCTCAGATGGAGGGTGTGCTCCCTCTGCGAACTCAGAGCCCGGGGGCTCTCTCTGAAGGCCCTGTCCCCCTCCTTCCTTCAATATGGCTGCTCATCCCCCCTCTTGGGCTCCCCTGGGGACACAGGCCCTGTCTTTGATTCCCCGTGTCACAGGGCTCAGAAAAAGCCTGTCAGGCTCAACAAGTAACCGAACAAGCAGTTTCCCACCCTGGCAGCTCTAGTTAGGGACATGGAGGTGCTCAGTGCTCCGGATAAACCAGGGGCGCTTAGCAGTGACCCTTGGAGCCAGGAAAGGCCCTGAAGAACCCTCAGTCTAGCCCCTGCTGAGGGCAGAATCCCTCTACTGCCTCCCCAGGTTCACAAAAGACCAGCCTTCAGGAGACATATTCACCCCTGGAACCCAGGGGCCCATCACTGTACACTGAGGACTGAACTCTCCTCAAGACAGGCATGAGGCGGCTTGATCCTGAGGTGAAGTCAATAGGGGAGGTGGGGCTGGAAAAGGAGCACTGAACGGGGAGTCCTGAGGCTTGACTCCCTGTGTCACCAACTGGTCTGGCTTCAAAAGAAAACCCTGGGGAGGCCTCCTGGGATGTTCTCTGGACTACTTCTTATCTTATCTGGCCTGGGCTCCATGCCCCGACCTCATAGCCCACTGGCTCAGACTGCCTTCCTTTCATGGAGCTGCAGTTCTCATCTCCTGGGTTTCACAGACTGCTCCCTGGCTTCATAAAATGGAATCTTGGGAACAAGCCCCCATTCCCAGTAGTAACTTTTACTCTAGATTTGGAGCTCCACAAAGGGAAGATTTCTCACAATATGAACTGCCCCCTCAAAACCAGTGTTCCATGGAGCAGTAGTGGGCTCCCTGTCCCTGGGTAAGGTACAAGCTAGCTGTCTCCCCAGTGAGGATGCTGTAAAGGAGATCATTTACAGCTGAGAGTAGGAGGCCATTTGGACCAGGCCTTCCCTCTGACCTCGCTTTCTGGGGACTGGATCAGAGTTAGACCTTCACTGGCCTCCACTGGGGCATTACTGACCTCAGGCCATAGACTTGGTTACTGTTCCCTGATGGCTGCTCTGAGGATCTGCAATGGTGGCACTGGCTCAGCAATGGGGTAGAGGTGGACCCTGGACAGAGGCACCTACACTCCCACGGAAGAGGCAAGGCCCAGGCTGACAGCTGCCTCACAGACTCCCCAGCACAGAAGGGAATTCATACCAAGGCTCTGTCTCCCATCTGGGCCCTCGGTGGCTTGGCTCCTGCATCGGCGGCCCCCTTGGCTGGCAGCCTGGCCAGGGCCATCTGCAGCTGAAAAAGCAAACCTCGCACTTAATATTGAATTTTGCTCAGCAATTATGGCGCCTGAGGGAAGTACTCTGGTGCCACCGCTGAGTGTGTGGTTACCGATCTCAGTGGTTTGCCTGTCAGCTCAACTTCAGGATCATTAATGGAAGAACTCTCCTTTACAAACTGCTCTGCGATGGGAGAGGGTTTCATTGACTATCTGCTCCACTTCTCAATTGTACAGTAGAGCAGCCCTAGGAGTCACTAGCAGCTTAATAAATAATAATACCACAGCCATGCTCTGTATCCTGGAGTTCAAACAATAGTCTGGGAGGCAGAGAGTAAAGGATGAGGAGACAGGGTCAGAGACATGAGAAGCCTGCCACACAGACTCATGGCCTGGTGGCCAAGATCACCCCCTTATACAGACAGTCAAGCAACCCTTTACTTGTTTCCCAATTGTTCTTCACACGAAGACCGTGCCTGTCTGACAGGGCGGGGCATGACCCACCCTCCCACCTCTCTGACCTCATCTTGCTCCACTCTCATCCACACTGGTGTCCTTTCAAGCCTTCTTCCCCACTCAGGGCCTTTGCACCTGCTGGGTCCTCTGCATGGAGGCCCCTGCCCCATCTCTCTGAGTCCGGCCCCTTCTCATCCTCCAGGGGCCCACTGTGCATGCTCCCTTCTCTCAGAGGCCCTTGGGGTTGATCTGTCTCCCAGGAGGGCAAGGACCACACCTATTTTGCTCCCCACAGTCTCCCCATGGGCTGGCACAGAACCTGAGATGGTTCTCAAAAAACATGTTATAGATTAAAGAAGCTCTAAATCAATGCCGAGTATAATGCCTGAGGAGGATTTTGGAGAGCAGAATTGGATTCAAAATCCGGCAGCACCACACACTGTGTGACTTGAGAAAGCCTCTTAACCTCTTCCAGCCTCGGCTCCTTAGCCACATAAGGAGAAGCTACGTAGATTCTCTCTAGCATGTGGAGTCCATTCTAGCTCTGAGGGACCACGAACTGCTCAGGCTGTGCCCCTGCTCGACTGGAGGGGTTTGTGATTAGCTGTGGGAGGGCAGGGGGCAGCAGAAAGAAGAAGATGGACAAAAGTGAGACCAATTGGTGGAATGCTCCTGGCTCTAGCTTCAAATTAGCAAGGATCCCTGTTAATTCATTTAACAAATGTTTATCTAGTGCTTACTACATGCTAGGCACTGTTCTAAGCATTTTACTATGTTAAGTCATTTAATCCCCAGAAAACCCTAGGGTGAGGACTATTATTATTGCCATGTGACAGATGGAGGAAACTGAGGCACAGAGAGTTTATAACTTGCTCAAAGTCACAAAACAAGTCAGTGATGGAGCTGAGATTCACACCCAGTAGTCAGGCCCCAGGTCTGCGTCCTAACCACTACGCCGGGCTGCCTCTCCATGACCTGTGTCCCCCTTGCTTCCCAACACACTTTCCCCTCTCAGGATGTGACAAAGACTGAGGAACTCACTGCAAACACTGACCCACAAGCCCTGCAAAAGGACCCCAAACACCTAAGTGTGGCTTCCTCTCTGGAGGAGTGGCCCAGGGTCCTGGAAGTCCCCTCCAGAGGCAGGAATCACCAAGGCCCCTCACTTCCCGCTCCAGCTCCTGGATGCGATGGCTCAGCTGCTTCACTCTGGTTTTTGCACCCTCTGACTCTGCCATCAGCACCCGGTTCTTTTTGGACAGCTCGACGACTTTGGTGGCAATCGCATCCCCAGCCACACTGGCTGTCCCTAAAATGAAGAAAACCGGAGAGGTCAATTAAAAACAGAGGCCTGCACATCAAACTCATGCCGCACTACCAATAGCACTGGGGTTTTAAAAGCTAAAGCTGCTTGGTGTGAATACTCACGAAAGGGCAGAGGCTCAGAAGAGTCACCACCCACCTACGTACCCTGAAACCCAACTGCAGTGAGTGGACATGCCGCCACTCGGAGATTCACTATGTTCTAGGAAAATGATAAAATCAGGAAGCAGAGTTTTAATTCTATGGGAGATAAGTTTATTGCTCCAATTCTTCACGCCTCCTCAGTGAAAGCGTTACACACCCACACCCTATGCCCTCTAACTCTGCTGTGCCCTCCAGTGAGTAGGGTGTATCCCCTCAACCCCTCTATGACAGCCTGACTCTGGGCTCAGCCAATGACTTGTTTTGGCCAATGGGATGTTAGCAGATAAGGTGCAGGTAGAGGCTTGGGAAGCACTAGTGTAGTTAAGCTCACTCTTTTCACTTATGCCATCTCCACAAGAAGAACATATCCAGGCCAGCTGGCTGGTCCCAGGAAGAGGAAGAGAGACAGGTGGAACAAAGCTGAATCACCCTAGCTAAGCCTGGCCTAGATCAGCTGATCCCCAATTAACCCCCAGATGTTTGAGCTACATAAATGCTTATTGCTGAATGCTGTTGAGATTATGTGGTTGCTTCTTATACAGAATTTTGTGGTAACACCTAACCAATACAAATTCATTTAGTAAATATTTACTGAGTTTCTACCAAGTGATCGACACTCTCAGCATTAGGGATTCGATGGTGAATAAAAAAGACTTATGGAGTTTACATTCTAGCAGGGGAGACAGATAATAAAAAACAAACAAGTATGTATTCTAATATCTGGGAGGAATAAGTGCTATGAAATAAACTGAAGTTGGGCAAGGGGATGAGAGGGCTGGGGATGATGCTATTTTAGATGGAGGGGTCAGGAAAGGCCTCTCTGAGGAGGTAATGTGAACAGAGACCTGGATGAATAAAGAGAGGGATCAAGCCAGGAAGAAGAGTATTCTCAACTAGGAAGAGTGTTCTAAGCAGAGGAAATAGAAGTGCAAAGGTCCAGAGGCAGGAAAGAGTTTGGAGTGTCTGAGGAAGCAGCTGGAAGGCCCTGGGCAAGGGCAGGAGGCTGTAGAAGAGGTGGCTGGAAGGATGTAAATGGGGGAAGCTGCCTGGTGTGGGGGCCGTAGAGAAGGCAGGCACTGACTGACTAGCGAGCCTTGCAGTCCCTTGCCCTCCCTGGAGGACGGTTTCCTCATGTGTGCAACGACAGGTTTGGTCAGACAGTCCGCAAGTTCCCTAAATGCTGGCACTCCAGCAGTGGGTAACTGGCGGAGACACCTTCTTAGGTCTACTTTTTTTTTTTTTTTGTGAGGAAGATCAGCCCTGAGCTAACATCCATGCCAGTCCTCCTCTTTTTGCTGAGGAAGACTGGCCCTGGGCTAACATCCATGCCCATCTTCCTCTACTTTATGTGGGACGCCACCACAGCATAGCCTGACAAGTGGTGCATGGGTGCGCGCCGGGATCCGAATCTGGGCCGCCAGCAGCGAAGTCGCCAGCAGCGAAGCTGCCAGCAGCGAAGCGCGTGCACTTAACCGCTACGCCATGGGGCCGGCCCCTTCTTAGGCCTACTTTTTAACATGACTGTGATGCGCCTCAGAACAAGACTGAAAGTGACAACTGGTGGAAGGTAAACAAAAGTACTTGACGGTTGTCAAATAAAGTCAGCCGGGCTTGCTGCTGTTGGCGGGGGCCAGGCGGTGAGTAGGGCAACCAGGAGTAGCTGCCCTCAGCAACCTCACGTCGGCTCAAGAGGATGAGGACACGTCAGGAGAAAGGGCTCAGAAGTTGGGGCAGGAAACCAGACCCAGAAGTACCAATAGTCCAGGGGTGAGTTCTCTGGGTTGTTTTTCTCCAGGGCTCAAAAGCAGTACAAATCCTGGAACTAGACATCAGAAAGGGGTCTAAGAGAAGCCCTGTCTCATTCAGAGGGCAGGAAGGGGGGCTCAGAGAGAATGGGAAAAATCCTTTGTTTTTTTTTCCTATTCTCTCCCAACTGTGTCTCCAGGCAAGCTCCACTCTTGAAGCTGCAACCCCATGATAATGGGGGCATCACTGAATGGGCAAGCACAGAAATGCTAAATATCTAGGCAAATGTAGTAGACCATTTTTGTCTCCTTAAGTTCTTTAAAATATGTATAATGGTTGAAAGCAAATATGATCGCATTGTCTGATAGGACTTTCCATACATATAGATATAACACGTACGAAAGCTTTAATAGAAGGGAGAGGGGAAGGGACCTATACAGTGGTACAGTTTCTTCATTCCACTTGAAGTGGTAAAATATTAATTCTAAGTAGACTGTGAAAAGTTAAGTATGTCTTTTGTAATCACTAGAACAATCACTAAAAAATTATACAAAGAAATATAGTAAAAAAAAAAAAAATTTAGCAATCACTAAAAATCTAGCCAGAGGAAAACCAGTCTATCTCAGTTGTCAGCAGCCTATCACTTGTGGCCTGGTTTAAAAACATGAACTGGGCCAGTCAGACTTTTCTCTTCAAAATGTGAAGCTGGAATCAGAAATGGTGCCTTCAGAGTGAGGACTGATTTCAGAGGTCTTGAAGGAGAGTCAGGGCTGGCAGTCAGATGAGGCTGAGAGCAAGCTGGCAGAGACAGCAAGAGAGAGAATGTGGGGCAGGCTGGGGAAGAGGGAGTGCCCCCAGGTTCTGGCTCCCAGGTCTCCTGGGGTGGGGAGGCCTCTCCTGCTCTCCCCCCAGAGTCCAGCAGCTTCTCCACAGCCTTGCATAAGGGCAAGCTGCCCCTTCACATCTGAACCCTGAGCCAGGCTGAGTATGTTTCTAGTCCTTGCAACACAAAGCCTTCTCTTCAGTGTGTTTTTGTTTTGGACAGAAAAGGCCAAAGAATGGAGGGAGGTGCAACAGGCCACCAAGGGCTTTTAGGACGCCAAATTCCCCTGCTTTCTAATTCAGCACTCTTCCTCTGTGTGTACCCACCCTTACAGGCATTGACTCTCAAAGGCAGCGGGGGACGCTCTGGCTGGGTGAGAACAGCTGCTCTCTGTGATGGTGACACCGACTTTCTGGTTTATTAGTCAGCCACCTGGGAATTGCTCAATGAGCATACATGGAGCAGAGGACAATCAGGGCCAAGGTCCCCACCAGCTCTGCAGGGCCAAGGTCTAGCTCATAACCACAGAGCCAACGTCCAGCCCGCACTTACAGGGCTAAGGTCATCCCCAGATCCATGAGGCAAAGGTCCCCACCAGACCCACAAGGCCAAGGTCTCTACCAACAGAGCCAAGGTCCAGCCCAGACCTGAAGGGCCAAGGTCCTCTCTAGACCCTGCTAAGTTCCAGGATATCTCCCTGGAACAGCTAACATCCCTGTCTCGTCCACCTTTCTGGAGGAGCATTAGCAAGTGCTGTAGAGTAAGCAAGCCAGAGCTTTCTTCTACTGGGGCTTCTTCACATACACAACATAATATCTGAGCCAGAGAACCAAGATAAAATGGACCCTGCTGGCCCACCGAACATGCAGCGAGCATCACAGAGAACCCTTGCCATGAGTCGCAGCTGGGTCACCAACCGTGCCCGGAATGCCTGCCTGCTGCCCTGCTGTCCCTGTCGTTCCTGTGCTACCATGTCCTGGCATGCTGGCCTCCTTGGCCTGCTCTCTTCCCCTCTTCTCTCTCATTTCAAGGACAGCTGACCCTTGGCACTCTCTCTTGGGCACCTGCCCTCTGGAACCTGCTGTTTGTCCTGCCCAGTAGGTCCATGGCAGCTGGACCAGCTCACCTGGATTTCAGGGCAGGGACTGTCGCAACAATGGTGAAGCTACCTGTGAAGGCAAATCTGTCCTCTTCTATTTTCTTTTTGAGGTGTTTGATTTCAAAGTCCCTTTCTTTCAGCAGCTTATACAATCGCCCGTTCTCATCCACTGTTTCCCTGAGCTGATCTCGAAGCTGTTCAATCTCATCTTCAAGCACCCTAAAAAGCAAAGGCAGAATTACTGCTTTTTCACAGGGACCAATGGGCAGGGGTCAGGCCTCAAGCCCAGGTTTGTTGTACTTGGTTGGGCACTAGCTGGTGATAAGAACTGGTCTGTACAAAATAGGAATGAGAAATTAAGGGACCCTCAATGAGCAGACTCAAACACACTGTTCTCAAAACTGAGTGATTAAGCATACACACACACACACTCAAGTGAAAGGAGAAAGAAGGTTTGAATAACATGGTTTACTATGGATTCAACAGAGAGCTATATAAAACCCCTCACTCCGAGAATTAACATGCCTTTCAATCATCTGTGGAACGTGCATAAAAATGCATTATATTGCAGGCTACAAAGGCAATCTTAGCAAATTCCACATAATGGACATCATACAGACCATTTTCTTTAATGGCAATTGACTAAAATTAGAAATCAATACTAAAAAGATAGCAAAATAAAACAAAAAACAAAACCCAAAACCCATCATCTGTTCGGAACTGAAAAAACCCCACACTCCTAAATTATTTATGGATTAAGGACAAATCATAACGTGTATTATGAAGCATTTAGAACAGATTGACTGCAGAAGCAATATACGTAAAAACTTGTAAAATGCAGCTAAATTGATACTTAGAAGGAAATTTATAGTCTTAATTGCATATTATATTAGAAGACCAAACAGGAAGTATCTAAGCCTTAAGTTGAGGCTAGGTCTTTAGGTTTCAGGCAAATTTGACAGAAAATCAGAACAGGTGATGGTTCTGTATATTACAAGTGGTCTTGCAAGGCTCTTTTCAGAACTCTAAAACATGAGAAACACGTGACTGATGCATCTGTGGTCACTTCTGGTAGGCACAGAACAGGCTCCCTAGAGACAGCTGCTCAGGAAGTAAATAAGTTACAGGTAACAGCTATTATTATTGTTTTTGTTATTCTACCAATGTCTCAAGTCTTCACCAATTCCAATTTCTCTGATTTGGGGAAAGATCATTCGGAAGTAGGTCAGGGGTTAACTTAGAGCCAATATTCAGGAGCCCTAGAAATTTTTTCAATTATTGAGAAATATTTATTTTTTTACCCAATTAACATTTTTTAGTAGAGCATTTTGAAAATTGAGAAACCATAAAAAGTGGAATCTAAAGATAGAGAAAATCAATTCTAGGCAAAATCAGAAGCAAAGATACAACTCAACAACTGCTGTGATTTTTTTAGTAAAATGACTAGCAGAGAATTTTGTATCAATACAGACTCCTGCTTCTAATAACCAGTATAAATCAATATGCATCTGTGGGACATTGTCAAATTTAGAGAAAGATGAGAAGATTCTGAACTCCTTTCAACCTTCTCACCAACTGTAAAAAAGCACGGAACCCACAAAGAGTTGCTTTAGGACAGGTATGTTTACGCGTCGCCATGTGTCAGGAAAGGGAAATTGGCATGGGAGAATGATCCCAGATGAGATTTGCAGCAATGATCATCTATGAACCATCAGAGTCAGCCAACTAGCGCCTTAGAAACCCAAACACGGTTTTCATGACAGAGAGACTGCATAGGAAAATTCAAGTGAATAAACTACACCCTGATGAATTTCAAAATTTCAGTTTGAATTTAAATGGTTTTTAAATACATTTCACATCAAATTACGTCCACAGGAGCACAGGTCTTCTATCAGATGCAAGAGTCTTCAATAACCTCTGTGTCAAAACCTCTGTGTCTCAACTTATAAACACATCTAGTCAACCTGATTGTCTAACTGTCTGCAATTGTTTCTCCCCCACCTTCCCTAGCTCCCTGCAGTGCTCCTGGGAGAGTTCAAACTTGCATTTACCTCTGCTCAAAGCTGTTTTTTGAGTTTTGCTCCCCAGCTTGGAGAAGGCTGAGGCCACTGGAGATCTCCAAGAGCTCGTTTTGGTCATCGGCTCTGCTTTCGAGGCTCAGTTCCTTTTCCTTCCGTTTCTCCATCTGCTTCTGTAACCTTCTGTGCTGCATCTCCTGCATGGCCTTGAACTGGAGCCGCAAGGTGTCCTGTGAGCCTTCATCCGCTGCCATCTTGCCCTAGGAATAAGAAAAGAAGCCTGAGCTGCAGCAAATTCCACAAAGTGCTCATTTCCCAAGAGTGCTCCGCACATAGTCAGCCCCGTCTAAAGGCCCCAACCCTGGCGTTTCCTGCTTAGCTTTGCATGTGTGTCCACATGGAAGCGTGGAAACCCCACCCTCATCTCAAATCCCCTGAAAGCCAAAGCTGAGGTGAGCATCCTCCCCCAGCCCTGAACGTGCTACCAGACTGCAAATGGCATCAGAATACTCCCTCTCACTCAGACTCAACATTTGACTCCTTCCTGTCCCTAAAAACAGTAGCTCTTAACTAGCTGAACATCAGAATCTCCTAGGATCTCCTAAAATGTAACAGTGTTTGGGCACATCCCTGGACCAATGAAATCCCTATTTCTAGGGATAGGGCTCAGATACCACTACCTTTATAAATTGAGGTATAATTTACATACAGCAAGTGCATAAATCCTGAGTGTACAGCTCATTGAATCTTTACATAGGTATACACTCCTGTGGCGACCACTCAGATCAAGGTATAGGGCACTTCCTGTCCCCGAGCAGGCTGTATTGTGCCCCCTCCCACCAATCATCTCTTAAGGTAACCACTATTCTAACCTCTGCCACTGAAGATGAGTTTTGTCTATTTTCTTTTTAATCAGCTCTACTGTGTTCTGTACATAGAACACACCAATTTTACGTGTGCAAATGAGTTTTGACAAATACATACACCTGTGTAAACCACCGCCACCATCATGATAGAGTATTTCCAACACACCAGAAAGTTCCTTTGTGCAGTCTCCTTGCAGTCTCAATTCCAGTCAATCTCCCTGCCAGTCTCAATTCCAGGCAAACTCTGATATGCTTTTGTTCACCAGTTTTGCCTTTTCTAGAATTTCATATAACAGAATCATAGTCTTTTGTCTCTGGCTTTTCTTGCTTAGCACTACCTTTTAGAAATTCATCCATGTTGTTGCACATATCATTAGTTCATCCCTTTTTATTGCTGGGTAGTACTCCATTGTACAGGTCTACCACAGTTTGTTCATACAGTCACCTATTATGGGACACCTGACCTGTTTCCATCTTCAGCTATTATGAATAAAGCTGTTATGAACCTTCATATACAAGAAAGTCTTTGTGTGAACATACGTTTTTATTTCTCTTGGGTAAATACCTAGAAGAAGACATCCTAGGTTCTATGGTAAATTTATGCTAACTGTTTAAGAAACTGCTAGGGGCCGGCCCAGTAGCGTAGTGGTTAAGTTCGCACACTCCACTTTGGTGGCCCGGGGTTCACCAGTTTGGATCCTGGGCGTGGACCTACGCACTGCTCATTAAGCCATGCTGAGACTGCATCCCACATAGAGCAATTAGAAGGATGTACAACTATGACATACCTCTATCTACTGGGGCTTTGGGGAGAAAAAAGGAAAAAAGGAGGAAGATTAGCAACAGACGTTAGCTCAGAGCCAATCTTCCTCAAAATAAATAAATAAGTAAAAAATATCTTTAAAAAAAAGAAAGAAACTGCTAAATTTTTGCCCAGAATGGCTGTACCATTTTACATTCCCACCAGCAGTGTATGAGAGTTCCAGCTGCTCCACATCCTTGCCAACACTTAGTATGATCCATCTAAATTTCAGAATTTCTAGTGGGTATATAGTGGTATCTCAGTGTGGTTTTAATTAGAATTTCCCTAATGACAAATAATCTTGAGCATTTTTCATGTGCCTACTGGCCATCTGTATATCTTCTTTTGTGATGTCTATTCACATTTTTTGCCCATTTTTAAATTCTGTTGTTATTGAGCGGTCATAGCTCCTTATACATTCTGGATGTTTTGTCTATTTTTGAACTTGATATAAACAGAATAATAGAGCACAAACACTGGAATTTTTAAATGCTCCCCACCTGATTTTAAAGTGTAGCCAGTGTTAAGTATCCTGCCTCAAACTAAACTCAAGTCACTCAAGTCTTCCACTAACCATCCAATTAGTCATAAATCTTGTTGATTCTCCATAAATGTCTTCAAATCTGTCCCCATATTTCCATCCCCACTGATACCTTTCTCATTATCATGCTCATAGCCACTCAGGGCATTTGCACATGCTGTTCCCTCTCCCTGGAATGCTCTTCCCCTAGACATCCACTTTGCTCACTTCTCTCAAATGTCACCTTATCAGAGAGGCCTTCCTCACCATCCTATTGTAGAAAACATCCCTACCTTCATCCCCATGCCCCTTACTCTGTTTTAGCTTTCTCCTGACACATTATATATTTGTTTATCTGTTGATCGCCTCTCTCCCTCCCTGCCAGCCCCACAATGTTCACTGCTGTATCCTCAGTGCCTGTATCAGGGCCTGGCATGTAGCAGACATGAAATGAGTATTTGGTGAATGAATGACCAATGGTTCTGTCCCCAGGACTGCTCAAACAGGTCCCTACTGCCCTCGCTGCCCCTCTCCCTCTTCCTACCCCACTTGCAGTCTAGCCTGCATTCACTGAGGGACTACTTTCTCCAAGCACAGCTCTGAGCCTGACGTGCCCCTGCGCTAAAGATGCCCATTAGCCACAAAACCAAGTCCAAAGGCATTAGAGGCTTTGGGGGATTTGGCCTCAGTCTCTCCTTCCAGCCTGTGTTCCCCTTCATAATGCTGGGTTCTAGTGTCACCTTGCTACTCTGTCCTTACACCTCCACCCGCTCTGGCTTAAATCTTGCTGGTTCCCCCAGGCCCAACATGAATACCGTTTCCTGGTTGTTTCCAGGTTGTTTCCTGACCCTCCAGGAAGAACGCACTCCCTGCCCAAACACCCTCAACTGCTCCTTCTACCCCTTTCCACTGTACTTATCTCCATCCTCTCCATAGGGGTGGTCCCAGAGACCACACCCAGTGGTTCTTAAACCTGCCTCAATATCAAATCCCCAGGGCTACAATCTAAAATACTGAAGCCCAGGCCCTAGCCCTGGAGAATCTAATTCAATTAGTCTGGAGTGGAGACCAGGCATGGGGCTGTTTAAGTGCTGCCAGGTGGTTCTAACAAGCTGAGGACTTGAGCCTGTGGCCTGGCCCTTGAGCTTGTTGCAGCAAACGCACGAGAACCGGTGTTACCTTGGAATTCCTTACCAGGTAACGTTGCCCAGTAAGAGGAACTGTGCAGTAAAGAGTTAACTCGAGAAGTCTGGGTTGTCCACACTCTGCACATTCCAAAGAAAGGTTTGGATCTTGACCTGCTCCTGCATCTAAGCCATTGGAACATCCTGCCTGATATGAATGTCTTTCTTCACCTGGGGGCCTTGGGTCAGGCCTCCCTCCCCCGCCCCCCGCCCCCTTCTTGACCTTGGAGGGATGGGAGGTTGAGTGACTAAGGTCAGCCAAGCAGGCAGTCAGCCATGCCTATGTGACCGACCTCCCAGTAAATTCCCTGGACACCAAGGCTTGGGTGAGCTCCCCTGGCTGGCAATACTCCATGCATGTTGCCATGCATCGCTGCTGGGAGAAGTAGGCACTGTTCCCACCACTCCACTGGAAGCTTATGCCTGGCCCCTCCTGGACTCTGCCCAATGGGCCTTTTCCTTTTGCTGATTTTAGTCTGTAACCTTTCACTGTAACAAACTGTAACTGTGAGTATAACAGCTTTTCTGAGTTCTGTGAGTGCTTCTATCAAACCGTTGAAACTGAGGGTGGTCTTGGGGACCCTCGGACTGCAGGAATCCCGGGACTCCTCTGCTGAATGTGCAGCAGCCATAGCCAAGTATGATGGGGTGTCCTAAAAGATGGGATACCCAGGGATATAATGAAAGTTAACAATTGGACTCAATGTTTTAAATTTAGGCAAATCAGACTTTTTCTGTAAAGGGTCAGATAGTAAATATTTTAGGTTTTGTGGGCCATATGGTTTCTGTTGCAACTACTGCACTCTGCCACTGTAGCAGAAAGCAGCTGTAGATGATACGTAAATGAGCGGGTGTGGCTGTGTTCCAATAAAACTTTATTACAAGAACAGGCAGTGAGCTGGATTTGGACTGTGGACTCTTGGTTTGCCCATCTGATATAGAGGAATTTCACCTGAAAAGGTATCTAGAGATTAAAGAAACCTATTGAGCCTATTATTTGAAAATGTAAGTAATACGATTTAAAAATGTTTATCCTGTGAGTCCCTATTTTTGTAGATTATACGAAGGTACAACCAAATACTTCATTTTCCAAATTGGGTTACCTTAGAGAGAAAAGGAAGAGCTATTAATACTCATTCTGGGTCGACAGTGTAAAGCAGTGGTTCCTGCCCGTGCTGCACACAGAACCACCTGGGGAGCTTTACAGATACTGATGCTTAGGTTCCATGCCCAGGGATTCTGATGTCAGTGGTCAGGGTGCAGCCCAAGTGTTGGATGCTGCTGGTCTGAGCTGCCATATGAGTAGCCTGGCCTGAGCTGAGACAGCACCTGGGGTTCAGGGTGGACTTGGCTGTGTACCAGCTGTGTGAGTCTAAAAAGTTTCTAGACCTCCCTGGGCCTCAGTCCCTTGTTCAGTAAGCAGCAGATGATGATATGGATGCCACAGATGTGCTATGAGGAGCAAATGCAAAGGGGGATGTGAAAACACTTGGTCAGCTATGCATTGGTAGGAACAAAATGTTATTTTCTCCCTTCCTGGCATTTTCTCCTGAGGACTCGCTTCCTCCTCCTCGTGCCCTGCATCCAGATGCTTGCTGTCTCACAGTGATGCTTGTGACCTGCCAGCAGAAAGCCTTCCCGGGCTGCTGGGCCCATAGTTATCAGGCCCCACAGCACGAGCCTCCACAGCCAGTGCCTCACATCGCAAGGTCACCTCCTCTGCACCTCATCTCCTGCCTGCTCCAGAGGTCAGATGGCACAGGTTCACCCTGGTATCCCTCCAGTGCCTCCTCATCTCTCTGGCTAGCTGCTGCCCACCCTAGCTCCCCGCGTCTTCTCTTTGTCCCTCTAATCCATACTGTACACAACCATCTGGGACCAGTCTAAAACCAGATCTAAGTGGTTCCCGCCTCTGCAAGATCCTGCCAGGACACACGGAGGGCACTCTGACTGGCCCAAGGGCTGCATCCATCCCACAGACATTTTTGTTTGACTCTCACACTATGCTATGTTAGGATTTGAATTTGTTGCCAAAATTCAAAGATCTGTAGATTTCAATTAAATCCAGATTTGCAGCTTCTTTTATAAAAGTTGACAGATCCAGCAATGCCGGGCCCATCGTCCCACATGGACAGCAGCTGCTGGGCAGAGGGAGTTCCCTCTGGGCGGAGTACTTTCCACACAACCACCGGCCCTACCACTCCCAGATGTTGCAGCTGGCACCTCGGCTGTCTGTTATCACTGCAAGTAAATGATGTTCTTTCTCTTACACCTGGTGGATTCACCCGCTTTCATTTCCTATCAGCCCCTGCAGGTGTTTGGGTTTGTGACCCCTGCTAAGGCTCAAGCCTGGAGGCATCTCAAAGGCGTGCTTCAGCCACTCTACCTACCCAGGATGCCCTCCTCCTCAGGTTCCCCCCATCACCCTTCACCTTCCAGGAACTCCCATTTAGCCCTTAGGATTCCCCGTGGGGCACTCTGTGGACTCCTAGAATCCCATGGGTGTCCCCTGATCACTAAACTTACCTCAATGTATTATAATTATCTATACTTTATTTCTATTCCTTCCTTTTACTACAAGGCCTTTTAAGGGCAGGGGTTTTATATCTTACTCATTTTTTAATTCTCAGCATCTCACCCAGAAGAGGCCTTCAATTAATATTTGTAGAATTGTCAATAAATGAATGTAGCAGGTGCTCAAGGATGAGAAAAAGAATGAATGAATGAATAAATGAATGAACAAACAGTAACTTGTAGAGCCTTTTTCCTTTTCTATTCCCGACATGCACTTCAAGTCACTGGGGAAGAGGTACTTCTTGGATGTACACTGTGACCTGGGCAAATTACTAAATCTGTGTTTCAGTTTCCTCATCTGTAAAATGGGATGATAACCGTTACACACTTCACAGGGTGGCTGTGAGGATTAAATGAGAGAACGCATGGAAAGCATATGTAATACAGTGCCTGGCACATAACCGCTCCTGACAGTTCAGCTATTATTGTCTTTCTCGTTGTATGAAAGGGGGTGTCTTCAGCCCAATTAAGCCTCTGGGAGACAGATAGCATGCCTGCACCGACAGGACACCTGCGGTCCAACTCAGCCGCAGGGCATTAGCCTCTGCTCTGTGGTATGCATACGGCCAGTGGAGATTTGGATTTAACTGGTCTGGGCTGCAGCCCGGGCATATGTCTATTTTTAAAGCTTCCCAGGTGCATTTAACGATGAGCCAGGACTGAGAACGAGGGGTGGTAAGTGCTCTGAGAGGCTGGCTGGGGAGACCTGCCGGAGAGCTGGGCACCTCAGTCAGCCGGAAGTGAGTGCTGAAGAAACTGGCCTGGGGTGGGGAAGAGAGGGTGCCTGAGTAGGGGGCAGAGGGCTTTCCTGCTAAGAGAAGAGCATTTGCAGAGAGAATGGGCTGAGTACGGGGAACTGAGAAAGGTTCAGGATTGCCAGAGGGCAGGGCAGAGGTTTGGGGAGGGACTGGAAAGAGGGTCTTAGCCCAGATAAGGAGCCTGGACTTCATCCTGAGGGTGTTGGGAATGTTCATATGGTGCAGAGAGGATCACACTAGCATTTTGTGAGGTGAGCGGCAATAGGCCTAGCAAGGAGGATGTTTCTGGGAAGGAATGTGGTCTTAAATCAAGGCTGTGGCAGTGTGGATGGAGAACGGGGAACAGGAATTGGTGCCAAATGTAAGGGATCAGAGGCAAGTGTGCAGAGAAGGAGGAGCGGGAGAGTCTACGGGCTTTGGGCTTGAGTGACTGAGGAGACGGTGGGTCCAGGCAGAGGAGCGGTTTTCCAGGCTGCAGGTAAGCACTGTTGGGTTTGAGACTCCCTGGGCCTTCCATATGGAGATGCTGGGTGGGCAGCTGGCTGGGTGGGTCTGGGGCTTGGGAAAGCAGCCTGGACTCGAGGCTCAGGTGGCTGAGACCTGGGATGCAGACAAAATAGTGTGGGGAGAGGGTGAGAAGGAGGCTGGGAAGGAGGTGGGAGAGAGGGAAGGGGAAGATGGAGGAAGAAGAGACAGCAGGAGCTGACAGAGGTGAGTAGAGGTCACCACGTAGAGATGGAGACTGATGTCTGAGCAAAGGGGAGGCAGGATGGGGTTGATCAGGGCTGAAGCCGTGGAGGCAGAAAGCTGTGGTTAGGGGCAGGGGGAGGGCAGATACTGGGGACCTCCTGAGACGGGCCCTAAACCACATTCTTCTCTCTCTTCCTAAACAGTTTAATTGCAAGTGAAGGTAAACCCTTGACCAAGGACAACCTGGATCTCAGTGGTGGATGCTGATTCCCAGAAGCCAGAAAGAAAAACTTTTGCTTTTTAAAAGCACGTAACAATAACACTAAAGCTAAATTTTAAAAAATGCCCCTTAGCCCTGCCTGACTCCAGACTACTTCATAACAATGTGGTTGGTGTACATTAAAAACAGGAGCAAAGGTGTACTTGTCATTTTTATTTTGGGGGGTCCAGATGAATGACTGGAAGACTCTCTGTAACCTCCCAGCCACCCTGAAGGTAGAAACTGTCACGTTCATCTCTGAATCTCATTTCTGCAGTACAAGCCAGCATGGGTGCGCAGTGAGTGCTAAATTAACATTTGTGCCATGAATGAACAAAGGAATCACAGTGGCAATTTTGGCCCTAAAGCAAAGAGCACTAAACGCACTCAACTTGGATTCATTTGCTCATGTAGGACATGGGTCAAAGAATCACTCAGCAAATATTTATTGGCACTGCACAGAGAACTATGGACAGAGCTCTGTCCTTATGGAGCTTATAGTCTGGTGGGGAAGACAGATATTGATCAAATGATCACATAAATAAGCGTAAAATGACAACTGTGATGCTCTGAAGGAAAGATATATGGTGCTGAGAGCCTCTATCAGGGAGTCTGACACAGTCTGGGGAGTCCAGGAGAGCATGCCCAAGGAAGTGAGCTGAGACCTGAAGTACAGGTAGGAGTTAACTGAGGAAGAGGATTTTGGGCAGAAGGACAGCACGTGCAAAGGCCCTGTGGCAAAATGAAGAATGGCAGGGACTCTAATGATCAGTGCCCCCATCCCTCCTGCACATTCAATTCATCAGCAAATTCTCTTGGTCTACCTTCAAAATATATCCAGAATCTGAACACTTCTCACCTCCTCCACTTCAATCATCCTAGACCAAGAATCACCCTCCCCTACTTGGATCATTACTGTAGTCTCCTAACTCATGTCTCTGCATCTGCCCTTGTCCCCTACCCCCCAGTTTCTTCTCAACACAGCAGCCAGAGTAACCCTGTTAATACATAAGTCAGACCAGGCCTACTTCAGCATAAAAACAGGGCCCAGTGTAATCTGGTTCTCTCCCAATCCATTTTTCATCATCAAGAATGCATCAAATTCAGCCTTTTACACTGGCTGTTCCCTCTGCTGGAACATTCTTCCCCAGGTATTTATAGGACTCCTTCCCTGACCTTGACAGGTGTCAACTCAAAGGGCGTCTTCTCAGCGAGACCGTCCCTGACCATCCTACTTAACACTGTATCCCCTTCCCCTGCTTCCACCCTCTTGACGTCCTCTCCCCTGCCCAGGCTTATTTTATCCATCACACTTTTCACCGTCTAACATACAGCATATATTACCTATTTATTATCTGTCTTCTCCCAATAGTATGTAAGCTACCTGAGAGCACACAGTTTAATCTATTTTGTTAATGGCTGTATTACAGACCTGTAACAGTATCTGGCACACAGCAGATGCTCAGTAAACATTTATGAAACAAATGAACGAATTCAGCCTCCCTTAGTCCAACCGTCCCTGATAACCAGCTGCTGCATCTGTGAACAGGCTATTCACAAGTAATTGTAACAAATGCTTAGACAAGCATAGTCTCTTAAAATATCTCTCAATAACATTGTGCATTCTACCTCTGGTGCTCTGGGACATGATTAGGGTCTTGTTACTTGCTCTGGATTTAAGCAATAGAAGCTGAGGTGTAAAGAGTTTCAAAAGTTAAGGCTGAACAGAACTTTTGACATGTAAACAGTTTAGAAGTTGTCACTCCCATCCTCACAACAAGAAAAAGATGAACAAATTGAAAATCAACAACTGGAAGTCGATGGAACTTGGATCCATCAGAGAGTTGAGGTCACAGAGCAAACTGCTGCCTTGAAAACTGGAGAGACAAGTGAATACAGAGAATCACAGTTTACCAGGAGCAGAAGCCTGCAGCTAGAGCCAGTATCAGTAGGAACACTTTAAACTGAGATTGATGAATTGCTGGAGGCTTAGAGTGGAATGGCTTGAGAGTTTAAAACTCCAAGGGCTCCAGTCCAAGAAGGCCCTCATACGTTCAAGAATTTACCTTCAGGAGCCCTACAAGATTCTCACTGTGAAAATCAGAGGAAAATCCCCACCTGCTTCTGGCAGTGGGAGAGGAAAAATAACAATTATAGATTGGAAAGGAAGAAATAAAACTGTCTTGTTTCAGATGACGTAATTGTCTATGCAGAAAACCACAAAGAATCAACAACAACAAAAAACCCCTGGAACTAATAAGCGATTATAGCAAGGTTGCAGGAGACAGTTAATGTACAACAGTCAGTTGATTTCCTATATACCAGCAATAAGCAATTGGAAATTTAAATTTAAATGCAACACCATTTACATTCCCATAAAAAAATGGAAATACTTAGGTATACATCTAACAACATACGTATGAGATCTATCTAAGGAAAACTATAAAATTCTAATGAAAGAAATCAAAGAAGAACTAAGTAAATAGATATTCCATGTACATGGATAGAAAGATTCAATATCGTTAAGGTGTCAGTTCTTCCCAATTTGATCTATAGATTCAACACAATCCCAATCAAAATCCCAGCAAGTTACTTTGTGGATATGGACAAATTAATTCTAAAGTTTATATGAAAAGGCATAAGACCCAGAATAGCCAACACAATATTGAAGGAGAAGAACCAAGTTGGAAGACTGATGCTATTGGATTTCAAGACTTACTGTAAAGCTACAGTAATCAAGACAGTGCGGTATTGGCGAAAGAAGAGACAAACAGATCAAGCGAACAGAATAAAGAGCCCAGAAATAGACCCACACAAACAGATCTTTGACAAAGAAGCAAAGGCAATCCAATGAAGAAAGGAAAGTCTTTTCAACAAACGATGCTGGAACAACTGGACATTCACGTGCAAAAAAAAGAATCTAAACACAAACCTTACACCTGTCACAAAAGTTAACTCAAAATGGATCATAGACCTAAATGTAAAATGCAAAACTATAAAACTTCTAGAAGATAATATAGGAGAAAATCTAGATGAACTTAGGTTTGGCAATGAGTTTTTAGACACAACACCAAAAGTATGATCCATGAAAGAAAATATTGATAAGTTGGACTTCATTAAAATTAAAAACTTCAGTAAAAGACACTGTTAAGAGAATGAAAAGACAAGCCACAGACTGGAAGAAAATCTGCAAAACACATATCTGCTAAAGGATTGTATCCAAAATATATAAAGAACTCTTAAAACTTAATATGAAAACCCAATTAAAAAGCAAAAGATCTGAATACACACCTCACCAAAGAAGATATACAGATGGCAAAAAAGCATATGAAAAGATGTCCAACGTCATATGTCATCAGGAATTGCAAATTAAAACAATAATGAGATACCTCTACACACCTATTAGAATGGCTAAAATCCCAAACACTGGCAACACTAAATGCTGGCAAGGAGGTGAAGCAACAGGAACTCTCATTCATTGCTGGTGGGAATGCAAAACGGTTCAGCCACTTGGGCTTGGCTGTTTCTTCAAGACAGCTTGGCGGTTTCTTTCAAAGCTAAACATAGTCTTAGCAAATGATCCAGCAATCATCTTTAGCCAAATGAGTTGAAAACTTACGTCTACACAAAAACCTCTACGTGAATTTTTATAACAGTTTTATTCATAATAACCCCAAATCAGAAGCAACCAAGATGTCCTTCAATAGGTAAATAGATAAACAAACTGGTACATCCATACAAGGTAATATTATTCAGCAATGAAAAGAAATGAGCTATCAAGCCACGAAAAGACATGAAGGAAACTGAAATGCATATTGCTAAGTGAAGAAACCAGTCTGAAAAGGCTGCATACTGTACGATTCCACCTCTACGATATTCTGGAAAAGGCAAAACTATAGTGAAGTAAAAAGATCAGTGGCTGTCACGGGTTGGGGAGAGGGAAGAAGGGATGAACAGTGGAGCACAGGGGGTTTTTAGGGCAGTGAAACTATTCTGTATGATACTTTAAGGGTGGATACATGATATTATGCATTTGGAAAAATCCATAGAACTATACAATATAAAAAGTGAACCCTGGGGCCGGCCCGGCGGTGCAAGCGGTTAAGTGCGCACGCTCCGCTGCGGTGGCCCGGGGTTCGCTGGTTCAGATCCTGGGCACACACTGATGCACCACCTGTCAAGCCATGCTGTGGTGGTGTCCCATATAAAGCAGAGGAAAATGGGCATGGATGTTAGCCCAGGGCCAGTAGTCTTCCTCAGCAAAAAAAAAAAAAAGAAAAAAAGAGGATTGGCAGATGTTAGCTCAGGGCCGATCTTCACAAAAAAAAAAAACAAAAAAGTGAACCCTAATTTAAACTATGGACTTTTAAAGTTAATAATAACGTATAGGATTATCAATGGTAACAAACGTACCACATCAATGCAAGATGTTAATAATGGGGGAAAGGTGGGAGGAGTATATGGGAACTCTCTGTATTTTCTGTTCAGTGCTTCAGTAAATCTTAAACTGCTCTAAGAAATAAAGCTCATTAATTTTTTTGTTGTTGTTAAAGCTAAGGCTGCATGGGGGCCACCCAGTGGCCTAGTGGTTAAGTTCTGCACATTCTGCTCTGGTGGCCTGGGTTCCGTTCCTCGGTGTGGACTTACACCACTCGATGGCAGCCATGCTGTGGCTGAGACCCACATATAAAATAGAGGAAGATTGGCACAGATGTGAGCTCAGGGCAAATCTTCCTCAATAACAAAAATAGTTAAGGCTAAGGCTACATGGAAGGACTCTCGGCTCAGGAAGGACATAGAGCCACAGGATGGGGAGAGTGGCACCCCCCCCACGCCACTTCCTGTGGCAAAGATCTCAGAGGCAACTGAGTGCATAGGGGACAGAGACCAGTGAGGAACGGCTAAGGCCCCTTCCAGGCACGAGCCTCCCTTGATCCCATCAGCCTGCCACTTTCTCTCTTTCTTTTTCTTTCTTTCCTCCTTCTTCTTTTCTTTCTTTCTTTTTTTTTAAACTGTGTTCTTGTCGAGTATTCCCAGCAACAGCCTGGGGTTCTGGGGGTGGAGAGGACACGGCCCCAGATGCCTGGTTGGGTGCCCCGTACACTGCAAGACAAGGCTCAGCGACTGCCCGCCAGGCCAGCACCAATGTAGGGATCGGTTTGGGTTGGGGGTGCGGTGAAGATGACCAGTTCGCTGAGCAGGAGTCCCGCTCCGAGGGGGACTCCCTCCTCCAAGTCCCCGGTCCTGTCGGGGCTGGCCTTGTGGCGGGAGGATGGAACTGGACGCCACCAGGTCGCGTAGTTTCCGCTCCACCTCTCAGCGTGGTGCGAGAGGACTCCGCAGCAGAGACCAGAAGAGGGCGCTGGTCAGGTGGACCTGAGGTGGAGTTCTGACTACGCCTACTACTAACTACGTGACTTTGGGCAGGTGACCCACCTTCTGCTCCTCACTAACCCCTGTACCTTGCTGAAAATAAGTGTCTGCCTGGAGAGGGGAGGAGGCGATGCGTGAAGATTCACTGAACGAAGGGAGGAGAGTCCTCGCTCCCCGCCCAGCACGCAGGGAGCGGCCAGCCAGTGGCAGCGCGCTCGGGCGAACGCGGGTGCTCCGGCTCCGGTCCAGGGCCCCCGGCGGCTGCGGGCTCCCCCGGCTCCGGCCTCAGCCCTTCCCCGCACTTACAGGGGTCACTCCGCTCCTCCCTTCTTGGGCCACCGCAGCTCTGTCACCTGTTCGGGACGCCTCCTCGCACTGCCCTGGCAACCGTCACCAGGGAAACCAGCAATGCCGCTCGCGTGACGTCATCGGAGTCTACGGGGGCCGAGAGGGCGCCGGGAGGTGGGAAAGTGGCTGAGGCGCGCATGGTCCAGGTTGAGGCGGTATGGAAACAGGCGCGGTGGGCTAGGTGAAAGAAGGCGTCGTGTGCCTGAGACTTTAAGTTTGCCCGGCAGTCCGCTTCTGGAGCATATGTTTTAAAAGTTTTGTGGACCAAACTTCCTGCACAGAGATGCACATTCCGCAATCCTGCAGGGGAGGTGAAAGGTGAATGCTCCCACCATGGAATTTAATGTAGCCATTCAGAATGTCTTTGAAAAATGTAAAACAATGTGGGGGAAAAGTTATGTAGTGATGGTGAGGGGAAAAAAGCAGGACACTAAGTAGTGATTGCTGAATAAATAAAGTTTTTTTTTTTTTTTAACAAGCACGGAAACATGACTGGGAGGAATGCATAGAAATAGTAACAGAAAAAGTGGTTGTATTTGGGTGCTGGAATTGCAGTGCTGTGTTTTTATTTTTGCACTTTAGAAGATTTTAAATATAATGAACAGGGTTTATTTTCATGATAGAAAACACCTGTAGGTTTTTAAAGAAAGGCACTTCCCAATTTAAGTCACTACTATATTCAGGGCTAGATGGGAGTAGGAGGCAAATTTCTAGGAAAGGAGATCCAGGGAAGCTTTCCAGATATTTATCCAGGCCTTTATAATTTGAAAATCTTCAGATATCTCATAGTCGTTTTTCTTTCTTTTTTTCCTCATAAGGCATTCACCCCATACACGTGCATGAAGATGCAGCACCAGAACTCTAGTACAATATCACAACCAGGATATTGACATTGACACAATCCACCCATCCTATTCAGATTTCCCCAATTTTACTTGTATTTATTTTTGTGTATGTATTTAGTTCTATACAATTTTATTATATGTGTGGGTTTGCGTATCCACCACGGTAGTCAAGATACCAAACACTTAAATCACTACAAGGATCTCTCGTTAGGCTTTTATATTTTATTTTATTTCTGAGATAAATGCCCAAGAGTACAGTGGTATGGTAATCACATGTTTAGTTTTTATAAGAAACCACCAACCCATTTTGTAGAGTGGCTGTACCATGTTACATTCCCACCAGCAATGTATGAGTGATCCAGTTTCTCCACATCCTTGCCAGTATTTGATGTTGTCACCATTTTTTATTTCAGCCTTTCTGGTAGGTATGTAGTGACGTCTCATTGTGGTTCTAATGTGCGTGATGGATAATGATGTTGAATATTTTTTCATGTGCTTATTTGCTGTCTGTATATCCTCTTTGATAAGTGTCTGTTCATATCTTTTGCCCAGTTTCTAACTGTTGAGTTTTGAGAATTCTTTATATATTCTAGATACTAGTCCTTTGTTGGATATGTGGTTTGCAAATGTTTTCTCCCAGTCTGTAGCTTGTCTTTTAATTCTCTTCAGATGGGCTTTCACAAAACAAAAGTTTTTATTGTGATTAGGTCTAATTTATCAATTTCTTTCTTTTAATGTTGTAGGGGAGGAAGAACTATTCCTCTAGCCTCTAGGTCCTTCTGGATGATCTAAGAAATTGACATGAGACAGAATCACAGGAGAAAATAAAACAAAGTTTAATAACATGTATACATGGGAGAAACCCAGGAAATCTGAATAACTTGCCAAAATGACAGAAGCCACTACCTTAAATACCATCTTCAGCTAAGGACAAAGGAGGATGTTGGGGGTAGTGGTTTTGGACTTTAAAGGGGAGGAAGGCAATTTACATGGAGGTGGAAAGGCAAATGTTTGGTAAGTGAATGTTTGCTGGGCCATCTATCGAAAATGTGACCTGAGAGAAAGAACTTTGATAAAAATGGGCTTAGCAAGGTTACTCCCAGTCTATCATAGCCAGTGTTATCCATGATGATAACTCCTTCCTGGGACAGGCCTTCTATCTTAAATTCTTTTAGGCAGTTAGGGGAAACATCAAAGTTTCTTTCTGTGTTTTTTTGTTCTTAAAAATAATCAGTGCCAGCCTGGTGGCGCAGCGGTTAAGTACACGTGCTCCACTACGGTGGCCCAGGGTTCTCAGGTTCTGGAGCCTGGGCGCACACGATGGACCGCTTGTCAAGCCATGCTGTGGCAGTGTCCCATATAAAGTAGAGGAACATGGGCACAGATGTTAGCCCAGGGCCAATCTTCCTCAAGAAAAAAGGGGAGGATTGGCATCAGATATTAGCTCAGGGCTAGTCCTCCTCACACACACACAAAAAAAATCAAGCCAAAGAGACACATTTTGGGGTGGCAAATTCTGATCCTCCACAATGGATTGTGCTTTTGGTGTCAAGTCTAAGAACTCCTTGCCTAGCCCTGGATCCCAAAGATTTTCCCCTATGATTTTCTAAGTGTTAAAGAGTTGACATAACTTTTGTATAAGGTGTGAGGTTTAGGGGCCGGCCCAGTGGTGTAGCGGTTAAGTGTGCACGCTCCACTGCGCGGTTTGCAGGTTCGGATCCCGGGCGCGCACGGACACACTGCTTGTCAGGCCATGCTGTGGCACCCGCCCATATGAAGTGGAGGAAGACAGGCACAGATGTTAGCCCAGGGCCAGTCTTCCTCAGCAAAAAGAGGAGGAGTGGCACGGATGTTAGCTCAGGGCTGATCTTCCCCACCAAAAAAAAAAAAAAAAAAGGTGTGAGGTTTAGGTCGAGGTTCTTTTTTTTTGAGCCTGTGGATGTCCAATTGCTCCAGCACCATTTGTTAAAAGGTCTCCTTCCTCCATTGAATTACGTTTGAATCTTTGTCAAAAATAAGTTGAGCAAACTCAACAACAAAACAACTCAATTCGAAAATGGGCAAAGGACTTGAATAGACATTCCTCCAAAGAAGATATACAAATGGTTCATAAGCACATGAAAAGATGCTCAATATCACTAGCCATTAAGGAAATGCAAATCAAAACCACAATGAGACCACTCCATACCCACTAGGATGGCTATTATTAAAAAAATGGAAAATAGCAAATGTTGGTTAGGATGTGGAAAAATTGGAACCCTTATGCATTGCTGGTGGGAATGTAAAATGGTGCAGCCACTGTAAAAAAGTTTGGCAGTTCCTCAAAAAGTTAAACATAGAATAACCATATGATCTAGCAATTTCACTTCTGGGTATATGCCCAAAATATGAAAGCAGGGACCCAAACAGATACTTGTACATCAATGTTCATAGCAGCATTATTATTACAATAGCCAAAAGCTGGAAACAACCCAAGTGTCAATCAACAGATGAATGGATAAATAAAATGTGGTATATCCATACAATGGAAGATTATTTGGCCATAAAAAGGAATGAAATTCTGATACTTGCTGCAGCATGGAAGAATCTTGAAAACATTATGCTAAATGAAATAAGCCAGACACAAAAGGACATATATTGTATGATTCCACTTGCATTAGGTACCTAGAATAGGCAAATTCATAGTGACAGAAAGTAGAATAGAGGTTGCCAGTGGACAAGGGAAGAGGGAAATGGGGAGTTGTTGTTAAAGAGCATGAAGTTTCTGTTTAGGAGGATGAAAAGGTAGTGGAGGCAGATGGTGGTAATGTTTGCACAGCATTTTAAGTGTACTTAGTGCCACTGAATGCACACTTACAAATGGTAAATTTTGTTATGTATATTTTACAATAAAATTTTTAAAAAATCAGTTGAGCATATTTGTGTAGCTCTAACTGCTCTTTTTTCTAATCCCTAAATTAGGTCCTTCCCACAGGTCAATGTTGCTCCAACTTTCAAGTGGGACCTTTATCCATGCGTATATTATCTTTTTAAAAATGATAAGGTCATCAAATAGATTTCCCCTCGCTGAAATTATACTCCCTCTCCCACAAATAAGTAAATATAAGCAGTTAGTGATCTGATCCTACTCTTACTATAAGAAGGAAAATTGAATAAACCCTGTCAGAAGTAAGAAAACCTGGGTTTTAACTCTCTGACATTAGTCAAGTCACAAACTTCGACTTTCTTCTTAAAATAGCAATAGTATCCTTGGGGCCGGCCCCAGGGCTTAGCGGTTAAGTGCGCACGCTCCGCTACTATTGGCCCGGTTCGGATCCTGGGCGTGCACCGAGGCACCGCTTGTCCTGCAGTGCTGAAGCGCGTCCCACATACAGCAACTAGCAGGATGTGCAACTACAACATACAACGATCTACTGGGGCTTGGGCAGAAAAAAGGGAAAAAACAAACAGTATCCTTATTACCATGATATTCAAATAGGTCATGAAAGTGCTTTGTAAACTGAAATGCTCTTCAGTTGTCATGTATTATTACAGATTTAGTTGTTTTGCTTCAAAATGGCAGTAAGCTTTGCCGCAGCTTAAAAGCAAGGGTCCATTTGGCTCTCCCTATTTCAGAGCTCTCCACTTAAGCACCTCACTTTTGCAGGTCCAAAATCTAATTTGGTCATTATACCGGGAGTGTCTCTTGGGGCTAGACTTACCAGTCATGGTATTAAGTGATTGACATGTAAACCAGAACTGTAAGCCACTACATAGTTTACATTAGGGGATTGTGACCCATATCCAGAGCCCCTCCCTTCCCAGAATCAGATGCCTACGAAGCCAAGAGAGTAATCAGAAAGATATTTTGAGCATGGATTCAGAGCAAACTGCTTTGAGATATTTTTGACCCAGGATTAAGCCTTATTAAATATTCCACTTCACAAGCAGGATCCCCCACATAAATAAAAATTGTTAATTTTCTCCGGGTTCAAGTTCTTTCCTGATGGAAGGTGCTGGATACACGCTGCTAGTTTTGCCTCTTCAACTCGCCCTGGATTTGGGCTTTCTTTATTGACCACCAGCCTCTCATAGACTCTCCCCAGAACACTTTGTGTTTTAGCTCAATACTCTTTTGGCTACAGTCAAGTCTTATTTTATCCATGGAGCTATTTTGTCTAAGATGTGTTTATTTATATGGTGATCTCACTCATCATTTGTTGACTTTATTAGAAAACGCAGTGTTCTGCCAAGATTCATGAGTCCTTATTTCCAAGGGACCTCTCCGATGGATGAGATCTACCCTGGCTCTCCTCCAAGCCCTCAGCACAATGGATTGGTAATATATTTTATATTTTTCCCCAAAATCTCAATTTCACTCTTGGCTCATATCATGGTCTTTCAAAACACTTGGATGAAAGTCACCTGGTCTCAGTGATAATTTATTTCTCCACTGTTGGTCAGGTCCCCTGCCTTGTGTACTTACTAGATTTCAATTTACTGCCTCCACAGTAAGACCAGTTGTATGTGGGTATCTCCTCATTTTCGTTCTTGTAAAGGCCAAAACAAATATTGACTGAGGATTTTTACATATGAAAAAAATCTGAGGATAAAGTAGCTATGGTATATTGGAAAAAAGTATTGGACTTGGGACTGGGACGGGGAGTGAGTGTGTGTATGTGTGTGGAGGAAGGTGGAAATGAAGGAAAGGGAAGAACAAATATTTCTTGAACAGGCATTACTTTATGTACCTGTATTCCCTTCCATCATGCAGTCTCTCCATGTGACCAAGGGTCTTAAGGTCTGGGTGTGTGTCCCAGCTCTATCGCTTTTCAACTGTATGGCCTTGAGTAAATTACAGCTTTCCTCATTGAAAAAGTCAGGATAATATGTACTTCAGAGTTTTTGTGAGGAACTAATGGAAAGAAATATTAAAGCATTTTATATACAGCAAAGCACTACACAAAAGTAAAGTATCATAGTGGAGTATGCATTGTGTGTTTTAAACTCAAATTTGGCCAGATTTGAAAAAAAAAGGTAAAGTTCACTGTGTCCTAGAAGAGTTCAGAGGAGCTTTACCAAAAGTAGAATTTGGGTAGCATCTTTAAGGTGTGCACTGAACGGCCTGGGAGTGGGGAGGGGAACGTTCAGGAAAAGAACAGAGCATGAACAAAGGTGTCAGGGGCAGGGGTGTGCACAGGGCTTTGGCATCAGTGGCACCACTGGAGCTAGGTGACAGAAGAGGACGTAAAGGGCCTAACTTTAAAGTGGTGACAACAGGGAGAGGAAGAGGACGAATCTGAGTGATGAGACACTCTGCTTATGAAAAACCGGCAGGACTTGGTGACTGGTTTAACGGTGACAAATGAACAGGAGGAAGGAAAGACACTTCTAAGAGTTTGAGCCCAGTGTGTCACAGTGGGAGATGGAGGGCATCACTGACAGAAATGGGTGAGCTAGGAAGGAGCACTAGTGGAGAAGACAGTTAAGTATGGTTGTAGACAAGCTGAGTTTTGGAAATAGGGCTCTAGCTGAAAGGTATGATGGCACTTCCATTTCACATTGCAAAATTTTAGTCACTCTGTGACACTTCAGAGTTGCCCTGGGGTCACGAAAAAGATCTAACACCAACGTTGTAAGAAGCTCAGAACACTACAGAGAGGACCTGTTCCTGAGTTCCTCTGAGGGGACCGACCGCATGCTAGCTTCCACTCTGGAACTATTTATCACTACTGAATTTAGGAGAAAACTTCCTAATTTTTGTCGTGCTAAAAACAGATTCTTTTGCCTCATTTCAGTGACTAAGGGGAAAGTAGGCTGTCTTGATATAAGAATAAAGCTAGGATGCATGAGCAGTGCTGATTCTTCCATGAACTTCTATCAGGTAAATCATTCACTGAGAAAGTGGCAATCCAGTCAAGGCTGGTGCATGTTTGGTTTCCTTTCAAACTTCCCCATTCTATTCAAAGAGCTTTCAAACAGGATCAAGTATATAAATAATAATTGGCAGTTCCACTGTTTGACACATGAGAACCTTAAAATACCTTATGTTCACTCATTCGGCTTTGTTCTGGCCTAGGAGATATGTTCCGACAAGCTGTAGATTTACATGGGGATAGAGCCTAAGTTTCAATTTCCTGAAACTCTCTGAGCAGCATTTCCTCATCTGTGAGGCAAAAGGCATGGCCTATGGGACCAATCCTCTACTGTAAAATTCTGGCTGTGATACAGAGATGAGTGTACTTTGGGGATTTATGTTTAAGTGTGGAGTCAAATTCCAACTCTCACCACCAGATGTCACTGCTGCTTGTTAACTAGAAATAGGTAACTTTTTCTGGGGACAGCAGGATTCTGAATGTCAAAGATCAAAACCTACTTATTCTGATTATTTCAACAAACACTTACTGAACACCTACGTGAGCCTGGCACTAGTGCCAGGTCCTCTGGATGAAAAAGACCATCATGCCCTCAACAGACTGGCGGAGAGAGGCATGGAAGAAATCATACACCAATGTTCCAATATGCAATATTAAGCCAAAGAATCTAACTCTCAGTGAAAAATCAACATACCGTCTCTTTAAGGTAGAACATTGCCTCATCAAGGATACCTTCTTTGACTCCAACACTGGGTTAGGTTCCCCAGCCAGATGTTCCTGCTGCATCCTATATATAGTATTCATGATGTTTTTTGTAATTACTTATTTAATGCCACCCTCCCCTGCTAGCCTGTAACCTGAGAGGGCAGGGCCCATGCATCTCAGGTGCTACTGCATTCCCAAGCTTAACACACTAAAAATGGTAACAGCAACCATTCACTGAGTTTACTATTGCGTCAGGTGCTATGCTAAGCCCTTTACATGCACCACTGAATTTAATCTTCCTAACAACCCTACCTCACTGATATTGTCCCCATTTTACAGATAAGGAAACAACCCTACCTCACTGATATTGTCCCCATCTACTCAGCTAGTAGATGGCAGAACCATGAACTCAAGTCGGATTCAATAAAAAATAGTATCACACCCACGTGAGTCACTTTTAAGAACTTCCATAATCTCATGCTAGCCTATTCATCCACCCTAACATTACCATTGTCTCTTCAGGCAAGCAACTCCACTTCTTGTCTCCTGATCACATAATGCTCACTACCATTTTAACACTTCACTCTTGTTCTCTCTATCCTCTGCCATTTGTCTAGATCAATTTCTCTCAAATTAGTATTTCGTTTAATAAAATCAATAATGTACTCACCTATTACAGTGACAGTTTTCTGAAACCTGTTCCCAAATTTGTTCTTCTCCAGAAGGCTTATCCTTCATAAAACAACTGTTAGGACTGCCTACAAGCATTTCCTACGTCTATTGGAAGCTGAGAAAACAGTTCCTAGTAATAGCTTATACTATTTTTAAGGCACTTTCTCATGGACCCATATCATGATTTATAAGCTAGATAGGACCACAGAAATTCCTAGACCAATTTCTCATTTCATAGCTAGGAAAAAGACTGAGAAAACCCTGATTTGGTCCAGGTTATACAGTCAGTGGTGAGTCAAGACCTCTTGTCTAATAAATTTATGATCACTGCTGCTACTCCAGCATTAATTTCACAATGTCAATATTTCAAGTCTCTAACTAATCTGTTGGGATCTACCACTTGACTGCCCAGGTCCAGTCTCAAACCTATAATCTTCTCTAGCTATGTGACCTTGGGTTAGTTGAACTGTTCGTGCCTCAGTCCCCTCCTCTGCGAAATGAGGATCATATTTCCTACCTCTAACAATTTTTAGGAAACTTAAATGATATTATACATGAAAAGTGCTTAGGGCAGTGCGTGGTACACGGTAAATGCTCAATAAATGTTAGCCATCATTCCTATTTGAATATTCTTGAACTGTGGTTCCTACCAAAGCTACAAAACGTTCTCTTGCTTTTCTTAGAACTTAATTTTTGTGCTACTTTGAAGAATGTTTTGTTTTTCCAAACTGAAATAAATACAAGACATTCGATGTGTTCACTTATCTTTAATAACACCACATTTACCATGTTCTCACCATGGAATGTAAATTCGGGTTAGACAAGAGAATTTTACAAGTGCAATAAAGCATTCTGTAGTATACCAAAATTTGTGTATAATATGTGACCAAATCAGCTTGCTCATAAATCATTAATCACTTTCATTATAGGTAATTTGTTGAGTTTAACATTTATGATCCTTCCAGAGAAATGAAACATACTGCACACATTTAAAAAGGGTTTTTCATTTACTTGTGCACTAGCACTGAAAATACATATTTCTATTTCAAGATGACATTTAAAAATTATTCTAATATAACAGCAGCAAAAATATAATTCTGCAATTACAAAAGAGCTAAACTGGGATCCATAATTAAGTTACTCTTATGTTTACGTGTCTGATTCTGAAATAAATACTATTTCTAAGCAGCTCTGTTATCAGCTTTTTAGGTTTGGTTTAAAAACACACACACACATTGGCAGTTGTGGGGAGGCTTATAATGTTATATTCCATGCACTGTTCTAAAAGGGTTCTTCAATAGCCAATCAGCCCTAAAAACCAAAGCACTCAATCAGTCCACAAGGCAGGCAGAAAAAAGTTAAATTAACTGGGGTCAATAGGATTCCTACCTAACATCAAAGCATGTGATGTTCTGCAGCAACTGGGAGAACCTCAGGATTGGCATGTTGTCTTCTTTAGAACTAATTTCATCGGAAGAGTTTAAGAAGGTGGACATTTTACCACTATCAAGTGCATTTAAAAGTGACACGTTTCTTTTGTGCTAATTTGACTCCCCTGAATGACCTAGTTAGTGAGCTAGTCACTAGTAATTTGGTCACCAGGCAAATCAAGCCTGCAAGAAAGGAAGCCAATATCAAATTACCATGTTCTTATCTGACCCCTCAAATGATTTATTTTCAACATAAACATATAACCTCAATATGAGACGTCTAACTAAAGCAAGCACCACCAATAAGACCACGACAGCATCTCTTCTTCTAAGGTTTTGGTTTTGCCCAGAATTCTTGATACAAGGAATAGCCCATACCTAAAGGAAAAGAATGCTAGTTAGCATTTAAATATTTTCCTCAATATTAAGAAAATTAAAAACAGTTCATAAAATAGCTAAAAGTAGCACTTTTGCTAGCATGCAATATTTACAAGGGAAACAAGACCCTAGGCTGCTTATACTCTTGTCTTCTTAAATAATTTAAACTTCTAAAATTTTTTTTAAACAGTTTCCCAAATAGCTCTAGGCTAGTATGAACAGCTCAGATTGTTAACATATTTGCTTTAAAGAACAATCAATATTTATCTGGCAACTTGGTTTTTTTTTTTGCTAAGGAAGATTGGCCCTGGGCTAACATCCGTGCCCACCTTCCTCTACTTTTTATATGTGGGATGCCTGCCACGGCATGGCTTGATAAACGGCGTGTAGGTCCGTGCCTGGGATCCGAACCTGCGAACCCTGGGCCGCTGAAGCACAGCCCACGAACTTAACCACTACACCACTGGGCTGGCCCCTATCTGGCAACTTTAAAAGGAGTTACTCTTACTACATAATACCAGATAAAGACAATGAATTATAAAATCCAATAAAAGCATGTAATACCTACATTTAGAAAATCATTTCTACCTTCAAATACTGAACAAAATAGCAATCATGTCTCTTCTAGATAATGGATCTTACTACCAACCCTATTTGCATGTCTAGACTCTTCAATGAAATTATAAACTTAGTGATGGACAGGATTGTCTTTTCTTCCTTTAAAGCCTTAGTAAGATATAGACAGTAAAACTATGTAAATTTTAGTAGAACTAAATTTTTACATGAAAATGAATATAAGTGATATTTGCAAACTGTTTCAAAATCAGCCACAAGTATCTACCTTGTTTTATTTACCAAGAAATCAATTCATTAATGGGGAACCACAAATCTGAAAATTTCTCGTAGGAACCTACCAAGGGTCATTGCTCCCACAACAAAGCCTTGGGCTGCCACGCGCATGTGGATCAGGTGAACAGACATTTTAGTATTTCCCCTGCTCTTCAATTTATATAATCCATATGCAACAATTGCTGCAAAGCCCGCCATTCCTGTGAAACAAATAGTCACAAGTATGTCAGATGCATGGAGGTAGGGAACCAAGACGATTTTACCATCAACCAATGTACTTTCTATTTTTATAAGGATGCTTTATGAGACCACTGATTAGCTAGCATACAAACTGAGTTTTTAATATTTCCCCCTACAACCAAAAATCCGTAATTGGTAGCAAACAGTAGCAGATCCAGAAAGTTAAGATCATCTTCAAAATGTGGGCTTGTGGAGCCAGGAGATAAATTCCTTTAAGAGTGCCAGGGGAACTCTTCCTCTCAGTCCTACTTCCCTCCCCAAAGGGAATCAGTTAATACAGCAGAGACTGTAATAAACCATAACTGTGAGTATAACAGCTTTTTTGAGTCTTGTGAGCCCTTCTAGGAAATCATTGAGACCAAGGGTGATCTTGGGGTCCCCCAACACAGTCACTGAAATAAGAGTCGATAAAATAATAAGTCTGAATACATAAAGAAGAATTTTCATAATGAGTTATATCATGCCAATCTGAGCATATCTGAACAACATATGAAAAAATATTTGAAAATAAATGCTTTTAGGATGTGCTTGATGAACGAGTTGACCACACTTCTACTGTGTTAAAGCTTACAACACATCATTAGAACACCAATGTCAAACTTACCAATGGGGACAAACGGTGCCTCTCTAGCTTTTCGGATAAGTTTAGATCCCTGATCTTCATCATATGAAGAAAGAGAAACATCTGTGTCAGTTGACATAGTGATTGAAGAATCTTCCTGGAAGAGAAATTTCCATGAGGTTCTGCAGTTAAAAGCATCCAGTAACATTAAATGAGTGGATGTACTTAAAAATAATCCTAGTTTCCATGAAAACCTGATATATGTTATTCATGAACTTAAAAAAATATTTTTAGAAATTAACTGTATTTTTTATCCATAGCCATCTTTAGGGAGGGTTGTATGTATTTATTCCCTCAACTGTTTTGATGTTTTCCCCATACAATCAATTCCTTTTTAGTACCACATTGTTAATAATGGTAAAAATTTTGTGTGTGTGTGTGTGAGGAAGATTAGCCGTGAGCTAACATCTGTTGCCAATCCTTCTCTTTTTGGTGAGGAAGATTGGCCCTGGGCTAACATTCGTGCCCATGTTCCTCTACTTTACATGTGGGATGCCTGCCACAGCATGGCTTGATAAGCAGTGTGTAGGTCCACGCCTGGGATCTGAACCCATGAACCCCGGGCCACTGAAGCGGAGCATATGAACTTAACCACCATGCCACCAGGCCAGCCCCAAGGGTAAAAATTTTTTTTTTAATTGAAATTACTTTTGTCAATTAAAATAGTAGCTATGAATTTTCCAGCTACTTTCATCCTTAATCAACTTCAACTTGACAACTTTAAATCACTCAAACCAAACTGATACTCCTTATTGCCTCTTCAGTATCATGGTGAAAATTCTACTAAGCACTTTAAGTGTAGGTAAGTGTAGTCTTTATTGCTTTCAATTATACCTGACTTATTTACTCTCACGTGCTACCTGGCTTCAGTTCTTACCTCCGAATAGTTTCCAACCTATTACACTCATCTCTCTTATTGATGGTGGCTGTTTTGGGGGAAAAGATTACAGTTATTCTGAATATACAAAATTTCTACTTGACTCAGTATTTACTCTTTTTAAGGACAAAACTTATTTTAAATACTATTGCTAGAAATGCTTCCTTTTAAACATAATTTATGTTCAATTGAATATAATATAGCTTTTTAGTTTTTTTACAACTTAGGGTTATCATTTTTAACATCACTGCAGCAAAAAACAGGGTCTTCTTAATGAATGAATACCTCCTAAGCTTCAGATCTATCTTCCTTTACATATCTTATATTTCCTGGGCTTCCCTCTGAAAATTCGTTACCTTCTTTTACAATCTTATTCCTTTAGGTGGTACCAAAAAATGCAAAACACCAGACTGATTATATGAATAAGGTGACAGAAAAAAAAAAAGATTCATTTCCATTACTAGAGGGATCAAAGGTCCATTCTCCCTTTTCAGTCACCTTCTTTTACACGGAAGCTAATGGGCGTTTCATCACAATGAGGTAATAACAAATTCAATTTCACCTTAGTCACAGTTAACTTTATGTATAATACTTCTTCACTGAGCTGATGTGAACTGCCTGTAAACTTCACCCACAGATAAAATAAGGGAGTCATAGTATATAATAAGTGCACAAGCCTCTAATTAGTGTCAATTACAATAAACTCAAAAGTCAACTGCCCATCTCACTACTTGTACAAAATCTTACCTTCACTTCTGGGTTTTTCACATGCATCGTATTCCTTTAGATAATAATAGCTCTCATTCAACACTTTGCTATTCAAGGGGTGTTAGTAGTAGTTAAGGCCCTCAAAGAAAATCCAACTCTAGAGGTGGGGCTTAGTGCTTAGTTTGAAAAGTGAAATCATTCCTCCAGGGCCCCATCCCCATTGGGAAGAGTCCAATTCTGTCAACTGACAGAGAAGACAACCTTAATCCAAAGGAGTTGTACAGTATCACACAGCTAGATAGGACAAAACTCAGATTAGAACTAGACTTCCTCTTCTTTTTTTGTACTCCATTATCTGCTAATTGAATAAACCCCTACTTATGAGCTTTATTATATACAAAGTTCAACAAGCTCAAGGTTCAGGATGCTCATTATATATTTGAAGAGATAAAATAAACACTGAAATAATTTATGGTTCAAAAATTAGGTTTTTTTTAAAAAGAGACAGGACAGAGTGTTATTACTTGCCAATAGCATAAGAGAGAGAATGAGAACCGAATTTAAAGTGTGAGGTCTTTTAGCTCATTGGGGGTTTGGCAAGTTTCACAGAGAAATGTTTGAGATTGGCCTTCAAGAAACGACATAAATGGACTAGATGGAAAGATTCAAGATTGTATTTATTTTAGGCTAGTATATGTTTACTAGCTGCCTTCATAACTAATCAAATTTCTCAAAGGCATAACTGTTCTGGGGCCGGCCCCGTGGCGTAGTGGATAAGTGCGCGCGCTCCACTGCTGGTGGCCCAGGTTCAGATCCTGGGCCGCACTGACGCATTGCTTGTCAGGCCATGCTGTGGCAGCGTCCCATATAAAGTAGAGGAAGATGGGCACGGATGTTAGCTCAGGGCCAGCCTTCCTCAGCAAAAGGAGGAGGATTGGCATGGATGTTAGCTCAGGGCTGATCTTCCTCACCAAAAAAAAAAAAAAAAAAAGCAAAAAAAGCGTAACTGTTTTATCACAAATCCTCCATCCACCTCCCTCGGCAACCCCACATTCTAATTACATTAAACTTCTTGTAGATGCTCTCTATATCTCCAAGCCTTTGCACAAGCTGATTCCTCTGCCTGACACTTTTCTTCCCTTTCCATCTCCTTTCAGATACTCTCTTTCCTGGCTAATCCTCCCATTTTTCAGGTTTTTATCTTAATTGACCTCTGGAAAGTCTTCTTTGACACTCTAAGTTTATAATAAGTGCTTTGGTTATGCAGTCGCATAAGACCTCATGCTTTCTCTATAATAACTCTTTCTTATAAATGCCCGTTTAATGGTTTCTCTTGCTAGAATCCTTCAAGCCAGGAGGCTACACCTGCCCTCTTGTATCTATCTCCACTGCCTGGCATGATGCTTTGCCATGTAGTAAGCACACCACAAAATGTTAGTTGAATAAATTTAAAAGTAATATTTTTCAGCAATTAGAATTATTCTCAGGTAATTTATTTAGGAATATTTAGTGAAAACAATAACAATTATACACATTTGTAGAGTTGAATCAGTCAGTAAGAAAAATGTCCAACTCTGTGTACCTAAGTGCTTATTTCTTTTTTAATTCTCATATTGTATCTAAGAAAGAAATGAGAACCAGAGTAGGTCTTGGTTCCTTGCAATCACAAGAGACAAAACTATTATATACCACAATCCACTTTTAAAAACTAGCACCTTCTTTTGCAACATGAAAGCATGTTTTCTTCCTTTGCCTGAATTATTCCTCAACTATGAAGTCATTTGGGAACTGTCTTTAAAAGCAAGAAAGTTGGTAGTTTTCCTCTAATCTGGATCACTATAATTGCCCAACAGGTCAATGCAGCAAAAGTTTTTTTTCCCCTCTCCTTTCAGGAGGGAGGGGGATGGCTGTCTCTCTTTTGTATATAATAGAAGAAAATCCATTCATCTTCATTCCTTACCTATGATACAGACTCTGAAGTTTGTATGGGTAGCACATTTGATCTGGCTTTCAGAAAGTAGTCCCTGGGATAAGAATCAGGGTGTGGGGCAACCATGTGGTCATTATTTGCTTTAAGTGACTAACGATAATCTATCTCTGATGCAAGACACCTTGTGTACACATTTCAGGATAACATTAATAAGGAGAAATATTAAAATCCAACACTTAGGGGCCGGCCCAGTGGCATAATGGTTAAGTTCACGCGCTCCACTTTGCCGGCCCAGGGTTCGAAGGTTTGAATCCCAGGCACAGATAGACACACCACTCATCAACCCATGCTGTGGCAGCCTCCCATATACAAAATAGAGAAAGACGGGCACAGATGTTAGCTCAGAGCTAATCTTCCTCAGCAAAAAGAGGAGGATTGGCAATGGATGTTAGCTCAGAGGCAGACTTCCTCACCAAAAAAAAAAAAAAATCCAACACTTACATTAGAGTTGTTATTGTATAGTTCAAATTATATTTTTATATCATCGTATAAATTCTAACATAGTATGTATTTATAATACTCCCTGAATATAAGATTTTGATAATTCTCTTTTTAATTACCACCTAGAAGTTTCCCAAGTATTCATGATTTACAGCCACCTAAATTGAAAACGGTTAACTTTTGGGCCAGCCCCGTGGCTTAGCGGTTAAGTGCGCACGCTCCACTACTGGCAACCCGGGTTCGGATCCCGGGCGCGCACCGACGCACTGCTTCTCCGGCCATGCTGAGGCCGCGCCCCACATACAGCAACTAGAAGGACATGCAGCTATGACATACAACTATCTACGGGGGCTTTGGGGAGAAAAAGGGAAAAAAAAAAGGAGGAGGATTAGCAATAGATGTTAGCTCAGAGCCGGTCTTCCTCAGCAAAAAGAGGAGGATTAGCATGGATGTTAGCTCAGGGCTGATCTTCCTCACAAAAAAAAAAAAAAAAGGAAAACGGTTAACTTTTAAAAGTATCAGGGTCAATAACTACAAATCATATAATTTGAAAATAACAACCCAGATGATTAATCCATGCCAACAGCCTTATTTTACAGATGGAAAAAGGGTTATGAAGGGTTATATGAATTGCTCAACACCATGACTACATCTCTAGCAGGGTAGGATTAGAACTCAGCTCTCCTGATACACAATCTAGGGTTCTTTTGATTGACAATATATTGCCAAATCATCAATATTATGATGCCGGTATATATTTAATCTGAAAAATATTGAAATCCATTCCTTAACAGAAGCCCACATCTTTCTTTGAATTGTAAAAAATATGTAAGTCATGCCTAAAATTAAATGGAACCTTCTTCCCCAGCGACTTAGCTCATCTAACAACTTCAACTGTGATTTGAAAGGACTTTTTTTCACTAGCACCACTTCTAGATTTTCCTTCATTATCATTTTCTCATCCACCCAGGGCAATTGATTCAGATCAGTCGGAAAGCTGAATAGGTGCAAAAAGAGGCACCAATAACCAGATATTCAAAGTCAGTTTGGAAAACACGAATTATTCTGTAGACTTAGTAAGATACTACTGAAGACCTTTCCAAACGCATGGGAACCTTAAAGAGGCTAAGGGAAGATGAGCTGCCCACCATCAGGTGATGTAACAGACCTAAGGATCTTCACAGCCTGTCATTTTCATCACAGGAACTACTACACAACAACGATGGTTTCAAATTTTGATTTTGCACCAGTGACCTGTCAGCTTGTTTAAAACTGCTGGAAAGGCCCCACCCTGGAGATTCTGATTCAAATGGTCTGGGGCAGGGCCCAAGCAATCTATATTTTAAGAACCCCCTTCAAGCGATTCTGGAGCACAAGAAGTAAGAGAACCGATGGTATACAGGACTCAAATATGTTCGTCATGCTGGGGCCTGGTACCACTTTAATATGTCAGAACTTTTCATCCAAACCGGTCATAGTGCCTGGTTGCTTCCGGAAGCATCGATTCTCTCGGTAGGGCTTCCCCTGAAGACGAAGAGCTGCCTCCCACACCGGTAATATACAAGGGAAACGCGAGTAACACTGCCGGATCATTGCGGCTGCTCCCAATTCTAACGCCAGGCTATGTTTTGTAAGCTCTAACCGGCTGGCTTACTTTTCAGATACATTCTGTCACAGATGCTTTACACAGGGCCCGAGGCCTTCTCACCTTCCTAGGGTAGGGGAGGGTCGCCAAGGGTGGGAGGAAACACGGGGTCGGGGAGAAGACGGAGCCCACGACGGGAAGGTCGTGTGGTTTTACGCCCTCCCCTCAACCTTTCAGGCTGCCTCCCCTCTCTCTTCCCGTGACCTTGTCAGGACTCCACGGCCCGAGCGCTCGCCCTCCCAACCCCTCGTCGGCCCCGCTCTCACGAAGGCTCCCCGCTCCGGGTACCATCCGTGCTACCGGTTCCCGGAAGTCGCCCCAGCCCCCTCCACCGGCCTCTCATTACTACCCCACCCGCGAGTCCGCCCTCTCAGCAACGATTCACGCCACAAGCTTCTGCTCCATCTCCTCGCTGGCGCCGTATCCCCTCACCCGACCGTGCGTCAGGCTTTGTCTTTGGACCCCCAACCTCTCCTGAACCACGAGGGCGGGCCTGCGCCCCGTCAACTACACCTCGCCCCCTTCATCCCATGCATCGCTTCCACTCCCAACTTGGTGGCCACCAACCCTCCCAAGGCTCCCTCGGGCCCAAGAGCAACCCCGCTTCTTCCCGTCCCACAGTCGGGTGTCTCCGGTTCCCAATACCCCTCACCTCACCTAACCACAACACGAGCTCTCAACCTCCAACCGGTTTCTGGCCCCCGCCCGCGCGCTCCAGCCGGCCGGTGTCTCCCCGTCCCGCCCACAGCCGGTCCCAGCCAATCAGGAGCCAGAGGCTAGCACCCGGGGGTCGGTGCCGGCCGGGTGAGTACGTGCGTGTACGCGGTGGGTGGGGCGGCCCGGAGCGAGTCCCGGATTGGCTGGGGCGACGCGCGCGTGCTTGTCTCCACGTAACCATCTCTCGCGTAGAGATCTCGTCAGAGGTCAGAGCCCGGCGTCCATGGTTGCGGGAGGGAGCGCAGGCGTTTGGCACTTGTCCTAGCGTACCTCAGATGTCTTCCGCCGTTTTACCTTCGGGCAGCGGCAACAAGCACTGCGAACGCCGTGTCCCTGAGCGCGGGCCTGGCGCGGCCGGGGATGAGGGGTTACGACCGGGGCCAGTCTTTGGAAGGCTGCGGATGAGGTGGGAGCACGTTCCTGCCCTCAGGGGCGCCGACGGCGGTGGGGCGACGGAGCGCTCGGTCCGTTCCGCGCCCCTGGCGGTTACCCGTCACGAACGTGCCCTGTCGGCCTCCGGTGGAGCCCTTGGAGCTTACACTCTAGTGGGGGCGGCCATTAATTGGAAACACGGGGTCGCTAGAGCCGTGACCTCACCCAGACCGGGGAGGTTTCTGTGAGGAAAGAAGCGTCAGAGGCCCTTTGTGACAGTGAACTTCCGGGGACAGAGCCCCTAATTTGTTCGTGGAGTAGATCATCAGTAACTCTGGCGAATTGGGGCAAAGCATCAGCGACTGTGCGGTAGGGAACGTATCTGTGACTAAATTAGAATCTCTTAATATAACCCCAAACGAGGCAGGTCGTCCGGTGCTCTATCGTATAGGTGGGAACTGAGTGCCGTGGGCTCAGGATTTTGAAAATCTTGTCTTATTAGTAAGACACGTAGGAGACATTGATGCTATGTGTGAGAAATTAAAAAACCCATATCTTGATGTGGTATGTTTCAGTTCCTTGAAGGCACGTATTTTTTCTGTTGATGCCGGTATCTCCTTGAACGTTGAGCTCAGTAGGAGCCCAATCACGTTAAATGAAGAAAAGACGTGACCGATGCAATAACTGGAGGGCTTCAAAGATAAGTAGGGATAATCAGGGACTCAGGGTAGTTAAAACGATAAAAGAGCCTGACGGATTTGAATATGAAGGTGAACCAGAGGCCATTAAGTCCCTTGATTCTGGAAATACAAAGGCTAACAGCAGCAGTGACCACAGCATATTCATTCCTGAAGGAGATTTATACAAACCGAAATAATGTTAGCTAATTTGCTGATTTCCAGAGAATGAGAGTTGGGGTCAGGCAGACCTGAGTGCTAGTCCCACGTTGGCCACATACTAGCCATGACCTTGGGCTTTACTTCTCAAACTTCACTTTCCTTATTTGTAAAATGGGGTTAGCCGTAGTGATGGTTAATGAGGAAATACAAGTCGAGTTAGCCCAGCGCCTGTCATGAAAAGTGTTAGCTATTGCTTAAAACATTCCTGTGCCGTGCGTTGTGTGGGAAGACTCTGACCCTGCCCTATTTATGTGAGAAATGATCCCTTTCTAATCAGTATGTAGAATCCAAAATCTTAGTAAATGTTGATGATAAATATCTGAAACAATACAGAAGATTTTTTTTATGGAGATTATTCTGCTACACTTTATATATCATGTTACGAGAAACAACAGTGACAACTGACAAACTATGACATCTTTCATAATACAGACATTATAACTGGTAACAAATAGACAACATGTATTATTCCATTCTCCATACTCTGTGTCATTTCAAAGTATAGTTGATGTAGAAGACTTTAAAAAGTTATTTGGGTTCTCATGTATTAAATTAACCTAACTGTAGTTTATAGAAAGAAAGGCAGCACAAGAAGTATCTGTGCCCTTTGCTAATTTTCCCTCTTTAGAGAGCTTCTGTAACTTTTCATGTTCCAAGTAGCTATCTACACATGATCATATCTACTATAAGGAAAATGGGCTTCTAAACTCAGATGGCTATTTAGGCCGAGTCACAGCTTAAAGCTGCGTTACCTTGTTTTTGATGTTTTTCTTAAAAATATTGGGTGATCTATGTGGAATTTTGCCCAAAACAAATGTTAAGCCTTTCGAGAGAATTGGGAATATCTATGAGTATTTTAAAACCAGAGTTCAGAGTCACCTTCGGTGATTACCGAACATGTATATTGTGCCAGGCACTGTGGACTCAGAAGTTAAGGCTCAGCCCCTTCCTCGAAATAATTTATAATCTGATTAGGTAAAAGGAACAGGTATAGAAAAACATCAAAGACCAGCTATAAGTGCTTTGAATGGAAATTCAGGTAGATACCATAGTGAGTGAACAGTTTCAAAGAAGCCTTCTTGGGATTGGGGCTTGAATGAGAGGGCTTTGAAGGATGACTAGCATGTAAATAAATTGGGAGAATGTTCCAGAAAGAGGAAATAGTGGGCAGAGGAATAGAGACTATGAAATTGTAGCTCTGGCATAGAGGACAGTGAGTGAGGAAATTTGTGACTAAAGCAGAGTCAGAGAATAATGGAAAGTAGGCTTAAGCTACACTGGGGAGGTCTTTAAGTGCTAATTAAAGAACTTGGGCAGTATTGTATTAGGTGGCCTTGAAGATTTTGGAGCAGGATGTTGACAAGAACAGAGTACATTTGAGGTACTTGGTAGTGGAGTGGATTAGAAAGGGAATATCAATATTACTCAGCCAGGAAATTAAAAACTATTTAGTATGTAGTTCATTATACTTTGCATTGAGGCCGTATCCTGGGTCTTAAGGATATGGAAGGCTGCTACATGCAGTAGTGCCATCCCTCTACCACCTAGACAAGGACGGCTGCTTTGAAGTAGCAGTAGTCTTCACAGACCTGTTCCCAGGGAGAATTGGCTAGGGTCCAGACCCTCATAAAATCCCATGTTAGAGGCCTGCCCTGAGGGGCTACTCATAGTATGTTACAACTCTGTACCCTTAACACTTTGCAGAGTAATGGAATAGTACTTAAACTGTTTTAAACAAAAACAGACTTCCCAGCACATTAATAAGGTGTTTTAAAGTTTTATTTAAAACTTGCCTGAGGGCCGGCCCCATGACTTAGTGGTTAAGTGCACGTGCTCCGCTGCTGGCGGCCTGGGTTCGGATCCCGGGCGCACACTGACTCACTGCTTCTCCGGCCATGCTGAGGCCGCGTCCCACATACAGCAACTAGAAGGACGTGTAGCTATGACATACAACTATCTACTGGGGCTTTGGGGGGAAAAATAAATAAATAAAATTAAAACTTGCCTACAAGGTAGCAGCTTTTAAGCAAACAAAAGATTCTCTCTTGGCAAAAAGTAATTGGGCCCCTCCCTGGACTGCTCATTCAAGTCTATCAAGTGTTTTATAAGAAATGCTATCTTTTTCCCCAGAATGAGCAGCTGATAATTATATCAGACCACCATGTTCTGCTCAGGTTTAAAATAGTTTTTCTTGGTCAGAATTTATATATTCTGGAACATTAAGTCTTAAGGTACATAGTCCATCCCTCTGCCATTTAGGAAGAATAGTTCTAAAATGCAATCTCATGGGCGGGCCCCGTGGCTTAGTGGTTAAGTGCTCGCGCTCCGCTGCTGGTGGCCTGGGTTCAGATCCCAGGCGTGCGCCGAGGCACTGCTTCTCCGGCCATGCTGAGGCCGTGCCCCACGTACAGCAGCTGGAAGGATGTGCAGCTATGACATGCAACTATCTACTGGGGCTTTGGGGGAAAAGTAAATAAATAAATAAAATTATAAAATGCAATCTCAAAACTCTCCAGAGGGAGAAAAGTCACAACCACTTTTTAAATTTTATGAGAGGCAGTATAATAGTGTTTAAGACTGCAGACTGGAGGAGGCGGAGTCAAGATGGTGGCGTAGGCAGACTCTGAACTCACCTCCTCCCGTGGACACAGCCAATTTACAACTACTCGTGGAAAAATTACCCCTGAGACTGAACTGAAAACTGGATAAGAGGAACTCCTGCAACAACGGACAATCCTAACTGGGGTAGAAGAGGCAGAGACCCCCTTCCGGAGAGGAAAAACGCCGCCTTCACAAGCCGCCAGCTTCACGGCCGCCGGGAGGAGCAGCTCACAGGTACGCACCCTCCCTGGAGGCGCGGGGTCCTGAGCCGGGGAGCGCCCCCGCTGTGGGCATTTTGTGGACCCAGCAAAATCGAGACCAGCGGCATAATATCTGACTTTGCCTGCTACTAAAGCAGTGGGGAGGACCCCCAGAAAACCCGGTTCACAAAGAAACTAAAACTGGCTCTTAAAGGGCCCGCGCACAAACTCACCCGTTCCAGAAAGCATCCTAAAATCACCAGAAAGAAAGGTGCACAGTGCTTTGGTGACAAGAGACTCACCTAATAGGCCCTGAGTGCATCTTGGTGAGGGGTGAGACCTCTCCAGGGACTGGGACATTGGCGGCGGCCATTGTTGTGGCCTGGTGTTAGCGTGCTGACACAGACGCCATTGGAGTTCTCCCTGAGGCCTGCTAGCCCAGGGTCTGCTCCACCCACTAGAGCACCGATTTAATCCAGCTCAGCCAGGGCAGACAGCCCACCCTAGAGACTGGCCCCACCCAACAACAAGCCCTCAGGCAACGTGTGGGCCTGCATAGATTGGTGACTGGATTCTCTGCAGCCTGGCAACTGAGCCGACTTGAGCGGGCAGGGTGTGCACAAGGAGCGGGTGGAGAGTGTGGGGCGGTGGCGGAGTGTGTGGGGCTCCCGCCGTGGTGAGACTGGGTCCGCTTGGGGAGGTCGGGGCGCTCACACAGGGCAGGACTGTGTTGGCAGTGGTGTGGACCTGTGGGCAACAGGGCTTGTCAGCTGCAGAAGACTTGTGCTTCTCAAAGACCCACATAGGAGGTTTGCCCCACCTTCCAAAGCCTGAAACAATTGGGTGCTCCTGTGCCTGAGGCCAGCCCCACCCAGCTGCAATCCTCAGAGAGCTGACAAGAGTCCTAATAGGCTAGAGGCTTACAGCAATTGTAAGGCCCTGAGCCTAACAACCTGCCACGCTGGGGGCCTACTCAGTTAAAAGAAATACTGCAACACAAATGTGGTATTAGAACTTACAGCCAACTGTGCTGGGGCTCCCCACACCTGATAAAGAGACGGAAGGGCCCACAACAACTACAAGCAGCTGAGCATAACAACAGCTGGCCAGGAGCACAACTCAGCCTCCCTGGGCGCCTATAGGGAGAGCTAACAGGCCACAATAGAAGGACACACGTAGCCCACATAGGGGTCACCCCTGGAACATTGAGAACTGAGGGAAGCACACTGGAAGCCTCCTAAGGCATCACTTACATAAGGTCACCTATCCAAGAGCAGGAGACGTAGCTGACCTACCTAATACGTAGAAACAAGCACAGGGAAAGAGGCAAAATGAGGAGGCAAAAGAATACATTCCAAGTAAGGGAACAGGACAAAACCCCAGAAAAGGAACTAAGTGAAACAGAAATGAGCAACCTACCTGACAGAGAGTTCAAGCTAAGAGTGTTAAGGATGCTCACTGATCTGGGGAGAAGAATAGATGAACTCAGTGAGAATGTCAACAAAGAAATGGAAGATATAAAAAAGAACCAATCAGAAATGAAGAATACAATACTGGAAATGAAAAATTCATTAGAGGGACTCAAAAGCAGAGTAGAGGATACAGAAGAACGGATCTGTGAGCTAGAAGAAAGACTAGAAGAAATTACCCAAGGTGAACAGGTAAAAGAGAAAAGAATTAAAAAGAGTGAGGACAGTCTAAGGGACCTCTGGGACAACATCAAGCACACTAACATCCGTGTTATAGGTGTCCCGGAAGGAGAAGAGCGAGACAAGGGGGCAGAGAATCTATTTCAAGAAATAATAGATGAAAACTTCCCAAACCTAAGGAAGGAAACAGACATCCAGGTACAGGAAGCACAGAGAGCCCCAAACAAGATAAACCCAAAGAGGCCCACACCAAGACACATCATAATCAAAATGTCCAGAATTAAAGATAAAGAATCCTAAAAGCTGCAAGAGAATGTCAAGTTACATATAAAGGAAACCCCATAAGGCTATCAGCTGACTTCTCAGCAGAAACCTTACAGGCTAGAAGAGAATGGCACGATATATTTAAAGTGCTAAAAGGAAAAAACTTACAGCCAAGAATACTCTACCCAGCAAGGTTATCATTCAAAATGGAAGGAGAGATCAAAATTTTCCCAGATAAGCAAAAATTAAAGGAGTTTGTCACCAAGAAACCAGTGCTACAAGAAATGTTAAAGGGGCTGATTTAAGGGGAAAAGAGAAGACCATAACTAGGAAAAATTATTTATTTCCATGATTAGAACGTAATGGATACAAATGTACAAAAAAGAGGTTAGATATGATATCAAAAACATAAAAGGAGGGAGGAGGGGAGTTAAAGAGTACAGCTGTCAGACAGAGGTCAAACTAAAGTGACCATCAATTCTGTATAGAAGAAGTAAGGAACAGAGAAGGACTACTAAAACACTGAGAAAAAAAAAAAGTTAAAAAATGGCAGTAAGTACCTACTTATCAATAGCTACTTTAAACGTCAATGGACTAAATGCTCCAATTAAAAGGCATAGGGTGGCTGACTGGATAAAAAAACAAGACCCATATATATGCTGCATACAAGAGACACACTTCAGACCTAAAGACACTCACAAACTGAAAGTGAAGGGATGGAAAAAGATACTCCACGCAAATGGCAATGAAAAGAAAGCTGGGGTAGCAGTACTCATATCAGACAAAATAGACTTTAAAACAAAAACTGTAAAAAGAGACAAAGAAGGGCATTACATAATGATCAAGGGAACAATCCAACAAGAGGATATAACACTTGTAAATATGCACCCAATGTAGGTGCACCTAAATATATAAAGCAATTATTAACAGACATAAAAACAGAAATAGACAGTAACACAATAATAGTAGGGGACTTTAACACTCCACTTACACCAACGGATAGATCATCCAAACAGAAGATCAATAAGGAAACATTGGCCTTAAATGACACACTAGAACAGATGGACCTAGTAGATATATACAGAGCATTCCATCCAAAAACCGAAGAATACACGTTCTTTTCAAATGCACATGGGACATTCTCCAGGATTGATCACATATTAGGCCACAAAACAAGTCTCCATAAATTTAAGAAGATTGAAATAATACCAACCATCTTTTCTGACCACAACGGTATGAAACTAGAAATCAACTATAGGAAGAAAATCAGAAAAGCCACAAATACATGGAGATTAAACAAAATGCTACTGAACAACAACTGGGTTAACGAAGAAATCAAAAAATACCTGGAGACAAATGAAAATGAAAATACGACATGCCAGAATTTATGGGATACAGCAAAAGCGGTTCTAAGAGGGAAGTTTATAGCGATACAGGCCTATCTCAACAAACAAGAAAAATCTCAAATAAACAATCTAACAATGCACCTAAAGGAACTGGAAAAAGAAGAACAAACAAAGCCCAAAATCAGTAGAAGAAGGGAAATAATAAAAATCAGAGCAGAAATAAATGAAATAGAGACTAAAAAAACAATAGAAAAAATTAATAAAACCAAGAGCTGGTTCTTTGAAAAGATCAACAAAATAGACAAACCTTTAGCTAGACTCACCAAGAAAAAAAGAGAGAAGGCACAAATAAGTAAAATCAGAAATGAAAGAGGAGAGGTTACAACAGACACCTCAGAAATACAAAACATTATAAGAGAATACTATGAAAAGCTATGTGCCAACCAATTCGACAATCTGGAAGAAATGGATAAATTCTTAGAATCATACAACCTTCCAAAACTGGATCAAGAAGAAGTAGAGAATTTGAATAAACCAATCACCAGTAAGGAGATCGAAACAGTAATCACAAACCTCCCCAAAAATAAAAGTCCAGGACCAGACGGCTTCCCTGGTGAATTCTACCAAACATTCAAAGAAGACTTAATACCTATCCTTCTCAAACTCTTCCAAAAAATTGAGGAGGGTGGGAAGCTCCCTAACTCATTCTACGAAGCTGACATTACCCTGATACCAAAACCAGACAAGGACAACACAAAAAAAGAAAATT